>NC_064631.1:100821826-101444747 GCF_023864275.1 Schistocerca cancellata | reverse complement strand
GGAAAAACACAAACAGTGACGAAGTTTACTGTTTCCTTGCTGTAAATTTTCTGATGGCTCAAGTGAGAAAAAATGAAATAAACGTAACAGTAAGGACCCTGGAGATGACAAAATCTGGAAATTACGTCGAATTGTGGATCACTTAAGAAAAGTAATTCCAGGTGCTTTCTATCCTGTTAAAAATTTGTGCATTGACGAAAGTTTAGTTCTCTTCAAATGTCGTGTCTTTTTCAAGCAGTACATTCCTTCCAAACGCCACAGATTTGGTGTAAAATTTTTTGTGTTATGTGATTGTGAAACTGGTTACATTCTGGACTTTATTATTTATGTGGGTGCAGCAGCAGACGTAAAGAAAGAAACTGACTTTGGTGTAAATGTTGGAATACCTGGAAGCATTGTTCTCATTTTACTTGAACGTTGCCGTGGTAAAGGGCACACATTATATGTTGACAATTGGTACACTAGCCCAACGTTATTTTCTTATTTGCATGACAGAGTGACCAATGCCTGTGGAACTGTGAGAACAAACCGCAAAGGCATGACTGCTTTATCAAAAAAACTTAGAAAAGGCGAGATCGAGTTTATGTCGACAGATAAACTTCTTGCTCTGAAGTGGCAGGACAAGCGCGAAGTGAGGATGCTTTCAACTCTTCATACAAGCGAAATTACAGCGACTGCCAAAATTGGAGAACCACGAATGAACCAAAAACAAAACCAGCTTGCATCGTAAGCTACACTGAAAATATGGGGGCCGTCGACAGGAGCGACATGATGCTAAGTTCAGTAGAATGTGTACGAAAAACTGTAAAATGGTATAAAAAGTATTTTTTCATTTGGTGGATCTGTCTCTGCTCAATGCGCATGCATTACATAAAACTGAAACGGGACGAAATATTTCAGTATCTGATTTTCAACAGAAACTTATCAAGGAGATCCTAGAGATTCACCACCAACCGCAAACAGAGGGACGTCTTGGAAGGAGATCGGCTGATGGCTGGTGGTGACAATCCCTTACGCCTAACCGAGCGCCACTTTATCTCGCTAATCCCAGGAACTTCAAAGAAGAAGGCCGCCCAGACAAGGTGTATCGTATGTGCAAAACATGATAAACGAAGTGACAGAAGATACCTTTGTGTAAAATGTAATGTATCTTTATGTCTGAATTTTTGTTTCGAGAGATATCACACCTTGAAATATTACTAATGTAATATGTTTTGTATTTTTTCTTCCTAATAAAGTACCTTTTTTGAACAAAATAAGACTTTCTGAACAGAGATTTAAAAAAAGGAAACGATTTACACCGACAATACTGGAGTTTGCGTCTCATTTTTATCTCAATAGTAACGGTAGACTGCTACAGTCGTATATATACGCACCGGGTGAAAATAACGCGCACAGGGCGGGAGCCGCTGAGAGTAAATGGGCGGTGAAAGGGCTAGTGCTGACACTCTCAGTAGAGGAGATCAACGGCTCACAACTGGACGACTGGACGTCTCTGTTCGTTGCGCTGACACACTATTCACCAGTTTCGGTACTCGCAGGTGTGTGCCTGCTGGTTTCTTCGCCGCCTAACAGAAGAGTATAAAGAGCAACGACGGACGATCTGTGCGGAATTGCTTGCGCATCACGAGGTTGACCGTGACAATTTTTTGTCGAACATCATGACAGGCGGTGAAACATGGGCTCATCACTTCTAACGGGAAAAACAACGGCAGTTCGAGGAGTGGCGCCACAGCAGCTTTACTCCGAAGAAAAAGTTCAAAGCCGCACCCACAGCCGATAAAGTCATGGTGTCGGCCATCTGCCTCTGGAGGGGTTGTTCTGTTTGATGAACTCCGTCATCGTCCAGTGATCAGCTCTGAAGTGTATTGTGCTTCTTTCAGGAAACTGCAGAAACGACATTAGCGTGTTCGTCGCCACAAAAGTGCGTACGACGACGCAAGGCCTTGTACAAGTCTGCACACCCAAGAGGAGCTCACAGAACGTCATCGGCCTGTTCTTCGTTATCCACCTTACAGCCCGGATGTTATACCTTTACGATTTCCATCTATTTGTCCCAATAAAAGACGCACTCTGCGGGAAGCAGTGCGTGGAAGATTGGGAGCTTATTGATGCAGCAAGGCGTTAGCTCAGACGTAGACCAGTAGAGTTGTACGATGCCGGCATACAGAGGCTCCCAGCAAGGTGGCGTAAGGCCGTCGCACTGGACGGAGATCACATTAAAAAATACGATTTTATAGGCAGGAGAGTGGGGAATAATATGGTTTATTGGAATCTTGAATAAAACCAACACGCTTTCAGAAAAAAAAGTGTGGCACTACTTATTGAAAGCCTCTCGCATAAGAAATAAACAACAACAAAAAAATGGTTCAAATGGCTCTGAGCACTATGGGACTTAACATCTTAGGTCATCAGTCCCCTAGAACTTAGAACTACTTAAACCTAACTAACCTAAGGACATCACACACATCCATGCCCGAGGCAGGATTCGAACCTGCGACCGTAGCAGTCCCGCGGTTCCGGACTGCAGCGCCTACAACCGCAAGACCACCGCGGCCGGCAAATAAGCAACACAGCAACACGAAGATTAGGGAGTAGAGTGTTGTTAAAATTACTTTATTTTACTTTATTCTAAAAACATATCCAGTTCACGAAAGAGATTCTTATTTTTCAAATGGTTCAACTGGCTCTATGCACTATGAGCCTTAACATCTATCATCAGTCCCCTAGACTTAGAACTACTTAACCCTAACTAACCTAAGGACATCACACACATCCAAGCCCGAGGCACGATTCGAACCTGCGACCGTAGCAGTCCCGCGGTTCCGGACTGCAACGCCTACAACCGCAAGACCACCGCGGCCGGCAAATAAACAACACAGCAACACGAAGATTAGGCAGTAGAGTGTTGTTAAAATTTACTTTATTCTAAAAACATATCCCGTTCGCGAAAGAGATTCTCATTTTCAAATGGTTCAAATGGCTCTAAGCCTTAACATCTGAGGTCATCAGTTCCCTAGACTTAGAACTACTTAACCCTAACTAACCTAAGGACGTCACACACATCCATGTCCGAGGCAGGATTCGAACCTGCGACCGTAGCAGCAGCGTGGTTCCGGACTGAAGCGCCTAGAACCGCTCGGCCACAGCAACCGGTCCTCATTTTTATGTCGTGCTTAAGCCGTTGATGTTCGCCGACTGGTACTGACGGAATCATTGAGTAGACGACGGCTCTGCTGAATTTACTCAGGCGGGCATCGATCCTCGCGTGGATAGCATTCCTCCGCATATGGTGACCGCGGCGAAGCGTCCCCTGGTCCACTCTCCCCACGTGCGCTGGCCACGCGGAGTCCTCGGACGGCGGCCGGCGCGGCACTGTTTTCCACATCACATCCGGTTCGCCGGACTGCGCTGCCCCCGGAGAAACTTTTGATTTGTGGCCCCACCGCGGGTGGCGGCGACATCACCGGCGCCGGGGGAGATGCTGTCGCCCGCCGCAGCAGCTGTTCCTGTCAGACGGTGACGGCAGCCACTGCTGCAAATTTGCGTTCCGCGTTTTCACCGCTACCACCTGCTGTCAGCGCCTGTAATGTCTAGGCTACGTGACACTACTGGTAGTGAAACAACAGGAGCTAAGCGCTTGCGCTGCTAAAATTATTCGCTGCGTAGAAAGCGCTCAACAGCACAAACGGTACTCTTCCGCTTCAACTTACAATTACACTGCTATGAATAATTTAAGCACGAGCCAGATAAAAGTAACATGGCGTATTACAATGAGACGACAAAAATCGTGGGTTACCTCCTAATTTCTTGTCACTATCCTTTTGCCTGGCATAATGCAGCAAAAAAATGTTCAAATCTGTGTGAAATCCTATGGGACTTAATTGCTAAGGTCATCAGTCCCTAAGCTTACACACTTCTTAACCTAAATTATCCTAAGGACAAACACACACACCCATGCCCGAGGGAGGATTCGAACCTCCGCCGGGACCAGCCGCACAGTCCATGACTGCAGCACCTTAGACCGCTCGGCTAATCCCGCGCGGCCCCATAGTGCAGCAACTCGACGTAAAGTGGACTCAAGATGTTGTTCAAATCCCATGCAGAAATACTGAGCCACGCTGCCTCTATACCCGTCCACAACTGCGAAAGAGTTGCCGATGCAGGATTTTGTGCACGAACTGACCTCTCGATTACGTCCCGTGAATGTCCGATGGCATTCATGTCGGGCGATCCGGGTGGCCAAATCATTCGCTCCAGTTATCCAGAATGATCTTCGAATCAACCGAAAACAACAGTGTCCGGGTGACATAGCGCATTGTCATCCATAAAAATTCCCTCGTTATTTGGAAACATGAAGTCTATGAATGACTGCAAATGGTCCCTAAGTAGACTAACATAACCACTTCCAGTCAATGATCGGTTCAGCTAGACCACAGCACCCAGTCAATTCGATGAGAACACTGGCCACACCAGTGCGGAGCCGCTACCAGCTTGCACAGTTCCTTGTTCACAACTTGAGTCCATGGCTTCGTGAGGCCTCCGCCACACTCGAACCCTATTATGAACTCTTACCGACTGAAATCGGGATTCATCTGACCAGGCCACGGTTTTCCAGTCGTCTAGGGTCCAGTGGATACGGTCACGAGCCCAGGAAAGGCGCTGCAGGCGAAGTCGTGCTTTTAGCAAAGACACTCACTTCAAAATGGTTCAAATGGCTCTAAGCACTATGGGACTTAACAGCTAAGGTCATCAGTCCCCTAAACTTAGAACTACTTAAACCTAACTAACCTAAGGACATCACACACATCCATGCCCGAGGCAGGATTCGAACCTGCGACCGTAGCAGCAGCGCGGCTCCGGACTGGAGCGCCTAGAACCGCACGACCATCGCGGCCGGCCCACACTCACTTCGATCGTCTGCTGCCACAGGCAATGAAGGCCAGATTTTTCCGCACCGTCCTAGCGCATACGTTTTTGCTGTTAGCACTGACAACTCTAGGCAAACGCCGCTGCTCTCGTTCGTTAAGTAAAGACCATTGCCATCGCCCGTGGTGAGAGGTAATATCTGAATTATGGAATTCTCTGCACACTCTTGACACTGTGTATCTCGGAATATTGATGATTTCCGCAATAGAATGTACCCATGCATCTAGCGCCAACTTCAATTCCACGTTCAAAGTCTGTTAATTCCCGTCGTACGGACATAATCACGTCGAAAAACTTTTCACATGAATCACCTCAGTAGAAATGACAGCTCCGCGGTTGCACCATTTTTTATACGTAGTGTACGCGATACTACCGCCATCTGTATATGTGCGTATCGCTAACCCATGAGTTTAGTCACCTCAGTGTAAGTGCTGAGTGAAAATGGAAGAACGTGCGGAATCAAGTATCGTGTTGCCACAAGTCTCCCACTTGTGCATAGAAAGTTGGACGTCTCAGTGACTGAGGTCAGCATGGCGCCAAATGGAGCTGGCCCCACAACACAAGGCAGTTCAAGGAGCGGGAACAGACAGTGTGTGTCCGTCAGCGAGCAGTTACCATGCCTTGCAGGGATGTTGTTAATTACAAAATGGCCTGGAGACAACCTTTGGATGACTTCACACGGGGAAGAAACATCGAAACTGTAGAGAGCCCAGGAGTTTGGTCTTTCTCACAGCTTTGTCTCCCTTGCAAGGGGAGCGTTCCGAACTAAACTCACAGTTGCCCAAAGGAGAGAAGGTCAACGACGGCAGCAGATGAACGCTGCATTGTGCAACAAGGAAGAAGGGAGCCACGGCAAAGAGCGGGTGCTACTGCAACCATATTTAACAGGACTACAATTCACGCAATATCAGGCTCCACAGTAGCCCTCATGAGGGTGATCTCTTTGCCCGGCGACCAGTACGTTGTGTTTCGTTGAAGCCGGCATATCGACTGCACCGTTTCCTATGGCATGATGATTGTGGCTGGACCAACGAGGAGTTAGGTAGCTTGCTCTTCTCGGATGAGAGCATATTCGTCAGGGTAGTGATTCCGGACGTACTGTCAGATGGTGAGAGAGGGGGACACGCAATGCACCAAGGAACATTGCCGAACACGATAGTTTTGGTGATCCAGATGTTATGGAGCGGGAAGGCTAGTGTTGTATGGGTGTACTGATCTCCACATCTTTGAACCCGGTACAGTCACTGGTCAACGTTACTGCAACACTGTGCTTTTTTCGCATGTGCGTGTTTCCGGGGGTGCATTTGGCGCTGACTTAAAACATTTTTGTGGATGACAATGCGCAACCGCATCGAACAGCGCAGGTGGAGCAGCTCTTGGGACCAGACGGTATTCGCGAATGGAGTGGTCTGCCTGTTCCCCCGACTTAAATCCTATCGAGCACGAATGGAATGAGTTGGAGAGGCGTTTTCAAGCCTGTCCACATGCACACATTCTCGAACGGTACTGCAGCAGTTGTCAGCTGTACTTGTGAAGGCACTGAGTGCCCTGCCACAAGAACTCTTTACGTTGTGGCAGGCATGGGAACATGTCGCGGAGCACACACTGCCGTCCGTGGTGATCGCACACACAGTCAGGAACGGTTTCCCGCCTTTTATAACGTCCAGAGGCCATCATATGTCGCAGTGACTTCACTGTAATTATTGTCTTTGAATAAAAGTGGCATTTCTATTTGTCTCATTGCGTATTTCTTTCAGTTAACTTTTGTACTCTAGTGTAGCAGTTGCTTCTATTTATGGTCAAAGTTTCATCGAACTATGTTACTTGGCAGTGAAGCATCATACGAAAGTTGTTCTCGTGCTCGAGTTTTGCGCAACAGTGTACATCAACATCAACATCTATACTCCACAAGTAACGTTTGAAGTGTGGAATACCATTTTTTCTTCACCCTTTTCGTCTTGCGGTCACGAATGGCGCACGGAAAGAATGAAATACTTGTTGAAGAAAATACGTACCCATAGGCTATGGCTACCTTATGCTATATGAAGCGTGAAAGTCTTTTGGCACGAGACGTGAGTGCGTTACTTTCTTCGGTGATGTTGGTCAGTAAATGTGACGTCAGCTTCCGTTGCCGGAAATGGCAGGTAAAGTCTTCGTGTGAACCGAGGGCACTCCGTTGATGACTGGGGCGGTGAGAAAACCCGCATGAATTAGACAGGGTACGCTGGGAACTGTGGCGTTGGTAACGGAAACGTTCGTTATTCTTGTAAACGTTTTGAAAAGATTTCAGTATATTTCTTATTTGACAGGAGTGAATGAACGCCAAGTTTCCTGATGATATGGACGCACCAACGCTATTAATTTATGGTACTCTGCGCTACACCGTAGCAGCTCTTTCTAGTAATGGTCCCAGTTTCATCGAACTACATTTCCTGAGTTTTGCACAACAGAGTACGTCAGCAACAACATCTATACTCCACACGTCACGTTTGAAGTGTTGTATAGAACTGTTTCAACACATGAGCCCTTATTGTGGAACTGCTATACGCCTTGATGGGCCAATGTCTTTCACGGTCATACCTATTACTTGCGTTAAATGGTTCAAATGGCTCTGATCACTATGGGACTTAACTTCTGAGGTCATCAGTCCCCTAGAACTTAGAACTACTTAAACCTAACTAACCTAAGGACTTCACACACACCCATTCCCGAGGCAGGATTCGAACCTGCCGGCACTTGTGTTAAATTTCAGTCAAGAATAATGCCACAACTTGACCTTGTTATGTCGAGGAATTCCGATCGTTAAGTTTCGCTTGACCTACACTTCACTCTCAACATGTATAATAGCCAACTGGTAATTCGACGCGTTTTGAGGCCCACATAGAAATACTTGCTACACATGTTCTTTCTTAATGTCAGCTTATAGTCAGTCTCAGCGTGTTTCCTCAGTGTATGTTGTACAAGGATCACTCTAAAAGGAACAAATACCATTTTTCAAAGAGGTCATACAAACTTGCTTCCCGCCTGAATTCAAATTTAATTCAACCTTCTTCAGCAAGCCGCGCTGTTGTAGCACTCCGTCCAGATGGCCGGTGCGCTTGATGTTCGTCTGACGCCCCCTGACGTTGTACAGCTCCTGTGTTGAGAGAACAGTGACAAACATTCACAAGAGATCGAAGAGAAGTTACAAAGGGATAAAGCTTTTGATCGCAGGCCAATTAGCCGTTGGGCAAGTGGATGACCTGCTGAAAGTGAAACGTCAGTACCTGGAACCTCCTGTGTAGCGGGAGACTAAGATGATCAATTTCTGTTTCGCTGAACGTGGTCGGCCGCTGACGGGTCCACAACACCCACTTACGCAATTCCTTGTCCGACTGAAACCGAAGGCCATGCATGTCTTCCTTCAGGTCGTCAAAGATGTGGAAATGACACGAGTCGTACAGAGGAGGCTGCAGTGTTTCCCAACCAAATCGCCGTTGTATAGCCTTCGACTTTATGGCGCGTCACAGTTACTGCAATGTGTTGTCCTAGCACTGTGCACTGGTGTTGGTTACATATTCCGCGGAATCGACGAGCAGAGGATGCATCCTATTGCACGATAACGCCCGTCCCCACACTGACAATAGGACGAAGTCTTTGCTTCGCTAATTTGCTTGGGAAACACTTCAACATCCTCGTTGCAGCCTGCATCTTTCATCGTGTGATTTTCGCATCTTTGAGGACCTGAAGAAGGACATGCATGAACGTCGCTTTCAGTTGGACAAGGAATTGCAAGAGTGGGATGGTTCTCGATTCTACAAAGGCCAATGGCGTTCTACGAAACAGGAATTGATCGTCTCGTATGGCAGTGGAGCAAACGCAGAATGAGATTTTCACTCTGCAGCGGAGTGTGCGCTGATATGGAACATCATAGCAGATTAAAACTGTGTGCCGGTCCGAGACTCGAACTCGCGACCTTTGACATTCACGGGCAAGTGGTCTACCAGCTGACCTATCCAAGCACGACTCACGACCCGTCCTCACAGCTTCAATCCTGCCAGTACCTTGTCTGGTGCTTGGATAGCTCAGCTGCCACAAGTTTCAGTGGAACAAATGGTTGAACGTATTTCGTGATTACTTCTGAGTGAAACCATTCCATACTCCCGTTGTAGTGGGTGTTCGGTTTTCATTTGACTGCCCCTTAAATACAGAATGAGCGTACTAGCCAGCATCCATCTCACCATAATCCAGAACGAAGTTGGATGAATGTGCCTAATTTGCTGTAGCACGACAGCATCTGTGCTATGTGGTAGAAACAGCACGTCGACGCCATGTCAGCAAGTGGAAGCAAGAGTGGGTCTTTTCCGGCCAGTCATTAGGTCTCGCGAACAAACTTTGTTTCCAAGCTCTCCTACTGCCTGAATCTCGTCGAAGGTCGCACAACTTACTAAGGCATAACTTACAGTTTCCTGGCAGAGATGTACTTCTCCAGCAAACAGCTAACCACAGATCTTTGAGGCAGACAAATGCCTGTCGATGCGCGCACTAATACACGGCATGAAAAGGTATGTTAACAGCAGGCGCTTTTAAGCTGCAATACCAAAACAAACAAAAACCACTGGCAGGTCACACAATATGACTGCACCACTCCACCATCGTCAGCACCTGCGAAGCCTTCATGTGAGTTTCCCTGTCCTACGCGAATGTCCACCGTATATCTATTCCCCAAAATCTCTCCGACCCCTCCCTAATTCATGAGTTTACCGCCTTGGTTTCTGCATCCGCTTATCCCCTCCTCCCCCAAACTGTATTCACCAGCTCATTACATGCCTTTCCCTGCCTGTCCACATTAAACGAGTTCGAACGCCACATTACTATAACCCCACATCTTGCTCCCATATTTCCGGTTCTCAATCGTTGCAGCGCCTCCTGTAGCATCCGACTCCCAGTTCACTTTCAGCAGACCCTCCCAGACGTTTTGGCAACTTATCAGACCTGACTCACGCCGTTTCCAACATTAGGATTGCTCTCTCTCCTTCAGCACTGCGACTGGGCGTCTTTTCTTCTTACGCGACGTTCACTTAACATATCCTCGGAATAAATACTTACAAATTACACTAATTCGCTCGTCTCTCCTCTCCCTCTGCTCTCTCTCGTCTCCTCTGCTGACTCATCTGATCCATCGCATTCTAGGTCCCACAACTACGCGGAATCCATCAATTTCCTAAACTATCCTTTACCGGTTCCGCTTTAAATGGAGCGCTTCTTTTAACGCCAATCAGCACTCACTATCACTTTTTGTATAGGCATCGTTTCCAGTAGTTTCAATGATATAATGAAAAGCATCTTTTTAAAAAATTTGTAGTCCATGCTAATATTTCATTCTTTCCGACTATTTTATATCAGTATTTCTGTCTTCTAGTTAGGTAATGTGATTAGCGAATACTTTACCAAATGGGGGAATGAAATAACAGTAAAAAATACGATCGGGCTTAGGGTGTGTGTATCAGAAATTGTATGCACTACAACTATATGGAACCCTGAAACAGAAGCTTGTGTTTTGCAGGAACGACATAAAATTAATCGCGGGTGTGGCAGATGCCAAACAGAGAGATTCAACGGAAGAACCCTCAGGAAACGTAATCCATCAACAACGAAAGTTCCTTAGTAAGCACACGTTCGACCAGTATTTGAGTATTGCTCGTCAGTATGGGATCCGTAATAGAGAAGGTCCAAAGAAAAGCAGCATGTCTCGTTACTGGTTCATTCAGTAAGCGCGAAAGCGTCAGGCAGATGCTCAGCCAGCTCCAGTGGCAGACAGTGCAAAAGAGGCGTTTTGCAACACATTATGGTCCACTGTCAAAGTTCCAAGAGCGTACGTGCCTGGAAAAGTTAGCCAATACGTTGCTTCGTCCTAAGCATGACTCGCGAAAAGACCATGAAAATCAAATTACAAAGATTCGAGAAGACACGGAGGCTTGTGAGCACTCGTTCTTCCTGCAAACCATACGTGACTGGAACAGGAAAAGGATAAAGGGGGAAGTTACATTGGTACACAAAGTACCCTCCGCATCGCACCGTAAGGTGGCTTGCACAGTGTAGATGTAGAACAGATCATCTTTCTATCGTAAGGCCAATTTCTGTCATCTCTACCTGTTACAGAAGCTTCATTGAGTAGAAAAATAGAAAATAGAACGTTGTGTACATTACAATTTTCTGAAGGCCACAAAAATACGAAGAACTGTTATTTCCAGCAGCGGTCAACAAAGTCTGATCTAAGACACTGCTCTGGCTTCGCAGTCCCGCCGCACGAATCTGAAATGAATATTTTAGCGAGCGGCGCAGACGTTATCCCAGTTGCGGGGATGCTGATGTCGGAGTTTTACTCGCTGTTCCATGTCCCACAGATTTTCTATGGGGTTCAAGTGATGTGAATCTGCAGGCCAACTGAGATGTTAAAAGGTGGGGGAGGGTTCATAAAACCTCTCATATACTCTTCCAGCCGGAAGAACTATGCTGTTGTCCTCTTGAAAAAAGTGGGTGAGCAATGGTCTCTTACGTGGTGACTGACTCCAAATGTTCGTCTCACGCAGTTCACGTCGCAATGTTCTCTCCATCACAGGTTGAGATGGACCTTCGATCACTGTCTGCAGCAATTCCTGTCGGGTTTGGAACCGACTTTGATTCACAAACCGTAAACGTGGAACATCCCCGTAGAAAAATTTATAAATGACTGTGCTGGAAAAACGCTTACGTTATTTGATTTTCAAACAGCTGAGCAAAACTGAACGTATTCAGACATTTCGCTCTTTACCTATTCTGATCAACACTAAACTGACAGCCAATATTTTTAGGGCAACGCGATTTGACTTTCAATAATCCCTACAAAAGAATGGCCCTGACTAACATTAACCTATACCTTTCACAAATAAGTTACCTCACAAAAATCTTCGTTACTCGAACTACTGCAATACAGCGTGCGCCAATACTGCCAGCTAAATAAAAGATACTAACCACTGGAGGCACTAACTACTGATAGGCATAGTTTGCAAATGAAAGATTTTGATGGAGAACAAACAATGTATTTACCTTTATATATATATATATATATATATATAATGACATCCAGTCTTACAAATTTCCTTTTTCTGACGGATACACGTCCAGATCGTCCGTTCTCAAAACTCCGCCATCTCTCTCCCTACATCCACCACTGCTGGCGGCTCACCTCCAACTGCGCAATGCTACGCGCTGTTCACATCCAACCAGCCACAGACTGCACACAGCACAGTCAGTTATTTTCATATAGAGCGCTACGTGGCGTTACCAACATAAAAATCCTAAACAGCCTACTTACAAACACATCTCCGGTCCCTCTCAGTGGTGTTATTTTTCCGACTATAGTCCTGACGTCGTTTTCCGTGTCCACGTGTGTTTACATCACTGTTGTAGGTACGTTGCACAATCTGCCACAAAACACCAACAAATCCAGCAACTTCACACACAGTATGGCTATTAACACGACCAAATATGATTGCCCGTTTCTGCCAGTTTATCACGTCCTTACGTGTATCCATGTTAACGTAAAATATCGGCTTGGTGCATATATGTCACACTCATCGCTACTGCCATACGCTCATGTGGAGGAAGTGCAAGTTTGGTTGAGCACATGACTCAATTCCTGCGCCTAAAGGTTCAGGAAATGTATTCATAATTGCGAGTAGGAACCCATCGGCGGTACGTTGGAATGACGACAGTGAAAATTTCTGCGAATCGGGAATCGAACCCGGATTTCCCACTTTCCCCGAGCGGCCGCCTTAAGAGCTTCAGCTATCTGTGCGCGAATCATAGCCACACCCAAACATCTATCTGTCGCAGTTCATGTGTAGTCCTGCACTCGTACGTTTCGTATAATCCCATCCAGTAAGGGGCAAATAAATAGACTACTGGCCATTAAAATTGCTACACCACGAAGAAACCCAGATGATAAACGGGTATTCATTGGACAAATATATTATACTAGAACTGACATGTCATTACATTTTTAAGCAATTTGGGTGCATAGATCCTGAGGAATCAGTATCCAGAACAACCACCTCTGGCCGTAATAACGGCCTTGATACGCCTAGGCATTGAGTCAAACAGAGCTCGGATGGCGTATACAGATACAGCTGCCCATGCAGCTTCAACACGATATCACAGTTTATCAAGAGTAGTGACTAGCGTATTGTGACGAGCCAGTTGCTCGGCCACCATTGACCAGACGTTTTCAGTTGGTGAGAGATCTGGAGAATGTGCTGGCCAGGGCAGCAGTCGAACATTTTCTGTATCCAGAAAGGCCCGTACAGGACCTGCAACACGCGGTCGTGCATTATCCTGCTGAAATGTAGGGTTTTGCAGGGATCGAATGAAGGGTAGAGCCACGGGTCGTAATACATCTGAAATGTAATGTCCACTGTTCAAAGTGCCGTCAATGCTAACAAGAGGTGACCGAGACGTGTAACCAATGGCACCCCATACCATCACGCCGGGTGATATCGTTCAAATGGTTCAAATGGCTCTGAGCACTATGGGACTTAACATCTGTGGTCATCAGTCCCCTAGAACTTAGAACTACTTAAACCTAACTAACCTAAGGACATCACACACATCCATGCCCGAGGCAGGATTCGAACCTGCTACCGTAGCAGCCGCGCGGTCGCCGCGTGATACGCCAGTATGGCGATAACGAATACACGCTTCCGATGTGTGTTCACTGCGATGTCGCCAAACACGGATGCGACCATCATGATGCTGTAAACAGAACTTGGATTCATCCGAAAAAAATGACGTTTTGCCATTCGCGCACCCAGGTTCGTCGTTGAGTGCACCATCGCAGGCCCTCCTGTCTGTGATGCAGCCACGGTCTCCGAGCTGATAGGCCATGCTGCTGCAAACATCGTCGAACTGTTCATGTAGATACACTCCTGGAAATTGAAATAAGAACACCGTGAATTCATTGTCCCAGGAAGGGGAAACTTTCTTGACACATTCCTGGGGTCAGATACATCACATGATCACACTGACAGAACCACAGGCACATAGACACAGGCAACAGAGCATGCACAATGTCGGCACTAGTACAGTGTATATCCACCTTTCGCAGCAATGCAGGCTGCTATTCTCCCATGGAGACGATCGTAGAGATGCTAGATGTAGTCCTGTGGAACGGCTTGCCATGCCATTTCCACCTGGCGCCTCAGTTGGACCAGCGTTCGTGCTGGACGTGCAGACCGCGTGAGACGACGCTTCATCCAGTCCCAAACATGCTCAATGGGGGACAGATCCGGAGATCTTGCTGGCCAGGGTAGTTGCCGTACACCTTCTAGAGCACGTTGGGTGGCACGGGATACATGCGGACGTGCATTGTCCTGTTGGAACAGCAAGTTCCCTTGCCGGTCTAGGAATGGTAGAACGATGGGTTCGATGACGGTTTGGATGTACCGTGCACTATTCAGTGTCCCCTCGACGATCACCAGTGGTGTACGGCCAGTGTAGGAGATCGCTCCCCACACCATGATGCTGGGTGTTGGCCCTGTGTGCCTCGGTCGTATGCAGTCCTGATTGTGGCGCTCACCTGCACGGCGCCAAACACGCATACGACCATCATTGGCACCAAGGCAGAAGCGACTCTCATCGCTGAAGACGACACGTCTCCATTCGTCCCTCCATTCACGCCTGTCGCGACACCACTGGAGGCGGGCTGCACGATGTTGGGGCGTGAGCGGAAGACGGCCTAACGGTGTGCGGGACCGTAGCCCAGCTTCATGGAGACGGTTGCGAATGGTCCTCGCCGATACCCCAGAAGCAACAGTGTCCCTAATTTGCTGGGAAGTGGCGGTGCGGTCCCCTACGGCACTGCGTAGGATCCTACGGTCTTGGCGTGCATCCGTGCGTCGCTGCGGTCCGGTCCCAGGTCGACGGGCACGTGCACCTTCCGCCGACCACTGGCCACAACATCGATGTACTGTGGAGACCTCACGCCCCACGTGTTGAGCAATTCGGCGGTACGTCCACCCGGCCTCCCGCATGCCCACTATACGCCCTCGCTCAAAGTCCGTCAACTGCACATACGGTTCACGCCCACGCTGTCGCGGCATGCTACCAGTGTTAAAGACTGCGATGGAGCTCCGTATGCCACGGCAAACTGGCTGACACTGACGGCGGCGGTGAACAAATGCTGCGCAGCTAGCTTCATTCGACGGCCAACACCGCGGTTCCTGGTGTGTCCGCTGTGCCGTGCGTGTGATCATTGCTTGTACAGCCCTCTCGCAGTGTCCGGAGCAAGTATGGTGGGTCTGACACACCGGTGTCAATGTGTTCTTTTTTCCATTTCCAGGAGTGTAGTTGTTGTCTTGTAAACGTTCCCATCTGTTGACTAAGGGATCGAGACGTGGCTGCACGATCCGTTAGAGCCATGTGGATAGGATGCCTGTCATCTCGACTGATAGTGAGTGATACGAGGCCGTTAGGATCCAGCCCGGCGTTTCGTATCACCCTCCTGAACCCACCAATTCCATAATTTGCTAACAGTCATTGGATCTTGACCAAAGCGAGCAGCAATGTCGCGATACGATAAACCGCAATCGCGATAGGCTACAATCCGACGTTTATGAAAGTCGGAAACGTGATGGTACGCATTTCTCCTCCTTACACGAGGCATCACAACAACGTTTCACCAGGCAACGCCGGTCAACTGCTGTTTGTGTATGAGAAATCGGTTGGAAACTTTCCTCATGTCAGCACGTTGTAGGTGTCGCCACCGGCGCCAACCTTGTGTGAATGCTCTGAAAAGCTAATCATTTGCATATCACAGCATCTTCTTCCTGTCGGTTAAATTTCGCGTCTGTAGCACGTCATCGTCGTGGTGTAGCAATTTTAATTTCCAGTAGTGTACTTAATAGCAGTGCTCTGTTATTAAGAAGTACTACGAATGTCTGAAGAAACACTAAATCCGACTTATTAATAATACAAGCATTGCTATTTCGTCGCTTGAAGGTTCATTTGCGCTAGCGTACTGAAGTGACTGACTTTTTTGTCTGACGAGCTCAAAATATTAGATGACCGTCACATACATGGAAATTGGTCAAAAAATAGAAATCCGTCATCAAAGGCTTTTGAATTCGGCAAATTTTAAACCTTGGGTCGCTGTATTCTTCAGTGTGATCATGTGAAACTTGATCGTTTGGTTTGAAATGTAAAATTATAGATAGCATAAATGGATTTTCGTAGGGATCTGTTAAAAGAAATGTACTTGCAGTCTAAAGAAAGAGAGATGAATAGAAACGGGGAGCTGTGGAGAATCGATAAAACAAGAGCCCTGGCCAAGAAAAATAGCGATCATTTATGATAAATTAATGGTATGTACCAAATATTAGGCAAAAAAACTAAGCGCCAGGGAAGATGGAAAGGCGGCCAATATAGAGACATTAATCTGTGTGCCAGTATAAGTTTCACTGATAATATGAAAATGTTATCAAGGCTACAGATGCAAGAAAATAGCGATCAAATTCGATTTTTGTCACTGCTTTATTCATTAGTGTGATGCCTCAAGAATAACGTCTGAAAGTCTCGTTTCCAAAACGGGTAACAAAATGTTTAATCTGCTTTCATCAAGTCCCATCAGTCTTGTACTACTCGTTCTGTCACTGAATCGAATCGTACAACAGATGTATCTAGAAGGCTATGACAGCTAAAGATGGATGCCAATTTCTGTGTCTCTCTCTCTTTCTCTCTTTCCATTTTGTTTTGAATAGGAAGTGTGGAAGCGATTTCAGTTTTTTGAAGCATGCCTATGGTTTCTAGGATAGATGGGAAAATAAATGGGAAAAAAGATGGGAAGATAAACTTAGGGAACGTGAGCAGTATTATTATTACTCGTGTCACAAGCTTTACAAGACGAAAATGATCGACAGTAATGGCTGTGTACAGAGAACAGCAAACTTCTTTGCCTAACAAAAATACAAAGCAAATTCATCACCACCCATTGACATCCAGTGCTGTTTATTGGTGTCCCCCCCTCCTCCCCCATCCTCCCCTCCCCCCCTCCCACACCTACAGCCTAGTCAGCGAAGTGGCACAGTGTTAAGACACGGGACTATCACCTGAGAAACCGGGAGTTTAGATATTTACATTTTCTGTGATTGCTCTAAATTGCTTCATTACAGTGTCATAGCTACATTAACAGCTCTATTTTCTTGCTTTATCGTTTTTAGAATATGAATAGTGTTTTCTAGTTTGGCTGAGAATAATTCTGACGGTGGAGAAACTTCTTCTCTTCGTTTCCCAATTTTAAGCAGAAGAAAACTTTTGTAAGTTTGTGCTGCGGGTAGTTGTGGTGATGATGAATCTCTCAACCTAAGCTATACTTCAGTTCTGAATTTCCAACCATACTTATGACTTAAAATGGTAGATATAACATTGATTTATATTTTCTACTATTTATGTTTTCTTTAACCACACAGATTGAGACAATGATCTCTTTTTGAGGGGCTGTTAATAGAGATTTGGTAGATCTGCGGAAGGTGAGCCTGTACTTCAATTTTTGTGTTGCTGACTCGTAGCCGTATAGAGGTTGCCCTTAATTATCTTCAAGCTTCTATCTTTCAGGGTCAAGATCTATCTTTCGTCGAATATGCAGTGCAGCAACGTCTGCCGCATAGTACACCTTTCCCCTAGTCCTATGGTTTCATCAACTTCCCTGTCGACTTGCTTCTAATGTACTACGGAGCACCGGCGCATTTTCAACTAGAGTTCTGAGGCGGTGTTTTAAGTCTCTTCGTGTAAAATCCCCGATAATCCCCAATAAATTTAAGAAGTATGTCATTTCGCGTTGATGAATTCTACTTGATGTTAACGCTGTGTGCGCTGTACGGTAAAGTATTTCGGTGTGCTCTAATTCATTGTCTTGCCAGTTTATTTCGAGTTTCTGGCTGGTTATCGATTTCGCAGACGGAAGGCACAGGCGGTTGTTTGTAACTTTGGCGGTATGTAGCTGTAGCATTTAGAGCAGGATGCTGTTTGGCGAACGTTGGCCTGACAGCAGTGGGGAGCTCTCAGGAGAAAATCGAGAAGCAGTGTACCACATCGTGGCGGCGGACGCTTCTGCACCGAGCGGATCCGTCAGGGATCACATACAGGGAGCAAAAAGTTATTTGCAACATGTGCAGAAACTTGACTGCGGTTGTAAGAGTACAAGGACATGAAAAAGAATCAGCGCTTGGGAAGAGAGTGAGATGGAGCAATAGACGTACCTATATTATTCAGTCAGCGCATAAAGCAATCGGTAAACCAAAGCGGGCAGGAAACTGGGAAAGGAATTAAAGTTCAGGGAGAATACAAAAATCTCTGAGATCTGTCGATGACGGTTTGATACTAACCGAGCGAGGTGGCGCAGTGGTTAGCACACTGGACTCGTATTCGGGAGGACGATGGTTCAATCCCGTCTCCAGCCATCCTGATTTAGGTTTTCCGTGATTTCCCTAAATCGTTTCAGGCAAATGCCGTGATGGTTCCTTTGAAAGGGCACGGCCGATTTCCTTCCCAATCCTTCCCTAACCCGAGCTTGCGCTCCGTCTCTAATGGCCTCGTTGTCGACGGGACGTTAAACACTAACCATACCCCGGTTTGATACTATATAATGCATGTTTGACTATCAGATGTTTTTATTTTAAACCCAAATATAGACTGGTTTCAGTACTGGACCATCGTCATGGATAAGAGTTTAAGTGGTTTAAGCCACAACATTACGTTTCTCATTACTTAAATAATGGGTAGAGCATGTCATGAACATCAATATACAACACACAACTTTTCGAAACAAACACACTTATACCAAGTGTACACAGAGCAGTACTGAAGAGAAGATCGGGACTCAAGTCCTGATACCAAGTGTCCACAGAGCAGTCCTGATCTCTTCAGTACAGCTCTGTGTACACTTGGTATTAGTATGGTGGCTTCTAAAAGACCTGTGTCGTATATTTATATTCATGACATGCTCTACACATTATTTAAGTAATGACAAACGTAATGTTTGACTTAAACAATTTTGAGCCTTATCCGTGAAGATGGTCCATGACTGAAACCGGTCGATATTTGGGTTTAAAGTAAAAGCAGCTGATGGTCAAACATACGTTCATATATTACTTGAGAGCTGTTGAAAGCCACCTGCCAAAAACATTTTAATTCTGTTACAGACGTGAATCGACTTGGAAAACCAATTTTAAGGTCTTTACTGCTACCTGTATGTAACTATCGAAGACTGCAAGTAAATTACTGATCCGGTATTATTTCCCCGAAAATATTCCTCTTTTTGTAAGATCTGACCCATGGACGAACAAACACATTAACGAAATAGGTGGTAGTGAGTGAACTTCCATAGCACGCGCCGAAACATATTCACTGAGGTGGGATAGCGATATGCACATGCACATACGCAGATGGCGGTAGTACACAAGATATTTGTTTAGGGAATTCAATATTGCGTGATCCACAGTGCCAAGAATGTGCCGAGAATATCAAATTTCAGGTGTTATCTCTCACCATGGACAACGCTGTAGCCGAAGGCCTTTGCTCAGTGAGTGAGAGCAACAGCTTTTGCATAGAGTTCTCAGCGCTAACAGACAAACAACACTGTTCAGAAATCAATGTGGGACGTACGACGAACGTGTCCGTTAGGATAGTGCGGCGAAATTTGGCGATAATGAGGCACAGAAGGAGACGACCGACGTGAGTGCCTTTGCCAACAGCACGACGTCGCCTGCATCTCTTCTTCTGGGCTCGTGACCATATCTGTTGGACACTAAAGGACTGGAAAACCGTAGTCTGGTCAGATGATTCCCGATTTCAGTTAGTAAGAGTTGATAGTAGGATTCGAGTGTGGCGCAGATCCCCAACAAGTCATGGACCCAAGGTGTCAACAAGGCATTGTGCAAAGTGGTGGTGGCTCCATAACGGTTGTTGTTGTTGTGGTCTTCAGTCCTGAGACTGGTTTGATGCAGCTCTCCATGCTACTCTATCCTGTGCAAGCTTCTTCATCTCCCAGTACCTACTGCAACCTACATCCTTCTGAGTCTGCTTAGTGTATTCATCTCTTGGTCTCCCCCTACGATTTTTACCCTCCACGCTGCCCTCCAATACTAAATTGGTGATCCCTTGATGCCTCAGAACATGTCCTACCAACCGATCCCTTCTTCTCCTCAAGTTGTGCCACAAACTTCTCTTCTCCCCAATCCTATTCAATACTTCCTCATTAGTTATGTGATCTACCCATCTAATCTTCAGCATTCTTCTGTAGCACCACATTTCGAAAGCTTCTATTCTCTTCTTGTCCAAACTATTTACCGTCCATGTTTCACTTCCATACATGGCTACACTCCATACAAATACTTCCAGAAATGACTTCCTGACACTTAAATCTATACTCGATGTTAACAAATTTCTCTTCTTCAGAAACACTTTCCTTGCCATTGCCAGTCTACATTTTATATCCTCTCTACTTCGACCATCATCAGTTATTTTGCTCCCCAAATAGCAAAACTCCTTTACTACTTTAAGTGTCTCATTTCCTAATCTAATACCCTCAACATCACCCGACTTAATTCGACTACATTCCATTATCCTCGTTTTGCTTTTGTTGATGTTCATCTCATATCCTCCTTTCAAGACCCCATCCATTCCGTTCAACTGCTCTTCCAAGTCCTTTGCTGTCTCTGACAGAATTACAATGTCATCGGCGAACCTCAAAGTTTTTATTTCTTCTCCATGGATTTTAATACCTACTCCGAATTTTTCTTTTGTTTCCTTTATTGCTTGCTCAATATACAGATTGAATAACATCGGGGAGAGGCTACAACCCTGTCTTACTCCCTTCCCAACCACTGCTTCTCTTTCATGTCCCTCGACTCTTATAACTGCCATCTGGTTTCTGTACAAATTGTAAATAGCCTTTCGCTCCCTGTATTTTACCCCTGCCACCTTTAGAATTTGAAAGAGAGTATTCCAGTCAACATTGTCAAAAGCCTTCTCCAAGTCTACAAATGCTAGAAACGTAGGTTTGCCTTTCCTTAATCTTTCTTCTAAGATAAGTCGTAAGGTCAGTATAGCCTCACGTGTTCCAGTATTTCTACGGAATCCAAACTGATCTTCCCCGAGGTCGGCTTGTACTAGTTTTTCCATTCGTCTGTAAAGAATTCGTGTCAGTATTTTGCAGCTGTGGCTTATTAAACTGATTGTTCGGTAATTTTCACATCTGTCAACACCCGCTTTCTTTGGGATTGGAATTATTATATTCTTCCTAAAGTCTGAGGGTACCTCGCCTGTTTCATACATCTTGCTCACCAGATGGTAGAGTTCTGACAGGACTGGCTCTCCCAAGGCCGTCAGTAGTTCCAATGGAATGTTGTCTACTCCGGGGGCCTTGTTTCGACTCAGGTCTTTCAGTGCTCTGTCAAACTCTTCACGCAGTATCGTATCTCCCATTTCATCTTCATCTACATCCTCTTCCATTTCCATAATATTGTCCTGAAGGACATCGCCCTTGTATAGACTCTCTATACGCGTACGGTGCGCGCTGCGTTTACATGGAACAGACTCGGTCCTCTGGTCAAACTGAACTGATCACTGACTGGAATTGCTTATGTTCGACTACTTGTAGGCCATTTGCGGCGATTCAAGGACAAAAAATGTTCAAATGTGTGTGAAATCTTATGGGACTTAACTGCTAAGGTCATCAGTCCCTAAGCTTACACACTACTTAACGTAAATTATCCTAAGGGCAAACACACACATACCCATGCCCGAGGGAGGACTCGAACATCCGCCGGGATCAGCCGCTCAGTCCATGACTGCAGCGCCTTAGACCGCTCGGTTAATCCGCGCGGCCATTCAAGGACATCATGTTCCCAAACAACCATGGAATTTTTAGGGATGACGATGTACTATGCCACAGGACCACAATTATTCGCAGTCGGCTTTAGGAACATTCTGGACAATTCGAGCGGCAGATTTCGCCATTCAGACCGCCCGACGTGTATCCCATCGGACATTTATAGGCGACACGAAATGTCTCGGAAACTTCATGGCTGCAACACTTCTTTCGAAATCAATTGAAGTTCGTGAGTTAGTTTAATTGGGCTGAAAAGCATCTAGAAAAGTAGCGAATATTTCATCTGCTGAAGGCAGCTTATAGTGGCATGGATTCTGCTCAAAGCAGACCGCTTATAGTAAGTTGTGCTCTCATCTGTTGCTACTCACGATCAGTAATCAGAACAAAGACTGAACAAGCACATGTGCCACTGACTCTTTTAGTTCGTCAATTTGAAGAGTGATTTCAGGAGATACTGCATTATATGCTTCAATTGTATGTCAATTATAATCCAAAATAAGCATGACTATACCTGAACCTTTAACAGAAATGTCCACAATCAGGTCACCTGGTTGTACAAAAACTACAATTGTGAGCCATATGTTTGTGACTATTACAGCACCATCTACCACAAAGCGAAAAAAGTGGTCCAACTAAAACATTCATATTTCTTTACTGGCTACACAAATATGTAATAAAAATGGGGGTTCCTATTTTTAAAAAACGCATTTGATATCCGTTTGACCTACGGCAGCGCCATCTAGCGGACCAACCATTGCGCCATCTGGTTTCCCCCTTCAAGCTAGACGAGTTTCGTTCTTTGTAGTTTTTTCGTTTGATGCTTATTTCGTGAGATATTTGGACCGGTCACTATCAATGAACCACCCTGTATAAGACAAAAAGTGTCTGGCGCAGTTGTCAGATCGGTTACTGCTCCTACTATGGTAGGTTATCAAGATTTAACTGAGTCTGGACGTGGTGTTATAGTCGGCGCACGGGCCATGGGACACAGCATCTCCGAGGTAGCGATGAATTGGGGATTTTCCTGTACTGCCATTTCACAAGTGTACCGTGAATATCAGGATTATGGTGAAACATCAAATCTAATCTACGACATCGCTGCGGCTGGAAAAAGATCGTGCAAGAACGGAACCAACGACGACTGAAGAGAATCTTTCAACGTGACAGAAGTGCAACTCTTCCGCAAGTTGCTGCAGATTCCAAAGCTGGGCCATTAACAAGTGTCAGCGTGCGAACCATTCAACGAAACATCATCGATACTGGTTTTCAGAGCCGAAGGCCCACTCGTGTATCCTTGATGACTGCGCGACACAAAGCTTTACGCCTCGCCTTAGCCCGTCAACACCGCCATTGGACTGTCGATGACTGGAAACATGTTCCCCGGTCGCTCGAGTCACGTTCAAATTGTATCGTGCGGATGAACGTGTACGGGAGTCGAGAAGTCATGAATCCATGGACCAAGCATGTCAGCAGAGGAGTGTTCAAGCTGGTGGAGGATCCGTGACGGTGTGGGGCGTGTGCAGTTGGGATGATGTGGGACCCCTGTTACGTCTAGATACGACTCTGACAGGTGACACGTACGTAAGCATCCTATCTGATCACCTGCATCCATTCATGCCCAGCGACACCACAGACGTCCAGAATTGCTACAGAGTGGCTCCAGAAACACTCTCCCGAGTTTACACACTTCCGCTGGCCACCAAACTCCCCAGACATGAACATCATTGAGCACATCTTGGATGCCTTGCAACGTGCTGTTCAGAAGAGATCTCCACCCCCTTGAACTCTTACGGATTTATCGACAGCTCTGCATGATTCATGGTGTCAATTCCCTCCGGCACTACTTCAGATATTAATCGAGTCCATGCCACGTCTTGCTGCGGCATTTCTGCGTTCTCACGGGGGCGCTACACGATATTACGCAGGCGTACCAGTTTCTTTGGCTCTTTAGTGTATGCATAATTGAATAAGAAACTATTTTAAAATTGTATTGAATCCTTTTAATGACACAGAAAAGACTGAAACTAACGTTAACTATAACCCTTTTTTAAAACATTGTTATACACCGTAAAAAATTACTTTTACACAATATTAAAACTGCGTAAAATTTACTTTTAATATTTTTAAATGAAACATTTTAACTAACAATCGAGAGGGGAGGGTAATTAGAATACTGAACACTCTGCCATAACACAGCACACCAACAGACTATCTTCCTCTCTGACGTCCTTCGCCTGAGATTTACTCGATCATAGAGCAACCTCTGGTAATGAAAGAATACGCATCACTGACAAGATGACAATTATTGAACTATATGGAAAAAACGTAAATTAGTTACAAACTACCGCGTGCACACACTTTATTCAACGTGTCAATGTCACTACAGATATTAGGATTTAGGTTGTGACACTTTTGATATGCCTGCCATCCTTGGCGATAATGTGGCTCAGGCGAATAGCGAAATTCTGAAAGAGCTGCTGAAATGTCGGAACATCGATTCTGTCGATGATCGAGAGGTTGTATTGAGCTCACAAATGGTTTTGAGATTATTGCTGTGCAAACTGTCTTTACTATAGCTCCACAAAAAGGAGTCGCATGTGTTCAAATCAGGAGAATATGGCGGCTAATCGAGGCCCATGCCAGTGGCTTCTGGATTCCTGAGAACCAAAATACGGTCCAGAAAGTGCTCCTCCAGATTGTCAAACACGCTCTTGCTTCGATGGTGTCGAGCTGTGTCTTTCACGAACCACATTTTGTCGAAATCACGATCACTTTGGATAATGGGGATGAAATCGTCTTCCAAAACATTCACGTACCTTTCGGTAGTCACTGTGCCATCAAGGAATATCGCACCGATAATTCCGTGAATGGACGTTGCACACCACACGGTCACTCACTGAGGGTGAAGAGACTTCTTGACCGCGAAATGTGGGTTCTCAGTCCCCAATTGCGCCAATTTTGCTTATTGACGAACCCTTAAAAATGAAAGTGTGCTTCGTCGCGAAACCAAATCAGATTCACATCGAAGGCCTGTTCGTGAATTCTTGGCCAGTAGTGTTGGTGAAAGCCCAGCGGTCTAGGGCGCTGCAGACTGTGCGGCTGGTCCCGGTGGAGGTTCGAGTCCTCCTTCGGGCATGGGTGTGTGTGTTTGTTCTTAGGATGATTTAGGTTATGTAATGTGCAAGCTTAGGGACTGATAACCTAAGCAATTAACTCCCATAAGATTTCACACACATTTTTGAGTGTTGGTGAAACACAATGGCTGTTCCAAGCCCTGAGGATTGACGGCTGATGGGTTTTAATTTTGTGTTGGAAGAGATGCAGGTCTTCAACAACAATTTGTCGCAGTGTCTCCCAGTTCATTCCGACCTGTGTGACTCGTCTGATCGATTTCCTGGGGCTGGTTTGAAACACAGCGCGTGTCTTCTCGATGTTTTCAGGCCTTTTCAACCTTCTTGGACGACCAACATTGCCAACACTGCCATCACGAACACTACCCGTTGTCTCAAACATGTGAGTCAAATTCTTTAATGTTAGCACAGTTGGACCGGTTGTCTTCAGCCTGAACTTGGTAGCAAACTTCCTTTGAGCCCCAGTTGGGTGGTTATTGCTCGTTTACCAGGCCTTCACAGCGCTGTAAGGTTAGGAACGCAGTACCGTGACATTTTCACGTGCAAATGGCCGACAGAAACAAGGTGCGTGCGCATGCGCATACTAATCCCCATCATGCCCCGCGGCCAACTGTGCTGTTTGAACGTCCTAACGCAAACCTTTCAGAGGTTATGACGAATTTATTTCATGTAGTTTCATAATTTGTCACCCTATATGTGTTCAGAGATGCAAAGATGCTTATAGTGGCAAACATACAAAAACTGATATTCTCATTTTGCAGAATGTACAGCTTTCACAACTATTTCTCGTCATATGTACACCTTTCAGTATGTGTTTTCTGCGCAAACACAAGGATCAAGCCAATTCGACTCTTACTTCACAACGACCTGAGTGGTTGACAAGTATCTGCCTTTGACGTAAATGGTAATTAGAACTAAACTTCGATGCTTGAAATGGCTCGTACGGAAAATAGCTGACCTCAGGATGACGAAAGTTTGTAGAAACATTTGTAAGGACATGTCGAAGAGAAGTAACGAATAAATCATGAAAGAAACACATTTTAATTTCTACATCAGTGGGTCCAAATCTGGTTTTCTTGGTGATTATACAGTTTGGAACGATCGGCCACTGATTCGGTTTGCTCCTGGAACAGACCGGCGGCCAACTGCACCACAAATACACTATTCGCCATTAAAATTGTTACACCAAGAAGAAATGCAGATGATAAACGGGTATTCATTGGACAAATATATTATACTAGAACTGACATGTGATTACATTTTCACACAATTTGGGTGCATAGATCCTGAGAAATCAGTACCCAGAACAACCATCTCTGGCCGTAATAACGGCCTTGATACGCCTGGGCATCGAGTCAAACAGAGCTTGGATGGCGTGTACAAATACAGCTGCGCATGCAGCTTCAACGCGATACCACGGTTCATCAAGAGTAGTGACTGGCGTATTGTGACGAGCCAGTTGCTCGGCCACCATTGACCAGACGTTTTCAGTTGGTGAGAGATCTGGAGAATGCGCTGGCCAGGTCAGCAGTCGAATATTTTCTGTATCCAGAAAGGCCCGTACAGGACCTGGAACATACGGTTGTGCATTATGCTGCTGAAATGTAGCGTTTCGCAGCGATCGAATGATGGGTAGAGCCACGAGTCGTAACACATCTGAAATGTAACGTCCACTGTTCAAAGTGCTGTCAGTGCGAACAAGAGGTGATCGAGACGTGTAACCAATGGCACCCCATACTATCACGCTGGGTGATACGCCAGTATGGCGATGACGAATACGTGCTTCCAGTGTCTCCATTTGTTGACTCAGGTATCGAGACGTGGCTGCACGATCCGTTACAGCCATGCGGATAAGATGCCTGTCATGTCGACTGCTAGTGATACGAGGCCGTTGGGATCCAGCACGGCGTTCCGTATTATCACCGATTCCATATTCTGCTAACAGTCATTGGATCTCGACCAACGCGAGCAGCAATGTCGCGATACGATAAACCGCAATCGCGATAGGCTACAATCCGACCTTTATCAAAGTCGGAAACGTGATGGTACGCATTTCTCCTCCTTACATGAGGCATCACAACAACGTTTCACCAGGCAACGCCGGTCAACTACTGTTTGTGTATGAGAAATTGGTTGGAAACTTTCCTCATGTCGGCAGGTTGTAGGCGTCGCCAGCGGCGCCAAGCTTGTGTGAATACTCTGAAAAGCTACTCATTTGCATATCACAGCATCTTCTTCCTGTCGGTTAAATTTCGCGCCTGTAGCACGTCATCTTCGTGGTGTAGCCATTTTAATGGCCAGTAGTATATTTGAAGAAGTTATGGTTTCCATGGATGAAAATGCTGGAAGCAATGTGTGATTACAAGCACTGCGTCAGCTGTGTAACGGCAATTGTACATTTGGTGGTCCACCGTTCGAAAAGTGCTGCGAACAATTGTGAAATTGTATCCATACGAACTTCAAGTAGCTAACTAACCTTTGCCACTTGTCACACACGTTCGATTAGACTTTACTCTTACGTTTCTTGCAAGATTTGAAGTTGACGACGCATGGTCCTGGGACCTTTTAAGGAGCGATGGATCACACGCCGCACTCACTGCGGCAGCGAATACTTTCAATTGTCGCATTTCAAGATCGTCAACACCAACGAACGTGTTCCTGCGTAGTGAACGCATCACTGTGTAATGTGGCTACACGGTACGGTTCATCACTGATCGATTTTTTTTAGGAACTCGGATTACGAGGACCAAGGACATGTTGCGTGAACGGCACATGTCATCCCTGCTCTACGGAAGGGAGGAGCTTTGGACTCAACTGTTTTGATGCGCGATGAAGCTCCACCTCATATTGCTCTTGTGGTCATTCGGTTTCCGGAGAGAGCATAATCATTGATCGATCGTTCTAAACTGCGTTGTCACCAAGATCACCAAACTTGAATCCTCTCATGTGGAAATTAAAATGAGTTTCATTCAATGGCTTATTCTATGTTTCTCTTCCACATGTCCATACAAATCTTACCAGAAAGTTTCATTGTTCTACGATCATTCGTGTTTCATAGAGATCCTATCAAGTAGCGAAAGTTTAATTACAACCACCCTGTATTGTTTACAGATGTGCTGGATAACCAAAAATTATACTGTGGTAGTAAACAAATCATCGAAAATGTAACCTTTGCATCATGCAAGTGATTCGCAACTCGCGGTATGATACATAACACAAAAGGAATTTTTAACAGACGGCTTTCAAACTGAACGAAATGAATAGTGTCTTGAGGGGGGCTATAAGATGAAAAATCAATAGAATAAATCGTGTGCAGTGGAATTAAATCAAGGTCGCTGGAGGTTAAATTAAGAAATGAGAAATTAAACGCGGTGTATGAGCTTTCTATTTGGATAGCAAAATAACTGACGGTGGACTAAGTAAAGAGGATGTGTAAAGAAGACTAGCAATAACGAGAAAATCGTATTTGAAAAAGATGCATCTCAACATCCTATATAAATTTAATTGTTATGGAGTCGTTTCTGAACGTATTTGTTCGACGTGTAGTCCTACGTGGAAATAAAACTGGGGTGATTGACAAGACAAACAAGAGGAGAACAGAATAACTTGAGTTGTACTGCTACTGGAGAGTGTTGAAGATCAGCTCGAAAGTTCATGTGGGAAATAAGAGCTGCTGAATCCATTTGCAAAAGAAAAGTGCTTCGTGGCACAACTTGCCTTAACGATGGGATAGATTGATAGGACTCATCTCGAAGCATCAGTGGAAATTAAATCTCGTAATGTATGCAGAGATGAAGAAAACGGCACTGCATACTGTAGCGTGGAGAGCTGTACCAATTCATCCTCGAACTGAAGACCACAACAATAGGACATGCACGAACCACGTACGCAGAATTCGAGAAATAATTACCAAATCCTTATTGGTGTCGCGAATGTCATGAAATTAGTAGTAGCACTCTGTAGCAGGTAATACTGAGATTATTATTATTCTCGTGCCAGGAACATAAATGACAGATCAACACAGTTTATATAATCTTTGACCAAAACCTGGCTACTTCCAATGCATTTTCCGTGCAGGTGACTGGACACAGTCGACACTTAAGCATATGTTGAACAGTCTGTTCTTCCCCGCAGCTACATTGGATTTTGTTTTCTTCGATGTATCCCCATTTTGCCATCTTAACGCGTGATCTGGCCACTACTGGCCTCAGTCTATTCAAGGACTTCCAGACTGGCCAATTCTCATCATCACCAGGGGGTAAAATTCTGAAAATCTTTTCCAACTACTAGGGTGGAACGTCTTAGCCCTCCATAGTTGCAGCCTGGCTTCTTCGTCAGTGGCTGTTAGTTTCTTCGATATTCTAAGGAAACTTTTCTTTGACGTTAGTCGTTGTGGGTAGGATTGTCACCCGTGCATGAGATGCGTTTTTTCTGCTCCCCTTTCGGTCATTCCCTATTTCCTGCTATTATTTCTCTTCGAACAGGAGGTGGTGCAGTTCCTACAAGGTAGTAGAACCATTAGATTGTAGTTGACTTCAAGCAGTCTGTTATAATTCCGCATGTGTCGCTTAGGACAATATCTACGTATTGGGCCTAAAATAAAAGCATAGAGATTCTATTCCGGTACTCTAATGACAAAGATTTATTCTTGGTCCAGCCCATAAAACTGTGAGGGCTTCTGTCGCTAGCCGCTTCGCAGAAGAAATTGCTCTGGAAGTAAGAGTTGCAGGTCGTATAAATCAACACTGGGGTAATTACATGCTTTGTACGACCGGAATGGGAGGGCAGATGGAGAAAGCGCAAGAACAATGGTAACAGCCTTAGCTCGTGGAGGAACCGATCCATATTGCAACGAAATCAGGCCTCGTCGATGGTAGTGCAAACAAGGCAGCGATTCAGCAGATGGTTTAATTGGAAACAACAGAGGAGTGCGCGCGAGAGAAACTGTGACAGAGAGTTGTGGCAAGGTCGGGAGCGTAACCTCGACACAGGTGAGGGCCAGCGGCCTCGACCGTTGGAAGCGACCAGCGCGGAGAACGCTTTCACTGAGCAGATGGGCCGAACACGAATAGGCAGCCGCAGACAGGGTGAAACAGGACGTGTGGGGGCGTTTCAGGCAGGATCTTATCTGACATGTAATTCTAGTGAGAGGAAGCAATCTAACACAAATACCATAGACGCTAGTGGAAGAGAGAGGGAAGTGAGGCACAAACCGTTGAGGCTCAAAACAGAAGAGGAGATTTTCGGAGTGCCTGTTGTGATTACGGCCTTGGCCCCTTACTTAGCTTGCATTTATCGCGAATCTCTCAACAAGCGCAAAGTCCCAAGCGATTGGGTGGACGCGCAGGTGACACTTGTATGAGAAGGATAAAAGAAACGACCCGCAAATTTACAAACCAATATCCTTAACGTTTGTTTTCTGCAGAATTCTAGAACGTATTCTGACCTCGAATACAACAAATTTCCGAGAGACTGAAAAGATTCCATGTTTCTAGATTTCCGGAAAGCATTTGACATGGTGCGCGACGGCACACGGTTAACGAAGGTACGAGCGTAAGGAATAGGTGCCCAGATATGTGAGTGGCTCGAAGACTATTTAAATAATAGAATCCAGTACGTTGTCCTCGACGGCGAGTGTTCATCAGAGACAAGGATATCGCCAGGAGTGTCCCAGCGAAGTCTGGTAGAACTGATATTATTTTCTACATAAATAAATGATCTGGCTGGCAGGGTCAGCAGCAGTCTGCGGCTGTTTGCTGTTGATGTGGTGTACGGGAGTGACTGTAGGAGGATACGAGATGACATAGGCAAAAATCTGGTTGGCGTGATGAAAGGGAGCTAGCTCTAAATGCAAAAAAAAAAGTAAGTTAATGCAGATGAGGAGGCAAAACAAACCCGTAATATTCGAATGCAACGTTAGTAGTGTGTTACTTAATACAGTCACGTCCATTAAATACCTAGACGTAGCTTTACAAAGCGATATCAAATGGAACGAGCATGTAAGGAAGCCGAATGGTTGACATCAGATTATTGGGAAAGTTATGGAAAAGTATGGTCCATCTCTACATCTACATCTACATCTATACTCCGCGAGCCACCTTACGGTGTGTGGCGGAGGGTACTTATTGTACCACTATCTGATCCCCCCTTCCCTGTTCCATTCACGAATTGTGCGTGGGAAGAACGAGACCGCGGATAGGGCACTAGTTTCTACCAGATCTTGAGTTTTTTTGGATCCGATATGATCCGCATCATATCGGATTAAAGGAAGACGTCAAAGTAGTTCACAGGCGGGCTGCTAGATTTGTCAACGGTAGGTTCGAACAGCGCGAAAGGGTTACGTAGATGCTTCGGGAACTCAAATGGGAGTCCTTGGAAGGAAGGCTACGTTCTTTTCGAGGAACACTACTGAGAGAATTTACAGAATAGGCATTTCGGACTGACTGCAGAACGACTCTACTGCTGCCAACGTACATTTCGCGTAAGGACCATGCAGGTAAGATAAGGTAGGACTCTTACGGAGGCATAAAGACAGTCATTTTTCCCTCGCTCTGTTTCGGAGTGGAACAGACTCAAAATGGTTCAAATGGCTCTGAGCACTATGGGATTTAACTTCTGAGGTCATCAGTCCCCTAGAACTTAGAACTACTTAAACCTAACAAACCTAAGGACATCACACACATCCATGCTCGAAGCAGGATTCGAACCTGCGATCGTAGCGGTCGCACGGTTCCAGACTGAAGCGCCTAGAACTGCTCGGCTACTCCGGCCGGCGGAGTGGTACAGGAAATGAAATGACTAGTGTATCCCCGCCACCGAAAGGTGGTTGTGGACTCTGTATGTAGATGAAGATTTTATTCCGTTGACTATTCGTGTGTTTCGTCAGTCTAAGATCGACTAGAGGCACTCTCTATTCTAATCGTTTGTTTCAAACGGAAGGCGTTGTGTTCTCCTGAATCTAGACTGTGACGTCATATGTCAATTTCCTAGGGTAATATAGCGAAATTATTTTTGTTAGTACAGACTGTAACGAACGTATATTCTGACTCGGTCAACTATTATACAAGTTTCATTATGTGCCTTATCTTCCAAACTGAACAGTTACTGACAGACAACTATGTGTCTCCTTCCTTTCCAGGGACATTGACGAGTGCAGTTCCCCGGATGTAAGGGATTCTGTACCCCTTAACTCAAACTGGGTCCTACTTTACTTTTACCCGGGAGCACTTCCGTACGCCGACCTTCGAGGAGGTTCGAGAAGCCACGTTGGAACCTGCATACGATACAACTTCTGCTCACGCCAGCGTTACCGCTACTCACCTGGACGTTTCTTCTTGTGCCCTCTGGAACGGTTGCAAACGTGATTTCTTTGTTAACTCTTGAATTCTGCTGCTTCGTATCTTCAAAATTCCATATATATCAAACTACATATTTTATTTTTATGCAGGTTGCACCAATGAACTCGAAACTTTCGGTAGTATATTTTCAACCTTACAAAAAACCTCTTGAGTGCGAGGTCGCAAACGGCCAATGATGTTTACAGCGCTCGTCACTGTCTATCATCCAACCACAATATTGGCTGCTAATGGTAAGAGGGGCAGGACTAGAAGTATCCAGTAGTGAGCACAGCATGAGGCTACGGAGCGTAGTTGAAATGCTTAGTCGACGAATAACTCACAACAGTGCTAAGGTGCTAGTGGTGTTGATACGAAACAAAGCAATGGCAACGATAAACAAAGCAAACATAGCATTACGTCTACAAGAACAGTTGCCGAAGTTGACATTTCTTCATATAGGAACCAGAGGAATTTCGTAGAGTGGAAAGAAATGGCAGATGAAATATTAGCGTTTCTGCAAGATGAGTCAGTGAATATTTGGTGTGTGAACAAAGTGAATGAGGAGTACATTAATGACGGTACAAGCTTAACAAGTGGAAGTGATATTGAAGCACGTGTCGAGCCATGAAGTTCATCATCCTTGTCAGACATGGAGCCACAAATCCTGTCTCCATTGAAACGTGGTAGGGCAGTCGTCCAAGGAGCGAGTACTAAACATAATTGCGTACATGGAAGATCATCCGCAACATAGTGAAAAAGGAATTATGAACAGATCTCGAGTAAGTACGCAGCAGTATGATCATCTAGAGCATAATAAAAAGAACGGATATTTAAGGGAGGAGAAGGTGCACTTGCTACAGAAACTGGTGTTTGTACGTTTCAAGGAATCTCGATACAATTTACAGGATGTGCATGATGGCAATCTACTACTTTATGTGCCTCAAACTGTGCGCTATATAGATTACAGTGATTTCAAGGAAAGCAGTGGATCGATGCATAACTTCGAACGGTGCTACAGAATTGTAAAACGTGAGATAACGAAATTTCAAACAATGCGTCAACTTGACGATCCACAGCAAACTGCGGAACCAGCCCGAAAATTTGTAAGTGAGATAAACAAACTTATCTCATCGTTCAGTAAGGAATTTTTTCAACTCCGATCAATCGGGATTTGAAGAGGAAACGAGTATGAAAGAAGCCCTGGAAATCAGAAATACCAAGAGAGTTGAATCAAGATGAGCTAATAGCAATGCCTTAACGCATTCGTATACAATTATGTTGACTGTTAGTCTGTATGGGAAATTGACGGGAAAGGTATTATTTTATTGTACTGAGAGAAGTTGGAGGTGCTCTGTCCCGTATGGTACTTTCTCGCTTGCATGAACGTGCAAGTTCAATAGGGAATATTAACATCTCAGCAAGAAAGAGTGGGAAAACGGGCATAAGAGAATTACAACTGTGGTATGATCTCTGCTTTTGGTCAGTAGCTGGTCAAAATAATGTGCTTTTGCTTGATTTCTGGTCAGCGCATAAAAATCATACTCCTTTGGAGCAAACTATGGGTCTTGAAAACTGTGTGACATAGCAGTTCATTCCACCTGGATCACTGGATAAATTCAGTCTCTCGATTACCGCACTACCACCATCTATGCCTTTAAGGATAGCCAGTTTCACGATGAGCTCCACGATGGACTATTTCGCATTCGGTTGCACGCCATCACATTCCATCAGTTCCCATCACTCCGTTACACCAATACAATTCTATACGCTTTCTGTAAGAGTGCACGGTTTGTAAGTCTCAAGGAGTTCGCCTTCGATCTTAATGGTGCGGGCCTTTGTTGAACACTATGGTGTGTCATTTTTCAGTCGGTGTTCGGATGCAAGTTAATGTTTTGCTTTGAATGTTTCTTGAATGTAATTTTGTGAAGTATAACACATGGATTCCGTAGATGTATAATGTGTACACTTTCTGGCCACTCATTTTCCGTCTCCCTCCTGATGCACATGGTGAGTCATTAGCAGCTAATAATTTTTCTGTCATAACTGTTAACATTTGGAAGCAGGGAGAAACTGAATGCCAGCAATCAAGTAAAATAATAAAAAAATTATGGCAGTTACTCAAGGGAGCAAAAGTCGGTGGTTCTGTCTGACAGTATTAGATCACACACTGTATATTCCTTTCTATGTGATAATGTGATGGCAGTAGTTATGGTGGCTGCCTTCAAGTGTGGCGTTTATTTCTGCTGGAGGCTAATGATAATAATAAACAAACTATACATAAAGATTTTGTTTTTCAATCCTCAGTATCATCTTAAATAAAATGCGTTTGTGACTGGGAGTTGTCGACTTGGGAACCTACTTAATAAGGCTCCACTTGTATACTAGAAGATAAATATACGAGGCTAAGTCAATTATTATTCTCAGTTTAGCTACATTTATGTTTATTTTAGTAGTACTGTCGTTGTACGTTTATGACGCATGCTTTGTTTATTCCTTGTTACATCTTTGCAATTTTCAAGCTGCTAGATTAGTTTCGTTATCGCTGCCGTGCTGTTAATCATGGCTCCTCCGCTGTCTATTTGCACCAAAGAAGAGCAACGTTCAGTGATCCGTTTTTTGTGGTCGGAAGGCATTCAATGAAGACTTTCGGTACAGTACGGGAACAATGTTTCGCCACAACGGAGTGTCTACGAATGGATTGAAAAATTCCGAAATGGTCGCACCACTGTTACGCACGATGAAGGAGCCGGACGACCGTTTACCGCTACAAAAGAAGAAACCATTGAGCGTTCACGTTAAATGATTCTCTTAGACAGAAGATTAACTGTTGATGAAGTGGTACATCGTCTGCAAATTAGTCACGGTTCTGCCTACGAAATCATCCACAATAGACTTGGGTTTCGTAAAGTTTGTGCAATATGGGTTCGAAAACAGCTCACATAGTTTTATAAACAAACGCGCTAGCACATCTGCAAAACGTTTGGATCGCTATGGTAACAAATAGGACAACTTCTTAGACAGGATCATTACTGGTGACGAAACATGGGTCCTGATTACGAGCCGGAGAATAAACGGCAGAGTATGGAATGGAAGCATCCAAACTGGCCGTTCAAGAAAAAGTTCAAGACCCAACCGTCCGCAGGAAAACTGATGCTTTCGATTTTTTGGGACGGATAAGGTCCAGTACTGGAACAGTATGGGCGAAGGGACACAACAATAAACAGTGTACGTTTCAGTGACATGCTTACTGCCAGGCTAAAGCCTGCAATTTGAAACAAACACCGAATATTGCTGTCAAAAGGAGTTGTGTTGTTGCACGACAATGCCTGTCCGCATACTGCTGCCCACGCTGCTGAAACGCTCCAGAAACTTAAATTTGAAGTACCGGATCATCCTCCATATAGCCCCGATTTTGCCCCCTTCTGACTATCACTTGTTTCGTTCACTCAAACAGGCATTAAGGGGCCGTCGATTTGCCCCGCCGAAGCAGTGAAAGAAGCGGTGCATTCCTGGCTCGCAGCTCAACCGAGAACCTTCTTTTATGAGGGCATCAGGAAGCTTCTACAACGATGGACCAAGTATGTTGAAACGCAGGGAGACTATGTCGAAAAATGATGTGCTTGTAAGTTTCCTATTTGATTACAATAAAATTTTATAACTACTTTGCGGATAGTAATTGACTTATCCTCGTAGCTAGGTACGGTGCACCTGTTGGCCGATTCGTGCTGGAAGGCGACAGCTATCCCTCAAAAACTGTACCAGAAATATCTTCTGAACCAAGTGAGACATCATGTTATACTATTATGTGTACTTGGAGGAGCATGCAGAGTTAGACAAATAGAGAAGTAATTAATTATGAATTCCTGAAATAATTGAAGTGAAGCATGAATTATCGATATTTTTGTTACCTTGTCCATTGATACTTGTCGTTGTAGGAGCGGAGTGGTTGACAAAGAAAAAGTTAGATTTTATCGACATGCTTTTAACCATAGTACCGACTCCGAAATGACAGATACGAGGTAAGTGACCACGAAACAGAAAAACCACTACAGTCGTTTAATAGTGGATCTGGATCAATTGAGATACATGTAAGATTCTACAGAGATTATGCTAAAGAAATTGTTGCTCCGCTTTTAGTAGTAATTCATCGTAGATAGCCGGAGCAACAAAGGGTACGTAGCGACTGGAAAAAAATGCAGTTCATTCCCGTTTTCAAGAGGGGTCGTAGGATAAATGCACGTAATTACAGGCTACATCGTTGACGTTAGTCTGTTTAAGAATTGTAGAACATATTTTATTCTCACGTATTATCTCCGCTACAAAAATCAGCATGGATTCTGAGAAAAGAGATCTTGCAAGACTTAGCTCGCTCTGGTGGTGTAGAGGACCGTTGCTGTTTACGTTGTATATAAATGATCTATTGGATGACGTAGGAAGCTCCGCGAGGCAATTTGTAGAAGGTTTGGTTGTCTGATAAGGTAGGAAGCTCCACGAGGCAATTTGCAGATGGTTTGGTTGTCTATAAGAAGGCCGCAAAGCCAGAGAGCTTGCAGGACCTGATGAATGGTGCAGAGACTGGCTGTTGTCCTTCAACGTAAACAAATATAGCATATTGCGCAAACATATGAGAAGAGACCCCGTACTGCACAATTACCTTATCCATGAAAAATGGCTAGAGCCAGTAACTACCGTAAAATAAGTACGAGTGACTTAAAGTGAAAAGACCACATAAAACAAATAATGCGAAAACAGATCCCAGGCTGAGGTGTATAGAAAGGATCTTATGGAAATGTAATTTGTCCACCAAAGGAGCGGCTTACAATGCGCTTGTTCGACCGATCCTCCAGTATTTTCCATCAGTCTAAATACCTTACCAGCTGTGATTAATAGAAGAGATTGATAAGATCCAATGAACAGCTGCTGGTTTCGTCGCGGAATCGTTTGGTCAGCGCGAGAGCGTTTCGGAGAAGCTCAACGAATTGCAGTGGCAGACGCTACAAGAGAGGCTTTTTGCACGACGGAGAAGTTTACTACTGAAAACCCGAGAGGGTACATTCGGGGAGGAGCCGGGCTACACTCTGCTTTCTTCCGCATACGTCTCTTGGAATGACCACAAGGATAAAATATAAAAAATTAGAGCTAATACTTCTCATGCATCATTCGCGAATGGAACAAAAAAAGGGTGGATCAGATGGTGGTACCAGAAGTTCCCTCCGCCACAGACCGCGGAGTACAGACGTAGATGTATGGTCTGGGAGACGTGTCCAGGCAGCTCAGTAGCGTCGTTTGATCGTCTAGCTACAACAGGAAGCACTCAATGGCAAGCTTTGGTTGACAGGTAGTTTAAGCCACGTCAACGCACTGCAAAACCAACGTGGAGGTGTGTCTGTAACGTAACAGTGAGTTTCTTGCCTGTAACTGGTGCTTTCGTTTCGCGTTATTTAAATAGAACTTTAGTTCGTAGTTTGTTTAGTTTTTGATGTTTTTAGTTTTTATGCAGTTCCACCTTATTTCAAACTGTGTCCGGTGCAACAAGTGGTCAGATACTAACAACTGAACTAAAATGGAAGAATAAAACCGTGCTACACAACCAAGCCCCTCAAATCAATGTGTTCCGTGAGAGACTACTTTTAGGAAAAACGGGAGAATGGTGGGCTTCGCGAAAGAGGTTAATTTGTTTGGGAAGGGACCAAACGGCGAGAACATCGATCCCATCGGATTATGAAAGGAAGTTCGCCGTGCCTTTTCTGAGGTACCATCGCCACATGTTCCTGAAGCGATTTAGGCAAATCACGGAAAACCGAAATCAGGATCGCCGGACGCGGCTTTAAACTGTCGTTCTCCCGAATGCCAGTGTGCTAACCACTGCGCCACCTCGCTTGGTTGCAAAGAGGTCTGCATCCGCTTTGAAAGTGAGCGACAACACTGGTGTTACGACAGAAAAAGAACGATGCAGTATAACTGTGATGAGACTGGTGCAACGAGATATAACGAGACTGCAAGGCTGCAAGGCTGCAGGCGTATATGGAAGCAAGTGGCAGCCTCGATCGACTTGCAGGACATTATTCGTCAACATATATGTATGTAATTACTACAAGGGGAGGGAATATCCCATATTATGGAAACTGATGGGGGATCTCTAATTGATGTGACTGGTGTTTACTGCTATAATAAAGGAACACTTTGGTGGACGGGCGGTAACGTGGATAAGAGGAGCAGTCTGTTGGCGTTTTTAGAACAAGACGAGGATTTCATCCTCCAATAACTTTATATTATAACATGTAAGCTTTCACAACTCACTTCAGAAGATGTTGCCCGCAGTAGGCAACGAAACGTCAGGAAGGAGAAGAAGTTTTATATATGGACCACGGCAATTCAGCCCGGAAGTTTTAATTAATGAACTTTATATCATTTTCAATTTTTTTACTTTGTGTACCTTTTAAGTGTATGCTATATAGGGTTAATGAAGTGTCGTCCCATGTACGAGATGCCAAGGAAGCATAGTCGCTGCCCAGACGCAATGACGAATGAGCGGAGTCGGCGTAGGCAATGCTCAGAAGAGATCTGTTTGGCCTGACTCCTGCTTCAAATGCAAAAACGAAATTGCAAATATCTGCCGAAACACCAGAGAAACTGCGGAAGACGACCCTTATGAGAGTCATCGACTGTATTAGAGATCAGAAACGGAGTGAGTACAAGTTGCATACGCCGCAAATCAAGGCGTCGCTGTTACATCAGTGCTAATGGGCTCCCTCCGTTCCCACTGTAGTGCGCGAGTATGTCGAGACTGAGAACTTGGCGCTGCTGTCGCTTCACACTCGTTGACTCGACGCCGAAGGCTACGGTTGTTCATGTTGTGTAGAAGTACCACTGGGCTGGGCCTGTTTGACTTCAAAAAGAGCTAGGGGATTTCTTGAGGATGAGGGATTGGGCCTGTGTTTCTGTTTTCAGTGTGTAAACTTGTGTTTGGTGATATGTGTGTGTGTGTGTTACTGGTCCCTAAAATGGCGCCTAAGGATTAATTTATGGCGATTGTGAGAAGCTTCTGGTGGTTCGTAGCCTAAATTTTGAATCAGAATGAGAGACGAAGTTTGTGTTGTTTCGTAAACGATCAGGGATCTTTATTTTTGGATGAAATAGATCACCTGGCACTTCGCTGCGTTGGTTTTTATCTTCCATCACGTACACCACTGTGTAATCTTGTCGAGGTGTATATGGAGGAGGCTGCGACTACTTCTGTATATGGTGGTATCATTGACAAAGAGAGAAATCTCTGCATAGATCTGTCGAAGAATGTGATTCGTGTATATGGTATAATAGATGGGACCTAAAACCGAGCCTTGCGGGACACTTGTCGCAATCTGCCCTGTCTGGCTGGACTTGTCTCCGTTCCTTACGAAGAACTGGCATCCTGTAAGGAAGGAGTCGTTGTTATTGTGGCCCTCAGCCCAGAGGCTGGTCTGATGCAGCTGTCCATGCTACTCTATCCTGTGCAAGCTTCTTCATCTCCCAGTACTTACTGCAACCTACATCCTTCTGAATCTGTTTCGTGTATTCATTTCTTCGTCTCCCTCTTCGATTTTTACCCTCCGCGCTGCCCTCCAATACTAAATAGGTGATCCCTTGATGCCTCAGAATATGTCCTACCAACCGATCCCTTCTTCTAGTCAAGTTGTGCCACAAACTTCTCTTCTCCCCAATTCTGTTCAATACCCCCTCATTACTTATGTGATCTACCCATCTAATCTTCAGCATTTTTCTGTAGCACCACATTTCAAAAGCTTCTATTCTCTTCTTGTCCAAACTATTTATCGTCCACGTTTCACTTCCATACATGGCTACACTCCATACAAATACTTTCAGAAAATACCTCCTGGCACTTAAATCTACACTCGATGTTAACAAATTTCTCTTCTTCAGAAACGCTTTCCTTCCCATTGGCAGTCAACATTTTATATCCTCTCTACTTCGACCATCCTCAGTTATTTTGCTCTCCAAATATTAAAACTCATTTACTACTTTAAGCATTTCATTTCCTAATTTAATACCCTCAGCATCACCCGATTTAATTCGACTACATTCCATTATCCTCGTTTTGCTTTTCTTGATGTTCATCTTATATCCTCCCTTCAAGACACCGTCCATTCCGTTCAGCTGCTCATCCAGGTCCTTTGCTGTCTCTGACAGAATTACAATGTCATCGGCGAACCTCTAAGTTTTAATTTCTTCTCCATGGATTTTAATTCCTACTCCGAATTTTTCTTTTGTTGCCTTTACTGCTTGCTCAATATACAGATTGAATAACATCGGGGAGAGGCTACAACCCTGTCTTACTCCCTTCCCAACCACTGCTTCCCTTTCGTGCCCCTCGACTCTTATAACTGCTATCTGGTTTCTGTACAAATTGTAAATAGTCTTTCGCTCCCTTTATTTTACCCCTGCCACCTTCAGAATTTGAAAGAGAGTATTTCAGTCAACATTGTCAAAAGCTTTCTCTAAGTCTACAAATGCTAGAAACGTAGGTTTGCCTTTCCTTAATTTATTTTCTAAGATAAGTCAGTATTGCCTCACGTGTTCCAACATTTCTATGGAATCCAAACTGATCCTCCCAGAGGTCGGCTTCTACCAGTTTTTCCATTCGTCTGTAAAGAATTCGTGTTAGTATTTTGCATCTGTGGCTTATTAAACTGATTGTTCGGTAATTTTCACATCTGTCAACACCTGCTTTCTTTGGGATTGTAATTATTATATTATTCTTGAAGTCTGAGGGTATTTCGCCTGTCTCATACATTTTGCTCACTAGATGGTAGAGTTTTGTTAGGCCTGGCTCTCCCAAGGCCGTCAGTAGTTCTAATGAAATGTTGTCTACTACCGGGGCCTTGTTTCGACTTAGGCCTTTCAGTGCTGTGTCGAACTCTTCACGCAGTGTCATATCTCCCATTTCATTTTCATCTTCATCCTCTTCCATTTCCATAATATTGTCTTCAATAACATCGCCCTTGTATATACCCTCTATAAACTCCTTCCAACTTTCTGCTTTCCCTTCTTTGCTTAGAACTGGGTTTCCATCTGAGCTCTTGATATTCATGCAAGTAGTTCTCTTTTCTCCAAAGGTCTCTTTAATTTTCCTGTAGGCAGTATCTATCTTACCCCTAGTGAGATAAGCCTCTACATCCTTACATTTGTCCTCTAGCTGTCCTTGCTTAGCCATTTTGCACTTCCTGTCGATCTCATTTTTCAGACGTTTGTATTCCTTTTTGCCTGCTTCATCTACTGCATTTTTGTATTTTCTCCTTTCATCAATTAAATCCAGTATCTCTTCTGTTACCAAAGGATTTCTATTAGCCCTCGTCTTTTTACCTACTTGATCCTCTGCTGTATTCACTATTTCATCTCTCAAAACTACCCATTCTCCTTCTACTGTATTTTCCCCCATTCTTGTCAATCGTTCCTTTATGGTCTCGCTGAAACTTTCTACAACCTCTGGTTCTGTCAGTTTATCCAGGTCCCATCTCCTTAAATTCCCACCTTTTTGCAGTTTCTTTAGGTTTAATCTACAGTTCATAACCAATAGATTGTGGTCATAGTCCACATCTGCCGCTGGAAATGTCTGTCAATTTAAAACCTGGTTCTCTGTCTTACCATTATATAAGGTATCTGAAACCTGTCAGTATCTCTAGGCTTCTTCCATGTGTACAACCTTCTTTTATGGTTCTTGAACCAAGTGTTAGCTATGATTAAGTTCTGCTCTGTGCAAAACTCTACCAGATGGCTTCCTCTTTCATCCCTTACCCCCATTCCATATTCACCTACTACGTTTTGTTCTCTTCCTTTTCCTACTATCGAATTCCAGTCACCCATGACTATTAAATTTTCGTCTCCCTTCACTATATGCATAATTTATTTTATCTCATCATACATTTCATCAATTTCTTCGTCATCTGCGGAGCTAGTCGGCGTATAAACTTGTACTGCTGTGGTAGGCGTAGGCTTTGTATCCATCTTGGCCACAATAATGCGTTCACTATGCTGTTTGTAGTAGCTTCCCCGCACTCCTATTTTTTTATTCATTATTAAACCTACTCCTGCGTTATCCCTATTTGATTTTGTATTTATAACCCTGTATTCATCTGACCAGAAGTCTTGTTACTCCTGCCACTGAACTTCACTAATTCCCACTATATCTAACTTTAACCTATCCATTTCCCTTTTTTAATTTTCTAACCTACCTGCCCGTTTAAGGGATCTGACATTCCACGCTCCGACCCGTAGAACGACAATTTTCTTTCTCCTGAAAACAACATCCTCCTGAGTAGTCCCCGCCCGGAGATCCGAATGGGGGACTATTTTATCTCCGGAATATTTTACCCAAGAGGACGCCATCATCATTTAACCATACAGTAAAGCTGCATGCCCTCGGGAAAAATTACGGTTGTACTCTTTACCTTGCTTTCAGCCGTTCGCAGTACCAGCACAGCAAGGCCATTTTGGTTAGTGTTACAAGGCCATATCAGTCAACCATCCACACTGTTTCCCCTGCAACTACTGAAAAGGCTGCTGCCCCTCTTCAGGAACCACACGTTTGTCTGACGTCTCAGCAGATACCCCTCCGTTGTGGTTGCGCCTACGGTACGTCTATTTGTATCGTTGAGTCACGCAAACCTCCCCATCAACGGCAAGGTCAATGCTTCATGTGGGGGGGGGGGGGGGAGGGAGGAGTCGATGATCCAAATTATGTGTGCTAGGCACCCTATCTTATCTAGCTTATAAATTAGGCCATCGTGCTAGGAGCGTCAAATGCTTCGTCGTCTCGTTTTCTCTTACTGAAGTGTACACGAGTGTAGGGCTGGCCTGTCTTACTGTTAGTACGAAAGATGAGTACACGATCTTGTTGCTGTAAAGCACCACTGACAAGGCGAGATGACCCATAGTCGGGGTCAGATAGTCTTTAACGAAGCTGTCTTTCGTGAGAATGTGGATTATGTAAGAGGAAAGTTATCTGATACAAAGTACTCATTTGCAAAAGTGTTCCATTAGAGAAAGAATGATATCTGAAATAACGTTCATGCCATATTCCATATTACAATTGGAAAACATACAAATTTCATCCAATGCAAACTAAATGGTTGTATTCCAGTTTACTCCACCTCCACCATGACAAGCCATATGCGCACAGAGCAACGTCACTGTTACATCCATGTAACAAAAAAGCGCACTATTTCTTGATTCACTGGTCCTGGAAACTTGCGTTTGTGGGCTAACAGCGAATTGTGTAGCTTATCATTCATTTCCGTAATTTTTTTTATAACTAATCACCATTTAGAGATTGCTCTTCATTCTGATGTCATGTTTTCTGGTACTATTGTTACAGACTAGGTAACGCTTCGATATTGTATATATGTCAACGTAAGGTTGATTGATTAAAGGAATAAAGGAACGAAACTGCTGGATTATGAGTCCTTTTTTCCGAGGTCAGAAACGTCTCTGATGAATCCATAGCCCAAATGAATTCTATGACTTAAAATCTGGGAAAGAAACAAAATGCGTAAAACGAACTCTGTAACCACACACAACGAAAAAACGAAAGAAGCAAGCCAAAAACGAAAACGTTAACTGAAAGGAAGAAAGCTGTAGAATGTGGTTCAAATGACTCTGAGTCCCATGGGACTTAACTTCTGAGGTCATCAGTCCTCTAGAACTTAGAACTACTTAAACCTAACTAACCTAAGGACACAAAGAAGAAGTCCAATTGCAATTGGGGGTTGGTGGTCTGAATGGAATAACAAGATTTCCGATGTGAAGAAATAGCACACAAGGCGTACTAAAAAACAATTTTTGACGCAACTAGTGTGCTGTTTCTTCACATCGGCATTCTTCAAAAAGAGTTGCTGAAAACAATGAACAAAAGGCTAAATGACGAGATTGATCTTTGCGGTGGGAGGAGACTTATGAGGGAAAATGATGACGTAATCAGTGCTCGGCGCTACCAACAGAAACTGCAACGTTTAACTTCACCACGCAGTTTTGTCACTACAACTGCTAGGTCGCTGGCGTTTGCAGAAATGAAAAAAAAAAGGGGAAGTCGACATGAAGTGTTCTGGACAAATCTGATGTGTGACAAAACCGAAAGACGGACCCGTCGGACACCTTTTATTGCGCCACTTACATGCAATTACCATTGTTACCAAAGTGGTTATCGTCAATCGTGAACGTGCATCGTTTTGCTTTTAGCTCTTGCTGTAAGGGGTATAAGCAGGCTGCTAGCTTGTTTATATCCAGAATATCTAATAAGAATTCAATATTTACGTATACAGCTCTAAAACCGGCGGTGTATTTACAATGTGCCGCCGGTATTTTTATAGGTATGTACGTAGATATTTTGTCCGTTAATACATCGATATTTTCTTTTGATATATTGATGGACGATAGTAAATTCTTGTTAAATATCGATATATCGGATTTCGGATGTATTTAAAAATATCAACAGTCTAATGATCACCGTTCATGTGAAGGCAGGCTACAGTACATTTCCTCTCCGATGCTTGTGCGTGTTCAAAAGCCCAGGCGTGTTCCGAGTGTACTGACAACGATCCGCAGTGCGTTCCAATAATTCATCGACGTTGTCGACAGAACGGGAAGACACCAAAGCTTTTAAAAATCGCCTACACGAAAAATATCCAACAGTTTCTAGCCAGAGGAGTTGGGATACCATGGTATTTGGCGAACCACGACCGATTCACTTGTCGAAGGTTCGTGCTATGTATTACTGAGCAGCCACATGGAAGTGTGCCGACCCATTATCAAACACGTACCATATATGCATCCTTTAACCTTAAGGAAGATAATCTCAAACGTAGCCGTAGAGATTAACAGTGTTGTAACGCTGCAATGACTGCACTGGTGCAGACATCATTTCGGGGAAACGATTCATTTCCGGACCTGTGTTTAATGGGATTTCTTGCTTGTTTCCTTGTTCTCTACTCACCCCTTTCTTTTGCACCTAAAATAGTCAAATACGTGGTACGTATTGGTCTACATGGATAAATGAAATGCTATGCGCATTCGCACTAATAAGGAAGCTCATTGTATACATCCGCAACCACGGATATTAAAATTCTGTAAACCACTTGAAGCAGTTAAAAACACTGGAACTGCGACGTAGGGTTGGGCCACATTTGAATTTTCGTCTGCTGAAGTCGTGCCCTCTGATTTACATTCCATAGACCAAGGACGTTGAGGCCGATAATCATATGACTTTAACGTATCATATTTGTACTCTAGTCTCCTTTTTATCTGTTTTTATGTTCTCTCAGTTATTGAGTATGCTGCCCGAGTTCCAAATCTCATCAGAATGATTAATTTGAATTGTTTTTAATTTGTTCTACTATCACTGAGCATTATTTTAGCCTTTTTATACAGGCTGATCCAGTGATGATATTACGACTTTACGAACTTCCAGGGATGATGCAGAAGTGTAAACGTATCAGTTTGAGTATAGCGACCCCGGTCCGGAAACGACCGAGTCGAAAGTCATAAGCAAAAATCGTTCTGATGCCTCTGACAATGAACCTCTTCTGTTGCAAGCTGTTTGGTTGGGGGGAAGTACTATAGATGAAAACACTAAAATTGGCAAGTAAACATGGATTCAAAAATGGTTCAAATGGCTCTGAGCACTATGGGACTTAACTTTTGAGGTCATCAGTCCCCTATAACTTAGAACTACTTAAACCTAACTAACCTAAGGACATCACACATCCGTGCCCGAGGCAGGATTCGAACCTGCGACCGTAGCGGTCGCGCGGTTCCAGACTGTAGCACCTAGAACCGCTCGGCCACCCCGACCGGCAGTAAACATGGGCTCTGGAATGCATACCTTAAGAGCTACGAGCAGTTGTGCAGTGGAAGAGATGTGTTTTTGCAGCAGCAAAGATGAACAAGTACTCAAAGCTCTAAAGGTTTGCAATTTATACCCCATGTTTCACAGTAGCAAAGTTGAACAACCCAAAATACTCGGTCATTTTCGGAGCACGAGACGCACCTCAGACTGACAGACACTCTTCTCCATCATCTCTGAAAGTTCACATTATCATCAAGGGGTTACCCTGCCATTGACTTTCAGTGCTACTTTCACACTTGCTTAAAGTTGTTTCTCCCAGTTTATGCACCTGGAAATTTACTCTAGGACTACTGAGAATAGTTTTGCTGGTATAGAATCTCCTTACCTTTTCTTGATATACCACTATTCTGACGAATTGTTATCACTGAAGCTTTAGCACTTACGTTTATATTCTTCAGAAAACTAAGACAGACTAAATAATAATCATTGTCGTGTGGATCAATCGTGAGGTGCAAGACTTTCATTTGAACGCCACCTCGACGTCTCGAATGTGCTTAATCTATCACAGCTATGCATCCGAGGGGAGGGGACCTACTGTTTAACGTGGAACCGAGCTGAGCGTCATTCCAAGCGATTCCTCACGACGTTGAGAGGTGAAGGCTAATTTAAAGTAGTCATTAGGACTACAGTACAGCGCCTCACGTGTTTTACAGTTATTTTATTCTATGACTCAGACAACAATTTTATGTGATTGTGTGTACTTACGTTTTGTCAGTAATTACGTTTATCAAACTGTAATATGGTGCTAGAAGAACAAATAAGAAATAATTTTGTCAAAGCTTTGTAGTAAAGACACTGGCCATGTTTGGGAAATTCATACAGTACGAAGGCAAAAGAATACCTTTTAGTGACACAATAATATCGTAAGCGCGATTGCGCGCAGTCGTCGTAGTGGAGGCAAAGACGAGTGTTGCTAATCATCTGTAGCGTGACACGGACGTGACGTTTTAGTGCGCTAATGCCAAATGGAGACAGTTCTGGAGTTGGTTTTGTAATAGGTGGCAAGATAAAATACACTCCTGGAAATGGAAAAAAGAACACATTGACACCGGTGTGTCAGACCCACCATACTTGCTCCGGACACTGCGAGAGGGCTGTACAAGCAATGATCACACGCACGGCACAGTGGACACACCAGGAAACGCGGTGTTGGCCGTCGAATGGCGCTAGCTGCGCAGCATTTGTGCACCGCCGCCGTCAGTGTCAGCCAGTTTGCCGTGGCATACGGAGCTCCATCGCAGTCTTTAACACTGGTAGCATGCCGCGACAGCGTGGACGTGAACCGTATGTGCAGTTGACGGACTTTGAGCGAGGGCGTATAGTGGGCATGTGGGAGGCCGGGTGGACGTACCGCCGAATTGCTCAACACGTGGGGCGTGAGGTCTCCACAGTACATCGATGTTGTCGCCAGTGGTCGGCGGAAGGTGCACGTGCCCGTCGACCTGGGACCGGACCGCAGCGACGCACGGATGCACGCCAAGACCGTAGGATCCTACGCAGTGCCGTAGGGGACCGCACCGCCAGTTCCCAGCAAATTAGGGACACTGTTGCTCCTGGGGTATCGGCGAGGACCATTCGCAACCGTCTCCATGAAGCTGGGCTACGGTGCCGCACACCGTTAGGCCGTGTTCCGCTCACGCCCCAACATCGTGCAGCCCGCCTCCAGTGGTGTCGCGACAGGCGTGAATGGAGGGACGAATGGAGACGTGTCGTCTTCAGCGATGAGAGTCGCTTCTGCCTTGGTGCCAATGATGGTCGTATGCGTGTTTGGCGCCGTGCAGGTGAGCGCCACAATCAGGACTGCCTACGACCGAGGCACACAGGGCCAACACCCGGCATCATGGTGTGGGGAGCGATCTCCTACACTGGCCGTACACCACTGGTGATCGTCGAGGGGACACTGAATAGTGCACGGTACATCCAAACCGTCATCGAACCCATCGTTCTACCATTCCTAGACCGGCAAGGGAACTTGCTGTTCCAACGGGACAATGCACGTCCGCATGTATCCCGTGTCACCCAACGTGCTCTAGAATGTGTAAGTCAACTACCCTGGCCAGCAACATCTCCGGATCTGTCCCCCATTGAGCATGTTTGGGACTGGATGAAGCGTCGTCTCACGCGGTCTGCACGTCCAGCACGAACGCTGGTCCAACTGAGGCGCCAAGTGGAAATGGCACGGCAAGCCGTTCCACAGGACTACATCCAGCATCTCTACGATCGTCTCCATGGGAGAATAGCAGCCTGCATTGCTGCGAACGGCGGATATACACTGTACTAGTGCCGACATTGTGCATGCTCTGTTGCCTGTGTCTATGTGCCTGTGGTTCTGTCAGTGTGATCATGTAATGTATCTGACCCCAGGAATGTGTCAATAAAGTTTCCCCTTCCTGGGACAATGAATTCACGGTGTTCTTATTTCAATTTCCAGGAGTGTACATATAAACGAGAGAACACGTGTATAGCTGCAGTACACGGTTATAAGAAGATTCGGGAACAAGGAAGAATACTATGTGGCCCAAAGTTATTCAAGCTGTTCGCTAACCGACAAAAAGCTTTGCATTGCACCACGAGTAACTCGTGACAAAATATGTTCAGGCCAGTTATTTTATAGTTGCGTACAAGGCTTGCTAGCGTTCTAGTTAGTTTACTTTCTTAGTTTTATAGTGTTTTTTATTCAGAATATAAACTAATAAGTGAAGCTAATTGACTCAAGCCATGAACCATCGCCAGGGTCGCATCCTTTCACCGAAACTTACGAGAAAGTCACGAGTGAAAGAAATAATTAAAAGTGGATAAATCCTATTAACTTTACAGTTAACTCTAAATCAACTAATTATTGGGATCAGAGGCAGCAGTAATTATAGTTCTTCATCCAGTGTTGTGTTACTACTGCGGACAATCAGTTGAAACATCCCCTTAGAACAATTTATACAAGACTGTTCTTAAACTGACACACAATGTTTTTAGCGCAACGCAATCTGACTATCAAAGATCCCTGCAAAAGAATGGCCCTGAGTAACATTAAACTATACCTTTCAGAAATCACTTACCTCACAAAAATTTTCATTACTCGAACTACTGCAATACAGCGAGCGCCACTACTGCCAGCTAAATAAAAGATTCAAACTACGGAAGGCACTAACTACTGATAGGGATAGTTAGCAAATGAAAGATATTAACAGAGAACAAACAATGTATTTACCTTAATAGTCATAATATATATAGCAGTTCATGACAAATTACAAAACTCCGCCATCTCTCTCCCCACATCCACCACTGCTGGCGGCTCACATCCAACTGCGCAACGCTACGCGCTGTTAACATCCAGCTGCCCCTCTACAATAGCAGACAACAATGCAAACTAGCCACAGACTGCACACAGCACAGTCAGTGATTTTCATACAGAGCGCTACGTGGCATTACCAATATAAAAATCTAAACAGCCTACTTACATAGCCCCCATGCTCCCCACAAAAAATTTTACAAATTGTTTTGGCCAGTGGCCAATAATGATTTGTTAAAATTTTTCATAAATACAATAACAAAGAAATCAAATGCACACACTTATTGATACAATGTTGGTCAAAAGCTAAAATTTTCTCACAGTCCATAAAGACAGTCCTGATCATTTATCATAAGAGTAAACCTGCAGTTTGTTTTCTCAAAGTCTGAGGAGTAAAAGACAATGCACACGGAAGTAGTGGACTTCCATGCAGTCGTGAAGAAGTAGTGTTGTCCTTCCAACGGAAAGACTGTGCTGTCTCTTGACATGCAGACAGGTAATGGGCCACAACAGAGCAAACCCACAGCAGAGTCATTCGACGTTTTGAAGAATATTGGTAGGTAGGTCATCACAGAGCAGACCCACTGTAGTCCTGGTAGAGAGTATGGTATTGGTGGGTCATCAGAGATGCAGACCCACTGCAGTCCTTGTAGAAATTGTGGACAGGCCCACTGTAGTCCTGGTAGAGATTGTGGTATTGGTGGGTCATCAGAGGTGCAGACCCACTGTAGTCCTTGTAGAGATGGCCAGCAGCCATCTGTTGCGATTGTGCAGGTGCACATTCACCATCGAAGAGTCTTGCGGAGAATTTTGCAAGTCCATAAACCACTACTTATGCACTCACAAAAGTTTTGGAATTGTCCTTAGAACCAGCAATGCTGTTATCCAGTCCCTTGCTGAATTATCAACACACGTGCAAACACTAACAGTCCCTACTTCTCACATATTGTCCATATACTATGACCAACAGAAAAGTGTGCAGTGAAATGAATGCTTACAAGTTTGTGCAGTCTGTGGCTAGTTTGCATTGTTGTCTGCCATTGTAGAGGGGCAGCTGGATGTTAACAGCGCGTAGCGTTGCGCAGTTGGAGGTGAGCCGCCAGCAGTGGTGGATGTGGGGAGAGAGATGGCGGAGTTTTGTAATTTGTCATGAACTGCTATATATATTATGACTATTAAGGTAAATACATTGTTTGTTCTCTATTAATATCTTTCATTTGCTAACTATCCCTATCAGTAGTTAGTGCCTTCCGTAGTTTGAATCTTTTATTTAGCTGGCAGTAGTGGCGCTCGCTGTATTGCAGTAGTTCGAGTAATGAAGATTTTTGTGAGATAAGTGATTTCTGAAAGGTATAGTTTAATGTTACTCAGGGCCATTCTTTTGCAGGGATCTTTGATAGTCAGATTGCGTTGCGCTACAAACATTGTGTGTCAGTTTAAGCACAGTCTTGTATAAATTGTTCTAAGGGGATGTTTCACAGTCAAACTAGAAATTAATTAAAAGCAAGTTATATTTCAATGATGCTATTGCAGTCAAAGTAAATTTATGATTTTATGTCGTGTTTTAAATAATTTCAAGTGCTGATATCCTCATAACAGTGGCACTGCCAAATAGTTGTTGCTATAAGTGAACCCATTTACGATCTGAACTTGAGAAATAGCCGTTAAGGAGCAGCGATCAATTTTGGTTATGTTTCCAGCAAATTTTCAAACAGACAGCATTACCATAAGTGACGTAATTCAGTACAGTGTCCATAAAATGTTGTTGGTCATTACCTATGATAGGTATTCGTAACTAAAAACAATATCAATTTATTCCAAATGAACATAATTTTATGTTACACATGTATTTAACATCTAGTCTAGCGCTAGTGAAGTTTTATGAGTTGCTGAATTATTATTCAGTTGCAGTTATTATGTGATTTTAAAGTCACGTTAGTCATTAGACAAATTTTAGTTACGTTTGTTTTTGAGCTGGTGACCATAATTATTCTGCAATCCAAATTTATTCAACCATTTAATTGTTCAAAATTATTGCAATCTACAATGAATCATTAACGTAATGTCATTTTATGGTTCATTCATTGTTGTACCTAACAAAACTCCGTGCCTTAACAATCACGCTATTCTATCTGTATTCTTTCATTAGAAACTGTTAATCAGAAGTGGTACCTTGTTTCCATTAGTTGCGGAACATTAGGTACACGTATCACAAAATCTTGTATAGACTGACAGTGTAGTATGTTGTATGTGGTCGGACTGGGATTCGATTCCGTGACCTCTCGGTTTCCAGGAGCGCACTGTACCAGGAAACCACAAGGCTTGATATAGATTGAATCAATACCATGTATCTCAGACACTCTTAGTACATATCCTCTTAAATCAGAAAATAATTTTTACGGAAAATCTGTCAATCTCAGGCAAAGTAATAATTAACATTCATTGTTCTGTTCTATGTCTCGTTGACGGTTTGAAAATTATCCGTTGTGTCAGGTCGACCTCTGTTGCCAGAACGATTCTCTACCAGAGAAAAATCTATTTTTTTCTTGAATATGTTATATATTGTGGAGAGGCCTGTGTTTATTTACGCCTTGTCTGTCTCTAATCTTGGCTCCAGTTTTTGGGAATAGCCTTCGTCTACAGACACTGTACATGCAATTTTGCGAAGAGCCTTTCGTATTTATTTGCTTACAATTGTAACCACTTCTATTGAAACACCATTATTTACAGGCCCCTTCCCTTTAATCATACCTTGCAACATTATATATGTCTTCTTTCACTACTATCAGATTTATTTATTTATATTTAATAACAATCTATGTTTTCGATTCATCCGATGCGCTATAGAAAAGCTGAAACATATCGTACAGTTCATGCACATCTGCTCTCTGTTGTTAGTAACTGCGTCATCTGATACCTCAGTTAACGAAATATGGTCACTCCCCAACCACGCTTGACGGGGATTATTACTAATTATATGTGGTTGAGCCAGAATTACTATTCCAGTAGTAAGTGTCTGAAGCACGCAGCATGACTCTGATAGCGTCGTTTACCATGGAGCATCTAGTCGAAGTTCTCAAAACGGAGCCAGTACGTCATAGATCACACGAAAGGGACAGCCTCCCAATTACATTTTACACCCACAACAAAAGGTGGTGTCTCTTTCTTGAATACAGATGGAAAAAAAGTCGCAACGCCAAGAAGGAGTTGGGCACATAACGAAAGATGGTAGGCGTGTTTCGATATCTGAAAGATGATGTATACCCAGCTTTTTCGTCGGTCGCTTAAGGGTGGCGCTAGAAGCGACACTATGAGGATGCAAATCAGGTTTGTAATGGTCGTGAGCTTCAGTTACCTTTGAGATTGGACGAGGTGAATTGATGTTACTCAAGAATGTCTTTAATCTGACAAAGACGTCATTTTCAACACATCATTAAGTTTGAACAAGGTTGTGTAATAGGGCTATGAGGAGATGGAGGTTCCTTCTGCGATAATGCAGGAAGACTTGGCAGAAATGTAGCCACTGTACATGATTGCTGGCAGCGATGTTAACATGAGAATGTATGACAGTAAGAAGAGCGGTCTCCGGACGGCCACGTGACACTGCCGAGAGAGAAGACCACCGTGTTCGGCGTATGGCTCTGGCTAACCGTTCTGCATCCGCAGCAGCAATTTGAGCAACAGTTGGCACCACAGTGACACAGCGAAGTGTTACAAATTGGTTACTTACAGGACAGCTCTGAGACAGAGGCCCTTAGCGTGCATTCCACTGGCCACAAACCACCGCCATTTGCGATTTCACTGGTGTCAAGCGAGATATTATTCGAGGGCCTGGCGGAGGTCTGTTGCGTTTTCTCTGCCTCTGCCTCAGTCCCAGTGATGGTCGTTTATTGGTTAGAAGGAGGCCAGTTGGAGCCCTGCAACCAACCTTTCTGCGTGCTAGACGCACTGGCCCTACACTTGGAGCTATGGTCTGGAATGCGATTTCGTATGACAGCAGGAACACTCTCGTGGTGATCCTACTCACTATGACTGCAAATTTGTACGTCAGTCTGCTAATTCGACTTGTTATGCTGCCGTTCATGTGCAGCTTTCGAAGGGATGTTTTCTAACAGGATAACGCATCGCCCACATACCGCTATTTTACTCCAACAAGCTCTACAGAGTGTCGACTGTTGCCTCGGCCTGCTCCATCGCCAGATATGTCTCCAATCGAGCACATATGGTACATCAACAGACGACAATTCCAGCGTAATCCACAAACACAAATCGCTCCTGTATTGACCGGCCAAGTGCAACAGGTGTGGAACTCCATCTTTTCAACGTTCTGCCGGTTACACCTGTTTTAATATACCAACATTTCACATTTGCAATGGCTTGTCTCGTGCCTACATTAACCTTTGTTCCTGCAGTGTCATTCGTTACACCGGTTGTTAATGTAGCAGCTTTTCACATTTGCAATGGCTTATCTCGTGGTTGCATTAACCTGTGATCTTGCGTCGCTAATCACTTTAATATGTTAGTTAGACAGATGTATTCCATAAATTTCATCACTCTACATTAATTAACTGTTAGTTCAAATGGCTCTGAGCACTATGGGACTTAACTTCTGAGGTCATCAGTCCCCTAGAACCTAGAACTACTTAAACCTAACCAACCTAAGGACATCACACACATCCATGCCCGAGGCAGGATTCGAACCTGCGACCGTAGCGGTCGCGCGGTTCCAGACTGTAGCGCCTAGAACCGCTCTTCCACCTCGGCCGGCTAACTGTCAGTGTTGTGATTTTTTTCCGTCAGTGTATCTTTACACGTGACAATCCAATTTGCTTTACAAAAGTCAGTTACACCGCTTAATGCATACTTTAATTTGTTCATGAGAGCTTGTCGGACTTTCAGTGCGACGTCAACATGCTAGAAACGCGTTTTTTGTAAATTTTGATGGTGTCTGTTGTACATAACGTGGAAATGAGGTAACATACAAATGTTGTTTAGTCAGTTAATTACGTGTTTCGTGCATCATTTGTATTATTAATAGTAATGAAGTGGAGGAGTCATTTTACCTTCATATTATACATTCATATGGAAATATGGTTACATGCGGACCTTTTGAAACCATTTACAATTATTTTCTTTCCTTTTTTTTTTAAAAAAAAAGGCGGATTCAATTAGTAATTTCTACCCACCACCTCTTACACGTGTCTGCCTCCGTAGCTCAATGATCAGCGCAGCTGACTGCCTCGCAGAGAACGCAGAGAACCGGGTTTGCTTCCCGGCACTGCCAGGGATTGTTCATTGGCGAGAGGGCTAGACCGGGGTGTTGTCAGTCTCGTGATGCCAGTTGAGTAGTATTTTCAGTTCCAGTTCACAAAAACCGACAACGGCCGATAGAGTTATATGCTGACTCTATGCCCCTCCACATCGAATCCGGTGGCACTTTTAGTGGAGGATGACATGGCGGTCGGCCGGCACCCACCAAAACCTGTGATGAGAGTTTAAGTTTTTCTTCAGGTATTCTAATTATGTACATCATTCTTCGTTTCGAGCTGTAATGGGTTGTTTACAACTAACTTTCAAAATGGTTCAAATGGCTCTGAGCACTATGGGACTCAACATCTTAGGTCATAAGTCCCCTAGAACTTAGAACTACTTAAACCTAACTAACCTAAGGACATCACACACACCCATGCCCGAGGCAGGATTCGAACCTGCGACCGTAGCAGTCCCGCGGTTCCGAACTGCAGCGCCAGAACCGCAAGACCACTGCGGCCGGCACAACTAACTTTAAGCCGAAATAAACATAATGTGAAGCAATTGTCAAAATGTCTAACTCTGTAAACAGATGTCCACAAGATCATCGTGGGTGAACACCACATACCATTTTTACAAGACACTTTTGAACAATATAATTTTTCGTTCCTGAGCATGATTTGCGCCAGAATATTATCCCATAGGACATTACAGAATGGAAATATGTAAACTGTTTTAAGTTATTAAGTTGCCGTTGCCCAAGGTTTGAAATGATTCCAAGAGCAAATGTGGGTGAAGCGAGTTTTTTTAGGAGTTCAAATCTGTTTCCACCCTAGTTGTAATTCTTCACCACGTGTTACATTTGACATTGGTGTCTTGTATGCGCAGAACTGAAAAAATATATATATTTTTTTTAAATTGAGAGTGATAATATTTGCGGAAATCACCCGATAATAGTTGTAAGAACACTATTTAATATGTCTTCTGTTACGTAAACTGAATGTGGAGATAGCAGAAAAGAAAGGAAAGGGAAGGAACTGATGGTATCAGCTGCATCGGGGCTTTGTGCGGAATAGGCGGCGACGAGTGGAAATGTTTGCCAGCCCAGGACTCGAACCAGGGATCTCCTGCTTACCAGGCACTTGCGTAAATCACTGCGCCATCCGAAAACAGTGCTTACTGCAAATACACGCACTATCTCGGCCCACTTGCCGGCTGCTCCACTCTTCCACCTAGTGCCACCTTTCTGCAGTCACCATCCATGACCACTAACAGCTAACAGGCACCAAGCATTCATATAATTCCTTCTGTTGCTCTATGTATGCTTTGACTGAATGTAGTACTAGTGACGCCTGCAAAAAGAGATAATTCTGCTTGGTTAGACGGAAGGCTGTCTACCTAGTGAGAAACGATAGTGATCCCAAGACTGAACCAGTGCTATAGGAACATAGATAGTCTTCAAAGGTATTGGCGAAATACATACGGTACTGAAAAGACTGCCTACGCAGTTACGTTTTCATGATTATAAAGATCCAGTATTCTAGGCCTTTAGCACTGCGGAGACATTGTAAGTTGGCCCGTAACACAAAAAATCACACACCATGTGGACCTCTTTCACCTGATGTGCCATGGTGGGTTCTCGGTATCCACGACATTTTTCATTTTAACAAAGGTTCCGACCGAACGGACTGCCGTTATCAACTACAGGTCGCAGCTTCGAGGGTTTTGTTCCACTTTCACAATATTATAGGAAACTGCTTCCGCCAGTCGGCCACGAAAGTCACCGTCAATGACTCCCGCACAAAGGCTGCGCCTCTCCATTGAGGGCTTAAACGGGGCAGCCCATTGTCTGCCAGCCTGTACGTGCCATACATAGAACAAGCTGAACAATACCTTATCAGGCTTCAGCATGTGCGTTATTCAGTCTCTAGCCCAGGGGTGCGCCGATGATGTTAGCTTAGCATTACGAAGCGATGTCGGCAAAAACAGCCCAGACCAATTATTCAGGCTTTCTCCCAGGATAATGACGTGGTTCAGAACATCTGAAATTCTGCTATTCTGGCGCTCGGAATATCTCCGCATTGCTTTTCATTCTCGGCAATCGCACGTTTCTGCCCGCAGACTTTTGGGTTCGGTGATCACAGCGTGACCGAGTGGTTTCGTAAGCCAGCACTGGCGAAGGTATCTTAAGTTGCCTCCAATTAAAGCTCTCCTTAGAAGACAAACAATGAGATCAATAGACCGTTTACAGGAAGCGTGCTTTATCAACGCTTACATTCTGCCAACGCTATACCATATTGCCGCGGTGGTGCCAGTATTTCATACAATAGCTCGTCAATTTCTCGCGGCCACGTAGTTATTCAGGTCAATACAATATTTCCAAGATCTATTTCCGAAGCACTGCCCGACCAACAGTCATTACATGCATTGATCAAAAATTATAGTGCATTGAGAATGGCTAGTTTCTAGCTGAAATCTAGATCTGCCAATAAAAATGCTAAAGGCCGACTGATAGCTGAAATCTATTATTTCCGTAGAAATATTGGAGCGCCTGAGGCAATACTGACCCTACGACTTATCTGAGAACATAGATTAAAGAAAGGCAAACCTACGTTTCTAGCATTTGTAGACTTGGAGAAAGCTTTTGACAATGTTGACTGGAATACTCTCTTTCAAATCCTGAAGGTGGCAGGAGTCAAATACAGGGAGTGAAAGGCTATTTACAATTTGTACAGAAACTAGATGCCAGTTACAAGAGCCGAGGGGCAAGAAAGGGAAGCAGTGGTTGGGAAGGGAGCGACGCAGGGTTGTAGCTTATCTCCCATGTTATTCAATCTGTATATTGAGCAGGCAGTAAAGAAAACAAAAGAAAAATTCCGAATAGGAATTAAAATCTATGGAGAAGAAATAAAAACTTTGATGTTGGCCGATGACATTGTAATTCTGTCAGAGACAGCAAAGGACCTGGAAGAGCAGCTGAATCGACAGCGTCTTGAAAGGCGGATATAAGATGAACATCAACCAAATCTAAACGAGGATAATGGGATGCAGTCGAATTAAATCGGGGGATGCTGAGGAATTAGATTAGGAAATGAGAGGCTTAAAGCAGTAGTTGAGTTTTGCTATTTGGGGAGCAAAGTAACTGATGATGGCCGAAGCAGAGAGGATATAAAATATACACTGGCAATGGCAAGGAAGTGTGTAGCCATGTATGGAAGTGAAACATGGACGGTAAATAGTTTCGACAAGAAGAGAATAGAAGCTTTCGAAATGTGGTGCTAGAGAAGAATGCTGAACATTAGATGAGTAGACCACATAACTAATGAGGAGGTAGGGAACAGAAGAGGAATTTGTGGCACAACTTGACTAGAAGAAGGGATCGGTTGGTAGTACATGTTCTGAGGTATCAAGAGATCACAAATTTAGTACTGGAGGGCAGCGTGGAGGGTAAAAATCGTAGGTGGAGATCAAGAGATGAGTACACTAAGCAGATTCAGAAGGATGTAGGTTGCAGTAGGTACTGGGAGATGAAGAAGCTTGCACAGGATAGAGTAGCATGGAAAGCTGCATCAAACCAGTCTCTGGACTGAAGACCACAACAACAACAACAACATACTAATGAATTAAAATGTGTCTTCATATTACAATTTTTTACTATCGAGTTGAGCCTCTGTGAACTGCGTGGTAACAACAAATTCCGTTTTAGTGTGTAGGTTTTGTTCTTGTTCCAGCTTTGACTTCCTGCCACTATCTTCTGAGTCCACCAAGAAGTGCCTGGTTATGCTCTTCGTATAATGGTCCTCTCCGTCTTTTGGATTTTGATGCCATTTTAAAACCTTGGTAGTTGTTCAGCAATCTTCTAAATTTGTTCCTGTCAGGAATTCCTCTTTCTGAGATACCAATCTGCCTAACATCTTTTTCACATTCTTCAAACCATCTTGACCTTGTTTTCTTAGACTGAATGAAACTCCATATTCTTTTCGTTAGTCGGCCATTGTCCAACCTCATGTGATGACCTTAAAATAACAATCGTCTCTTCTTAATGGATGCTGTGATAAGTTCTGTCTTGCTGTACAAGTCCTCATTTGCTCTCATTCGCCATTGTCCATCAACCAATCCATTACCTAGAATTTTCCTTAATATCCTACGCTCTCGCTTTTCCAGCCGCTCAGCTTGATCTTGTCTATTCAAGGTCAATGTTTCGGACGCATATAAGCCCTCAGGTTTTACAACTGTATTGTAATGTCGGAACTTGGGCCCTATACTCATAGACTTTTTGCTATAGGTTTTCTTTGTCTGTTGGTATGCTTGGTCTAACTCCCTCATTCTGGCATTAATTACTTCTTCTTGTAGTCCATTCTCCTGGATGACTTCAACGAGATACCTGAAATTCTTAACTCGTCCGATTTTCCCATACTGGTGATCATCCATTCAGGTCCATCACAGAACTTCGTCATATATTTTGTCTTTTGAACAGAGATCTGGAGTCCAACTTTTTCAGCAATTTCCGAAGCCTATTGCTATTGTTGACTGCTGACTCTTTGTTGTTAGGAAAAATGGCCAGGTCATCCGCAAAGGCCAAGCAGTAAATGCATACCCCTTTGTTCTTAGGACCAAGTCTGAACCGCTCTTCATTTGTTTCTTCTTGGGCTAACAACTTTCTCGACTCTCGAATGACCTTTTCCAAGACGCAGTTGAAAAGGAGTGGGGATAGTCCATTTTCTTGTCTTACGCCCATTCTGTTTGTAAGGGTTTCTGATATCTCACCCATAAATTTTATTTTTGACACTGTGTTAGCGAGAGTTTGTTTGATCAGCATTCTTGATGTATCATCTACTCCAAACTCTTCCAAAATATTCATTAATGCCTGTCGGTCGATGGAGTCATATCCCTTCTGAAAATCAACAAACACGACCACGTAGTTATTTCCTCCAGTTTATTTGTACCTGGTGATGTTCTTCATGTTAAAGATTTGTTCTGGGCAATCTGCTGCACATGTCTAATTTAAAAACATTCGGATTATTCAGACTAAAACCTAGAATAATTAGAAAGTTTATGGATTGTCAATTGACATCAGATAAGGAAGATGTTGTCGTGCTGAATACTAGCACTTGCAAACGAAGCACAGTTACTGCTGCTGTAGTAGTAATTTTATAATAATGCCTGCCAAGTGTTATTATACAGTCAAAATTTATCTCATTTTATTTCCACAACATGTTTCAAATATTTATACCTCCACCATCAGGTGGATGAGTTAATACATATATTCCTCGTGTTCACGAATTTGGCATATCTTGTGGCACTGCCCCAGAGATCACATGTTCCCGTTTAGGCGTGTTAAATAAGTTACAACGTCGCATGCACTTTGCAAACACAAAGTGCATATGATGTTTTGTGGGATGTGACATGACAAGAAAGGTGTGGTATCACATACTGAGACCACCTTACCGGCGTCTCGAAGTTGGCAATAGAACTACAGGTTTCCATCAGGCACTGACAGCGGCCGTGTAGGATGGAGCACGCCCGCTGAGCTACGCTTCCAGCGGCTCCGTACCACGAGTGCCCTCTGCCACTGCGGTATAGGACGGCCAGCGGCAGCCACATGGCCCACTCGCATTTGGAGACGCTAGCCGCTGCTCCGAATCCGTCATTTGTGCCCTAGTTCAGAGATCCTCAATCTCATGGACAATGAGAGCCGGATTTTGTTTCTGGCTGCATTATTTGTAATGAGTCTCGTTGGACAAATATGTTGTTGTTGTGGTCTTCAGTCCCGAGACTGGTTTGATGCAGCTCTCCATGCTACTCTATCCTGTGCAAGCTTCTTCATCTCCCAGTACCTACTGCAACCTACATCCTTCTGAATCTGCTTAGTGTACTCATCTATTGGTCTCCCCCTACGATTTTTACCCTCCACACTGCTCTCCAATACTAAATTGGTTATCCCTTGATGCCTCAGAACATGTCCTACCAACCGATCCCTTCTTCTGGTCACGTTGTGCCACAAACTTCTCTTCTCCCCAATCCTATTCAATACTTCCTCATTAGTTATGTGATCTACCCATCTAATCTTCAGCATTCTTCTGTAGCACCACATTTCGAAAGCTTCTATTCTCTTCTTGTCCAAAGTATTTACCGTCCATGTTTCACTTCCATACATGGCTACACTCCATACAAATACTTTCAGAAATGACTTCCTGACACTTAAATCTATACTCGATGTTAACAAATTTCTCTTCTTCAGAAACGCTTTCCTTGCCATTGCCAGTCTACATTTTATATCCTCTCTACTTCGACGATCATCAGATATTTTGCTCCCCAAATAGCAAAACTCCTTTACTACTTTAAGTGTCTCATTTCCTAATCTAATACCCTCAACATCACCCGACTTAATTCGACTACATTCCATTATCCTCGTTTTGCTTTTGTTGATGTTCATCTTATATCCTCCCTTCAAGACACCATTCATTCCGTTCAACTGCTCTTCCAAGTCCTTTGCTGTCTCTGACAGAATTACAATGTCATCGGCGAACCTCAACGTTTTTATTTCTTCTCCATGGATTTTAATACCTACTCCAAATTTTTCTTTTGTTTCCTTTACTGCTTCCTCAATATACAGATTGAATAACATCGGGGAGAGGCTACAACCCTGTCTTACTCCCTTCCCAACCACTGCTTCCCTTTCATGTCCCTCGACTCTTATAACTGCCATCTGGTTTCTGTACAAATTGTAGATAGCCTTTCGCTCCCTGTATTTTACCCCTGCCACCTTTAGAATTTGAAAGAGAGTATTCCAGTCAACACTGTCAAAAGCTTTCTCTAAGTCTACAAATGCTAGAAACGTAGGTTTGCCTTTCCTTAATCTTTCTTCTAAGATAAGTCGTAAGGTCAGTATAGCCTCACGTGTTCCAGTATTTCTACGGAATCCAAACTGATCTTCCCCGAGGTCGGCTTCTAGTTTTTCCATTCGTCTGTAAAGAATTCGTGTTAGTATTTTGCAGCAGTGGCTTATTAAACTGATTGTTCGGTAATTTTCACATCTGTCAACACCTGCTTTCTTTGGGATTGGAATTATTATGGACAAATATAAGTCAAGTAAATTATTATGGACAAATATAAGTCAAGTAAATCTTCAGTTTAGTGTGTTAACTTGTTCGCTAATCACTGTTACTCCATTCTAGCTTTCCTGCGAGGACATGGCGACATCACTTTGTGGCATATCTTCCCTTATTATTGTGTACGAGCTCATACACAGAAGAAGGAACCTGTGGCCACTGCACAGAGCCACAGGTTACACTAAATTCATAAACACACCACATGCATGTATGAGTTGAAGTACATCCATTTGATGATGGAGGTATAAACCTCTGAAACGCACAGTGCAAATAAAATAAGATAAATTGTGGCTGGTAACAGTAAACTTGTTGTAACGATTGATGTCAGTACTGTCACACTAAGGCCTAAGCTAAAATGTTCGCACCTGAAGTCTTGGGGAGGGACTGTGACAAGGATCGGTCGTCGATTGCTGAAATCTATGATGTTGCAGCTGTCTCCGTGCACTTCTGGTAGGAATGGTTTTCTGACGTCCCACTTTGAAACCGGCGGCAATGTGACCCGCAGAAGACCGTGGAAGGTCCTGTACGGCTCACCGCAGGCGACGGACGTGGCGACTACATCTGTTGACATTTTTAAAAATATCGGGAATACGATATAGCGATATTAAAAAAATTATCATTACCGGATCTCGATATATCGAAATGACGTATAGGTATGCCAATATATCGACGGGAAAGGTATCGACATAATACCCTATAAAAATGTAGGATTTACATTGTAAATGTACCGTCGATTTTAGAACTGCATATTTAAGTATTGATTTATTACTAAATATTCTGCACATCAAGCTAGCAGCCTGCTTATCCTCCTTAGAGCAGTGATTCAAGGGAAAACGATTCAAGTTCAAGCTTGGCGAGAACCACTTTGCAAGCGGAAGTAACTGCTTGTGAGTAGTACAATAAAAGGTGTCCAATGGGTCCGTCACTCGGTTTCGTAACAAAGAGGGTTTGTCCGGAACACTTCAAGTCGACTTCTCTATTCTCGATATATATATATATATATATATATATATATATATATATATATATATATATATATATATATATATATATCGACCTAGCAGTTGTAGTGTCAAAATTGCGTGGTGAAGTGTGAAGTTAAACGTTGCAGTTTCTGTTGGTAGCGCCGATTACGTCAGCATTTTCCGTCACATGTCTCTGCCCACTGCAAAGATCAATCTAGTCATTTAGAGTTTTGTTCATTATTTTCAGCAACTGTTTTTGAAGAACGGCGATGTGAAGAAATAGCATACTAGTTGCGTTAAAAATTGTTTTTTAACCCAAGTGGTGTCCTATTTCTCCACATCGGAAATCTCGTTATTCCAATCACACCGCCACCCCAAGTGCAGTCGTACTTCTTTTGTGCGACACAGTAAAAGAGAAAGACTGGACGTGATGAAAGCTCAAAAAGTAGTAAGACTTCTACTCACTGCGCAAGTAGAATTATGTTCTACTACAATTTCAAGAGAACAATTTTAAATATTTACCGAAAATTGTGAAAAACATATAATATGAAATAAAAAAATATAGCACCCAATATTGCAGTTTAGATATCGATAGATCGGGGAGAGAAATGTCTATGATTTACATCGATAAATGATGAAATAGTGTCAATATATGTCGGTTAAGATAGTCGTCATTTTAAATCGATGTATTTTAGGAAAAGTATCGATATATCGGTACCTTATCAACAGCCCTAGTGACGACGTTACGTTGTCTCGTGAAACACTTGTGGGCGTCTTATGCGACGATTTACGCGTGTGGAATCAGCATCTCTGCGACACTGCCTTGACCCACACACCACGCACCGGTTATCGACTCATGATCAGAATGTGTGAAATCGCAATGTCCCGCCATGCTCACTACACACCTCCCTGTGACAAACTGCTCAGGTATCGTATTTACACTGTGCCGTGTACGACGTTCGAACCTGAGGCGTGATTCTTCTCGGTCCCCAATTCAGATAAGACATGGATAATGCTCCCCACGAGGCATATTTCTCTCTTCCTGATGCAACATCCACCGTAGCTGTCGGCCCAACGTTTTTTACCCATTTTCGTGCGCGCCGTTTGGTACGTCGTCGTGACATTCACTGTTCCCTCAAGAGAGAAACTGCATCGCTTACGCTTTATTCAGACACCGGACCGCGACACTTTCTCACATCCTGGGCTCAGTGGCACACATTTTCGTGTGCGGCAATCGGGTGATTGAAACTGGTTTCGGAAGAAAGTGGCTTTTATCACACGAACAACTCCGGAGAATACAGACTTCCCCTTTATCCAATATCAGATTGAAGCTATTTATCACCAGCCAAGTGGTGTTCATATGTGTGATCGGGTATTTTGTTTTCTACGCATTGCCTATAAACTCCAGATTTACCTGACTTCCTGTACCATTTGTCAAATTAGCATTGGAATTTGTCTCAACGATTGAAGGGGAAGTGTCGATGTACTTTCCGAAACTTGCTTCGTCTTGTTTTACTGATTTTCTTTTCATTTTACTAGCATCATGGTTACGATACTTCGGTTTTAAAGCCATCCGCTATTTTCATGTATTAACCTGCGAATCCATGACATTATGGCCCCGGTTTTAATGTACTTAAAACATTCCTCTTTATATGAAATGTGACCCATAAGCGAAAACAACGGAAGTCTGATCGATTTTTAGCTCATAAGCTGTAGTGACCAGAACTTTCTCGTAGCGCAATGGAATAATGAAAGGAGGACTTAGCACAAGCTAAACCAAAATAATTTGAAACGATAACATTGTTCAGAAAGTTCATGTAGTGGCTCGTTGTAAGAGTATGACAGTTACAACTTATAGGTATAATTCGTGCAAGGTACATGCATACGCACTCTGTATCTTACAACACTTATGATAATGAATTCTCGATGTCTTCGTCATCGCAAACGCGTACGTAGAGGTTGCACTGCGACATACTCTTGCGTTGTCAGCTGAAAATTGCACTGCAAAACAAAATACTCGTTATGCTGAAGATACACCATTCATTTTATTCGTGAAATATAATAATATTGAATCCAAATTTCCTATGAATGTGGTTCAGAAGGGAGCACATATGAAGATTGAAACAAAGCCCAGAGGAGTGGGAAATAATTGTGTAAGAATCAGAAGTTATGTGAAAGCAGAATAAGTATATTATGCATAATATACAAATCTTCATATTTTGTATGCAGGTGTCCTTCAACGAGCCACATGATTTTGCATCGCCAGACATAATCAAACGAATCAAAATACAATTCTCTACTCATAGTAACGCTCATAATATTAATTAATGAGTGGAGAAGCTGTGGCGTAAACTACTTGTAGAATGTGTTGAGTGAATCGAAAATTATCTGGGAGTACGCATTAGGAGTGATTTAAAATGGAATGATAATATAAAGTTGATCGTTGGTAAAGCAGATGCCAGACTGAGATTCATTGGAAGAATCCTAAGGAAATGCAATCCGAAAACAAAGGAAGTAGGTTTCAGTACGCTTGTCGCCCACTGCTTGAATACTGCTCAGCAATGTGGGATCCGTATCAGATAGGGTTGATAGAAGAGATAGAGAAGATCCAACGGAGAGCAGCGCGCTTCGTTACAGGATCATTTAGTAATCGCAAAAGCGTTACAGAGATGATAGATAAACTCCAGTGGAAGACTCTGCAGGAGGGACGCTCAGTAGCTCGGTACGGGCTTTTGTTGAAGTTTCGAGAACATACCTTCACCGAGGAGTCAAACAGTATATTACTCCCTCCTACATATATCTCGCGAAGAGACCATGAGGATAAAATCAGAGAGATTAGAGCCCACAGAGAGGCATACCGACAATCCTTCTTTCCGCGAACAATACGAGACTGGAATAGAAGGGAGAGCCGATAGGGGTTCTCAAGGTACCCTGCGCCACACACCGTCAGGTGGCTTGCGGAGTATGGATGTAGATGTAGATGTAGAAAATGAATATCGATCTCATGTGTTCCTATCACATCGTGAAATCGAAAGAATAACATTGCTCACATTAAGTGCAAGTCAAAAGTATCTGGCGTGAATAAATCTGACGACAACGTTACGGATAACTATGCAAAAGTAGCGCAAGCTGGCAACCACCTCGCCAAAATCCTGGGCGATGTCACTTTGACGTACCCATGTCAGTACCACAAAACATATGTCCGCACTAAATATTTTGGCACATCCAGACAGCAGGGCCGCAGAGTGTGTTCACGGCCGCAGTCGGAAAAGAGAAGCGCTTTTTTTGTCTCTGCAGCCACGCGTGCGCTTGCGAACTGGCCTCCACGTCAAGCTTGCTTGGGCCAAACCTGATGTTACTTTCGTTTCTGGTGAGCATTTGTCGTGCACTATAACATACTGTGTTTAGTTAGTGAAATCATATGTCTGTGAAGAGACACCGTATGATGATGTACTTGTTGAAAGCCAGCGACGTGGCACAGTGCCGAACACATTTCGGGAATCTAGGAAGACGAAATCTGACCGTTCACCTAAGTGTACTGTTTGCAAGATGTGGCGTCTGAATAAATACCGTTGTTGGTCGTATATTTTCAGGCGCGTGAATTTTTATGCGTGACTCTGCACTGCAGTTGTATAGTTCACTGTAAGCGGTACAGATTATGGTGCACGGGAACGAATGCGTAGTTCACCTTCGTTACCGTGCTGCATCGCTACAGCACAGAAGCACTGTAACGGATATGTATGAACAAGCCGTGCGCAGAATCGTGGTTGGTGGGGAAGGGGGGGGGGGCGCATGGTACTATGGCTCTCGGTTGCTATTTGAGCTGGAACCATGGCATAAAATCTGTCGTACTGTAGCTATGTTACTGTACATTAAGCTACCTCTGAACTACGAACCGGAGCTGGCGCACAGGTAAATTGTGCGAATAGATTAATTCTTTTTGAAAAACATTTTAGTTGAGTTGAAATTAATACTCACTTAATGGCAACATTTATATGCACACCCTTCTGGAAAGAGTCACTCTCGATCGGGTTTCACATGCAAAAACAGTCACCATCAAATAACTCCGAACTGGAACGAGTCTGAAGGTTCAAATTTGGTCCACCGGTGTATCGGATCTCGGTATAAGATAATTTTTAACCGTCTGAAAAAATCTTGCTTCCTTTAGATTTTCTGGGAGGTTTTTGAAGCGCGTCACTTCTCTGCTTTAAACTTGTACGTTTCAGTTCAACGAGCTAAATGTAACAAGTGAAAATCGTTCTTACGGGAACTGAGTGAGAGGAAACAGTTTAAAGTGTATCAAGTAAATAAAAAGGCATTCTGACCGTAAAATTGAAAACTCTCAAAATTCTAGCTTCATTCCAATTTCATATGCAAAAAGACACGTTCTTTGTGAGTTTTTTACACGCGCCGATACTATGTTTCAAACTTGTGCGAACTAGTTCAAATTTTGTAAGAGGATAAACAAATACATGTTAATTAATGATCTTCCTATTATTTTGCGAACGCTTTATCTGTTGCCACGATATAAGCAACATGGTTATATAGATAATAAAAAAAACCTATATCGAATCAGTCGTTACCCAAGTCAACAAAAATCTGCATCGGTTGCCAAACTAATGTCAAAATTATGATAGAGTAAAAGTTGGGAAGCAGAATGAAAAAAGTTCCTATCATACTACAAAAAAGATTAATATGTCTCGGGCAGAATTAGGATGGTAAAAGAAGGGAACTAGTTTTTCAACTTATCTGGCATTTTCGAAGACTTAAAAACATCTTGACATATTCTCATTTTTTTTACAAGTTAAGCCAACTTCCCCAGCGCTCTGAGTTCTCTCAGTTGTAATGTGTAGGCACACCTGCATCTTGCAGTTTATAAGCTGAAGTCCTTGATCCTGTGCCTCAAAATCCAGATGATTTGCAATCCGCAGTAAATAACATATGTTATCATCTGGCTGAAGACCATAGATTTAACAGCTAAAAATTTTTTTCGTGGGTATAAAATTTCTGTACGTGGATTAGTTGCAGGGGGGATGACTTTATCTATAACGTTACTTTGCTTGACACGATGTACTAGCATATTACATGACGTGGGCACTAACACTAACAAGTAAAACAGCGCTAATATGTCAGAGTGTTTTGATGTAAATGTCTTTGAAGCTGCCAGATAAGTTACCTTTTTTCCTTCTTTTACATTGCTAACTCTGCCCAGGATATATTCACCTTTTTTCTGCTATAATAAGAGCATCTTTCATTCTGGTTGATAATGGATAAAACCGGCAAGTTATGACCCATAACTGTCGAAGCCTGATGTGTCAGAGCATTCTTTCGTTCATGGTCAGTGCTGAAAATCACAGGCAACTAGCAACTGAATCACCGCGCTTGCGCCGTAATCACCATGCCTGCGGCGTAACGTCGGTCGTTGACATGCAGGTTGATTGTCGATGGGCCGCCGGGGGTGCGGGCATAATGGCATGCGAAGCACGCTCGGCCGCAGGTGGTGGTTAGGAAACAGAGGCTGCGCATAGTGTCGGGGCAGCTGCAGCTGCAGGCCCTGCTATGCACAGCCACACTGCCTCAGATTCGTACGAGCTCTCCCTTCACCTGGCTGGTCGCTAACATTTTATGGACTGACGCATCCGTTTGACCCACGTGATCTCGAACACCGTTGCTCCCCTCAGCACTATCATCCAATTTGTGATGCTGATAGAGCCAAGCGGTACTTTAAAACATCTAACGTGTCGCCATCGGGCCAATGAATATTCGAGAATCCTCCCGCCTCACAATCGAAACTAGTCTAATAACTCAAATAACAGACGACCCTGTGGTAGTTTTACCTGTACATTAATCCCACCCATCGCTGTGTCCCCTGCATTATCAGGATCTTCATCACTTTTTTTTTACAGGTGTTAAATCTACAACGGCAATTACGACATAATACTCACTTTTGACTCGAGCATTGAGAACACGGTGCAAGAAAGGATTACTCCGCCGCTGCTTGGGTAAACAATTTCAAATTTTTAAATTAAAAACTCAAAATGTGGATGTTCTATAGTATTGTAGAACGTCTGAATTTCTGATTTTCAATAATAAAAACGAAAGTACTAGTACTCTAAGAAATGACACATTGGGTCGGGCAGTAAAAACGCGAAACTTAATACATTTTAAAAACTATCCGGATGGGATGGATATCTACATCTACATCTGCATCTACATCTACATCTACATTTATACTCCGCAAGCCACCCAACGGTGTGTAGCGGAGGGCACTTTACGTGCCACTGTCATTACCTCCATTTCCTGTTCCAGTCGCGTATGGTTCGCGGGAAGAACGATTGTCTGAAAGCCTCCGTGCGCGCTCGAGTCTCTCTAATTTTACATTCGTGATGTCCTCGGGAGGTATAAGTAGGGGGAAGCAATATATTCGATACCTCATCCAGAAACGCACCCTCTCGAAACCTGCACAGCAAGCTACACCGCGATGCAGAGCGCCTCTCTTGCAGAGTCTGTCTGCCACTTGAGTTTGTTAAACATCCCCATAACGCTAACACGCTTACCAAATAACCCTGTGACGATACGCGCCGCTCTTCTTTGGATCTTCTCTATCTCCTCCGTCAACCTGACCTGGTACGGATCCCACACTGATGAGCAATACTCAAGTATAGGTCGAACGATTGTTTTGTAAGCCACCTTCTTTGTTGATAGACTACATTTTCTAAGGACTCTCCCAATGAATCTCAACCTGGTACCCGCCTTACCAACAATTAATTTTATATGATCATTCCACTTCAAATCGTTCCGTACGCATACTCCCAGATATTTTACAGAAGTAACTGCTACCAGAGTTTGTTCCGCTATCATATAATCATACAATAACGGATCTTTCTTTCTATGTATTTGCAATACATTACATTTGTCTATGTTAAGGTTCAGTTGCCACTCCCTGCACCAAGTGCCTGTCCGCTGCAGATCTTCCTGTATTTCGTTGCAATTTTCTACTTCTGCAACTTCTCTGTATACTACAGCATCATCCGCGAAAAGCTGAATAGAACTTCCGATACTATCTACTAGGTCGTTAATATATATTGTGAAAAGCAATAGTCCCTTAACACTCCCCTGTGGTATGCCAGAGGTTACTTTAACGTCTGTAGACGTCTCTCTATTGAGAACAACATGCTGTGTTCTGTTTGCTAAAAACTCTTCAATCCAGTCACACAGCTGGTCTGATATTCCTTAGGCTCTTACTTTGTTTATCAGGTGACAGTGCTGAACTGTATCATACGCCTTCCGGAAGTCAAGGAGAATGGCATCTACCTGGTAGCTTGTATGTAATATTTTCTGGGTCTCAAGAACAAATAAAGCGAGTTGGGTCTCAAACGATCGCTGTTTTGATGTGATGTATATGAGCAGAAGAACAAATGACCACAGTTTCAGAAAAATTGGATGATATATTCTGGAGAAAGAGATTGACAAATTGAGAAATTTCTGACCATTATGCAAGCATTTATTCAACTTGGTGTTGATTGGCAGACTTCTCGGATGCCCTCCTCAGGGACATTGCGCGAAATTCTGTCCAGTCAGAGCATTAGATCGCCAAATATGGAGCTGGTGGAGGACCCTGACCATAATACTTCAAACGTTCTCAATTGGGGAGAGATATGCCGTACGCTGGCTGGCATTATATTGCTGAAATGTAAGACCAGGATGGCAGTAGTGGGGCAGTACAGGTACTGGGACGGATAATTTATGCAAAATGATGCTTTGTTTTTCCCCGTCCCACTTTGGCGCCACAGCTCCCTCCAACTTCTGGAAATGGCGGGAAATTTTGGCGGGGCTACCTTCACTAACCTAACTTCCTCCCCGCCAAGTCCTCTGAACGCACTTACAGATCATGCTGAAAGATAGCACAACGAATGGATGTGGAATGCCTGGATCGAGTTTGTAGCAGTGCCTGGCAAGCGTGACCTCAATTGCCAGTTGTGATGGCGGAGTCCTGTTACGATTTCACAAGAGTGATGTGGTCCCTTCTGCAGATACAAACACAAATTCGCACTCAGCCTCACTTGTATAGATGGACGAGAGCAAACAGAAGCTATCGCTGGTCCAGACCAATGGCATACTTTCACAGCTCCTGTGTGTGTGTGTGTGTGTGTGTGTGTGTGTGTGTGGGGGGGGGGGGGGCAAGCTGCCCTCATCATTCGTAAATAATTGACTCTGCCGATCATTTTTACAGTTGCAGTGTGATACTGCTCAGGCCGGTATTACACTCTCAAATTTGTTTGTCCAATATCTTTGTCAAAGAAATTTGATGGTGTAATAGGGAACTTTGCCAAAAGTCGTCAAATATTTGATCAAATCTAGGACCTCGCCGTAGATTTGATCAAAGAAGTCGCTTGTCTTCTGTCCACTGCAATGTGAAATGTTACCACGTGGAGCGGTATCATCGCTGCAGTGTTCTGTCACCTGTAGTGTTTTTTATAAACATTGCCGGTAAATACAATTGCTTGTACCGACAACTACAAAATTAATCTTCTTCTTAAGTTGCCAATCCTAATATTGATTTGCAGCAGCTCTCCATTCAGTGCGATTGTCGGCCAGCCTCTTCAATTCCGTGAAACTTCCGCATCCTAGGTCCTGCATTATCTGGCTTATGTACTTTCTTCTAGGTCTGCCTCTTGCCCTTTTTCCCTCCACAAGGCCTTCCGTTATAGTGTGGAGAAGACTTTCATGTCTCAGAATGTGTCCCATCCATATATCTCTCCTCTTCTTGACCGTCTTCCAAAGAACTGGAACTTCCTCCGCTCTCTGCAGGACTTCTTCATTTGTCATCCTGGCCGTCCATGGAATTTTTAACATCCTTCGCAGACACCACAAAATTAATAGAGATGTATAAAGCTGATGAGGCGCTTTACAACGTGAGGCACCCTAAATACAAAAATATATTAAGAAGATAGGAGACCTAACCTAACCTAAATCTCCCGTAGCAAGGAATCTGAGTGTTACAGTGAGCCTGTCTTCTCCAGATGTAGCAGTTCTTAAGTGTCTATTGTGCTTTGTGATGTGAGGATACACTTCACAAGCACATACAGAAATGTATGCTCATCCATTCTTAAGTAATTGATGTAAGACTTTACGTCCTCCACTAGAAGCTCACGTAACAAGTTTTGTTGAATGCTTTTATCGTGTCGTCGTAAAACCCATGGTTTCACCCAGGTACGTTTCCTTTTTTACCCCGCTTCTCTCTCGCATGTGCACACAGTGCAATTGTGGTACATGCAACTGCTGCGGTTAATAACCAGTTGTTGTTGTCAGCCATCTTGAACTTTGACGAAAAATATGATGACAGTGTAATACCCCTTCTAGCGCTACGTCAAAGATCTTTATCAAATATATTTGACGGAATATTTGATCACATCTTTGATCAAATCTTTGACAAAGAAATTTGATAGTGTAATACCGGCCTCAGTAATACCCGCCCCCCCCACCCAACCCCATAGTCAAAACTTTCAATAGCAGCCTCCGATAATACGGTTATTGCCTGGGCATTTTCCATTAAGCTTTCTCAGCGGAGAGAGAGAGAGAGAGAGAGAGAGAGAGAGAGAGAGAGAGAGAGAGATAATTCCTGTCGAAACCAAACAGTTCATTCGGGAGGACGACGGTTCAATCCCGCGTCCGGCCATCCTGATTTAGGTTTTCCGTGATTTCCCTAAATGACTCCAGGCAAATGCCGGGATGGTTCCTCTGAAGGGGCACGGCCGACTTCCTTCCCAATCCTTCCCTAATCCGATGAGACCGATGACCACGCTGTCTGGTCTCCTTCCCAAACAAACCAACCAACCAAACAGTTCATTGTAAACAAAATTTCTGTTTAGAAAATCTCACGAACCGTTAAGCATTCTGGCTTCAAAGGCATTCTTGACAGCTGATGGAAATGCCTTCTGCAAACCTACACATGCTGGTCTTACGAACAATAGGAAAGTACCTGTCCGCCATCCACCCCTTCCTAAGCGTATATCCCACGCCGTATTCGCAGCGACTGAGGAAACAAATATCTAAAGGACCGTGAAAATCCTGTACAGTAGCATGCCATAGGCTGTATTTCCTCTAAGTATTTTATCACCAGGTAAAAAAATCTTTTTTTTCGTCCCGCAACGAAAAACGCATGATTACCTTTGCAACTCGAGAATCACAGCCGTGATCGCTGCCGTCCTTCGTCGCGTAGTCCGAAGTATACGCTGCAATGTAGGAACACTCGCATCTTTATTTAAACAGATACGTTTCAGGGGAAGAGCTCCCGCAATCACGAAGTTCACGATTACCAGACAGGTCGAGAAGTCCATCAAATATTTCACGCAGAAATTCTCCGAATTACGCGGAAAATTGATTATTTTCTGATTTCAAAGTGTTAAATAGAGTTCCGATATGAACAGAGATGTGTAAGGTTACGCCTACTTTGTGTGAAAATTTCACGTTATTCGTTAATTTACTTTGTAAAATCAGTGACATTCAATATGTATGTCACCAGATATCATTTAGAAATTCTATGGAAGGGTCTGACGTTAAGTATACGCGATAAAACACGAATGGTTTCTACGCTGGCGTGACAAATTCGAAATGCATCACGTTATTCAACAGCCGTTCCCATTTTTCAGGAACCGACAGTAAATCTCACATGTTTTACGACTTCTGTACAAACGATACCGCTCTGGTCTCGTATTTCGACATTCGACTTACAAATGCAATGGAAATGTGTGTCCTTATACTGCCCAAGTTCTTATGCAGCACATATGGAATATGGCGTCGTATACTGCTGTTGTCGTTACCGTTGAGCAAGCGGCGTTCCAAACGGAACCACGTCACGCTGCTTTATTCACATAACAGTATCGTGCATTTACAGCGGCGCAAGGCTTTCTTCGTACTGAGAGAGCGTGCAGGGGTCAGCCATCTCGAGCGCGCTGTTTGTGGCTTCTATAAGACGAAGACGCTCGCGACTATTCTCGCAGGCGAAAGCGGCCGCGAGCGTCAGCGCCGGCGCGGGTTGCTCCGTTAGGCCATGTGTTTCAAAAGTCTACGGAATTCTCGACGCAGTCCAACAGACGCGAAATCTGCGGAAGAAATCAAAATCTTCACACCCCCCCTTAAAAATCCATACAAGTGAATACACTACAGGCGGCTTTACAGTGCATTGTTGAAGGTACACCACATCAGTACTACCGATTATCCTCCTATCCCAACCTCACACGCTGTTCGAGTAAATAGTTGCCTATGTACACCCATACATATCCTAATCCACCCCTATGTTTTCGAAAGAAATTCGTCGTCTTTCCCAGAATTCTTTTTTTTCCCCGTCACATATTCGATGGAAGTTGTGCGGCAAACTGCGGTCTATACCAAAGGAAGTTTACGCCTAAGAACAACACATTCTGTCTCGGTACTCCCGTCTCCGACAGCAGCAGTATTAGTGCAGCAGTTACTCACTGTGCTTGGTGTTGCTACGTCAAAATTAATAGCTCAAGGGGTATCATAGGACGTATTTCTAAAGCAACAGAGTGCCCTGAACATAAATGCTCTGCAGGAAGTGGTATGTGCAGCAGAGGAAAGAGAGTAGATCTGTGACATTGTTTTGTTTAAGATAGTGGGGCCATTGAGATGCTGATGTGCTGCTCTTGGTTTCGATCACTCAATCATTTTAAGTTCAACGAATGTTCATTGCAAGATGGTGAACCTACTGCGACAGGTATTGCATGCAATAAATGTAGATGCCCGCATCTCGTGGTCGTGCGGTAGCGTTCTCGCTTCCCACGCCCGGGTTTCCGCGTTCGGTTCCCGGCGGGGTCAGGGATTTTCTCTGCCTCGTGATGGCTGGGTATTGTGTGCTGTCCTTAGGTTAGTTAGGTTTAAGTAGTTCTAAGTTCTAGGGGACTGATGACCATAGATGTTAAGTCCCATAGTGCTCAGAGCCATTTGAACCATTTTTGAATAAATGTAGACTTCAAAGCATACAAAAAAGTTATTACAGAAGTACTTTCGGATAGTTTCCAAACGTCAGTCAAAATGGTTCAAATAGCTCTGAGCACTATGGGACTTAACATCTGAGGTCATCAGTCCCCTAGAACTTAGAACTACTTAAACCTAACTAACCTAAGGGCCTCACACACATCTATGCCCGAGACAGGATTCGAACCTGCGACCGTAGCAGTCGCTCAGTTCCATACTGAAGCGCCTAGAACCGCTCGGGCACCGCGGCCAGCAAATGGCAGTCAGTTCTCTTTGAGTACATTGATGCTATGCTTGGTACTCCCTCCAACCATTAACAGGTGTTTCATTGAAACTAGAGTCTTCCATGCTATATTCATGCGTATAGACTCCATCCTGATTTTGAAATGTAATCTGCTTACGGTGAAAATTCAACCCTTCCAGTGAAGCAATGGAATCAGATGTCTGTAACATAGTTACCAAACGTCTGTCAGGGCTATTTAAGTAAAGTGATGTATGTGGTACTCCCTCTAACCATTAACAGATGTGTCATTAAAACCACAGTCTTACATGTCATATTCATGTAATTTGCCTAGGGAGAAAAACACCCAATAAGCCAGAGGTGCGGTGCAATGAGATGCGCGTAACTTTATCTCCAAACGCCTGTCAAGGCTATTTGAGTACAATGATGATGTGTGTTGTACTCCCTTCCATAATTAATAAATGTTCCATTAAAGCTAGTGTCCTCCATGTCATATACATGCGCATAGAGTCCATTCTAATTTCGAAATGTGACTCGTCTACGAAGAAAGATAATACCCAATAATCCTAAAGTGCATCGGGATCAGTTGCATGCGACGTAAGTCCCAAACGACTGTCAGGGCTATTTAACTACAGAGACATTGTGTAAGGTTCTCCCTTCGATAATTGATAAATGTTCCATTAAAGCTACAGTCTTCCACACCATATACACCTCACACTGATTTTTGGAATATACTTCCAGATCACTAACATTTAGACAGGATCAAAATCGAAGAGTTCATTTCCTTAATTTTAATTCAGAGCCTAAAAACCAGATTCTTCTTAACGGAGGCATCTTCCTATCACATTCCCACAGAAGTGGGAAAAGTCTGCGACACAATCACTGCCAGGAAGGGAGATTTCCGATAAGGTGGTGACTGGATGTTTGAATTTCGAAGAAAATAAGCATAAGCTATAGGTAAAAGAAGTGTATGAACTGGTAGCTAATGCAATATTTCAGACAGCTGCTCCACCAGAATAGCAATCTTAACGTTAGCCACTTCCAATGTATATGGTTTGATCATGGGTCTTTAGATGTCTTCGCCGAAGTGGATGTGCGGTTAAAGGCGCTGCAGTCTGGAACCGCAAGACCGCTACGGTCGCAGGTTCGAATCCTGCCTCGGGCATGGATGTTTGTGATGTTCTTAGGTTAGTTAGGTTTAACTAGTTCTAAGTTCTAGGGGACTAATGACCTCAGCAGTTGAGTCCCATAGTGCTCAGAGCCATTTAGATGTCTTCCTCTTACCACATTTAAGTGAGGTGGAATTTAACAGATCAGCTATTAATGTGGCAGAAAAAGTTATCACTTTTTCTAACGTTCTATTTACATGCGACATTCCAGCCACACAGACGAATTGTGCTATTTCTGACATACATCCACCCCTATACTGTTACCCCTGAAAGGTATGAAAGCTGTATTTTCTAGTACGGCTTCTCACAACTTCTTCCAACATACTCCCATTTCAACGATCTTCCTATCGTATTCCTACAGAGGTGGGAAGACTCTGTAACGCAGTCGCTGCCAGAATGGCGGATCTCCGATGAAGTGGTGAATAGATGTTTGAAATTCTAAGAAAATAACCCGAGACAGAATATGTCGTACTTGGTCGTCAGTTGCTTCCAATATATACACCAGTTTTCCGCACAGCTTCCCTCTAACATGTGTTACGAAAAAAAAAAAAAAAACTTGGAAAGCCGACGCATTTCCGTCGGAAACATACGTGTGGGTTAGGGTTTGTACGGGTGTACATAGGCAACTTTTTACTCGATCAGCGTGTGAGTTTGAGATAGAAGAGCAATTGATAATACTGATGTGATGTATCCACCACCAAGTACTGTACACCCACCTGCAGTGTATTCATTTGCATGGATTTTTAAAGGGGAGTGTGACGACTTCGTTTTCTTCCGCAGTTTCCGCGTCTGTAGGACTTTGTCGAGAATTCCATTGTCCTTACAAAGATGGCATTCTGGAAATTTTCATTTTACTCCATGATTTAAGTATAAAAGTGTCGCACTATCATCGTTTTTTGGTGTGTAAAAGCGGATCTTGCAGCTGATGTCGGTAAATTTATTAGCGACTGACCAAGCATTTCCCATCCACAGAGTTCAGAATGTACGAGGTGCATTCAAGTTCCAAGGCCTTCGATTTTTTTTCTCCAGACTGGAAAGAGAAAGAAACATGCACATTGTTTTAAAATGAGGCCGCGTTCATTGTCAATACGTCCCAGAGATGGCAGCACCGTACGGCAGATGGAATTTTACCGCCAGCGGCGAGAATGAGAACTGTTTTAAATACTTAAAATGGTGACGTTTTCCTTACTTGAACAGCGTACAATCATTCGTCTCCCTGAATTTGCATGGTGTGAAACCAATTGAAATTCATCGACAGTTGAAGGAGACATCTGGTGATGCAGTTATGGATGTGTCGAAAGTGCGTTCATGGGTGCAACAGTTTAATGAAGGCAGAACATCGTGTGACAACAAACTGAAACAACCTTGGGCTCGCACAAGCTGGTCTGACGACATGATTGAGAAAGTGGAGAGAATTGTTTTGAGGGATCGCCGAATGACTGTTGAACAGATCGCCTCCAGAGTTGGCATTTCTGTGGGTTCTGTGCACGCAATCCTGCATGACGACCTGAAAATGCGAAAAGTGTCATCCAGGTGGGTGCCACGAATGCACGAATGCTGACGGACGACCACATGGCTGCCCGTGTGGCATGTTGCCAAGCAATGTTGATGCGCAACGACAGCATGAATGGGACTTTCTTTTTGTCGGTTGTCACAATGGATGAGAGGTGGATGCCATTTTTCAATCCAGAAACAAAGCGTCATTCTGCTCAATGGAGGCACACAGATTCACCGCCACCAAAAAATTTCGGGTAACCGCCAGTGCTGAAAAAATGATGGTGTCCATGGTCTGGGACAGCGAGGGTGTAATAGTTACCCATTGCGTTCCAAAGGGCACTACGGTAACAAGTGCATCCTACGAAAATGTTTTGAAGAACAAATTCCTTCCTGCACCCGGAAGGGCTGCGCGTGTGCTGTTTCACCAAGACAGCGCACCCGCACATCGAGCTAACACTACGCAACAGTTTCTTCGTGATAACAACTTTGAAGTGATTCCTCATGCTCCCTACTCACCTGACCTGGCTCCTAGTGACTTTTGGCTTTTTCCAACAATGAAAGACACTATCCATGGCCGCACATTCACCGGCCATGCTGCTATTGCCTCAGCGATTTTCCAGTGGTCAAAACAGACTCCTAAAGAAGCCCTCGCCGCTGCCATGGAATCATGGCGTCAGCGTTGTGAAAAATGTGTACGTCTGCAGGGCGATTACGTCGAGAAGTAACGCCAGTTTCATCGATTTCGAGTGAGTAGTTAATTAGAAAAAAAATCGGAGGTCTTAGATCTTGAATGCACCTCATAAATATTCTTGTAGTCTTAGAGTCTGGAGATGGTTGTAACTCGTTGCAGAAACGACGGCAGCAAGTAAGTGCACCTTTTGTACACCAGTTCGGATTCAGAGAGCGGCCATTATCTGCGGAGGACGCCCTGATCATGCCTGAGACGGGCGCATGCGGGGTGCAGTCGCCACGTGACCGTTGGCCACTGTGGATGACCGACTGACCTCGCTGGGAATATCTAGCACTGTGCCTATGTATGGCGCATGTGCTTTTGCTATTAGGATCTGTGTGTCTTCGCGGCATATGTAGGAGTGCCTAGCAGTCGATAGGTATTTACGTAAGTGATGATTTTGTATGGCGCAGGATATGAATTGTGTTTACTACAACGAAGTAGCGATATAGCATTGTGGTACAATCGTTTGTGGTGATATATCCTGACTGGAGATCGGTATCACGCAGAAAAATTCAAGTTTTCCTCGGCAGTGGCAGAGTAGTGTAACTGATTAAGTGCCTTCGGCCATAGTTTCTGTATTTCATGTCTGTAGACCACTTTTGCAGGGTTTAATCGTCAGTGAAATATGACCGCTGTATGTCTTTTTCGATACGTACAAAAATTGTTTTCTGCTGAAATTCTCATAATTTGTCCATCTGTAGAAAGTGGTGGATTGTGCTTCCACACCAGCAGTAGCATTTTGGCAGGTAAATTCGCTAAGACCCAATCTGAATGCTACATTGCACAGTGTTATTATCAGTAGCAGGTATGTGTAGTCCGATTTTCTTAACATCGCTGCAGTTCTGGTTTCTCTGTAATTTCCAATTTAGAGGATTATTTCAGTTATCGTTTTAGACCAAGGCTCTTTCCACCAATTCATTTATTTCAACTTGTAGTCGAAGGGAGTGTCATATGTAAAGTTATTTATTTTGAGTGATATTGTGAATTTTTTTGAGCAGGATAGAACAAGTTATGTGACATGGTCAATTTTGAGCTGTATTGAGATTTTAGGAACTTGTTGTGTAGCAATATATATATAGATGTGTAATTAGGAGCGTTCTTTACTTTATTTTCCCACCAAAAATAAACAAAGTTTACTAACCTAACCATTGTTTCTGGCCACTGGACTGAGACTGACAATTTCCCTCCATTTCCAGGTGTGGGCTGGCTGATGTCATAAGAGTCAGGGATGGGGATGGGTGTGAACTAGTTGACGGTCCTTTCATCGTGAGGCAAACACACAAGTCTCCGTGTTAGTTTATCCAATTGAGGTATAAAGATATAAATAAAATTCCCCACCTTCCTCTCCAGCACAGAATAACCGTTTCCCACCAGAAAGGAATAAAGTACACTAACCTATTCTTCCTCTCTGGCAGCTGGATAGGGACTGACTGTTTCCCACCACTTCCAGGGCTGACGTCATAGGAGGGGGACGTTAGGATAGTGGAGGTAACCCAACTGGTATATTTCCAGCAAAATTGCCAACCATTTCCAGGGAGTGGACGAGGGGTGTGATGTCATAGGGAGTGGGGAAAAGCCAGCAGTAATTTTGGATAAAATAACTGTCCCAGTACCCCCATTGCGCCACTACTTATGAAAGTACTATAATATTTTACAACATATGTCGCTTAGCAACTTCCAACTGTCTCAGTTGTGTTTATTTTGTCAACGTCACATGATTTGTTTTTTATTTAAACAGTGATCTCCAACACTGAGTTTGGCAGCATGTATTTGAATGTAAACAATCTCTAGATAGGTGCAAGCCTGAAACCGGTCGCAGATTAAATAAAATCACCAGCTATTGTGACTGGTAGTATTTATTTTCCTACATACTGTGTAGGAATAGTCATGGAGTGCAACTGCATCCGTTATTGGTACAATTCAACTGTTTACTTACTTGTTCTATGACCAAGTAACTTTGACTTGCACGGCCACATAGAACTTGATAAAAAAATACATAAATAAAAATGAAATCTGGGCTCTTGCCACTGTTACATTCGTATTTGACCCTTCCTGTACAGCCACAAGTTTGATCTTGATTAACCAGTGTAAGAATTCACTGCTTGATTCCCGCCAGCAAATAGAATTGAAGACGATGCTTTCGGGGCTACAGGGACTGGTGTCTCTTTCGTTGGGTTCCATTTGCCAGAGGAACAGATTGACGGGTCTGACAATTATCTGTTTTGTGATAAGAGTTTGAAAGGGAGTAAGACTTTTACTCACCACACGGATGTTTCCCGTTTTTGTGGCTGGAGAGCAGCACCGGACGATGCACTAAAAAGACTAGCTTGTTGCTGTCGAGATGTCGATTAGAGAGGTTGGACTATCGAGAGAGGAGTAGAAGGAGTGGTAAATAGTTTGCTAGAGCTCGGATGGAAGACACGTGAAGAATCAGGATAGCTATTTGATGTGTTTTCTAGAACGATTTGGTTTCACCTGTGGTTATGTGTTTTTGTGGGGACACCGTGAGCGTCTAACAATCGACTTCGTCCCCGCGAAGGGGATCTTTGGCTCTGAAAAGCAACTCACTCTATAGCTATCGAACTGGGTGATGTGGTTGGTTGGTTGGTTTGTGGGGTTAAAGGGACCAGACTGCGATGGTCATCGGTCCCTTGTTCCAAAAAAAAAAAATTAAAACCACCCAAAGAGAATAAAAACGATCAGCAGGAAAGACGTCAGACGACACGGGACAAGAAAGACTCCGACAGAGATCAGACAGAACACATTAAAACACACAGAGAGTGACGGTGGTTGGCCGACCATAGAGAAAAAAAAAGAGGAAAAGCCAACCACCAAGAACACATTAAAAAGTCAGTTTAAGTGGGTGATGTGTTTTGTATGTGCTCGGTAAGAGAAATAAATTGCGTTATTACCCGCACAGTGTTGTGTTTAATTGTTACCTCTATATTATTCTGGGTGGAATTCCACATTTTTGAAGTACTAAACTGAAAAAATAATTAAGTTTTTACATTAAATATTGTCAATGCATTTAAAAACGTTAAAAAGTATCAAATGTACATAAATGAAAATTAGTGTTGGTGATGACAATCAGGCAGTTTTCCCTAGTTTTTCAGACACGTATATGTAATGAAATAGATTTCCTGCTCATTACTTGTAACAAGGAATTAGTAATTACACATTCTGAAATTTACGACTAGTAACTTGTTGTAACACATCTATTTAATTTTTTGCACATATTATAATGAATAATTTTAGGTGACTGTCAAACATAAGTGTGAATGAATAAGAGCATTTTGCTGTACTTTACTATGTTTTTCTTATGATTTGACTGTATGAATACTTGTTATTTTTTGGGTTTTCCGGATTAGATTGTTTTATAAATAGACTGAATTCTTTTGTCGCAACCGAGCGCCCGCCAAGTATTCTGTTACAAGTCAATGAATTTTTTTTATATATACCTCGTATGATACGAAGTGCAGCTGTGTTCAGAAGTAGGTTACCCAGTTGACGCACTTAGCTGCTAAGGGTAATGGCAAACAGATCACTAATCTAGGCGAATGAGAGATTCCAAGCTCAGAGAGAAGGCAACGCAGGGCTTTTGGGCGGCATGGCTGGAGGGAAGGAAGGCGCTCTCCAGCAAACAAGACGGCCAGGCCAGGACAGACCAGCGCAGCGCAACTACTTCCTCCGAGACGGCGCTCCACCGGCCGTTAATGAACTTGGTAATGACTTCGGCTTCCCGACTTCGAGGGCGACAATGGCCTAGTGGAGAGCAAACAGTAACCGCGATCGCTTACTGAGAGCCCTAAGCAAATCCGATTGCTGTTGTCTGAAACAGCAGAGCTTGTACCACCACCAAAAGGGAGCGACCAGCGGCGTAAGCCGATCTGGAGTTACATTTCCTGAAAGGCAATCTGCACTAATTGTAGTCTGGCAATAAGCAACCCCGCTAAAAGGTGCACCTCCGCGAAATGCTAACGAAATGACCAGTGGAACGAGGCAGAGTTCGTAATGAGGAATTGCGAAGTTGGTCAATACCGTACCTTTAGACGAAACACACTAGAAAGCCGATGATCAGTTCATTTCTGTTAACAAGGGGTTGTGTTACAGTGAAGTACTTTAACTTAACACATAATTATCAGACAACGATCATCAGTGTACCGGGTGAATTATTTCGCACCTGTCGTGCGGAAGATACAGGGTGACATTTATCGAGCTATATGAAAGAAAATCGTCATAATTGCTGAACGGTTTGCGTTAGGACGTTCAGACTGCACGGTTGGCAGACAGGAATTAGTATTGTTATTGTCGGCCATTTGCACATGAAAATGTCACGGTACAGCGTACAAAATTCAAACGCATCACCCATTAAGCCCCAGGGCCATGGAACAGGGGTAGACTTTCGCAAACGCTATTGGCCACAGAATTGGTGAACAGGACTTTGACGTGAATACGGTTTGGCTTAGCGACGATATCCACTTTCATTTGGATGTGTTCTTCAGTAAGCAAAATTGGCTCTTTTGAGGGAGTGAGAACCAGCATTTGGCGATCGAGAAGTGTCTACACCCTCAAAGGGTGACTGTGTGCTGTGCAGTGTCCAGTCACGGAATAATCGGTGCGATATTCCTTGATGGCACGGTGACTACCGAATGGTACGTGAAGGTTTTGGAAAATGATCTCATCCATATTATCAAAGCGACTGTGGTTTCGACAAGATGAGGTTCAAGCAAGACGGAGCTCGACCCCATCGAGAAGCAGGAGAGTGTTTGATGTCCTGGAGGAACACTCCGGGGACAGCATTCTGGCTCTGGGGTACCCAGAGGCCACTCGTATAGGCTTCCATTGGTCGCCATATTCTCCGGATATGAACACATGCGACTCCTTTTTGTGGGGCTGTATTAAACACAAGGTGCACAGCAATGCCCCCAAAACCACTGGCTCAGGTGAAAGGAGCCATTCAGGAGATAATCGACAGCATCGATCTTCCAACACTTCACCGGGTCATGCAGAATTTCGTTATTCGTCTGCGCCACGTAGTCGCCAATGATGGCAGGCATATCGAACATGTCATAACCTAAATCCGAATATCTGTAGTGACGTCTACATGTTGAATAAAGTGTGTAAGCGGCGTAGTTTGCAACTAATTTTCGTTTTTCTTCATATAGTGAAGGTGAGAAACAGTTTAACGATTCTACTCATACAGGACGGGGAAACTAATGGGTTAAGCGAATTTGAGTAATGATGTATTGTCTTAGTTGAAAGGCTGGCATGGCGTACCGTAAAAGGAACGGCGCTAATGTCCAATTTTTAAATCGCCTTTACCATTGACTGCGGAACCCAAGCGAATGACGATGGGACAGTGGTGAGAAGATGTTGGTTGTCGGACACTTGGTTTCTAGGGAACCGGAACGAGGATCAGTTTCTGTCAACATTTTTGTCAACCATCAGGCGCGAAAATGAACCAAGACAAAACTTTACTTATCCACAACGCAACACTACAGAACAGACCTTAAGCAAAAGCGCTATCACCGTAGGGGTGGCGAGTAAAAAATTTATCTACCAGTTGCCAGTTATGTAACAGTCGAAAAAAGCACAGAAAAAGAAAATATGCTCCTCTCTAAAAGACATACTTAGTGAAACGCCCGCTAAACCTGCAGGGCAGGACAGGTGATTAGGATTGTGAAAAGGGCCAAATAAGGTGTCGCTCAGGTTCACTCAAAATTGTGATTTATTGTAATTTGGTAACACCAGTAAACCGAAACGGCACATAGCCGAATCTTTAGAACTACGAGTTTCAAAAAGGCAATTATTTTACTGCTGAAGGCCTCCAAACAAGAAATGTTAAAGCAACAATCTCAAGTGGTGAAAACATCAGTTACAATAATTAAAACACACACACATATGGGTGAACGGACAAACATAAACAAGATGTGATACAAACGGCTGAAGGCCCAAAAGAAAATTTTCATGATTTTAAAACAAATTACCATAACCTTTCAAAGGCAGAAGGCCGCAATGGTTTTTTTTTTTTTTGAGTAAGTGGCTGAAGACCCAAAATTGTTTTTCTAAAATTCAAAAATACATAAAATCCAGTAAAAGCAAAAATTTTTTAAATAATTGGCTATGACAGATTATAAACAGCCAATTAAACACCTGTGAGAAGGACAATAAAGAAAACGGCACTCAGAAGCCTCCAGGGACGTCAGTCTGACCTCATTCACTTAGGTGAGACAGGTGGTGTGCCCAGCTACACTTTATCTGTCGGAACCCAACCAGGGGACAGCCATGGACCGACTGACAAAGCGACTTGCTTGCTACCAATCGTTGCATGAAAAATCAAACACAAAAGGTTTCGAACGTGATTATCCACAATGAAATATATATTAAGCTGTCAAAACTACACACCATGTTGGACAGCGACAACAGGTGAGGAAAGGACGCTGCCTGAAATAACGTTAGTGGCCAGGGCAGGTAACCGGAACACTAATGGCCACAAGGCAGAAAATTCCGCTCGTACACTTGAATTTGAAATACGGTAATATAGTTAACTTCACCAAAAAGGAACACTGCCTCAATTTACGTCAGTGGCCACGGCAGGTAACCAAAACACTAATGGCCACAAGGCAGAAAATTCCGCTGGTGCACTTGAATTGTAGTCAACTAATATGGTTAATAGCAGTGCATAGCGGCTAAATTTCAGTAATAGAAACACTCAGTGTTTCCAGAATGAGAATTTCACTCTGCAGCGGAGTGTGCGCTGATATGAAACTTCCTGGCAGATTAAAACTGTGTGCCCGACCGAGACTCGAACTCGGGACCTTTGCCTTTCGCGGGCAAGTGCTCTACCAACTGAGCTACCGAAGCACGACTCACGTCCGGTACTCACAGCTTTACTTCTGCCAGTACCTCGTCTCCTACCTTCCAAACTTTACAGAAGCTCTCCTGCGAAACTTGCAGAACTAGCACTCCTGAAAGAAAGGATATTGCGGAGACATGGCTTAGCCACAGCCTGGGGGATGTTTCCAGAATGAGATTTTCACTCTGCAGCGGAGTGTGCGCTGATATGAAACTTCCTGGCAGATTAAAACTGTGTGCCCGACCGAGACTCGAACTCGGGACCTTTGCCTTTCGCGGGCAAGTGCTCTACCAACTGAGCTACCGAAGCACGACTCACGTCCGGTACTCACAGCTTTACTTCTGCCAGTACCTCGTCTCCTACCTTCCAAACTTTACAGAAGCTCTCCTGCGAAACTTGCAGAACTAGCACTCCTGAAAGAAAGGATATTGCGGAGACATGGCTTAGCCACAGCCTGGGGGATGTTTCCAGAATGAGATTTTCACTCTGCAGCGGAGTGTGCGCTGATATGAAACTTCCTGGCAGATTAAAACTGTGTGCCCGACCGAGACTCGAACTCGGGACCTTTGCCTTTCGCGGGCAAGTGCTCTACCAACTGAGCTACCGAAGCACGACTCACGTCCGGTACTCACAGCTTTACTTCTGCCAGTACCTCGTCTCCTACCTTCCAAACTTTACAGAAGCTCTCCTGCGAAACTTGCAGAACTAGCACTCCTGAAAGAAAGGATATTGCGGAGACATGGCTTAGCCACAGCCTGGGGGATGTTTCCAGAATGAGATTTTCACTCTGCAGCGGAGTGTGCGCTGATATGAAACTTCTTGGCAGATTAAAACTGTGTGCCCGACCGAGACTCGAACTCGGGACCTTTGCCTTTCGCGGGCAAGTGCTCTACCAACTGAGCTACCGAAGCACGACTCACGTCCGGTACTCACAGCTTTACTTCTGCCAGTACCTCGTCTCCTACCTTCCAAACTTTACAGAAGCTCTCCTGCGAAACTTGCAGAACTAGCACTCCTGAAAGAAAGGATATTGCGGAGACATGGCTTAGCCACAGCCTGGGGGATGTTTCCAGAATGAGATTTTCACTCTGCAGCGGAGTGTGCGCTGATATGAAACTTCCTGGCAGATTAAAACTGTGTGCCCGACCGAGACTCGAACTCGGGACCTTTGCCTTTCGCGGGCAAGTGCTCTACCAACTGAGCTACCGAAGCACGACTCACGTCCGGTACTCACAGCTTTACTTCTGCCAGTACCTCGTCTCCTACCTTCCAAACTTTACAGAAGCTCTCCTGCGAAACTTGCAGAACTAGCACTCCTGAAAGAAAGGATATTGCGGAGACATGGCTTAGCCACAGCCTGGGGGATGTTTCCAGAATGAGATTTTCACTCTGCAGCGGAGTGTGCGCTGATATGAAACTTCCTGGCAGATTAAAACTGTGTGCCCGACCGAGACTCGAACTCGGGACCTTTGCCTTTCGCGGGCAAGTGCTCTACCAACTGAGCTACCGAAGCACGACTCACGTCCGGTACTCACAGCTTTACTTCTGCCAGTACCTCGTCTCCTACCTTCCAAACTTTACAGAAGCTCTCCTGCGAAACTTGCAGAACTAGCACTCCTGAAAGAAAGGATATTGCGGAGACATGGCTTAGCCACAGCCTGGGGGATGTTTCCAGAATGAGATTTTCACTCTGCAGCGGAGTGTGCGCTGATATGAAACTTCCTGGCAGATTAAAACTGTGTGCCCGACCGAGACTCGAACTCGGGACCTTTGCCTTTCGCGGGCAAGTGCTCTACCAACTGAGCTACCGAAGCACGACTCACGTCCGGTACTCACAGCTTTACTTCTGCCAGTACCTCGTCTCCTACCTTCCAAACTTTACAGAAGCTCTCCTGCGAAACTTGCAGAACTAGCACTCCTGAAAGAAAGGATATTGCGGAGACATGGCTTAGCCACAGCCTGGGGGATGTTTCCAGAATGAGATTTTCACTCTGCAGCGGAGTGTGCGCTGATATGAAACTTCCTGGCAGATTAAAACTGTGTGCCCGACCGAGACTCGAACTCGGGACCTTTGCCTTTCGCGGGCAAGTGCTCTACCAACTGAGCTACCGAAGCACGACTCACGTCCGGTACTCACAGCTTTACTTCTGCCAGTACCTCGTCTCCTACCTTCCAAACTTTACAGAAGCTCTCCTGCGAAACTTGCAGAACTAGCACTCCTGAAAGAAAGGATATTGCGGAGACATGGCTTAGCCACAGCCTGGGGGATGTTTCCAGAATGAGATTTTCACTCTGCAGCGGAGTGTGCGCTGATATGAAACTTCCTGGCAGATTAAAACTGTGTGCCCGACCGAGACTCGAACTCGGGACCTTTGCCTTTCGCGGGCAAGTGCTCTACCAACTGAGCTACCGAAGCACGACTCACGTCCGGTACTCACAGCTTTACTTCTGCCAGTACCTCGCCTCCTACCTTCCAAACTTTACAGAAGCTCTCCTGCGAAACTTGCAGAACTAGCACTCCTGAAAGAAAGGATATTGCGGAGACATGGCTTAGCCACAGCCCGGGGGATGTTTCCAGAATGAGATTTTCACTCTGCAGCGGAGTGTGCGCTGATATGAAACATCCTGGCAGATTAAAACTGTGTGCCCGACCGAGACTCGAACTCGGGACCTTTGCCTTTCGCGGGCAAGTGCTCTACCAACTGAGCTACCGAAGCACGACTCACGTCCGGTACTCACAGCTTTACTTCTGCCAGTACCTCGTCTCCTACCTTCCAAACTTTACAGAAGCTCTCCTGCGAAACTTGCAGAACTAGCACTCCTGAAAGAAAGGATATTGCGGAAGCATGGCTTAGCCACAGCCTGGGGGATGTTTCCAGAATGAGATTTTCACTCTGCAGCGGAGTGTGCGCTGATATGAAACTTCCTGGCAGATTAAAACTGTGTGCCCGACCGAGACTCGAACTCGGGACCTTTGCCTTTCGCGGGCAAGTGCTCTACCAACTGAGCTACCGAAGCACGACTCACGTCCGGTACTCACAGCTTTACTTCTGCCAGTACCTCGTCTCCTACCTTCCAAACTTTACAGAAGCTCTCCTGCGAAACTTGCAGAACTAGCACTCCTGAAAGAAAGGATATTGCGGAGACATGGCTTAGCCACAGCCTGGGGGATGTTTCCAGAATGAGATTTTCACTCTGCAGCGGAGTGTGCGCTGATATGAAACTTCCTGGCAGATTAAAACTGTGTGCCCGACCGAGACTCGAACTCGGGACCTTTGCCTTTCGCGGGCAAGTGCTCTACCAACTGAGCTACCGAAGCACGACTCACGTCCGGTACTCACAGCTTTACTTCTGCCAGTACCTCGTCTCCTACCTTCCAAACTTTACAGAAGCTCTCCTGCGAAACTTGCAGAACTAGCACTCCTGAAAGAAAGGATATTGCGGAGACATGGCTTAGCCACAGCCTGGGGGATGTTTCCAGAATGAGATTTTCACTCTGCAGCGGAGTGTGCGCTGATATGAAACTTCCTGGCAGATTAAAACTGTGTGCCCGACCGAGACTCGAACTCGGGACCTTTGCCTTTCGCGGGCAAGTGCTCTACCAACTGAGCTACCGAAGCACGACTCACGTCCGGTACTCACAGCTTTACTTCTGCCAGTACCTCGTCTCCTACCTTCCAAACTTTACAGAAGCTCTCCTGCGAAACTTGCAGAACTAGCACTCCTGAAAGAAAGGATATTGCGGAGACATGGCTTAGCCACAGCCTGGGGGATGTTTCCAGAATGAGATTTTCACTCTGCAGCGGAGTGTGCGCTGATATGAAACTTCCTGGCAGATTAAAACTGTGTGCCCGACCGAGACTCGAACTCGGGACCTTTGCCTTTCGCGGGCAAGTGCTCTACCAACTGAGCTACCGAAGCACGACTCACGTCCGGTACTCACAGCTTTACTTCTGCCAGTACCTCGTCTCCTACCTTCCAAACTTTACAGAAGCTCTCCTGCGAAACTTGCAGAACTAGCACTCCTGAAAGAAAGGATATTGCGGAGACATGGCTTAGCCACAGCCTGGGGGATGTTTCCAGAATGAGATTTTCACTCTGCAGCGGAGTGTGCGCTGATATGAAACTTCCTGGCAGATTAAAACTGTGTGCCCGACCGAGACTCGAACTCGGGACCTTTGCCTTTCGCGGGCAAGTGCTCTACCAACTGAGCTACCGAAGCACGACTCACGTCCGGTACTCACAGCTTTACTTCTGCCAGTACCTCGCCTCCTACCTTCCAAACTTTACAGAAGCTCTCCTGCGAAACTTGCAGAACTAGCACTCCTGAAAGAAAGGATATTGCGGAGACATGGCTTAGCCACAGCCCGGGGGATGTTTCCAGAATGAGATTTTCACTCTGCAGCGGAGTGTGCGCTGATATGAAACTTCCTGGCAGATTAAAACTGTGTGCCCGACCGAGACTCGAACTCGGGACCTTTGCCTTTCGCGGGCAAGTGCTCTACCAACTGAGCTACCGAAGCACGACTCACGTCCGGTACTCACAGCTTTACTTCTGCCAGTACCTCGTCTCCTACCTTCCAAACTTTACAGAAGCTCTCCTGCGAAACTTGCAGAACTAGCACTCCTGAAAGAAAGGATATTGCGGAGACATGGCTTAGCCACAGCCTGGGGGATGTTTCCAGAATGAGATTTTCACTCTGCAGCGGAGTGTGCGCTGATATGAAACTTCCTGGCAGATTAAAACTGTGTGCCCGACCGAGACTCGAACTCGGGACCTTTGCCTTTCGCGGGCAAGTGCTCTACCAACTGAGCTACCGAAGCACGACTCACGTCCGGTACTCACAGCTTTACTTCTGCCAGTACCTCGTCTCCTACCTTCCAAACTTTACAGAAGCTCTCCTGCGAAACTTGCAGAACTAGCACTCCTGAAAGAAAGGATATTGCGGAGACATGGCTTAGCCACAGCCTGGGGGATGTTTCCAGAATGAGATTTTCACTCTGCAGCGGAGTGTGCGCTGATATGAAACTTCCTGGCAGATTAAAACTGTGTGCCCGACCGAGACTCGAACTCGGGACCTTTGCCTTTCGCGGGCAAGTGCTCTACCAACTGAGCTACCGAAGCACGACTCACGTCCGGTACTCACAGCTTTACTTCTGCCAGTACCTCGTCTCCTACCTTCCAAACTTTACAGAAGCTCTCCTGCGAAACTTGCAGAACTAGCACTCCTGAAAGAAAGGATATTGCGGAGACATGGCTTAGCCACAGCCTGGGGGATGTTTCCAGAATGAGATTTTCACTCTGCAGCGGAGTGTGCGCTGATATGAAACTTCCTGGCAGATTAAAACTGGGTGCCCGAACGGGACTCCAACTCGGGACCTTTGCCTTTCGCGGGCAAGTGCTCTACCAACTGAGCTACCGAAGCACGACTCACGTCCGGTACTCACAGCTTTACTTCTGCCAGTACCTCGTCTCCTACCTTCCAAACTTTACAGAAGCTCTCCTGCGAAACTTGCAGAACTAGCACTCCTGAAAGAAAGGATATTGCGGAGACATGGCTTAGCCACAGCCTGGGGGATGTTTCCAGAATGAGATTTTCACTCTGCAGCGGAGTGTGCGCTGATATGAAACTTCCTGGCAGATTAAAACTGTGTGCCCGACCGAGACTCGAACTCGGGACCTTTGCCTTTCGCGGGCAAGTGCTCTACCAACTGAGCTACCGAAGCACGACTCACGTCCGGTACTCACAGCTTTACTTCTGCCAGTACCTCGTCTCCTACCTTCCAAACTTTACAGAAGCTCTCCTGCGAAACTTGCAGAACTAGCACTCCTGAAAGAAAGGATATTGCGGAGACATGGCTTAGCCACAGCCTGGGGGATGTTTCCAGAATGAGATTTTCACTCTGCAGCGGAGTGTGCGCTGATATGAAACTTCCTGGCAGATTAAAACTGTGTGCCCGACCGAGACTCGAACTCGGGACCTTTGCCTTTCGCGGGCAAGTGCTCTACCAACTGAGCTACCGAAGCACGACTCACGTCCGGTACTCACAGCTTTACTTCTGCCAGTACCTCGTCTCCTACCTTCCAAACTTTACAGAAGCTCTCCTGCGAAACTTGCAGAACTAGCACTCCTGAAAGAAAGGATATTGCGGAGACATGGCTTAGCCACAGCCTGGGGGATGTTTCCAGAATGAGATTTTCACTCTGCAGCGGAGTGTGCGCTGATATGAAACTTCCTGGCAGATTAAAACTGTGTGCCCGACCGAGACTCGAACTCGGGACCTTTGCCTTTCGCGGGCAAGTGCTCTACCAACTGAGCTACCGAAGCACGACTCACGTCCGGTACTCACAGCTTTACTTCTGCCAGTACCTCGTCTCCTACCTTCCAAACTTTACAGAAGCTCTCCTGCGAAACTTGCAGAACTAGCACTCCTGAAAGAAAGGATATTGCGGAGACATGGCTTAGCCACAGCCTGGGGGATGTTTCCAGAATGAGATTTTCACTCTGCAGCGGAGTGTGCGCTGATATGAAACTTCCTGGCAGATTAAAACTGTGTGCCCGACCGAGACTCGAACTCGGGACCTTTGCCTTTCGCGGGCAAGTGCTCTACCAACTGAGCTACCGAAGCACGACTCACGTCCGGTACTCACAGCTTTACTTCTGCCAGTACCTCGTCTCCTACCTTCCAAACTTTACAGAAGCTCTCCTGCGAAACTTGCAGAACTAGCACTCCTGAAAGAAAGGATATTGCGGAGACATGGCTTAGCCACAGCCTGGGGGATGTTTCCAGAATGAGATTTTCACTCTGCAGCGGAGTGTGCGCTGATATGAAACTTCCTGGCAGATTAAAACTGTGTGCCCGACCGAGACTCGAACTCGGGACCTTTGCCTTTCGCGGGCAAGTGCTCTACCAACTGAGCTACCGAAGCACGACTCACGTCCGGTACTCACAGCTTTACTTCTGCCAGTACCTCGTCTCCTACCTTCCAAACTTTACAGAAGCTCTCCTGCGAAACTTGCAGAACTAGCACTCCTGAAAGAAAGGATATTGCGGAGACATGGCTTAGCCACAGCCTGGGGGATGTTTCCAGAATGAGATTTTCACTCTGCAGCGGAGTGTGCGCTGATATGAAACTTCCTGGCAGATTAAAACTGTGTGCCCGACCGAGACTCGAACTCGGGACCTTTGCCTTTCGCGGGCAAGTGCTCTACCAACTGAGCTACCGAAGCACGACTCACGTCCGGTACTCACAGCTTTACTTCTGCCAGTACCTCGTCTCCTACCTTCCAAACTTTACAGAAGCTCTCCTGCGAAACTTGCAGAACTAGCACTCCTGAAAGAAAGGATATTGCGGAGACATGGCTTAGCCACAGCCTGGGGGATGTTTCCAGAATGAGATTTTCACTCTGCAGCGGAGTGTGCGCTGATATGAAACTTCCTGGCAGATTAAAACTGTGTGCCCGACCGAGACTCGAACTCGGGACCTTTGCCTTTCGCGGGCAAGTGCTCTACCAACTGAGCTACCGAAGCACGACTCACGTCCGGTACTCACAGCTTTACTTCTGCCAGTACCTCGTCTCCTACCTTCCAAACTTTACAGAAGCTCTCCTGCGAAACTTGCAGAACTAGCACTCCTGAAAGAAAGGATATTGCGGAGACATGGCTTAGCCACAGCCTGGGGGATGTTTCCAGAATGAGATTTTCACTCTGCAGCGGAGTGTGCGCTGATATGAAACTTCCTGGCAGATTAAAACTGTGTGCCCGACCGAGACTCGAACTCGGGACCTTTGCCTTTCGCGGGCAAGTGCTCTACCAACTGAGCTACCGAAGCACGACTCACGTCCGGTACTCACAGCTTTACTTCTGCCAGTACCTCGCCTCCTACCTTCCAAACTTTACAGAAGCTCTCCTGCGAAACTTGCAGAACTAGCACTCCTGAAAGAAAGGATATTGCGGAGACATGGCTTAGCCACAGCCCGGGGGATGTTTCCAGAATGAGATTTTCACTCTGCAGCGGAGTGTGCGCTGATATGAAACTTCCTGGCAGATTAAAACTGTGTGCCCGACCGAGACTCGAACTCGGGACCTTTGCCTTTCGCGGGCAAGTGCTCTACCAACTGAGCTACCGAAGCACGACTCACGTCCGGTACTCACAGCTTTACTTCTGCCAGTACCTCGTCTCCTACCTTCCAAACTTTACAGAAGCTCTCCTGCGAAACTTGCAGAACTAGCACTCCTGAAAGAAAGGATATTGCGGAGACATGGCTTAGCCACAGCCTGGGGGATGTTTCCAGAATGAGATTTTCACTCTGCAGCGGAGTGTGCGCTGATATGAAACTTCCTGGCAGATTAAAACTGTGTGCCCGACCGAGACTCGAACTCGGGACCTTTGCCTTTCGCGGGCAAGTGCTCTACCAACTGAGCTACCGAAGCACGACTCACGTCCGGTACTCACAGCTTTACTTCTGCCAGTACCTCGTCTCCTACCTTCCAAACTTTACAGAAGCTCTCCTGCGAAACTTGCAGAACTAGCACTCCTGAAAGAAAGGATATTGCGGAGACATGGCTTAGCCACAGCCTGGGGGATGTTTCCAGAATGAGATTTTCACTCTGCAGCGGAGTGTGCGCTGATATGAAACTTCCTGGCAGATTAAAACTGTGTGCCCGACCGAGACTCGAACTCGGGACCTTTGCCTTTCGCGGGCAAGTGCTCTACCAACTGAGCTACCGAAGCACGACTCACGTCCGGTACTCACAGCTTTACTTCTGCCAGTACCTCGTCTCCTACCTTCCAAACTTTACAGAAGCTCTCCTGCGAAACTTGCAGAACTAGCACTCCTGAAAGAAAGGATATTGCGGAGACATGGCTTAGCCACAGCCTGGGGGATGTTTCCAGAATGAGATTTTCACTCTGCAGCGGAGTGTGCGCTGATATGAAACTTCCTGGCAGATTAAAACTGTGTGCCCGACCGAGACTCGAACTCGGGACCGTTGCCTTTCGCGGGCAAGTGCTCTACCAACTGAGCTACCGAAGCACGACTCACGTCCGGTACTCACAGCTTTACTTCTGCCAGTACCTCGTCTCCTACCTTCCAAACTTTACAGAAGCTCTCCTGCGAAACTTGCAGAACTAGCACTCCTGAAAGAAAGGATATTGCGGAGACATGGCTTAGCCACAGCCTGGGGGATGTTTCCAGAATGAGATTTTCACTCTGCAGCGGAGTGTGCGCTGATATGAAACTTCCTGGCAGATTAAAACTGTGTGCCCGACCGAGACTCGAACTCGGGACCTTTGCCTTTCGCGGGCAAGTGCTCTACCAACTGAGCTACCGAAGCACGACTCACGTCCGGTACTCACAGCTTTACTTCTGCCAGTACCTCGTCTCCTACCTTCCAAACTTTACAGAAGCTCTCCTGCGAAACTTGCAGAACTAGCACTCCTGAAAGAAAGGATATTGCGGAGACATGGCTTAGCCACAGCCTGGGGGATGTTTCCAGAATGAGATTTTCACTCTGCAGCGGAGTGTGCGCTGATATGAAACTTCCTGGCAGATTAAAACTGTGTGCCCGACCGAGACTCGAACTCGGGACCTTTGCCTTTCGCGGGCAAGTGCTCTACCAACTGAGCTACCGAAGCACGACTCACGTCCGGTACTCACAGCTTTACTTCTGCCAGTACCTCGTCTCCTACCTTCCAAACTTTACAGAAGCTCTCCTGCGAAACTTGCAGAACTAGCACTCCTGAAAGAAAGGATATTGCGGAGACATGGCTTAGCCACAGCCTGGGGGATGTTTCCAGAATGAGATTTTCACTCTGCAGCGGAGTGTGCGCTGATATGAAACTTCCTGGCAGATTAAAACTGTGTGCCCGACCGAGACTCGAACTCGGGACCTTTGCCTTTCGCGGGCAAGTGCTCTACCAACTGAGCTACCGAAGCACGACTCACGTCCGGTACTCACAGCTTTACTTCTGCCAGTACCTCGTCTCCTACCTTCCAAACTTTACAGAAGCTCTCCTGCGAAACTTGCAGAACTAGCACTCCTGAAAGAAAGGATATTGCGGAGACATGGCTTAGCCACAGCCTGGGGGATGTTTCCAGAATGAGATTTTCACTCTGCAGCGGAGTGTGCGCTGATATGAAACTTCCTGGCAGATTAAAACTGTGTGCCCGACCGAGACTCGAACTCGGGACCTTTGCCTTTCGCGGGCAAGTGCTCTACCAACTGAGCTACCGAAGCACGACTCACGTCCGGTACTCACAGCTTTACTTCTGCCAGTACCTCGTCTCCTACCTTCCAAACTTTACAGAAGCTCTCCTGCGAAACTTGCAGAACTAGCACTCCTGAAAGAAAGGATATTGCGGAGACATGGCTTAGCCACAGCCTGGGGGATGTTTCCAGAATGAGATTTTCACTCTGCAGCGGAGTGTGCGCTGATATGAAACTTCCTGGCAGATTAAAACTGTGTGCCCGACCGAGACTCGAACTCGGGACCTTTGCCTTTCGCGGGCAAGTGCTCTACCAACTGAGCTACCGAAGCACGACTCACGTCCGGTACTCACAGCTTTACTTCTGCCAGTACCTCGCCTCCTACCTTCCAAACTTTACAGAAGCTCTCCTGCGAAACTTGCAGAACTAGCACTCCTGAAAGAAAGGATATTGCGGAGACATGGCTTAGCCACAGCCCGGGGGATGTTTCCAGAATGAGATTTTCACTCTGCAGCGGAGTGTGCGCTGATATGAAACTTCCTGGCAGATTAAAACTGTGTGCCCGACCGAGACTCGAACTCGGGACCTTTGCCTTTCGCGGGCAAGTGCTCTACCAACTGAGCTACCGAAGCACGACTCACGTCCGGTACTCACAGCTTTACTTCTGCCAGTACCTCGTCTCCTACCTTCCAAACTTTACAGAAGCTCTCCTGCGAAACTTGCAGAACTAGCACTCCTGAAAGAAAGGATATTGCGGAGACATGGCTTAGCCACAGCCTGGGGGATGTTTCCAGAATGAGATTTTCACTCTGCAGCGGAGTGTGCGCTGATATGAAACTTCCTGGCAGATTAAAACTGTGTGCCCGACCGAGACTCGAACTCGGGACCTTTGCCTTTCGCGGGCAAGTGCTCTACCAACTGAGCTACCGAAGCACGACTCACGTCCGGTACTCACAGCTTTACTTCTGCCAGTACCTCGTCTCCTACCTTCCAAACTTTACAGAAGCTCTCCTGCGAAACTTGCAGAACTAGCACTCCTGAAAGAAAGGATATTGCGGAGACATGGCTTAGCCACAGCCTGGGGGATGTTTCCAGAATGAGATTTTCACTCTGCAGCGGAGTGTGCGCTGATATGAAACTTCCTGGCAGATTAAAACTGTGTGCCCGACCGAGACTCGAACTCGGGACCTTTGCCTTTCGCGGGCAAGTGCTCTACCAACTGAGCTACCGAAGCACGACTCACGTCCGGTACTCACAGCTTTACTTCTGCCAGTACCTCGTCTCCTACCTTCCAAACTTTACAGAAGCTCTCCTGCGAAACTTGCAGAACTAGCACTCCTGAAAGAAAGGATATTGCGGAGACATGGCTTAGCCACAGCCTGGGGGATGTTTCCAGAATGAGATTTTCACTCTGCAGCGGAGTGTGCGCTGATATGAAACTTCCTGGCAGATTAAAACTGGGTGCCCGAACGGGACTCGAACTCGGGACCTTTGCCTTTCGCGGGCAAGTGCTCTACCAACTGAGCTACCGAAGCACGACTCACGTCCGGTACTCACAGCTTTACTTCTGCCAGTACCTCGTCTCCTACCTTCCAAACTTTACAGAAGCTCTCCTGCGAAACTTGCAGAACTAGCACTCCTGAAAGAAAGGATATTGCGGAGACATGGCTTAGCCACAGCCTGGGGGATGTTTCCAGAATGAGATTTTCACTCTGCAGCGGAGTGTGCGCTGATATGAAACTTCCTGGCAGATTAAAACTGTGTGCCCGACCGAGACTCGAACTCGGGACCTTTGCCTTTCGCGGGCAAGTGCTCTACCAACTGAGCTACCGAAGCACGACTCACGTCCGGTACTCACAGCTTTACTTCTGCCAGTACCTCGTCTCCTACCTTCCAAACTTTACAGAAGCTCTCCTGCGAAACTTGCAGAACTAGCACTCCTGAAAGAAAGGATATTGCGGAGACATGGCTTAGCCACAGCCTGGGGGATGTTTCCAGAATGAGATTTTCACTCTGCAGCGGAGTGTGCGCTGATATGAAACTTCCTGGCAGATTAAAACTGTGTGCCCGACCGAGACTCGAACTCGGGACCTTTGCCTTTCGCGGGCAAGTGCTCTACCAACTGAGCTACCGAAGCACGACTCACGTCCGGTACTCACAGCTTTACTTCTGCCAGTACCTCGTCTCCTACCTTCCAAACTTTACAGAAGCTCTCCTGCGAAACTTGCAGAACTAGCACTCCTGAAAGAAAGGATATTGCGGAGACATGGCTTAGCCACAGCCTGGGGGATGTTTCCAGAATGAGATTTTCACTCTGCAGCGGAGTGTGCGCTGATATGAAACTTCCTGGCAGATTAAAACTGTGTGCCTGACCGAGACTCGAACTCGGGACCTTTGCCTTTCGTGGGCACGTGCTCTACCAACTGAGCTACCGAAGCACGACTCACGTCCGGTACTCACAGCTTTACTTCTGCCAGTACCTCGTCTCCTACCTTCCAAACTTTACAGAAGCTCTCCTGTGAAACTTGCAGAACTAGCACTCCTGAAAGAAAGGATATTGCGGAGACATGGCTTAGCCACAGCCTGGGGGATGTTTCCAGAATGAGATATTCAACTGCAGCGGAGTGTGCGCTGATATGAAACTTCCTGGCAGATTAAAACTGTGTGCCCGACCGAGACTCGAACTCGGGACCTTTGCCTTTCGCGGGCAAGTGCTCTACCAACTGAGCTACCGAAGCACGACTCACGTCCGGTACTCACAGCTTTACTTCTGCCAGTACCTCGTCTCCTACCTTCCAAACTTTACAGAAGCTCTCCTGCGAAACTTGCAGAACTAGCACTCCTGAAAGAAAGGATATTGCGGAGACATGGCTTAGCCACAGCCTGGGGGATGTTTCCAGAATGAGATTTTCACTCTGCAGCGGAGTGTGCGCTGATATGAAACTTCCTGGCAGATTAAAACTGTGTGCCCGACCGAGACTCGAACTCGGGACCTTTGCCTTTCGCGGGCAAGTGCTCTACCAACTGAGCTACCGAAGCACGACTCACGTCCGGTACTCACAGCTTTACTTCTGCCAGTACCTCGTCTCCTACCTTCCAAACTTTACAGAAGCTCTCCTGCGAAACTTGCAGAACTAGCACTCCTGAAAGAAAGGATATTGCGGAGACATGGCTTAGCCACAGCCTGGGGGATGTTTCCAGAATGAGATTTTCACTCTGCAGCGGAGTGTGCGCTGATATGAAACTTCCTGGCAGATTAAAACTGTGTGCCCGACCGAGACTCGAACTCGGGACCTTTGCCTTTCGCGGGCAAGTGCTCTACCAACTGAGCTACCGAAGCACGACTCACGTCCGGTACTCACAGCTTTACTTCTGCCAGTACCTCGTCTCCTACCTTCCAAACTTTACAGAAGCTCTCCTGCGAAACTTGCAGAACTAGCACTCCTGAAAGAAAGGATATTGCGGAGACATGGCTTAGCCACAGCCTGGGGGATGTTTCCAGAATGAGATTTTCACTCTGCAGCGGAGTGTGCGCTGATATGAAACTTCCTGGCAGATTAAAACTGTGTGCCCGACCGAGACTCGAACTCGGGACCTTTGCCTTTCGCGGGCAAGTGCTCTACCAACTGAGCTACCGAAGCACGACTCACGTCCGGTACTCACAGCTTTACTTCTGCCAGTACCTCGTCTCCTACCTTCCAAACTTTACAGAAGCTCTCCTGCGAAACTTGCAGAACTAGCACTCCTGAAAGAAAGGATATTGCGGAGACATGGCTTAGCCACAGCCCGGGGGATGTTTCCAGAATGAGATTTTCACTCTGCAGCGGAGTGTGCGCTGATATGAAACTTCCTGGCAGATTAAAACTGTGTGCCCGACCGAGACTCGAACTCGAGACCTTTGCCTTTCGTGGGCAAGTGCTCTACCAACTGAGCTACCGAAGCACGACTCACGTCCGGTACTCACAGCTTTACTTCTGCCAGTACCTCGTCTCCTACCTTCCAAACTTTACAGAAGCTCTCCTGCGAAACTTGCAGAACTAGCACTCCTGAAAGAAAGGATATTGCGGAGACATGGCTTAGCCACAGCCTGGGGGATGTTTCCAGAATGAGATTTTCACTCTGCAGCGGAGTGTGCGCTGATATGAAACTTCCTGGCAGATTAAAACTGTGTGCCCGACCGAGACTCGAACTCGGGACCTTTGCCTTTCGCGGGCAAGTGCTCTACCAACTGAGCTACCGAAGCACGACTCACGTCCGGTACTCACAGCTTTACTTCTGCCAGTACCTCGTCTCCTACCTTCCAAACTTTACAGAAGCTCTCCTGCGAAACTTGCAGAACTAGCACTCCTGAAAGAAAGGATATTGCGGAGACATGGCTTAGCCACAGCCTGGGGGATGTTTCCAGAATGAGATTTTCACTCTGCAGCGGAGTGTGCGCTGATATGAAACTTCCTGGCAGATTAAAACTGTGTGCCCGACCGAGACTCGAACTCGGGACCTTTGCCTTTCGCGGGCAAGTGCTCTACCAACTGAGCTACCGAAGCACGACTCACGTCCGGTACTCACAGCTTTACTTCTGCCAGTACCTCGTCTCCTACCTTCCAAACTTTACAGAAGCTCTCCTGCGAAACTTGCAGAACTAGCACTCCTGAAAGAAAGGATATTGCGGAGACATGGCTTAGCCACAGCCTGGGGGATGTTTCCAGAATGAGATTTTCACTCTGCAGCGGAGTGTGCGCTGATATGAAACTTCCTGGCAGATTAAAACTGTGTGCCCGACCGAGACTCGAACTCGGGACCTTTGCCTTTCGCGGCAAGTGCTCTACCAACTGAGCTACCGAAGCACGACTCACGTCCGGTACTCACAGCTTTACTTCTGCCAGTACCTCGTCTCCTACCTTCCAAACTTTACAGAAGCTCTCCTGCGAAACTTGCAGAACTAGCACTCCTGAAAGAAAGGATATTGCGGAGACATGGCTTAGCCACAGCCCGGGGGATGTTTCCAGAATGAGATTTTCACTCTGCAGCGGAGTGTGCGCTGATATGAAACTTCCTGGCAGATTAAAACTGTGTGCCCGACCGAGACTCGAACTCGGGACCTTTGCCTTTCGCGGGCAAGTGCTCTACCAACTGAGCTACCGAAGCACGACTCACGTCCGGTACTCACAGCTTTACTTCTGCCAGTACCTCGTCTCCTACCTTCCAAACTTTACAGAAGCTCTCCTGCGAAACTTGCAGAACTAGCACTCCTGAAAGAAAGGATATTGCGGAGACATGGCTTAGCCACAGCCTGGGGGATGTTACCAGAATGAGATTTTCACTCTGCAGCGGAGTGTGCGCTGATATGAAACTTCCTGGCAGATTAAAACTGTGTGCCCGACCGAGACTCGAACTCGGGACCTTTGCCTTTCGCGGGCAAGTGCTCTACCAACTGAGCTACCGAAGCACGACTCACGTCCGGTACTCACAGCTTTACTTCTGCCAGTACCTCGTCTCCTACCTTCCAAACTTTACAGAAGCTCTCCTGCGAAACTTGCAGAACTAGCACTCCTGAAAGAAAGGATATTGCGGAGACATGGCTTAGCCACAGCCTGGGGGATGTTTCCAGAATGAGATTTTCACTCTGCAGCGGAGTGTGCGCTGATATGAAACTTCCTGGCAGATTAAAACTGTGTGCCCGACCGAGACTCGAACTCGGGACCTTTGCCTTTCGCGGGCAAGTGCTCTACCAACTGAGCTACCGAAGCACGACTCACGTCCGGTACTCACAGCTTTACTTCTGCCAGTACCTCGTCTCCTACCTTCCAAACTTTACAGAAGCTCTCCTGCGAAACTTGCAGAACTAGCACTCCTGAAAGAAAGGATATTGCGGAGACATGGCTTAGCCACAGCCTGGGGGATGTTTCCAGAATGAGATTTTCACTCTGCAGCGGAGTGTGCGCTGATATGAAACTTCCTGGCAGATTAAAACTGTGTGCCCGACCGAGACTCGAACTCGGGACCTTTGCCTTTCGCGGGCAAGTGCTCTACCAACTGAGCTACCGAAGCACGACTCACGTCCGGTACTCACAGCTTTACTTCTGCCAGTACCTCGTCTCCTACCTTCCAAACTTTACAGAAGCTCTCCTGCGAAACTTGCAGAACTAGCACTCCTGAAAGAAAGGATATTGCGGAGACATGGCTTAGCCACAGCCCGGGGGATGTTTCCAGAATGAGATTTTCACTCTGCAGCGGAGTGTGCGCTGATATGAAACTTCCTGGCAGATTAAAACTGTGTGCCCGACCGAGACTCGAACTCGGGACCTTTGCCTTTCGCGGGCAAGTGCTCTACCAACTGAGCTACCGAAGCACGACTCACGTCCGGTACTCACAGCTTTACTTCTGCCAGTACCTCGTCTCCTACCTTCCAAACTTTACAGAAGCTCTCCTGCGAAACTTGCAGAACTAGCACTCCTGAAAGAAAGGATATTGCGGAGACATGGCTTAGCCACAGCCTGGGGGATGTTTCCAGAATGAGATTTTCACTCTGCAGCGGAGTGTGCGCTGATATGAAACTTCCTGGCAGATTAAAACTGTGTGCCCGACCGAGACTCGAACTCGGGACCTTTGCCTTTCGCGGCAAGTGCTCTACCAACTGAGCTACCGAAGCACGACTCACGTCCGGTACTCACAGCTTTACTTCTGCCAGTACCTCGTCTCCTACCTTCCAAACTTTACAGAAGCTCTCCTGCGAAACTTGCAGAACTAGCACTCCTGAAAGAAAGGATATTGCGGAGACATGGCTTAGCCACAGCCTGGGGGATGTTTCCAGAATGAGATTTTCACTCTGCAGCGGAGTGTGCGCTGATATGAAGCTTCCTGGCAGATTAAAACTGTGTGCCCGACCGAGACTCGAACTCGGGACCTTTGCCTTTCGCGGGCAAGTGCTCTACCAACTGAGCTACCGAAGCACGACTCACGTCCGGTACTCACAGCTTTACTTCTGCCAGTACCTCGTCTCCTACCTTCCAAACTTTACAGAAGCTCTCCTGCGAAACTTGCAGAACTAGCACTCCTGAAAGAAAGGATATTGCGGAGACATGGCTTAGCCACAGCCTGGGGGATGTTTCCAGAATGAGATTTTCACTCTGCAGCGGAGTGTGCGCTGATATGAAACTTCCTGGCAGATTAAAACTGTGCGCCCGACCGAGACTCGAACTCGGGACCTTTGCCTTTCGCGGGCAAGTGCTCTACCAACTGAGCTACCGAAGCACGACTCACGTCCGGTACTCACAGCTTTACTTCTGCCAGTACCTCGTCTCCTACCTTCCAAACTTTACAGAAGCTCTCCTGCGAAACTTGCAGAACTAGCACTCCTGAAAGAAAGGATATTGCGGAGACATGGCTTAGCCACAGCCTGGGGGATGTTTCCAGAATGAGATTTTCACTCTGCAGCGGAGTGTGCGCTGATATGAAACTTCCTGGCAGATTAAAACTGTGTGCCCGACTGAGACTCGAACTCGGGACCTTTGCCTTTCGCGGGCAAGTGCTCTACCAACTGAGCTACCGAAGCACGACTCACGTCCGGTACTCACAGCTTTACTTCTGCCAGTACCTCGTCTCCTACCTTCCAAACTTTACAGAAGCTCTCCTGCGAAACTTGCAGAACTAGCACTCCTGAAAGAAAGGATATTGCGGAGACATGGCTTAGCCACAGCCTGGGGGATGTTTCCAGAATGAGATTTTCACTCTGCAGCGGAGTGTGCGCTGATATGAAACTTCCTGGCAGATTAAAACTGTGTGCCCGACCGAGACTCGAACTCGGGACCTTTGCCTTTCGCGGGCAAGTGCTCTACCAACTGAGCTACCGAAGCACGACTCACGTCCGGTACTCACAGCTTTACTTCTGCCAGTACCTCGTCTCCTACCTTCCAAACTTTACAGAAGCTCTCCTGCGAAACTTGCAGAACTAGCACTCCTGAAAGAAAGGACATTGCGGAGACATGGGGTAGCCACAGCCTTGGGGATGTTTCCAGAATGAGATTTTCACTCTGCAGCGGAGTGTGCGCTGATATGAAACTTCCTGGCAGATTAAAACTGTGTGCCCGACCGAGACTCGAACTCGGGACCTTTGCCTTTCGCGGGCAAGTGCTCTACCAACTGAGCTACCGAAGCACGACTCACGTCCGGTACTCACAGCTTTACTTCTGCCAGTACCTCGTCTCCTACCTTCCAAACTTTACAGAAGCTCTCCTGCGAAACTTGCAGAACTAGCACTCCTGAAAGAAAGGATATTGCGGAGACATGGCTTAGCCACAGCCTGGGGGATGTTTCCAGAATGAGATTTTCACTCTGCAGCGGAGTGTGCGCTGATATGAAACTTCCTGGCAGATTAAAACTGTGTGCCCGACCGAGACTCGAACTCGGGACCTTTGCCTTTCGCGGGCAAGTGCTCTACCAACTGAGCTACCGAAGCACGACTCACGTCCGGTACTCACAGCTTTACTTCTGCCAGTACCTCGTCTCCTACCTTCCAAACTTTACAGAAGCTCTCCTGCGAAACTTGCAGAACTAGCACTCCTGAAAGAAAGGATATTGCGGAGACATGGCTTAGCCACAGCCTGGGGGATGTTTCCAGAATGAGATTTTCACTCTGCAGCGGAGTGTGCGCTGATATGAAACTTCCTGGCAGATTAAAACTGTGCGCCCGACCGAGACTCGAACTCGGGACCTTTGCCTTTCGCGGGCAAGTGCTCTACCAACTGAGCTACCGAAGCACGACTCACGTCCGGTACTCACAGCTTTACTTCTGCCAGTACCTCGTCTCCTACCTTCCAAACTTTACAGAAGCTCTCCTGCGAAACTTGCAGAACTAGCACTCCTGAAAGAAAGGATATTGCGGAGACATGGCTTAGCCACAGCCTGGGGGATGTTTCCAGAATGAGATTTTCACTCTGCAGCGGAGTGTGCGCTGATATGAAACTTCCTGGCAGATTAAAACTGTGTGCCCGACCGAGACTCGAACTCGGGACCTTTGCCTTTCGCGGGCAAGTGCTCTACCAACTGAGCTACCGAAGCACGACTCACGTCCGGTACTCACAGCTTTACTTCTGCCAGTACCTCGTCTCCTACCTTCCAAACTTTACAGAAGCTCTCCTGCGAAACTTGCAGAACTAGCACTCCTGAAAGAAAGGATATTGCGGAGACATGGCTTAGCCACAGCCTGGGGGATGTTTCCAGAATGAGATTTTCACTCTGCAGCGGAGTGTGCGCTGATATGAAACTTCCTGGCAGATTAAAACTGTGTGCCCGACCGAGACTCGAACTCGGGACCTTTGCCTTTCGCGGGCAAGTGCTCTACCAACTGAGCTACCGAAGCACGACTCACGTCCGGTACTCACAGCTTTACTTCTGCCAGTACCTCGTCTCCTACCTTCCAAACTTTACAGAAGCTCTCCTGCGAAACTTGCAGAACTAGCACTCCTGAAAGAAAGGACATTGCGGAGACATGGCTTAGCCACAGCCTTGGGGATGTTTCCAGAATGAGATTTTCACTCTGCAGCGGAGTGTGCGCTGATATGAAACTTCCTGGCAGATTAAAACTGTGCGCCCGACCGAGACTCGAACTCGGGACCTTTGCCTTTCGCGGGCAAGTGCTCTACCAACTGAGCTACCGAAGCACGACTCACGTCCGGTACTCACAGCTTTACTTCTGCCAGTACCTCGTCTCCTACCTTCCAAACTTTACAGAAGCTCTCCTGCGAAACTTGCAGAACTAGCACTCCTGAAAGAAAGGATATTGCGGAGACATGGCTTAGCCACAGCCTGGGGGATGTTTCCAGAATGAGATTTTCACTCTGCAGCGGAGTGTGCGCTGATATGAAACTTCCTGGCAGATTAAAACTGTGTGCCCGACCGAGACTCGAACTCGGGACCTTTGCCTTTCGCGGGCAAGTGCTCTACCAACTGAGCTACCGAAGCACTCAGTGTTGCTCACAGGAAAACCTCCCCAACAACGAACCACCGAAACGAAGCCCACAACATGAATGGAAGTAGCTTGGGTAGTTGAAACCACTGCTCAACTTTGCCCGCCGATGTGGCCGAGCGGTTCTAGGCGCTTCAGTCTGGAACCACGCGTCCGCTATAGCCGCAGGTACGAATCCTGCCTCAGGCATGGATGTGTGTGATGCCCTTAGGTTAGTTAGGTTTAAGTAGTTTTAAATTCTAGGGACTGATGACCTCAGATGTTAAGTCCCATAGTGCTCAGAGCCATTTGAACCATTTGAACTACTCAACTTTGACGTCCTGGGTCGGTGAACCACGAAGCTCGTAGCGATTGACAGCTCCACACACGCTCCGACACTGCGCAGGACAGCCAGTGGACCCAGCCGACTGCACCGCACGGTTATAACTTCCCTGGTCCGCAGCAACCGACCGACTGCCGTCAGAATGCCGACTACATCTAAACAGTCGTCAGTGGAAATAACACCAACTACACACTCAACCTGACAAACACTTGCACGAAGACGAGAACGATACCCAACAGTAACTAAGCTCGCACAGAGACGGATCAGGAGTCGATAAACACACACACACACACACACACACACACACAGCCGACTCATGAACGATCGGTGAGCCAAAACACGTTGTCCGGTAGGATGACCAACCGACGATCCGCCAAGACCGTGGTCCGGCTCAAGTGATGCGTGGCGGCAATGGTCGGGTGATCCATGTCGGCACAGACCTCACTGCTGCTCCAACCCGACTGCACTAGTGGCACATTGCAGCTCCCCAACTGGCAGGTCCGGACTGCACTCCAGACACGTTCCAGCTGACTGGCAGACTCGAACTCGCCACCCGAACTGCCTTAGGACAGACAACGACCAGGAAGTAATAACAGTTGAGCAAAGATACTACACGAGGGGATATACCGATAGCAATGCCCCCAAAGCGTGGTGATGGTCAGGCAAAGCAGCAACTCAGTGACAGCAGTAATTTAAATTAATGTAGTGCGGTGGAAGTATGTTAAAAACAGAGTGTAAAATACATGATGGCGGGAACACGAGCCACGCACAGCTCACTTAGCATCTTCGTCTCACCGCCACTGTCTATAACCTACATGTCTCTCTCCCACTGTCTCCCTTTTCTCCCAATCGCACTTTCTCCTGTCTATCTCTCTCAATGTCACTGTCTTCATTCCTCCCACTCGCTCTTCCTTACCACTGCCTTCTTCTCTGCTATTTTCACTCTCTCTCTCTCTCTCTCTCTCTCTCTCTCTCTCTCTCTCTCTCTGTCCCACTGCCATAGTCTTTGTCCCATTCTTTCTCCCTCCCAATATCACTGTCTCCTTCTTTATCGCTTTCATCTGCTGTCTTTCTCTTCAACCACCATTGTCTCAACTTCACACATGTCCTTGGTGGTGGTATGCTCAGGGTTTTGATCCATAGACCGGGAAGCTTTAAAATGTGGGTATGAGGGGGCAGAAACTGGAAAAAAATTTTCATATTCAAGTTCATCAGTCTGAGGAACGTGGGGAGTCCACACCCTCTAAACCTATGTATGGTCACTCAACTCTCGTTTTAATTTTCACTGTCTCCTCTCTAATTTGCACCCACAGCTACTAGCTCCACCCATCTTTCTTTCTCTTTTACTGTCTCTCACTGACCATTGCTATCGGCTCTATCTTTGGTTCCTACTTTTATTGTCTTTATCCATCTCTCTTTCTCTTTCACTGCCAGCTGTTTTCTCTCACCATCACTGTCTCTTCTCTCTGACTAGCTATGTTTTCTCTCTCTTCTATGTCACTGCCTCTCTCTGCCACTCTTTTTCTGAGCAAAAAAGCGCGAATAAGTTCACAAGCCAAAATTTTTGATGAGGGGTGCGGAATGAAGATTTAGGCAGTTGCTTCCCCAGTATTCTGTCACGGTCTATTAAACAGGAAAATATTCGCTTCTTTATGTTCCAACAGGAGTATTTTTCTTCTGCTCTTTTCCTCGTTGCAGCAGGGTTGTTGCTCATAATAAACGAATTCTGTAGGTCAGTAAAGCTTTGACAGTCTATTTATGTTCTTCGACACATTTATATGCTTTGACACACGTAAACAACGAATAAGTTCATGTAATGTAAGGCTGACACAAAATCGTCTCCCATCCAACACAAGTTCACTTTACACTACTCTACACAGAACTGTACAACATTTTTGGACTACACATACAGTATATCGAAAATGAGATACTTGATTTGCAAGTACAAAGAATTTCGAATGAGAAAATATTTTTTGTAGGGCGTTTACGCCGCCAGGTGGTACAATCGGATAATTTCCAAGTCAAGAGAGCATGTAAAGGCGTGAGGTGCCCGTTATTCTGAGATAGTGCGTCATTGAGTTTTATTCGTGAAAAAAGCTGTGATTAAAAATCTTGTTTTGTGATATCAGAACTCTTAAGATGACAATCGACCCTTGCCATTTGTTCACTACGACAGTTAAAACTAAATTTACTTCTCTGAGCAGATATTACATGTATGTTTTACATGCGTAAGAACGGTAAATTTGAATCTTTGGAGTTAGGTAAACGTAATGATATCGAAAAAAGTTTTGACGTATGGTAAAAATTTTCCCGTTTTGCCATGAATATAAACTACAGAAGTGGATGTCGCCACAAATGGCACTTTCGGTAATCAAAAATCATGATTTTTCGGAGTTTTCTCATGAACCTTCCATGAACAAATGTTGCCTCTGTAAGCTGTCTAAGGTCAACGCCAGATCACACCTAAGTGCAAAAGAACCAACACATCTGTTCAATTTGCCTGGACTGGAGGAAGTGCGCAGTATTTAAATTTTGACCCTGTAGAGTAGGATAGCTGCAATATGCCCATGCTTCCAAAAGTATACAAATGGCCGCTAGGGAAAGAGCTATCCGAAACACTTGATCCCTTATCTCTGTGATCAATAGAACCAGAGATATGCCTCTCTGATAAATCGCGTTCTCAAGCATAGCTTTTTGGAACATGTTGGTACAATATAGAATTTTACTTCACCACGAATCAGTCGTTAAATACTAATCTTTATCTTTCCTATTTAGCAACTGCTTTTAGTTTGTGAGCGTGGGATTGATCTGAGATGTTCCCTTTACCCTGTGGCTCCTGCAAGATGCGATTTCCACCCCCACACTACTACAGAAGTCAGACAGGCGCTCCTAACGTTCTAAAGAGAAATGCCTGAAAAACTTTCAGCAATAAATATCTTCTGGAGTCATCCGCTGTAAGCAAATGACACAAAAATTCACCAAATTTCTTACGTAACTAGTGGGATACTTGGGTACTGGAGTAGTGCTAGTTAGTGTAAGAAAAATATGAAACTAACGAAATTATTATTTATTTTGCAAAAATTCTGAGAAATCACAATGGCACTTTTAGTTATGAACTGAACAAGTTATTTCTGCGTTCTTTTCAGAATGTGAAGTTACCTCTTAAGAATAGGATTTGCTAATGAAATTTCTATACAAATCTGCGCCTACTCACCTAGAATAATTATCCATTGGAATGTTGCTAGGTATGGTCGAGGATGTCGCGTGTGAAATGAAGTATTCTGTTGTGGAGGAAATGTGGGGCTCGCAAGAGCTTTAGTGCACAATACCATAAGTTGTAATGACTGCTGTCTGCGCCACTCGCTGCTGACAAATAAGATAACTCTTGTTCTATCTGGATTGACCTTCGCCAATCAAACTCTCCCTATGCCTTGATGAAGTCAAGGACTCCTATTCGCCCCTAGTGTAACTATTGGCATGGTACACCGGTCAGATAACCAGTCCACCGCAATGCCACTCTAAATTCGCTCACAGGCGTTTAACTATAACTCTGTCCGTTCACACCGCACAGTAAACACAGTGAACAACGCTTAATCGCAAGGACTCAATATAGAGTCACGCTCCAATTCGCTCTTGACAGAGGTGCTCTCCCAGTGAAGTACTGAGGAGAGACTTGTTCCTTGCTCTTTGAGTACATGTACGAGTGTGCACGCTCTCGTTACGTATTCTCGTTCCAAGAGCAACAACGGAATGGAGCCCCTCCATGCCAGAAATGAAGGGGTATATCTTTCGGTCTCTTCCATTACTGCTTCAGCTCAACGCGTCAGAAATATCATCTGCCAATCAGCCTAGCTCTTCTAAAACGGGAGAACGACGTTTCGTTTAAGGCGACCAATCCAGAAATCTGTAGTATCGACTTTTGGCGTTTACTGTCTCCCTGTGAAAATCTCTTAAACTGCGTGCTATGTTGTAAAGAAAGCGTAGGCTGGGCACTCCCACACAATGTAGTGGAATTTGCTTTTAAGCCGAACACGGGGTCGCCCCTTCACTTGGCCAAACGCTGTCTGCTCTAGGGGCAGTCACCAGCCGACATAGATGGGTTGGGACTGGCCTCCTGGCGTGCGGTTGCCTCTCTCGAACTAAAAGCTCCTGTGACCATCGTATCTGGAATGTATGTGTGTACGCCAGCCTCGAGTATTTCAACTGCGGTGCGCACTTGCGATTTATTAGTTATTTGCACATCGTTTACATGAATTCATACAACATTGACTTTATCTTATTGAGTTTGGGTTCGAATGAAGCATCTTGATGTGCAGAATATGATTGTGAGGGCGGAATATGTAAGCAATGAAGGTCAGGAAACCACAACGTCTTACAAGTTCCATCCGTGAGAATAGCCTTGTCACAGATAGATTCTTAGTTATGCACATCACGAATGCTAGCATACACGTACATTTATTGTGGAAGTACACTGTCTACTTTTGCCCATTACATTACCGAGCGGGGTGGCGCAGTGGTTAGACACTGGACTCGCATTCTGGAGGACGACTGTTCAATCCCGCATCCGGGCATCCTGATTTAGGTTTTCCGTGATTTCCCTAAATCACTCCAGGCAAGTGCCGGGATGGTTCCTCTGAAAGGGCACGGCCGACTTCCTTCCCAATCCTTCCCTTATCTGATGAGACCGATGACCACGCTGTCTGGTCTCCTTCCCCAAACCAACCAACCAACCCGTTACATTGCTGGGCAGCAGTAACAGTTAGCGTTAGAGTGCAGTAGGCTTAATGCGGAAAGACAGCACTGTGCAACACTTACAAAATAAAGAAAAGTACTCATTGTGTCAAGTACTAACGAGTGCAATGAGTTGGTCACTGTTGTGTGTTTCCTACAGATAAAATGCAAGTGCCAATGACTGCCATACATCATTAATGTCCTGAATTTCACCAATCTTCGTAGCTGCAATGGGAGTGGCAACTGAGTGTAACTCTTCTTTTGGTCCGTTTCTGGTAGTACCTTTGTTGCTCTCTGGGCAGAAAGTAATGAGGGCAATGTGCTTTCAATGTTTGTGCCATTTTGTTAACTCTGAACAAGATTACTGAATGGAATGGCTACTTAGACAATAAAAAACCATCAAGCTCCCCTTGTGATTGACATTATAGGGCTCATTACATAAGTGAGTACTTCCATATCACATTACACTTTCATATCTGGAATAAGTTTGTTACTTCTGGGTTTATAAATTTCAGATAATTTAATATTGTTTGTATAGGGGCTATCATGTACCACAAGAATAGATCTTCACATCAAGCTAATATTTTTGTATGATGTTTACTTATTAAAACTTTATTACTTTATAAATACTGAGAATCACTCTGGACTTATGTAATACACTAAAATCAATTAAAACAGTTTCATGAAGAGAATTTGTAGAGAAGTTCAGAATTTCTTCAACGGAGCACAAATCCTACAGGTCAAAACACAAAGTCTATGCTTTGCCCTGTTCAGTTGTTCTTGTTACAACAACAGACAACGAGAACCATTGTATCTGAGTTAGATGAAGATTTTTAAGAGTACGTAGCTCAAAAAACGACGGAAATTTGCGATCTGTAACTGTATTCTTGCACTAGCATTGAAAACGTTGCAAGACCCTGGATCCTTCGGTTGTAAGGTGTCAAACGAATAATGCACCTAACACTGAATTCCAGAAACAGCTCTGGTTAAATCGATATGTCACATGAAATAGTTACGTGAAAATGTACGAATTGTTGATAGACAAAGAGAATAAAAAGCTGCCATTTCATGAGTATAAACCACTAACTCTCAAACTAGTAATTGCATGCAAGTAACTTCCCAGACCCGAGCTACGAGACGCAGTTCTGAGGGAAGGAGAATTTTACACCGGCAATGCCTGTCCCAATGTTAGGCCGAAACCCACACAGCGGGACATCTAGCAGACACAATGAGACGCCACAGCCACTGCGCAGACCGCCGGCGGCTAAAGCCGCCCTTGGCCCTGCTTTTAATGATGACCCTTCAGAAAGCCTTTCTAAAGGGACACGGTCAGAGATGGCAGATAAAGATCTGGAGAAACCAACACAAAACACTGTTGACTCACTGTATCCACCTGTGTTAAAACTCGCATGGAAAAAAAGCTGTTTATCTCAGTAGCACATAGCAGAAGTTAAACTCGACCCCACGAAAGAAACGACGCCTGTGATGGACTACAAAAGCTGTAGTAGTTGGAACTGTAACAAATACAAATGCTCTGATTGACCAGAAAGAAAACATGTGGCCATCAGCTTTGATATAGGGACACTGCAGACTGAAAATTCGCTCTTTCTCTTGCAGCAAATCATCCAGTGTTTGAGCAAAGCGACTCGTACCACACTGAGACGACTGCGAGAGTCATTACGTGAATGCTTGTTCACAGGTTTGTTCTGTCTCGTAAGGAGTTACACTCCAAAGTCTCCTGCTACGGAGAACGGCACCGCGCTCTGACAGTTAGCACTTGCGAACGATTTGACGGCCACGACATATGCGGTATTCCAGCCAAATAGTGTGTACCATGCCAATTAACTTAGCTAGGCAAAAACTAGGGGTCTCGGCTTCACCAAAGACGTAGGAAATGTATCAGTTTGGGGTTTAACAGTCCAGAGAGATTTAGAATAGATTATCAGGTTCACAGCTCGCGCCGACAGCAGCCACTGCCACCGCCCGCGAAAGGTAAACACGCGCTCTTGCTCTACGCCAGCAGGTGATATTGAATTGACACTCAGAACTTCGGTCGTCTCAGTCTCTCCTACTTTTTTTGTACATTCAACCATGACCTGTAGTTAAACATATTCATGATTGTCCAGCTTACTTGAAAGGAAAACACACAATATATCCTATCTAACGAAAAGGACTGATCAGCCACTGTAGAGTGCTTTATACCCTGAAGTTATTAAATTGTTTTAACTATGTACTTTTGCTCTTTACCGACCCCCATTCCATTTTGGGCAGTTTCATTGTGTATTTTAACTTAAATGATAAATCTGACCCAAATTGTATATAATTTGTTAGTATTTTATTGACCCCCAGATATGGTCATCAACCATCTTACCATTAAAGAACCTCATAATAGTTAGGAATTTCGCTTCATAGTTGTGAACACCAAATACCAATATTTTAACGTCCTATGTGTATTATAACTACAATATTAAGATATTATGAAGTCATACTTAGAGAAAATATAAACCTCAATAACGAAAATCTAAGATTTTCAATTTTTACTAACATATAGTTACTCCTGAACCCGTACACTAATTTCTGTTAGCGATAACGTTTCCTTTATAGCGAGTGTAGTGGAACAGACATTGAGATCATTGTCTGGGTTCATCACTGCCCGTACTGCTGCACTCTTTTGAACTCTGCATGCATGGGATTGTATCTTTGTACCTTGCAGGGCGTAGGTTCAACACCAAATCCCTAAAACACTCACAGAGCATCCTTGTGCAGCTGTGGTAGCAAGAGATCAGAAACAGCCTCACACATGTCAGATGGTAATGCTGAGATGTGAACAGCACAAGTGTTTTGCCTCCATTATATGTGGACACATTCCATTAAGAAGTGTACCAAACTTTTTTCACCACTTTGTCATAATGTTCCTGCCCTATTGCTTATCCAATGAGAATTGGACTCTGTTCAAGATGTAACGATATGTGATGTTTTGCCTCATTGGTAGTGTAACTGATGTCTCGAGTAACGTAGAGCGAACGTGTCTTCATAATCGGTAATGTTACGGATATGTAAACTAAAGCCACATTTCGGAAAGATGAACTACACTCATGCTCATAAATTAAGGATAATTTCAGAATGTGGTGCCACATGATGTGACACTACACAAAACTGGCGCTAATAGCATAGCAACATAGGAAAAACACACGACAAAGATCTGTAAGTCCATGGTATTGGTGATAAGTTGAGAAGACCGTCCCGAAACACATGTGCTACAAAACGCCACTGTTTCCTGCGCTTGTACATCAATACGGGATATGATCACCATGCACACGTATACAGACCGCACAATGTGTTGGCATACTCTGGATCAGGTGATCGAGCAGCTGCTGGGGTATAGCCTCCCGTTCTTGCACCAGTGCCTGTCGGAGCTCCTGAAGTGTCCTAGGGGTTTGAAGATGAGCAGCAATACGTCGAACTTGAGCATCCCAGACGTGTTCGATGGGGTTTAGGTCTGGAGAACAGGCAGGCCACTCCGTTCACTTGATATATTCTGTTTCAAGGTACTCCTCCACGATACCAGCTCGGTGGGGCCGTATGTTATCATCCATCAGGTGGAAGGTGGGCCCACTGCACCCCTGAAATGGCGGACATACTGGTGCAAAATGACGTGCACGGGTGTGAAATGCGTGCAGGGGTGTACGTGCACCAATCATAATCCCACCCCACACCATCTAACCACGACCTCCATAGAGGTCCCTTTCAAGGACATTAAGGGGTTGGTATCTGGTTCCTGGTCCAAGCCAGATGAAAACCCGGCGAGAATCACTGTTCAGACTATACCTGGACTCGTCCGTGAACATAACCTGGGACCACTGTTCCAATGACCATGTAATGTGTTCTTGACACTAGGCTTTACGGGCTCTCCTGTGACCAGGGGTCAGTGGAATGCACCTTACCGGTCTCCGGGCCAATAAATCATGTCTGTTCAGTCGTCTGTAGACTGTGTGTCTGGAGACAGCTGTTCCAGTGGCTACAGTAAGGTGCCGAGCAAGGCTACCTGCAGTACTCCGTGGCCGTCTGTGGTCATTGATGGTGAGATATCGGTCTTGTTGTGGTGTTGTACACTGTGGACGTCCCGTACTGTAGGGCCTGGATACGTTTCCTGTCTTCTGAAATCGTTGCCATAATCTTGAGATCACACTTTGTGGCACACAGAGGGCCTGGGCTACGACCTGCTGTGTTTGACCAGCCTCCAGTCGCCCTAGTATTCTACCCTCATAACATCGTCAATATGTGTGCTTTGGGCCATTTTCAACACACGGTCACCATTAACACGTCTGAAAACGTATGCACACTTACTCGCTGCACTGTACTCTGACATGCACCAACACACCTCTGCATATGTGGACTGCTGCCAACGCCACCGTGCGACGACTGCAGATCAAATGCACTGCATGGCAATACCCCGAGGTGATTTAAACCCGCAAGCCTCCCACCAGAGCGTTGTTTCGCCATATATCACCATTATCCTAAATTTTTGAGCATGAATGTATTAAGCTGGGGTATAAATTCGTAGAGTTATTGCTGTGCATGCTGGTATTTATCGACTGTCCTTTTTTATTTTTAGTTCAGTGTTGGTGTTTAAGTTTACATATTGTCATTTTGTCATTTGGAGATAGTGAAGGGAGCTTTGGACGCTAGAAAATTGAGTACCAAATGGAGAAATCGAAAGATTTAGGACATATTCTTCTGTTTGAGTTCAGTAGAGGGGTGACAGAAGCGGAGGCAGCCAGAGACATTTGTACTGTGTGTGGGGATAAGGCCACTGGACACGGCACGGCAAGGAAAGGATTTTCTCGTTTTAAGGAGGATCGTTTTGACACCGTTTGACAGTCTCCACTGTCAGGAAGACCTTCAGGATTTGATGAAGTCCGTATCGATACACGTCAGTGCACTCGAGAACTGGCAAATGTAATTAACTATGATCATTCTACCATCGTGCGACATTTGCATGCATTGGTGGAGATCCCAAAATCAGGTATATGGGTACCACATGATCTAAACAAAAATCGGTGCGTGCAGATGTGCATCTCTGCCTACTTGTTAACAATTATCTCGTGAAGAACACCGACCATACCTACCCCGTATCGTTACTGCTGACAGGAAATGCTGTCTTTATGCTAACATAAGGAAAAGAAAGGAATGGTTGAGGCCAAACAAAGACCTGCACGCATCCACAAAAGATAATGTGATGCGTCGGGTGGAACAACTATGGTGTGGTGTACCACGAGTTGCTTCCCCGAAGTATGACCACCACTGCTGGCATTTATTGTCAACAGCTGAGACGTGTTGCAGACACTGTCCAGGTACGACGACCAGGAAGACTGCGATCTGAGGCGGCTCCTTGATAACGTCCACGCGCATTCTGATAGACTGAAAAAAGAAAAGGCATTGTACACTATTTGGTTTGGCATGCCATTCCGCACCCACCTTGTTCACCTGATCTTGCGCTCTCAGATTTTCACCTTTTCAGCTCTCTGTCGAACATCCGTCAAGGAACTTGCTTTCCGGATGAAAATGCGCTCCGAACATAGCTCGACGAGTTCCTCGCCCCAAAACCACATTGATTCCTACAGTCATGGAACCGAAAAGTTACCCCCGCATTGGCATAATGTTGTAGATAGTGAAGGAGAATATGTTCTCGATGATTGAAGTCTCCATTATGCGCACGTGTTGCGTTTAGTAAGCTAGTGGAAAACGCTACGAACTTATGCACCAATGTAATAGACATTTATCAATCATTTTAAAAAGGTGGCAGGAACATAGTCTAACTGCATCACGGTCATTACACGTATTCTATACTTTGCACAGTTTTAATCGTGGTTATATTAATGCTCATACGTAACATCTACACACAAGGGTAACAGTATTTACAATATAATTACAATTAAGTATGAATTACACGGTACTGAGCTATGATATGTGATGCTAAAGTATTCAATGAAAACAAAATAGTGGACTGTATTAATCAGTTTCGTTATTTAATGCGAACGTGTTACCAGTGTCTATCGGTTACATGTGACAGACTTGTAAATAAACCAGATAGCTACTAATAATTTTTGCAGGAGGCAGGAATGTGTAGTACCTCTGTGGTATACCGGACGCATTACTTATAAAGTAACATAATGATCTGTATTGTAGACCTGACAGTTTCTGCACTGTACTACGTCCTATGGCACTACAGTAATCACAAGTACACTAACACAGTCACCACACAATCGACATGGCTTTAGGAAACATCGTTCTTGTGAAACACAACTAGCTCTTTATTCGCTTGAAGTGCTGAGTGCTATTGACAAGGGATTTCAGATCGATTCCGTATTCCTGGGTTTCCAGAAAGCTTTTACATCTACATCTACATTTATACTCCGCAAGCCACCCAACGGTGTGTGGCGGAGGGCACTTTACGTGCCACTGTCATTACCTCCCTTTCCTGTTCCAGTCGCGTATGGTTCGCGGGAACAAAGACTGTCTGAAACCCTCCGTGCGCGCTCTAATCTCTCTAATTTTACATTCGTGATCTCCTCGGGAGGTATAAGTAGGGGGAAGCAATATATTCGATACCTCATCCAGAAACGCACCCTCTCGAAACCTGCACAGCTACACCGCGATGAAGAGCGCCTCTCTTGCAGAGTCCGCCACTTGAGTTTGTTAAACATCTCCGTAACGCTATCACGGTTACCAAATAACCCTGTGACGAAACGGGCCGTTGTTCTTTGGATCTTCTCTGTCTCCTCCGTCAACCCGATCTGGTACGGATCCCACACTGATGAGCAATACTCAAGTATAGGTCGAACGAGTGTTTTGTAAGCCACGTCCTTTGTTGATGGACTACATTTTCTAAGGACTCTCCCAATGAATCTCAACCTGGTACCAGCCTTACCAACAATTAATTTTATATGATCATTCCACTTCAAATCGTTCCGCACGCATACTCCCAGATATTTTACAGAAGTAACTGCTACCAGTGTTTGTTCCGCTATCATATACAATAAAGGATCCTTCTTTCTTTGTATTCGCAATACATTACATTTGTCTATGTTAAGGGTCAGTTGCCACTCCCTGCACCAAGTGCCTATCCGCTGCAGATCTTCCTGCATTTCGCTACAATTTTCTAATGCTGCAACTTCTCTGTATACTACAGCATCATCCGCGAACAGCTGGAACTTCCGACACTATCTACTAGGTCATTTATATATATTGTGAAAAGCAATGGTCCCATAACACTCCCCTGTGGCACGCCAGAGGTTACTTTAACGTCTCTAGACGTCTCTCCATTGATAACAACATGCTGTGTTCTGTTTGCTAAAAACTCTTAAATCCAGCCACACAGCTGGTCTGATATTCCTTAGGCTCTTACTTTGTTTATCAGGCGACAGTGCGGAACTGTATCGAACGCTTTCCGGAAGTCAAGAAAAATAGCATCTACCTGGGAGCCTGTATCCAATATTTTCTGGGTCTCATGAACAAATAAAGCTAGTTGGGTCTCACACGATCGCTATTTCCGGAATCCATGTTGATTCCTACTTAGTAGATTCTGGGTTTCCAAAAACGACATGATACTCGAGCAAAAAACATGTTCTAAAATTCTACAACAGATCGACGTCAGAGATATAGGTCTATAGTTTTGCGCATCTGCTCGACGACCCTTCTTGAAGACTGGGACTACCTGTGCTCTTTTGCAATCAGTTGGAACCTTCCGTTCCTCTAGAGACTTGCGGTACACGGCTGTTAGAAGGGGGGCAAGTTCTTTCGCGTACTCTGTGTAGAACCGAATTGGTATCCCGTCAGGTCCAGTGGACTTTCCTCTGTTGAGTGATTCCAGTTGCTTTTCTATTCTTTGGACACTTATTTCGATGTCAGCCATTTTTTCGTTTGTGCGAGGATTGAGAGAAGGAACTGCAGTGCGGTCTTCCTCTGTGAAACAGCTTTGGAAAAAGGTGTTTAGTATTTCAGTTTTACGCGTGTCATCCTCTGTTTCAAAGCCTTCATCATCCCGGAGTGTCTGTATATGCTGTTTCGAGCCACTTACTGATTTAACGTAAGACCAGAACTTCCTAGGATTTTCTGTCAAGTCGGTACATAGAATTTTACTTTCGAATTCACTAAACGCTTCACGCATAGCCCTCCTTAGGCTAACTTTGTCATCGTTTAGCTTCTGTTTGTCTGAGAGGTTTTGGCTGCGTTTAAACTTGGAGTGAAGCTGACACTGTACCATACAAGCGGCTTATAGTGAAATTGCGTGCTTATGGAATATCGTGTCAGTCATGTGACTGGATTTGTGACTTTCTGTCAGAGAGGTCACAATTCGAAGTAATTGCCGGAAAGTCATCGAGTAAAACAGAAGTGATTTCTGGCGTTCTCCAAGGTAGTGTTATAGGCTCTTTGCTGCTCCTTATCTACATAAACGATTTGGGAGACAATCCGAGCAGCCGTCTTAGATGACGCTGTCGTTTATCGACTACTAATGTCATAATGAAATCAAAACAAATTGTAAAACGATTTAGAAAAGATATCTAAATAGAGCGAAAATTGGCAGTTGACCCTAAATAACGAAAAGTGTGAGGTCATCCACATGAATGCTAAAAGGAATCCTTTAAACTTCGGATAAACGATAAATCAGTCAAATATAAAGGCCGCAAATTGAATTCAATACTTAGGACTTACAATTACGAACAACCTAAAGTGGAAGGAACACATAGTAAATGTTGTGGGGAAGGCTAACCAATGAGTGCGTTTTATTGGCAGGACACTTAGAAAATGTAACAGATCTACTAAGGGGACTGCCTACACTACGCTTGTACGTTCTCTTTTAGAATACTGCTGCGCGGTATGGGATTCTTACCAGATAGGACTGACGGAGTACATCGTATAAGTTCAAAGAAGGGCAGCACGTTTTGTATTATCGCGAAATATGGGAGAGAGTGTCACTGAAATCATACAGGATTTTGCTGGACATCATTAAAAGAAAGGCATTCTTCGTTGCGACGGAATCTTCTCAAGAAATTCCAATCACCAACTTTCTCCTCCGAATGAGAAAATATTTTGTTAATGCCGACCTACATAGTGAAAAACGATCACCAAGATAAAAAAAGGGAAATCAAAGCTCGTACAGAAAGATATAGGTGTTCGTTCTTTCCGCGCGCTATACGAGATTGGAATAGTAGAGAATTGGGAAGGTGGTTAGATGAACCCTCTGCCAGGGACTTGAATGTGATTTGCAGAGTATCGATGTAGATGTAGATGTAGACTAACACTCATGCACAAAAAGAAACAAGAGGAAAACACTATTTAAAAATTTATTACTATTCCATATGTATTGTGCTCTTTTCAAGCATGTATTTGGGGAGGTTAATGATTGATTACGAAACAATGCATTGTATTATTAAGTTTCTTCACTTAATGAAAGTTGTTGAATCTTTGCTCATCACATATAAAATAAAACTTGTCTGAAAGCTGGGTGCTGAACTGACCAAACATGCGTACAAAGGCAGAATTACTGATCTTTTCAGTAAGAAATACATATGTGGCGAACTGACAATTTAGTAAACTGATTACGAGAGAAAAAAGTGCTGTCATTTATCGGTATGATAAATGGTTCAAATGGCTCTGAGCACTATGGGACTCAACTGCTGAGGTCATTAGTCCCCTAGAACTTAGAACTAGTTAAATCTAACTAACCTAAGGACATCACAAACATCCATGCCCGAGGCACGATTCGAACCTGCGACCGGAGCGGTCTTGCGGTTCCAGACTGCAGCGCCTTTAACCGCACGGCCACTTCGGCCGGCTATCGGTATGATACATTGTTTGCTTTATAAATAGTAATATTTTACCTATACAGGGTGAGGCACCTAACATTACCGCTGGATATATTTCGTAAACCACATCAAATACTGACGAACCGATTCCACAGACCGAACGTGAGGAGAGGGGCTAGTGTAATTGGTTAACACAAACCATACAAAAATGCACGGAAGTATGTTTTTTAACACAAACCTACGTTTTTTTAAATGGAACCACGTTAGTTTTGTTAGCACATCTGAACATATAAACAAATACGTAATCAGTGCCGTTTGTTGCATTGTAAAATGTTAATTACATCCGGAGATATTGTAACCTAAAGTTGACGCTTGAAACCTCCGACGTTCAGATGCCTGTTGTAACAAACACGGGACACGGTCGGCGAACAGCATCTGTAGGGACATGTTTACGATGACGACCGTGTTTACGAGTGTGATTGTAGTGCACTGTTGTGGTTTGGTCTAGCTGTCGCAGTGTCCGCATGTAGCGCTTGCTGCTATTGTTATTCTGCATTCGTCTCCGCACGCAGACCAACTGTAGTACACGGTGTTACCAGACGTGTGTGATAGTGTAGTGTTGTAGGAACTGTGACCATGGTGTATTCGAACTCTGAAAAGGCGGAGATGATACTCATCTATGGCGAGTGTCGACGAAATGCAGCTGAAGCCTGCAGGGTGTATGCAGAACGGTACCCGGACAGAGAGCATCCAACGTACCGCACGTTGCAAAAGATCTACCGCCAACTGTATGCAACAGGTATGGTCGTAGCACGCAAACGGGTCCGTAACAGGCCCGTCACAGGAGAAGCGGGTGCAGTTGGTGTGTTAGCTGTTGTTGCCATGAATCCACACATGAGTACACGGGACATTGCGAGAGCCGGTGGACTGAGTCAAAGTAGTGTCATGCGCATACTGCATCGTCACCGCTATCACCCGTTTCATGTGTCGCTACATCAGCAATTACATGGTGATGACTTTAATCATCGAGTGCAATTCGGTCAATGGGCATTAACAGAGAATGCGTTGTAGTTCTACCTGTTTACCGATGAAGCGGGTTTCACAAACCACGGGGCAGTGAATCTACGGGACATGCATTACTGGTCCGTGGACAATCCTCGCTGGCTCAGACAGGTCGAGCGACAGCGACCGTGGACTGTAAATGTATGGTGCGGAATCATTGGCGACCACCTCATTGGTCCTCACTTCATTGTAGGGGCGCAAACAGTTGCAACATACATCGCGTTTCTACAGAATGATCTGCCAACGTTGCTCGAAAATGTCCGCAATTAACACTAGGCTGACCCTTGACAGGATGTTCGACGGGCGTTTCATAGGACGTGGAGGACGCATAAATTGGCCAGCCCGTTCTCCTGATCTTACAACTCTGGACTTCTTTCTGTGGGTTACGTTAAAGAAGAATGTGTACCGTGATGTGCCTACAACCCCAGAGGATATGAAACAACGTATTGTGGCAGCCTGTGGCGACATTACACCAGATGTACTGCGGCGTGTACGACATTCATTACGCCAGAGATTGCAGTTGTGTGCAGCAAACGATGGCCACCACATTGAATATCTATTGGCCTGACATGTCGGGACACACTCTATTCCACTCTGTAATTGAAAACGGAAACCACGTGTGTACGTGTACCTCACCCCTCATGGTAATATACATGTGTGTCAGTGAAAAAGACCAATAAAAAGGTGTTAGCATGTGGACGTAATGTGCTGTTCCAGTCCCTTCTGTACCTAAGGTCCATCACCGTTCCCTTTGGATCCCTGCGTAATTCGGTGCTCTCCGATACACACGATCGAACAGCGGAGGAGTGGTACTCAAGCGTCAACTTTAGGTTACAATATCTCCGGATGTAATTAACATTTTACAATGCAACAAACGGCACTGATTACGTATTTGTTTATATGTTCAGATGTGCTAACAAAAGTAACGGGGTTCTATTTAAAAAAAAAACGTAGGTTTGTGTTAAAAAACATACTTCCGTGCATTTTTTTTATGGTTTGTATTAACCAATTACACTAGCCCCTCTCCTCACGTTCGGTCTGTGGAATCGATTCGTCAGTATTTGATGTGGTTTACGAAATATATCCAGCGGTAATGTTAGGTGACTCACCCTGTATAGTGAAAGTACTTTACTGTCTCCAGTAGACGCTCAAGATAATTATTATTAAAAATTTTGCAGAACTGAACACAGAATTCCTCAGCGTAGGCTGGACTGAGACTGGAAACATTACCAGTCGGTAGCTATATGAAGGCTGACTGTGACACTGTGTACTGCACCTGTTGCTGTAGGGAAGTTTGTACAAAATATCGAATACAGATTTGTTACGTATTTATTAATAAGGAGAAAGAAAGGAACGATAGGTAACAAGTATACATTTTAGTAATGATGTTCTTCTGGTTAGCTAATGGGAGAGTATTTAACAAATAATTCTAAATAAAATTCTACTTTTATTGGACGAATTTTTTCGTATGTGAATTTCTCCTAGTTGTTTTTAAAGACATGGGGCCATTTAATACGCTTAGACAGTCTTCCATGTGGTCGAACGCACCACCCATTCTGTAGTTATAAACCGTAGTTTTCAGTTTGGTAATAGCATGTTCTTTAGTTGAGGAAGATGTAAAATTTCTTGTAGATGCATATCAAGGTACACTCTATAAAATCGATAAGATATCATTGTTCACTCCTGGGCTTGTGATTTTACATATAAATTTGTTATATATCTTTATTTTAGAATTGCAACTCATCCAGTTTAGAGTATGTGTTCCAACTGTCCTGTTGTTGTTCACATTCGCACTGCCGTTTCTTTTGTGACATGACTGTCAGATATCGACATGCCATATTGTTTAATTTTTCTTCCGTTATTTTGGTGGTTAAATTATTGTGAGTACTGAGCATGTATGCCTCGAAGGAAAGCTCTGCGTTACTTTCATTGGGAAGGTGTGCTCCTGGTGGAGCGGTTAGGGAATCTCATTACGAGGTTCAAGCATCCCCAGGGAGTTGGGCAGTTTTCGACCAAGCTGGGCTACTGTCCATGCTCAGGGGAGAGGACACTATGCTGCTCCTTCCGTACCACAGTATACCTGAGCGTGACGTTGTTGTCTTTTCTGTAGGAACGTCGGGAGACAGGAAGCCGTGGTGCTGCACGACCAGTATGGGAAAGTTGGTTTCTTGCACTGTAAAAGTTTGCTGTATCTGATCGAAGGACTCGACCGTACTACTGTGCTTGGCACGAAGAGGTCAACCCATCTAAGGAACACAGCTTCAAGCCAGTGCCAACGTCCTATTTGTAAATGCGCGTGTTTTACACCAAGAATGGGTGCAAATGGCTCTGAGCACCATGGGACTTAACATCTGAGGTCATCAGTCCCCTAGAACTTAAAACTACTTAAACCTAACTAACCTAAGGACGTCACACATCTCCATGCCCGAGTCAGAATTCGAACCTGCGACCGTAGGGGACTGAAGCGCCTAGAACCGCACGGCTACACCGACTGGCAAGAATGGGAAGTTTCTACTTCAGTCCCCTGTTTTTTCATAAAATAAGCACTGTTCTCGTTTGTCACATTGGGAACAGCGTTGATTCATCCTCTCAATGGAGAGTACTTTTTTTTATGACGTTTTGGGCTAAGCTTTGGGGATTCGTCTCCTAGTCGCCGTCTGGAGCTGACTGGCGTCCACTGACTGATTCTGGGGAAAAGTAAGTGCAGCAATTGCGATATAGCGATCCACATTCTGAGCAGCTCGCTACTTACTCGTATATACTTTGCCACGAAAACTCTATTTGTTTAATTTGTTGTAACTCGTGGCCACCTTTTATCTCGTTGACGTTGAATTCGCAAGCAGCCCAGATGAGGAGACCTTCTTGCAATTTCTGTATGCGGTTTTCCACATAATTTGTTTTTCCCTACGGCCTTAATAGTGTTTTGTAATTTCATTTCAGTTTTTAGAGAACTTTGCTCTGTGTTAATGTTTTGTAAATTACGGTAATAATTAAAAGAAAATCTTAGATTTCAAGGTTCCTTACTGTCCTATAACATTTCTCTGCTTAGGCAACCCAAAAAAGTAACAAATATAACCTGTTATGAAACTTCTTGGCAGATTGAAACTATGTGACGGACCGAGACTCGAACTCGGGATCTATGACATTCGGGGGCAAGTGCCCTACCATCTGAGCAACCCAAGCAAGTTTGGAAGGTAGGAGACGAGGTACTGGCAGAATTGAAGCTGTGAGATCGGCTCGTGAGTCGTGCTTGTGTTGCTTAGTTGGTAGAGCACTTGCCCGCGAAAGCCAAAGGGCCCGAGTTCGAGTCTCGGTCCGGCACACAGTTTTAGTCTTCCTGGAAGTTTCATAACAGAAAATTCGTTTGCAGATTTTAGAGCTGATGGAATAACCAAATTTAACGACTATTCGTTTCCTAAAGTAGTAAAGCTCTATATGCACACCCAAGATTATTGGAATGTGTTAATAATATTACTATGTAGGAAATAAAAGGAAAAATTAAAATTCCTGAATGCTCTCAGCTACAAGTGCTACACAGAGTGCACACAAGTGCTGTGTTCCACATTTTCTCGTTCCAGTACCGGGGAAGGAAGCTCCGACCGCCACATACGCTACACCCTGATAATCACACTCTGGCAGGTAGTGTACGAGTTTAAGACTAGTGTTTGACAAGTAAAACAGAAAATTTATACATGTCCTGACCAATGTGCCCCATCACATCTCTCCTCGTCCCTGCATGGTCCAGCATGTAGGCAACCAAGGTCTATGGCGTCACAGACACGTATACCGTAAGTCAAAAGCCCATAGAAATATTACTAAAATGGTTTTTCCAGAAAAGATTTGCGATAGAGGAGCATGGCAGAATACCTGAACATGTACGAGAGAGAGGGAAGTGTCAGAGAAATACGTACATCTTGTTCAGGATATTTGTAATGGTGCCATAATAAGGGTAAAAATCAGTGTACGGCTAGCAGACTGGATACCGGTTACATATGGGTTGCATGATGGCTCTGGGTTGAGCCCATATATTTACAATATGGTAATCGATGTATTATTATCTATTAGAGATCACGCTCATTGGGGCATGTTGTTCACAGATGACATATTGTTATCCACCATCAGCAAGGATGAGCTGTAATTAAGACTGGGAATTCGGAGAAGACAGAGAGATGAAAACCAATAGGAATAAAACGGTGTACATGTGCCTAGAACGCCAAGGGAAAGAAATAATCCATTTGGGTGGACAAAACTTGAAGGAAGTCGATAGCTTTAACTATTTAGGGTCTACAGTGTCTATTGATGGTATATCACTTATGGCAGTGCAGATAGGATGGATGAACCGGAGGTTCGAGTCCTCCCTCGGGCATGGGTGTGTGTGTTTGTAATTAGGATAATTTAGGTTAAGTAGTGTGTAAGCTTAGGGACTGATGACCTTAGCAGTTAAGTCCCATAAGAGTTCACACACATTTGAACATTGTTTTTTTTTTTTTTTTTGATGAACTGGAAAAGGTCGCCAGATTTGTTGTGCAGTAGAGTAGCAAATCTGAAGACTAAAGCAATGGTGCATAAGTTGGTAGTGACATCTGCAACACTGTATGTAGCAGAGACATGAACACCAAATAAATTCGAGGGTGAGTCAAATGAAAAACTTAAATATTTTTTTTAATTTTATTTTTGTGAAGTAATGGTACAAAGCTGTATCACTTTTCAATATAATCTCCCCCATGCTAAATGCAAGTTCTCCAGCGCTTACAAAGTGCATGAATTCCTGCAGAAAAAAGTTCTTTTGGTTGTCCGCGCAACCACTCATGCACCGCGTGGCGTACCTCTTCATCAGAACGGAACTTCTTTCCTCCCATTGCGTCTTTGAATGGTCCAAACATATGGAAATCACATGGAGAAGGTCTGGTGAGTATGATGGATGAGAAAGACACTCAAAATGCATGTCTGTGATTGCTGCAACTGTCGTATAGGCAGTGTGCAGCCTTGCATTGTCATGTTGCAAAAGGACACCTGCTGACAGCAATCCACGTCGCTTAGATTTGATTGCAGGCCGCAGATGACTCTTTAGGAGATCTGTGTATGATGCGCTGGTGACAGTGGTCCCTCTAGATATGTAATGCTCCAAAACGACGCCTTTTTCGCCCCAATTCCCTGCTGATGGTTCTGTTCGAAACTGCTTTGGTTTTGGTGATAAGGAATGGCGCCATTGCTTGCTCGCTCTCTTCGTTTCCGGTTGGTGGAAGTGAACCCAGGTTTCGTCCCCAGTAACGATTCTTGCAAGGAAGCAATCACCTTCTCGTTCAAAGCGCCGAAGAAGTTCTTCGCAAGCATCAACACGTCGTTCTCTCATTTCAGGAGTCAGTTGCCGCGGCACCCATCTTGCAGATACTTTGTGAAACTGGAGCACATCATGCACAGTGTGGTGTGCTGACCCATGACTAATCTGTAAACATGCTGCAATGTCATTCAGTGTCACTCGGCGGTTTTCCTTCACTATGACTTCAACTGCTGCAATGTTCTGTGGAGTCACAACTCGTTGTGCCTGAACTGGACGAGGAGCATCTTCCACTGAAGCGTTTATCAGAATTCTGAGTTAGGTAGTATGTACACTGTCCGTCCAAGTAACAGCGAATGCTATTATTTGCGCCTTTTACTGCACACAGCTCTCGGAGCCACGTCTTTCGCATTTCTGAGAACTGTGAACGGCGTGGAACATTCAACGATTCACGCAGCTTGCAGTGCGCTGCGTCTCCTAGATGACGGCCGAAATTGGAAGGAAAATCTCAAAGACGCCATAATCGATGAAATTCGCAGTCGATTACGCCATTTGCTTGCAGTTATGATGGTGTTCTGCGGACCTTCCCATCCTGTGCAGTTGTGGCAGAAATATCAGCGTTGTCTATCAGAAGATTTTCTTTTTGTCGTTAGGCGTGCCTATGGAGACAGAGCAGCAGAATCTGATGAGAGTGTTGTCAAGCGCTGTCTTTGCTCGCTTCAAGAGATCGTTATGCCAGTTTGTGGCAATCCTTTGAGTCATTACGGTCTTCTGGAACAGCAGGAAACTACTGACGGTTCTCGAGCTGGTTGTGAGTTTACTGCGAAGGCAAATTATAGTTCTATTGTAGTGGTTGAGATTGTGACTGGGACCCTTTACGATTAGCAGAAGTCGGTGTATGACAAAGTATTACGGAGTGTTAATCAGTGTAGGGTGAAACATTTTTCCTTGACGTCGATAGTGGTACAGACAAAATCTTTTTGACTCAATTACTACTCGCTGAAAAAAGAAGGCGAGGGAAGATACCATTAGCTGTTGTCTTCTGATGTTGCTGCGACCGTACTTCCTGGAGGAAAAACTACGCACACTATGTTCGAGATACTTTAGGACCTAGACGTATTTGAAACACCAATATTTGCTGTATCGCGAAATAGCGAAAAGGCGAAGATCCTTGCAGAGTGTAGCCTCAACGTTTCGGACGAATGCACCATTGCACACAAAAAAAGAGCCATGGAAGCAGTCAACTGCAGCCTGCAAGACACCGGACGAAACGACCGCAATATTGGAGGCGTCACTAATTTATTTGGTGGTGATATACGCCAGACTTTACCCGTTATAACTCGGGGAACTACAGCAGATAAGGTGAGGGCATGTCTCAAACGACCCGTGCTCTAGCCCCGGGTACGGCAATTGAGTCTGAAGCAGAACACGAAGACTCAGGTGGGTGGCAATACCTGTGGGCAAGAATTCTCGGGCGTTTTATTAAAAATCAGCGAAGGTGTATACTGCCCCGAATCGAATGGGTTAGTGACTCGGTAAGAGAGCCTTTGCGTAATTGCTCTTTCGTCGGAGGAAGATGTTCGTTTAGTTCATGGAGATGTTACCAAAATAACACATCATGAGAATCATTGGGTTTGTGTTCGAGAATCACTGACGCCTAAAAATTATCAAGCAGCTGCTATAAAGCAGAGCATTTTGGAAAAAAATTGATGGGAACTAGGTGGTATATTGGTTCATAAATACAATTTTGGACTGGACCAATGCCACCACTTATCCGGTAGAGTTTCTTAACTACCTTTCTGCTACCGGACTCTCCGCGGATAACATCGCCTTGAAAGCTGGTATTTCGATTATGTTGCTTCGGAACTTAACCCCTCCGAAGTCGTGTAATGGAACTCGCCTTAAAATGGTGTTTCTTATAGAAATATTATTGAAGCTGAAATCCTCACGGGTTGTGGAACTGGTGAAATAGTTTTCATAGGAAGCATACCCCTTAATTCCAACATTCTCTCTTTACCAATTCAAACGCTTGCAGTTTCTCATGAGCATCACCATGACCATCAAAAAGTCACAAGGAAAGACGTTTCGGGCTGCCGGAGTGGAACTTAAGAGGAACTGTTTCTTACGTGGACAACTCTATAGTGGCTCCTAAAGCAAAACTTCAAACGTATATAAAGAACTTCTTTAATCTTCGTAATTTCCTTAATAGGCTGTTCTCCTATCCAGGTCTAATGGTATTTCGAATTTTAAATATCTGTATCTGTGCCTATAAACACATCAATTCCTTAAAGAAACTTTTACTCTGCAGCGGACCGTGCACTGATATGAAACTTCGTGTGCGCTGATATGAAACTTCCTGGCACATTAAAACTTCGTGCCCGACCGAGACTCGAACTCAAGACCTTTGCCTTTCGCGGGAAATAAACGAGGTGCTGGCGGAATTAAAGTTGTGAGGACGGGTCGAGAGTCGTGTTTGGGTAGCTCAGATAAAATAAAAAAAAAAGAATGTGGTAGAGCACTTGCCCGCGGAAGGCAACTGCCCCGAGTTCGAGTCTCTGCCTGCCACACAGTTTCAGTATGCCAGGAAGTTTCAAACACTTCAATTCTTTACCGTTGCGCTCTTTCGACAGCTTCACCTTCAGTTTTTGTATCCGTTTCTCTCACCGATAACAAGCTCAGGAGTTTTCAAAATTCATGCGGGTTCGAGAACCACGCGGACGAAGTTGCGAGCAAAAGCTAATTTTAGTAATATTTTATATTGAATTTATAATAACAGGAACTGTAAAATACCTTGCACATAAATTTATTTGTATACTGTACTTGCTTTAAGAGAAACAGCTAAATACAGAAATTTTGATTTTACACTGTATTTACATTTGACTCATTGTTCCGTCTAGTAGAAGACTGAGGAAACTGGGTAACGTCGGTTATCACCAAACATAAACATAATAATACATCATAGAAAGAGGTAGCAGAACCGTACATGTGCAGCTGAAAACACACCATTAGCAAGGTTGGTGGTAAGACGTGAGGTACACAATACTCTTTTCGGTTACACTGATAGCACATTGTTACAGACCTCACTGCTGTGTAGCCAACCGATACATGTACCATCATCGATCCAATAACGTGAGAAAAATTTACAACAATGAAAGTGAGTTGACTGTGTAACAGTTTAGCCATTACAGTCTCATTCTATGCAATATTCTTTTCTTCTAAAAGTTACTTTACAATTTAATATGGTGTAGAAATTTACGTTTGCCATTTTATAAGTTTATAAAGATTAAAATAGTGTCTGCGATGGTGTGATTATCGATTGTCGCGGGAACTAGGTGGAATATTAGTTCATAAATACAGTTCTGGACCGGACCGGTGCTACCACTTATCCGGCAGAGTTTCGCAACTGCCTTTCTGCATCCGTTATTGCAGTTATTTGGTAGTGCGGCAGCACACGTTCCGTACTTCTGTGCGTGGCCCAGCAACGAAATGTTGTTTGGCAGCATAAATGTGAAGCAATGTATGCAAAGTTTTAAGAAATACAGAAGAGCGCACATGCCAAGTGACGTGTACCTGGTGCTTTCGACAGCCCAGAGCAGCTTTTGTGTTCTGCCTTTAACTACGTCACCTGTTGGTGCAGCACTCTTTACGCTAGTCAACTTTCGGCCACTGGCCATCAAAGACGAATCCTGGTCATTTACTTACTGCTTATGTGCAAAAGAAATGGATTAATTACCGGTACCCTTCCGGCATGACAGCTACTGCATCAATGGGCACATGTTGGTGGCCGTAAAGTGAACTTCAACTTCAAGATAACTGGAAGCATAGCAGTGGACAGTTTCAGGGACTTTTATGACTCAGGCTGTTATATATGCACATTCTACCAAAAATGTATGTAACTGATAATCTCAACAAACACTATAATCTGAACTCATTGTTTCCATGTTTACATAGTTTTCTTCTTCAGTCTCGCATTTTATAGTAAAGGCTTTTACGAATACAACAGAGACGTGTTTATTTCTCCATGTGTTCCGGTTCCTTCAACTGCGTTCTTTTAGTAATTTTTCTGTCTCTGCTCAAATGTGTTGCTTGCCTCTCTCTGACATTTTAAGGCTGTAATAAACGCACGTTCTTTAAAAAATGTGAGTAATTGACAATCCCAACAAACAATGTAATGTGAACTCATTGTTTCTCATGTTAACATAGTTTTCTCCTTCAGTTCAGGCATTTTACAGTAAAGGCTCTTCCATGTGCTCCATTTTCTTCAACTGTATTCTTTTAGTTATTTTTCTATCTGTGTTGCCTGCCTTCCTGTGACATTTTCAGCTGTGATTTACGCACATTCTGTCAAAAATGTGTGCAATTGACAGTCTCAACAAACAGCTTAGTGTGAACTCATTGCTACCATGTTTACATCATATTCTTCCACAGTTCTTTTATTTTACAGCAAAAGGCATTTACGACTGTAACAGAGGTGTGTACACTTCTTCATGTTTTCCGTTTTCTTCAATTGTATTCTTTTTATTATTTTGCTGCCAGTGCCAGCTGTAGTGCCTGCCTTTCTATGACAGTTTGAGTAATATTTAGTGATACAGATATGAATAATAATTACTCTGAAACTGAAGAAATTCCTCGCGAGCGTCTCCATTGAATCTGTTGTTTGTTAATATGATTTTGAGTGTTGATAAGTGTTTTACTTCGAGCAGCGTAGAAGTTCACGTATAGGGCGTTGCTGTTAACTGCATTTGACAGCTTTAGATGACACTGACTGCTCAAGCTTTGCGAAAATAGAATAATTGTTTCATGTATTCAATCGAGAGTAAAGAAGACTGTCCGGGAGTGACTTCTATTTCTGGGTTTGCGTTACAAGTTTTCTATTACCTCTTCGCATCCAACGAAGAACATTCTTCACCCACGTTCTATATATTCACCTGATCACAAGTCCTAACCACCGAAATATCATGTTATTATTAGAGTTGCAATTAGGCTCTGCACTACAGTCTATTCCCTGACCTGTTTGATTTCAATCCCCAACGTCCATCCCTACACAGTACATAGGAAAACTCTTAGATTTTGAGTATCTTACGCTTTGAAGGCCTACATCTCATGGCCCAAACTGGTAATACAGAATAATTGTCAACTTTTCATTTCGTACATAACAGTAATATTGGAAACCCTATTATGTTCACTAAACGCACTTAACGCATTTTTAGTCGTCTGTTTATTTTTTCGTTCTGTCCATCCAGTCGCTGTCTTCAACCCCACTTAAATATTTTTCAACTATCTCCCGACTTCGTTGTTAATTTGAACTATTTTTTTCATGTGTCTATTGTGTACTATTTCACTCTCATAATTAGTTTCGGACCGGCTTCAAAACTAATTGTGTTAGTTCATGAACTCGGCACTAGAGCCGAATTGTATGATGATCAATGAACTCGACACACTTCTTGATTTTTGCAAAAAACTCCTGCTAATGATGCTGTGAGTGATTTTGGTGATACAGACTTTCCTTGCCAGATTCTTTTTCTGTTCTAAAATTCCACTAAGAAGATGTTGTTTAGCGGAAGCTGTAATGTTATTGTGTGCAGTCTTCATTATATCAAAATGAGTTTGAATCAATGCTTTGTTTCTGAAGAACTTGTAGTACAGATTTTGTTGAAATCGACTCAAAACCTTTCTCAAAAAGTTTGAGTGCAAAACAAAGCGATCATGTATAGTTATTGGTCCATTCTCCAATTAAGTTCACGGTTTGATAATGTTTCTATTCAGTTCTATATCCAGGTTGTTCTTTTAATCAACTGAAATATAATATTTTGACTGTAAGGGTGGTTTAATAATGCAATCTCGTGTAGTTAAAAATACATACGTCTATATTTTAATTACTTGATATAAGGCCTGTGTGTTATGCAAATAACTGCTTTCCAAATAAACCCAAGCATGTTTCGGTACCTTCGTTCTATCTTCAGTGAGTATTCTTCATTCAGGTCTGTAAACTGTGAACATGTTTGCCACGTCTTTGTGATATTTTCAGTAAAAGTTTATTCTATAGTTCTCTTGCATTTGAATTGATTTAGTATGGTAAAACTAGAGAAATTGCAACAATCTTATATTCAGTTGGTTTCGTCATTAATACTTATTATAAATTTATCAAAATAATGATCTCTATGTATAAAAGATAATGATCTGACTATCTCACCATCGTCCAGCCCGTACCGCTAAGGATAGAAACTTCGAATTTATTGGGGGTGTAGATCTCAAATTGTAGGCATTGTTTCAAAAGGGATTTTTTCGAAATTCCAACTCTGTGTGGAAATTAGGCTGAAAGGGTTTTTGAAAAAATGTCACTATTAATGCATTTTGGAAGCTAGAACTTCAAAAATTTGTATTTTGTTTGTCGGTCAGAAACAAACAAATGATGTTTCAGCATTTTTGGAAATTTAACAGTGGCTGAGAGCTCTTTTTTCCATCATTTCTTTTCTTTTTTTAAAGAAATATTTATTATAGAATTGATAAAACAATTTTGAAGCTACAGCTATGAAAATTTGTGTTTGACTTTTCGGTTAGAAAAAAAAAAGTGTTCAGTGGTTGGAAATTAATCTCTTAAAGATGTCAAATAGGGGATGAAAGTTTTTTTGAAAATATTTCATTATGAAAACATTTTCAAGGCCAAATTTGAAAAAAAATTGTATTTGGATTCTCTGGTAGAAGTGAGAAATATTTGCTTCACTCTTTTTCGAAATTCAACCCTTAAGGGAGAGAAACAGGGGACGAAAATTCTTAAGAAAATATTTCGTTATTTTAAATCATTTTTAAAGCTAAATCTATGAAAATTTGTGTTTGATGTCTAAAGAAATATGTGTTAGGGGATGAAAGTTTCAATGGGAATATCATCGCAATAACTCAAAAGGCACGATTAACAAAGACCTCCGACACTAGCTACCAGAATCACCTTTTGGTCAGAAGTACATTCGGAAAAGACAATGCTTGTATGGCCTTCATTAGCGCCCGTAGTTTAGAAGATGTTGCAATTTGTGAACAACAGAAAAGATTTCTTAAAGAAAAACGAAAAAGAAAATCTGTGAGAGCCATACAGTCGACGTGAAGAAGAAACGGACTCTACGCTAGTTTTCGGAAAAGTGCGCACTATTCTCCACTTTCCCGTATTTTAATTTTTGGAAGTGATAATTTAAACTTGATGACTAACCCCTCGTACTTAGACTGTAAGCGTCTTCGTCTGCTGAGAAATTCATGTGCCGAACGTCCGTCCTGTACACAGAAGCACAATCTTGCCCCCTGTACCAGATAGTTCAGTTATTAAAACCGCCTCGCCCTACCCCGGGCCGAGGTCCAGGCCTCAGCGCGCGCCCCCTGCCGCCGCCGGCGGTCACCCCACCGCCGGAATGACCGCCACTCTGCCACTCTGCCACTTGCAGGCAGCGAACCGCCAGCCCGCGGTCTCATTTCGTAACGTCATTGCCTGAAATGGAGAGGAGCAAATGCGGTGCGACCCGACCAGAGCGTCACGACCCGGACGCATTTCAAATGAAACTTTAGCCCCGCCAACAGCGTTTAGGCAACAAAGCGCTCTCGCCGTGCCACTGTGCAACAAAGCGCCGTTTCAATTTACATATGTATAGGCCGGCCCAACGAGATTAGCCGTCAGCCGGGCCGCGTTAACGACCGCCCTCGGCGCGTCCCGTCCCACTGTCCTCCGAGCCGCGCGGCGCACTCTGCCGGCTCTGCCCCTCTGCTCAAATAACACTCCTCATTCAGCTCGCTTTTCCTTAATGTCATCTGTCTTTAGACTGTTAGTCCATAGGTACTATAAAAATGGATGTATGGCCGTGTGTATCATGTCTTTTCCTAAACCACTCGATCGATTTCAGCCAAGCTTGGTACACGCATCACTCAACATCTGGAAGGAACCACTGTGGGGTAAGAACCACCCATCTCTCAAAGAAATGGGGGTGGGAATAAAAAATAGTCGTAGCTCACCACGCTCAAATAGACTTTATTCATCCAGTACTCGAGAATGAGAGCACTTAGTTCAAAAATGGCTCTGAGCACTATGGGACTTAACGTCTGACGTCATCAGTCCCCTAGAACTTAGAACTACTTAAACCTAACTAATCTAAGAAAATCACATACATCCACGCCCGAGGCAGGATTCGAACCTGCGACCATTGCGGTTCCAGTCTGTAGCGCCTAGAACCGCTCGGCCCCATCGGCCGGCAGACCACTTAGTGTCTTGCAAACAAATTTACATATAATTTCAAATCTTCACCCCAAATGATAAAAAGAAAGAAACTTATCGCCTACTACAGTTTGGCTGTTCATTAAGTACAAGTACCACATACGGCTTGACTTTTTAATTGAATGCTTCTTTACAATCAATTCTATATGCAGCACATTTTGCAGACAGTATTCAGATATACCACTGAATGAAACTGCAAAATCTTGTCATTGTACGATACATAGTTCAGGAGATACTATGTCATAAACATTGAGATGCGTAAAAGCGAACTTGCAGGACGAAATTCGCTAGAGATTCAGGGGTAATACGTGTGCAAACCATGAACCATGGACCTTGCCGTTGGTGGGGAGGCTTGCGTGCCTCAGCGATATAGATGGCCGTACCGTAGGTGCAACCACAACGGAGGGGTATCTGTTGAGAGGCCTGACAAACGTGTGGTTCCTGAAGAGGGGCAGCAGCCTTTTCAGTAGTTGCAGGGGCGACAGTCTGGATGATTGACTGATCTGGCCTTGTAACAATAACCAAAACGGCCTTGCTGTGCTGGTACTGCGAACGGCTGAAAGCAAGGGGAAACTACGGCCGTAATTTTTCCCGAGGGCATGCAGCTTTACTGTATGATTAAATGATGATGGCGTCTTCTTGGGTAAAATATTCCGGAGGTAAAATAGTCCCCCATTCGGATCTCCAGGCGGGGACTACTCAAGAGGATGTCGTTATCAGGAGAAAGAAAACTGGCGTTCTACGGATCGGAGCGTGGAATGTCAGATCCCTTAATCGGGCAGGTAGGTTAGAAAATTTAAAAAGGGAAATGGATAGGTTAAAGTTAGATATAGTGGGAATTAGTGAAGTTCGGTGGCAGGAGGAACAAGACTTCTGGTCAGGTGACTACAGGGTTATAAACACAAAGTCAAATAGGGGTAATGCAGGAGTAGGTTTAATAATGAATAGGAAAATAGGAATGCGGGTAAGCTACTACAAACAGCATAGTGAACGCATTATTGTGGCCAAGATAGATACGAAGCCCACACCTACTACAGTAGTACAAGTTTATATGCCAACTACCTCTGCTGATGATGAAGAAATTGATTAAATGTATGATGAGATAAAGAAATTATTCAGCTAGTGAAGGGACACGAAAATTTAATAGTCATGGGTGACTGGAATTCGAGAGTAGGAAAAGGGAAAGAAGGAAACATAGTAGGTGAATATGGATTGGTGGTAAGAAATGAAAGAGAAAGCCATCTAGTAGAATTTTGCACAGAGCATAAATTAATCATAGCTAACACTTGGTTCAAGAATCATGAAAGAAGGTTGTATACATGGAAGAACCCTGGAGATACCTAGAAGGTATCAGATAGATTATATAATGGTAAGACAGAGATTTAAGAACCAGGTTTTAAATTGCAAGACATTTCCAGGGGCAGATGTGGACTCTGACCACTGTAGATTTAAAACTGAAGAAATTGCAAAAAGGTGGGACCTGAATAGAAAGAACCAGAGGTTGTAGCCGACCGCGGTGGTCTAGCGGTTCGTGCGCTGCAGTCCGGAACCGCGGGACTGCTACGGTCGCAGGTTCGAATCCTGCCTCGGGCATGGGTGTGTGTGATGTCCTTAGGTTAGTTAGGTTTAAGTAGTTCTAAGTTCTAGGGGACTTATGACCTAAGATGTTGAGTCCCATAGTGCTCAGAGCCATTTGAATTTGAACCAGAGGTTGTAGAGAGTTTCAGGGAGAGCATAAGCGAACAATTGACAGGAATGGGGGAAAGAAATACAGTAGAAGAAGAATGGGTAGCTCTGAGGGATGAAGTAGTGAAGGCAGCAGACGATCAAGTAGGTAAAAAGACGAGGGCTGGTAGAAATCCTTGGGTAACAGAAGAAATATTGAATTTAATTGATGAAAGGAGAAAATATAAAAATGCAGTAAATGAAGCAGGCAAAAAGGAATACAAACGTCTCAAAAATTAGTTATAAGAGTCGAGGGGCATGAAAGGGAAGGGAAGCAGCGGTTGGGAAGGGAGTGAGACAAAATTGTAGCCTCTTCCCGATGTTATTCAATCTGTATATTGAGCAAGCAGTAAAGGAAGCAAAACAAAAATTCGGAGTAGGTATTAAAACCCATGGAGAAGAAATAAAAACTTTGAGGTTCGCCGATGACAGTGTAATTCTGTCAGAGACAGGAAAGGACTTGGAAGAGCAGTTGAACGGAATGGACAGTGTCTTGAAAGAAGGATATAAGATGAACATCAATAAAAGCAAAACGAGGATAGTGGAATGTAGTCGAATTAAGTCGGGTGATGCTGAGGGAATTAGATTAGGAAATGAGACACTTAAAGTAATAAAGGAGTTTTGCTATTTGGGGAGCAAAATAACTGATGGTGGCCGAAGTAGAGAGGATATAAAATGTAGACTGGCAATGGCAGGAAAGCGTTTCTGAAGAAGAGAAGTTTGATAACATCGAGTATACATTTAAGTGTAAGGAAGTTGTTTCTGAAAGTATTTGTATGGTGTTGTGTACATAGTTCCGCGTAGTCAGCGCGTACACAACTTTCCTTCTAGAGCGCGCCCGCTGAGCACAACAGCGCAGGTGCAGCACTCGTCCGTCTGTGCACTACGAGATGGCGCTGTCTTAGAGACGGACCAAATTCTACTTCCGCCGATCCGCGTATTAATATGTAACGCAGCCAATGAGATTGCTGCTAACGTAGAACCTTTTCTCCTCACGGATCACACTCACGCAGTGATACCTGAACGAGTGAGGTGTTATAACGAGTGTACAGAGCTTCGATTAGCCAGTCTGCATGAGACTGCATTAGTCTGTAGTCAAGTTTCATTCGGCGCCTAATAAGATTACCACATTCCTGTACATAGCCACGAAGAGAAATGACACTTTGTCAAGTATCAGAGATATGTGAGAATAAGATTAACGTACCAAGACCAAAGGAACTTCAGATTGTCAATTGTAAACAGCATCCAGAATCAAGTTACGTAATAACTATGATTTTTATTATTTTAATAAATGTGTGTGAAAATTAATCAAGTTCTGTTTGAAGTTGGTCACCGTCAATCTGCTACTCTAAGCGTGCAAGTGGCATTTCTATCGTCTGACCTAACGGCAGAAGATAAACACGCCACGATAAGACCTCGAGACATATTGCTGACACTCGCCTACTTCGTTAGAGCGATAAGTCAAATAATCTGATGGTGTGTGTACCGAAGGTCTTACAGTATGCACACCACATATGGAGTGTAGCCATATATGGAAGTGAAACATGGACGATAAATAGTTTGGACAAGAAGAGAATAGAAGCTTTCGAAATGTGGTGCTACAGAAGAATGCTGAAGATTAGGTGGGTAGATCACATAACTAATGAGGAGGTACTGAATAGAATTAGGGAGAAGAGAAATTGACTAGAAGAAGGGATCGGTTGGTAGGACATGTTCTGAGGCATCAAGGGGTCACCATTTTAGTATTGGAGGGCAGCGTGGAAGGTAAAAATCGTAGAGGGAGACCAAGAGATGAATACACTAAACAGATTCAGAAGGATGTAGGTTGCAGTAGGTAATGGGAGATGAAGAAGCTTGCACAGGATAGAGTAGAGCATGGAGAGCTGCATCAAACCAGTCTGTGGACTGATGACGACAACAACAACAACAACAACAACTCGAGAATGAGAGCACTTAGTGCCTTGCAAACAAAATTACGTATAATTCGAATCTTCATGAGACTCTTTCTCGCTTACACCCCCGGCCCCCTCTGTCCCAAATGATAAAAAGAAAGAAACTTATTGTGGTGTCACAGCCAGACGCCACACTTGCTAGGTGGTAGCCTTTAAATCGGCCGCGGTCCGTTAGTATACGTCGGACCCGCGTGTCGCCACTATCAGTGATTGCAGACCAAGCGCCGCCACACGGCAGGTCTAGAGAGACTTCCTAGCACTCGCCCCAGTTGTACAGCCGACTTTGCTAGCGATGGTTCACTGACAAATTACGCTCTCATTTGCCGAGACGATAGTTAGCATAGCCTTCAGCTACGTCATTTGCTACGACCTAGCAAGGCGCCATTACCAGTTACTATTGATGCTGTAAAACATGTACCGTCAAGAGCGATGTTCACCAATTATGGATTAAAGTTAAGTATTCCAGCAGCTATGTACGCTTTTTGCTAGTCTCATTTCCGTGTCCTGTTCCAGACCTCACGCCAGCCTGCGTGAGCTTAAACGCGTGCTTTTCGGCTTCCTCATAGTGGGTTGGCTGTCTTGCCAATGCACAACACTTATCGCCTACTCCAGTTTCGCTGTTCATTAAGTACAAGTACCACATCAGGCTTGACCTTTTAATTGAATGCTTCTTTACAACCAATTCTATATGTAACACATTTTGCAGACAGTATTCAGATATACCACTGAATGTACCTGCAAAATCATGTCATTATACGATACATAGTTCAGGAGATACTACCTCATAAACAATGAGCTTCGTGAAAACGAAACTGCAGGACGAAATTCGCCAGAGATTCAGGGGTAATATGTGTGCAAATAAGTGTGAAATATATTAAATATATGAGAAATACAGGGATAAGAAAAATAATGGCAACACCTGTACTTAGTTGCAAATGGTTCGATAATGTTTTAGTATGGGGACTGTGCTAGCCAGGGAAGATACTGCAGTTCAGTCCCACGCTCCTCACACCACGATTGTACTGACCTGGCTGTGTGAATTGGTGCTTTATCGTCCTGAAATATGGACTCATTGTTGAGGAACAACATTTCAATCATGAGGTGCACGTGATCACCTAAAATGTTCACAAAATCGTTGGCTGTAGCGCGGTCTTTGAGAGTAATGATGGGACCATGATAAGGCTGCCCACACCATCACAATTCCACTTTCATGCTTAACCGCTGGACTCAAAAAATCTGGATTGTAGGCTTCTTTTGGCGTTCTCCAGACGTAAGCCCGGACCGATCTTGGAAATGACAAAAATGTTGACTTGTCGGACCATATGGCGTGTTTTCACTGATCAGCCGTCCAGGTTTCATGCTCCGGACACCATGTTTTATTCTTGTTTGCGTTGTTTGTCCTCACTAATGGTTTCGGTATAGCAGCTCGCCCATGAAATTCGCTTTGTGCAGTTCTGGGCGGACAGTGTCGATAAATACGGGGTCTCGAAGGTGGCTAATGAGCTCTGTAGTCACTCTAGCCGCCGTAGTTTTGTGCTATTTCGACACATTTCCTGTTAGCATACGACGATTTCTGTCATTTAGTTTTGATTTGGGCTCACTACTACGTCTACAAGATGACGTCTTTTCATGTGTTTTGTAGGCTGTCGTGGCTGTTGAAACAGTTTTGCTCTTGCAACGTTCAATAAGTTGGCTGTGTTGGTTACTGATGCTCCTGCTTATCAGGCCCCCACAATCTGCCCTCTTTGGAACTCTGTTGCGTCTTTCATTGCACGTCGACCTCGGGATCCGAGCGCAAATACTCGTAAACAACCTGCACTGACGCCTAGTCCGTATTGAACACGCACAGTCCAGCGCGACACGTGCCTTACCTGCGTTGTTGACCGTCAAGCACAACCCTCCTATTACTACCACTGTTCACATTATTTTACTTATACCCTGTATGCGTGATACATGTGTACCTGGGCAAACAAACCAGTGATAAACTGTTTCTAAACCACTGGATCAATTTCAACCAAACTTGATACAAGATTTCTTACGATCTGGAAAGATATACTGTGGAGGTAAGAATCACCATCCTCCTATTGGGGTGTGGATGATAATATGGAGAGAGAATGGAGGAGGAGGAGATGGAGTGAGAGAGGAGCGAAGGAAGAGCTGAACACAGATATGGGGAGAGGGAAGAGATGGGAAGGGGGACATGAACAGAAAGACAGGAGAGGAGCGGATGGAAGGAGGAGGAACTGAACAGAGAGAGGCGAGAGGAAGGGATGGACAGAGAGTGGGGGAGGAAGGGGGAGAAGATGGACAGACAGAGGGGAAGGAGGATATGGAAAGATGGAGAGAAAGTGGGGGAGGAGGAGCAAATGGACAAATGGGGTGGAGCAGATGGAGAGAGAGAGAGAGAGAGATAGAAAGGGGAGGAACAGATGGACAGAAAGAGGGGCAGGAGTAGATGGAGAGATATTCGAAGGTAGAGAAGGTGAACAGAAAAAGGAAATGGACAGAGAGAAGTTTAAGGACGATATGGCTCTGAGAACTATGGGAACTGGACAGAAGGCATAGCCAGTAGATTTACTTTACCTCCGGAACATTTTAGCGAGGTGGATGACAAATCTTTAAACGACACACTGGAGCTGCTTGTCTTCGGAAATACAGCAGCTGTAGTTTTCCCTTGGCTTCAGCGCCCGCATCTCGTGGTCGTGCGGTAGCGTTCTCGCTTCCCACGCCCGGGTTCCCGGGTTCGATTCCCGGCGGGGTCAGGGATTTTCTCTGCCTCGTGATGGCTGGGTGTTGTGTGCTGTCCTTAGGTTAGTTAGGTTTAAGTAGTTCTAAGTTCTAGGGGACTGATGACCGTAGAAGTTGAGTCCCATAGTGCTCAGAGCCATTTGAACCATTTGAACCTTGGCTTCAGCAGTGCCACAGTACCAACATAGCAAGACTATTCGACTATTACTGCAAATCCAGGACACCGATCATTCAGACTGTTGCTCCTGCAACTACAGAAACGGATGCTACTCCTCTTCAGTAACCACACGTCGGTCTAGCCCCTGCATAAGCATACTTTCAACGTGGCTGCATCCACTGTGTCAGCTACGTGTATGATTGATGCTCAGAAGCGAACCCACCGAATCATCGCTGGAGGGGAGGAGAAGGTAACTATAACGGTTCACGTGGATGGTTCAAATGGCTCTAAGCACTGTGGGGACATAACATCTGTGGTCATCAATCCCCTAGAATTTAGAACTACTTAAACCTTATTAACCTAAGGACATCACACACATCCATGCCCAAGGCTGGATCCGAACCTGCGACCGTAGCGGTCGCGCGGCTCCAAACTGAAGGGTCTACGACCGCTCGGCCACAACGGCCGGCAAGGAGGGTATCGATGGAGAGAAGGGGAAGAAGGAGATCGACTAATTTAAGATTTGAATGAATACATACCTGGGCAACACCACTAACTCAGTTTCTTAATGTAAAAATCATAACTTCAGTCACAGAATACATATCTGACTCCTGTTTATGATTTCCGCCACTCCCAACTGTGACAACCACCAAAGAGTATGTAAGTGTACAGTACCCTTGCATGTTACCAATGTGTAACATAATGACTGATGCCAACGGAGCTGTGTAGCAGGCTTGGCTAGCAAAGACCCTTTGACTTCAGTGAGTTATGGACGAGCTAGGATGCCAGGCAGCTTCAAAAATGGTTCAAATGCCTCTGAGCACTATGGGACTTTAACATCAGGGGTCATCAGTCCCCTAGAACTTAGATCTACTTAAACTTAACTAACCTAAGGACATCACACACATCCATGCCCGATGCAGGATTCGAACCTGTGACCGTAGCGGTCGCGCGGTTCCGGACTGAAGCGCCTAGAACCTTACGGCCACCGCAACCGGCTAGGCAGTTTCGCACTTTTACACAGTTAATTTGTGACACACAGAATTACACTGCCTGAAAAAATTAGTGCACTATTTTAGAGGTTTTCAATTCACTCTGAATTTATTGTTGCAACGGTGCATGTGGAGTACATGTAATGATGCCCGTTCGGCTAGCCGCGCTATATAACGCACTGCTTCCCGAACGGAAGGCGTGCCGAATTCGCCCGGCGGATTAGTGTCGAGGTCTGGAGTGCCGGCCAGTCTGTGGATGGTTTTTAAGGCGGTTCTCCATCTGCCTCGGCGAATGCGGGCTGGTTCCCCTTATCCCGCCTCAGTTAAATATGTAGGCAATTGCTGCGCAAACACTGTCTGCAATTACTCTACCACACAAACATTGGGGCTGCACTCATCTTGGATGAGACGTTCCCGGGGGTCCACTGGGGGCCGAACCTCACAATAACCCTGGGTTCGGTGTGTGTGTGTGGGGGGGGGAGGGTGGGGAGGGGGGCGGTGGGATGAGTGGACTGCTGTAGCCTGTTGTGGGTTGTGGATCACTGAGGGCTACGGCGGGGACGAAGCCTCTCCGTCGTTTCTAGGTGCCCAGTTCAATACATAAATACATGTAATGATTCATTTACATATGAATAGTACAAGCAGTTCTGAGGTACAAGGTATCTCTCCAGGCTGATACACCGATATTAGTACGTCACGTAGTCTCCGCGGGCGGCAATATAGGTGCTGACTCTGGCATCCAGTCGATCGTACAGATGCCGTACAGATCGTACAGATGCCGAATACTGGTCTGGCATACGTTATGCCATGCCTGCTGGACCTGTTCACGTAGTTCTGGAAGTCGCACGACTCACTTCGCGTCCCATCATATCCCCCATGTGCTTGTGAAGATTGTGCTGGCCAGAGAAGTAGCAGAACGTCTTGCAGACCACATTGAGTTTCGCGGGAAGTATGTGGGAGAGCATTGTCCTGTTGGAACAACGTATCACCTTCCTGTTGCAAGAATGGCAAAAGAAAGGGTCGAACAACATTCTGCACATAGCAAGCACTGGTTAGCGTCCGCTCTTGGACGAATGCACTCTACGACACAGGGCTCACCAGATCTACATTTCGTGCAGGCAGAATGTGCTTTCCTCGCTGATGATTAGATTACGGCGTTCCATTCCTTCTTTCAAGTGGTCCTCTGATGGCATCAGTAGATCCAAGCACGTCGATGCTGTGGCTGAGTGGAAGACGCACTATAGGTGTGCATGACCGTAGTTCCACTGCTAATAAACGGTTCGCAACAGTTAATGTCGACACTTCTGGGCTTAATCTTTGTCAGTAATGCAGCTTTGCAGAGAAACCATGGGACTTACGGAATATCACTATATGACTACCTAAATCATTACCAAACTCCTGCCATGATACTTTCTTGGAACGTAAACTCAGTCAGAAGTTGGAAACTGTTTGAAACAACACTCATCCATCCAAATGACCTTCTTCCATTGCCCAATAACCCTGCAGATCCCTGATTATGGCGCTCTCTTCATGTTTGTTTTTGGTGCCGACCGGGTTCGCGAGTGCGACACTTAGTCCTGCAGTGACTTTTGCGGCTGTCACAGTCATCTTCAAAGACAATCCATTACGATAAGTTAACACATCTTCATTTGTAATGCGACTAAGTGGATAATGTTTTACCGCTTTCCCTGCTTGCGATATAAATCTTTCACTCAGTGCCCCTCGAAACTCCAAACACTTCGGCTGTATGGGTTACAGAAGCGTCTACGAAATGAGCACCAACAATCTGCATACGTTCCAATGCAGTGAGCTCTGACACACTGCATTCACAACTACACAAAGCACTGTTCCATATTGAGGACATGGCAGAAGTGCCATTGTGGACGAACACAACACCGCAACCTGCATGCGTGGCTAGCATTTGCGTTTATATTCCAGCCTGTATTTCTCATAGTGTTTCCACATGTTTTGTAAGTAGGCTGTTTATATTTTCTTATTGGCAAAGTTACGTAGCGCTCTATATGAAAATCACTGGCTGTGCTGTGTGCAGTCTGTGGCTAGTTTGCATTGTTGTCTGCCATTGTAGAGGGGCAGCTATATGTTAACAGCGCGTAGCATTGCTCAGTTGGAGGTGAGCCGCCAGCAGTGGTGGATGTGGGGAGAGAGATGGCGGAGGTTTGATAATCTGTAAGACTGGATGTCAATTATGAATAGTAAGGTAAATACATTGTTTGTTCTCTATTAATATCTTTCATTTGCTAACTATCTCTATCAGTAGTTAGTGCCTTCCGTAGTTTGAATCTTTTATTTAGCTGGCAGTAGTGGCGCTCGCTGTATTGCAGTAGTTCGAGTAACGAAGATTTTTGTGAGGTAAGTGATTTCTGAAAGGTATAGTTTAATGTTACTCAGGGCCATTCTTTTGCAGGGATTTTTTGATAGTCAGATTGCGTTGCGCTAAAATTATAGTCTGTCAGTTTAAGCACAGTCGTGTATAAGTTGCTCTAAGGGGACGTTTCATATGTCGACCCTTAGCCTAGGATACCTCACTGGAATCTTCTGATTTTTTCTTGTAGTTTGTGTATTTAGTGTAGCTTTTGTTTATTGCTAGCGCGTGATTGTAGAGAGAATCTCCTTTATAGTTGTGGCCTTTCATTGTTGTACAGAAAACAGTTGTGGCATGCATATGGATTTGCACCAAGTATTTCGCAGCTACGCTTGCAATTAACTACATATTATTTTCAGTGCTATGTTAATGTGTTCTCTTATTTTTGCTATTCAAATTGTGCTTTTCTGTGTTATCGTGTGAAATATTGTGACAATAATGGCGTGTGAAAAACGTAACACCCGGCTCCAAAGTAAACTAAGAAATGACAGTGAAGACGAAAGCAGTGTGTTGGCCCCACCATGTAATGAATTAACTAATATTCAAAGTAGTAATTTGGTAACTGTGCATAGGGAAATGGAGCGGGCGTCAAACAATGGCGTAGACAGTCAAACAGGTAGTGAACAGGGAAGCATTATCGATCGATCGGTCGGCAACAGCTCGCCTCAGGAATCCGAAATGATAGGACACAATTTTGCAAATACTGTAGATTGAGGTTTTGCGTCCTCACCGTTTTCTCAAATAAGTCAAGACACATTTTCAGCTTATCAAAATGTGAATGTTGCCGGTGCAAATGCACTGCCGAAAAGAGTAGAGGAACAGATTCCAGACACTAATGCATTGTTATTACAACTAATGCAACAAATGGAACAAAATCAGAGACAAACACAGAAAAAGCTGCAAAAGTTAGACACAATGGAACAACACCAGAAACAAACACAGCAACAGTTACACACAATGGAACAAAATCAGAGACAAACACAGCAAAAGCTTCAAAAGTTAGACACCACGCTTGAACAAACACGTGAAGATTTAACTACTGAGTTACATAAAATCGAATCGAAATGCCAAGAAGTCGGTAATGACGTAAAAACACAAATTTGTGAGCATTTTCAGCCTATTTTTTCGCGGCATGAAAATGCATTACAGAATCATGAAGCAGCCATAAAAGAACTGCAAACTATTGTTCATGAAAATCATGAGACCTTGCAAGCTAAAATGGACTCAGTTGCATCTACCGATTCGGTTACGCAACTTGCAAAACTCAGGAAAACTTAAAGGACACAGTAGAAAGACACATGGGGGAAATTAGTTCATTATCAGAGAAAGTAGCCGAACTTTCGGATCAGTTCACTAACTTATCTGCAAAGGTAGATGATGATCTGAATGAAACAAGACTCGTAGTCTTCACTGATACAGAAGAGTATGAACAAATTAAGAAATTTAAACAAATCAGAATCAAATTATTACCCAACAGAAAACTGAAATCCGGAAAGTACAAGATCAATTGGCAAAAGTAATACAAGAATTACAAATTTCAGAGGACACTCGCGCTCCAATAAGGGAAGAGGGACATAGAAATAGGGAAAAACCACAAAATAATAACACAGGGCATTTCGGAAATTACGAAAGAAATTGGCAAGGTGCACAGAATTTTGAGATGGAACCGCCGACACGACGTAACAATGACCGATATGCGACTCGCCGTCATGATTTTGACTATAATCTGTTCATTACTACACGTAAATTCAAAACATTTAAGAATTCAGGCAACGACATTCATCCACAAGCATGGCTCCATCAATTCTCTCATTGTTTCCCTCCAAACTGGTCATTGGAGCACAGGTTAGAATTTATGTGTGGCTACTTAGAGAATGAACCAGCTGTAAGAATGCGATCGGTCATTCACGATTGCCACAGTGAAGGAGAATTTTACCATGCCTTCCTCTCAGCATATTGGTCTCAAGCCACACAAGACCGGGTAAAACATAGCATCATGATGATGAAACACTTTGAACAATCTGAATTTTCCAGTCTTGTCAAATATTTTGAAGACATGTTGCACAAGAATCAGTACCTGTCAAACCCATACAGCCCCTCAGAACTCATCCGCATTTGCTTAATCAAATTACCTGAACATTTACGGCATATTATTTTGGCAGGACGTTGCAAAGACGACATTGAAGCTTTTCAGGGACTGTTACAAGAATTAGAAATTGACACAGATAGTCGCGGGATGCGAAAACAGGGAAACAATCACTACAGGTCACATCCGTCACAATTCCGTGACGACAGAAACGATAACTGGACGCGACAAGGCTATTCTCACCACACAAATCGTGACCAAAATAGACACCACCCGTATGACAACCGTTGGCAGAGTAGTAATAATTACAGGGAAAGATCACCTCTCCGCAGTAATGACTATCACAGAGACAATCAGAGAAACAGACAATATGGGAACCAATATAACTATTATCAAGGGAGACAGAATAACTTTAGACGCAACGGTCCAGCACGCAGTTACGATTCAGGGAGAAATTCTCCACCACGTGACCGACAAGAAAGAAACTATCGAATCTACCGACATGACGACAGACGATATGATCGTAATGACAGACCTGAATTGCATCAGAACTGGCGAGATTTAAACAGAGCAGAGCACTCTCGTCACGATGAATTTGTAGAAGTTAGGTCTCCAAATCCCAATAACGACGCGCGCCAACAAAGAGACAATAGGCAATGACTCACTCTGCTGGCAGCTACAATACGTACTTATGAAACTGACGACGCAGCTGCCGTAGCTAGTAATTACGTAAAAATGGAAGACATTAGGGACATCTTACTCCAGGAACTCGACGTAAAACATAACAACATTGCATATCCTGTGATTCATATTACTGTAAATGACGTAAAATTTACGGCAGTACTTGACTCTGGCAGTCCCATTTCAGTAATTAGTGAAACAGCTTTTAGCAAATGCAACAAATCGAACGATTGCCCCACACTTCCGTTACGTAAGATTAAATTACAAGGTGCAATCTTTGGAAAAAGTGTAGATGTACGCCAACAAACCAATTTAGAATTCTTTTGCCAAAGCCACAGCTTCTCTATGAACTTTCTTATTGTTCCATTATTGTCGACGGAAATTATACTGGGAGTAGACTTTTTGAATGAATACAAAGCAATCTTAAGCTTTCACGATGCTGAAATAAGTTTAGAGAAAGAAGGTAAGTCAATAGCTTTGAAATTTGAAGACTGGCTCTCAAACCATGATGAGGAAATTAATCGGCTTTACGTTCTGTTAGACAACAGTTCGGAATTTTCTACGGAACTAGACACTAACAATCACTCTGCAAGTACTGACAGGGATGATATCGACGGCATGTTTGAAATTAATGAGTTAATTCAGAATAAAATTCAAACAATTGAGAATTGTAATGAAACTGACCGGCAGGACCTTTTTGAGATTTTACAAGCACATTCCACAGTTTTTACTCACAAAACAGGAACGATCAAGGGATTTCAATACCAATTTCGTGTTCGTGAGCGTACTAAATTTTGTGTTAGACCATACGTAATTCCAGCACATTATAGGGACCGTGTTAGAACAGAAATACAATCTATGCTTAATGAGGGCATTATTGAGCCTGCAGTAAGCTCATACAACAACCCATTACATGTTGTTGAGAAGAAAAATGGATCGATCAGGCTTGTTTTAGATTCGAGACAAATCAATACTATCATTATTCCTGAAACAGACAGGCCGCAGACGATGGAAGAACTTCTTCAAAATTTTAATGGTGTAAAAGTGTTGTCTTCCATTGATCTCAGATCCAGCTTTTATCAGATCGAACTTCATCCAGAATGCAGAAAATACACAGCTTTCCTTTGTTTCGGCGTTTGTTATCAGTTTCGGAAACTTCCTTTTGGTTTGAACATTTCTTCGGCAGCATTCATTCGTGGGTTAAATTCCATATTACCTGAGTTCTTAAAACGTCACATCACCTTATATGTGGACGATATTCTAATAGCAGAAGCTTCATGGGAACAACATAACCGCATCCTCGACAGTTTGTTACGTATTTTTGCAGAGTCTGGAATTACAGTTAACTTGGAAAAGTCTGAATTCGGTAGGTCAAAGGTGAAGTTTTTGGGACATATTATTTCTTCTGAAGGCATTCAGCCGGATCCTGAAAAGTTAGAAGCAATCAGAGCCATTCCAGTTCCATCCACAAAAAGACAAGTCCGCAGTTTTCTAGGTCTCGTAAATTTTTACCGTCGTTTTCTGAATATGCAAATTCTACACCAAAACTTTGTTCTCTCACTGGAAAAAATACTATTTGGAACTGGGACGAACAAGCACAGTTGGAATTCAATTCTTTGAAAGAGGCGTTACTTCACGCGCCGATACTAGCTCCTCCAGATCTGTCACAAGATTTCTGCCTTAGCACGGATTCTTCTAAAGTCGGTCTTGGTGCCCACTTATTTCAAGAAGCCATAGAAAATGACACTACTGTTCAGAAAACCATTGCTTTTGCTAGCCGAGTGCTAACAAAATCTGAAAAAAATTATTCCGTTACTGAATTAGAAGCTTTAGCTATCGTTTGGGCATTTAACAAATTCCGTTTCTTTCTTTCTGGTAAGCACGTAAAAGTATACAGTGATCATCGTGCATTACAATTTCTTATGTCTTCAAAATTAAATCATGACAGGTTAAAACGTTGGGCATTGTTTCTGCAAGAATTCCGCTTCACAATAGTCTACATTCCCGGCAAGGAGAACATTGTTGCGGACGCGCTGTCACGCGCACCGGCTGGGCTTGAGAAAAGTAACACAGAAGGCAACCTCGAGAAAAATTTCAGTATTCTTTACATTCAGAAAGTCGCCTTTGAAAACTTCATCACCACATCTTTAAAGGACATTGCTCATGAACAAGATAAAGATCCGATTTGGAAAGACATCAAAAGTAAATGGCATGAAAAGACACACACTCAGATTCGGCATTATTACCTGGTTAGAAACAACATACTCTTCAAACGCTGCACTGTTGATGACAAGCTATGGGTACTTTGCATTCCAGACGATTTTGTTAATAAGCTCATTTGGTACATTCATTTCAGCTACGCACATTTTGGCCCACGAAAATGTTATCATATTCTTCGAACGACTTGTTATTTTAACAATATGGAAAAGCGAATTCGAAGAGTCTTGTCTATTTGTAAACTTTGTCAAAAGGCGAAACCGTCTACTATCTCACATCGTACTCCGTTGTTTCCAATTATTCCTTCTAAATTAAAAGAATTTGCTGCTGTTGATCTCTTGGGACCCCTTGTCAGAACATCGAATGGATTTTCGTACGTTCTAGTCGCTGTTGAACTTACTTCAAAATTTGTTTCTTTCACTCCGTTACGTAAAGCCACTGGACGGTCTGTATCCAACGCCTTTGTTAAAAATTTCTTACGTGAAGTTGGACACGTTAGTAAAGTCATTTCAGATAACGAACCGCAATTCAGATCTGCTGTTTGGTCACGCATGCTTCGGAATCATAAAATCAAACCTGTTTTTAATTCATTGTATTCACCACATTGTAACCCGTCTGAACGGATTATGAAAGAAATCAATAAGCTTTGCAGACTTTATTGTCACAGAAAGCATCAGCATTGGGACAGATATTTACACTTATTTCAAAATGTGCTGAATGAAATGCCTCATGATTCCACTGCTTTACCACCTACTCTTGTACTGAAGAATGTAGAACCTCCGAACAGAATCAGAGAGCTTGTACCTTTCCCGAATACACGTAAACTTCGACACAAAGACATAATTGATTTGGCTCTTAAAAATATAAAATCTGCAGCAGACAAAAGGAGAAAACTACACGGTAAAGCAAATGCAAAGCAATTATATATTGGTCAGAAAGTTCTCATTAAAGCTCATTCATTGTCACACAAGAAGAAACACTTGAGTCACAAATTCTTTCTAGTTTACAATGGACCTTACAGAATCCGACGTATACCACATGATAATTGCGTTGAAGTTGAAACTCTGCGTACTAGGAAGAGTAAAGGTTTACACCACATTTCTCATGTAAAACCATTTATTGACAGATAATCTGCTTTTTAACTTAGTCTTTGCAATTTTCACTTCACGCTACTTGTACAATTTGTCACACTGAGAAACTGTTAACATGCAACTATGTTTTAAAGCTAACTAACCATCCAGTCAAGAACCAAGAGAACTTATTTAAACAGAAATTACGAATGCATTGTTATTGCGAACAGACGACACAGTGTTATTGTGTGTGTACATTCTTGCTTGTTAGTTGCATGATTACGTAACGACTATTAGGCTTACATACTTAGAACATATACCAGCACTGCTAATGAAATTTTCATGCAACATTTTGGTTTACTTGAGAGTGGATTCTGGATTTGAGGTGCTTTCTGTGAAATGCCAAATGACACAGTGGTTAGTTTATGTGACAGCTACACGATTTTATCACGACGCTGCTAATGCGTGACAATTTACAATGTTGCTTTTGTGGTGTATCTGTTTTATATCTGCACAGTTTTTTTTTGAATTCTTCTATAAAGTGAAACATGTTTTAGTGGTGACTTTTGTGCTATTGCTACAAGGAGACAGCCTTTTCCGTAGCACAACAATATGTTACAGCACAGTAATTTCTTCATCAAAACAATAAGCGTAATAACTAAGTTATCTATACGCAAAGCATTTCACTTTTGTGTATCATGAGGTAAGTACATTGACTTCTGCAGAACTTAGCTTTCGAAGGACAATAACTACGACACTTCCCAGAGATTATCTTACAGCAAGACGCACATTTAGCGCTACAGGACACGTATTTGAGTGATTAATTTTGTACTTAAAACATTTATTTTTAAAGATTTTTGAATTACAAAGAAAGTTTTTCGTGATACATTTCATTCCCTTGCTGTAATCTGTAACACCTGAGGGTATAATTACAATAAACCTCAGGGGGGTACACGCCTACTTTGTGTACCATGTGTTTGGCAAGCACAAGGAGCCCTAGCTAATATGGTATTTGCTTATACAATTCAACACATCGGTACCATTTTGATCTCACACATAATTACACAGCTATCTGATCATTTAACTGAGAGAGACAAACCTTTTCACTACGTCAGTGACACATGTTTACGTAATTACACCGTTGGGTAACTTCACACTTATGAAATTGTATTTTGTCTGTACTTTGTGAACTGTTTAATTTTTTTGGAACCATTGTGATACTATGAGAGCTTTGAATGATGTATTTGGTATGAGATCATGATTTTTTAAAGTACGTTTGAGGTAGATGACACTATTGACATGAGCAGAGCATTCTCTTTAGGTTTTGAAATTATTGCAGAAAGCTACGACGTTTTTGAGATTTGACTGAGGTGTTATGATGTTATTATTACGACGACGATGTGTATTATGCTGCTGAGGTATGTTTATGATCAATAAGCTAATGCTATATGAGTTATTTGATTATGCTATGTATGTTATGATGTAATATTGAAGAAGTGTTGACGAATAAGGTAAGGAATAATGAGTAGTGTTTAGGGACTCTTGACTTGTGAAAAAGGATGTTGGAAACCGAGAATCGTACTTTAAGAGTTATGAAATGTGTGTGTAAATGCGTGAATGTATCACAATGCCGGCGAAAATTTTTTGGACACTGTTATATTCATAAGATTTGGTTTCTACAGATTTGTAACGCAAATTCTTGACCTGTGAAGACTGTCACTGTAGCGGTAAATATTTCCGTAAGAAAGTTAAGTGACCACCTGCACGTGCGTCGTCGGGACACAGCTGTGTCAAACACCTGGAGAACAAGCCATTAGGGTGTGCCTTTCATCGCTAATGCGACACCCTCGTTACTTGAAAACATATGATTACTCGCACTTTGTGCTAATTACTGAAATGCTTATGAATTGATGGGAAATATTCATACATCTGCACACCTGATTATGACAAGTATCTTTCTGCGAGAGTTGAGTGCTACTGACTTATGAAACGTCACATGACTACTGAATGATATTTTTATGCTTTGCTTTTCATAGTTGCTTATTTCATTTGATATCTGGTTTCCAGCCGTGTTGCAGCATTGCTTTTATAAAATGAAATGCATTTGCTAATGTGAACACTTTCTGTCAACAGATCTATTAAATAATTATTTTATGATCCACATTCTTTAAAAAAGGAGCACTTGGAAAGGAAAGAACAATAAGAAGGAACTAGTAACAGTAACACATAATTTTCTTTTCAAGTACATGGTAATATTTCTTTTTACAATCAGTTGTTGTGGTGCACCACTTTAATTACATAGACATTAAGATGTGAATATATATTTTCCTTTTCTGCATTGTTGTTTTTACTGTAATATTTTTTCTGCTTGAACTTTGCCATGTTTAGAGATAAGTTGCTGCTGCTGTTTGCCAGGCATAGTGCTACTAAATTTCACTTTGTATTACTCTGTTGAGCTAGTTTTACTATTGATTTATTTTTATTGTTGCTGCACATTAGCTCATATTATTTGTAATGTTGCATTGCTTGGTAATTTAGATTTACTGTAGCTTGCTTTGCGATTTTCCATTTTTTTTGTCATTGCTGTTTGTGATAATTTGTTATGTTCTGCTGCATTGCCTCGTCCCTTAGTTTAGCATCTGAGCTCAGTAGATTTAAGTTAGCTTAAGAGGGGGTAGACTATACACTCCTGGAAATTGAAATAAGAACACCGTGAATTCATTGTCCCAGGAAGGGGAAACTTTATTGACACATTCCTGGGGTCAGATACATCACATGATCACACTGACAGAACCACAGGCACATAGACACAGGCAACAGAGCATGCACAATGTCGGCACTAGTACAGTATATATCCACCTGTCGCAGCAATGCAGGCTGCTATTCTCCCATGGAGACGATCGTAGAGATGCTGGATGTAGTCCTGTGGAACGGCTTGCCATGCCATTTCCACCTGGCGCCTCAGTTGGACCAGCGTTCGTGCTGGACGTGCAGACCACGTGAGACGACGCTTCATCCAGTCCCAAACATGCTCAATGGGGGACAGATCCGGAGATCTTGCTGGCCAGGGTAGCTGACTTACACCTTCTAGAGCACATTGGGTGGCACGGGATACATGCGGACGTGCATTGTCCTGTTGGAACAGCAAGTTCCCTTGCCGGTCTAGGAATGGTAGAACGATGGGTTCGATGACGGTTTGGATGTACCGTGCACTATTCAGTGTCCCCTCGACGATCACCAGTGGTGTACGGCCAGTGTAGGAGATGCCGGGTGTTGGCCCTGTGTGCCTCGGTCGTATGCAGTCCTGATTGTGGCGCTCACCTGCACGGCGCCAAACACGCATACGACCATCATTGGCACCAAGGCAGAAGCGACTCTCATCGCTGAAGACGACACATCTCCATTCGTCCCTCCATTCACGCCTGTCGCGACACCACTGGAGGCGGGCTGCACGATGTTGGGGCGTGAGCGGAAGACGGCCTAACGGTGTGCGGGACCGTAGCCCAGCTTCATGGAGACGGTTGCGAATGGTCCTCGCCGATACCCCAGGAGCAACAGTGTCCCTAATTTGCTGGGAAGTGGCGGTGCGGTCCCCTACGGCACTGCGTAGGATCCTACGGTCTTGGCGTGCATCCGTGCGTCGCTGCGGTCCGGTTCCAGGTCGACGGGCACGTGCACCTTCCGCCGACCATTGGCGACAACATCGATGTACTGTGGAGACCTCACGCCCCACGTGTTGAGCAATTCGGCGGTACGTCCACCCGGCCTCCCGCATGCCCACTATACGCCCTCGCTCAAAGTCCGTCAACTGCACATACGGTTCACGTCCACGCTGTCGCGGCATGCTACCAGTGTTAAAGACTGCTATGGAGCTCCGTATGCCACGGCAAACTGGCTGACACTGACGGCGGCGGTGCACAAATGCTGCGCAGCTAGCGCCATTCGACGGCCAACACCGCGGTTTCTGGTGTGTCCGCTGTGCCGTGCGTGTGATCATTGCTTGTACAGCCCTCTCGCAGTGTCCGGAGCAAGTATGGTGGGTCTGACACACCGGTGTCAATGTGTTCTTTTTTCCATTTCCAGGAGTGTATAAGAGAATGAGTTGCGATAAATTGGAAGAAATGCATTGAGAAGCTATATGAAAATGGTTTGGGCAAAAAAAAAAAGGATACTGTACAGTGGAGAAAAACTATTTTTGACAGAGGATGTGAACAGAATACAGAAAGCAAGCCTAAATAGGACTTTTGGGAATAATGATGAACGAAGGGAGATCTCCATGCAAAATACTGCAGTAAAACAAACCCTGTCCTTTCCTTTTGTGTTATTCCGCTATATGTTTGTGTACCCTTGTGTATTTGTGTTTTTCCTGTCTTTATGTGTTTAGCTGATGAGAGCTATGGTGTAGACTTTTTCTAATACTCTGTTATTTACTTTGTAAAGATGTTTAGACATTATTTATTCTGTTTTAATGCTCATGTGTGAAGTTGATGTTTCGCAAGTTATTCTGATTTTTTATGTACGTACTCATGTCATAATTCCTGTAACACTGATGTATATGTTTATTTCTATTCTGTTGTAAAGCCTGTACTACAAATGTTATCTGTATTGCTATGTTTTTAATGATGTATTTTGTACCTTTGTAATTGTATTCTCATGTTATAATATTGTAATTGACACCAGTTAATCAAATTAAGTAACTTGTAAGTTCCATTTCACTGCACGCGTTTCTGTTGGTCATACTATATGGACAATATGTGAGAAGTTGGGACTGTTAGTGTTTGCACGTGTGTTAATAATTCAGCAAGGGACTGGATAACAGCATTGCTGGTTCTAAGGACAATTCCAAAAAACTTTGTGAGTGCACAAGTGGTGGTTTATGGACTTGCTATATTATCCGCAAGACTCTTCAATGGTGATTGTGCACCTGCACAGTCGCAACAGATGGCTGCTGACCGTCTCTACAAGGACTACAGCGGGTCTACACCTATGATGACCCACCAATACCACAATCTCTACCAGGACTACAGTGGATCTGCTCTGTGATGACCTACCTACCTACCTACCAATATTCTTCAAAACTTCGACTGACTCTGCTGTGGGTTTGCTCTGTTGTGGCCCATTACCTGTCAGCAAGTCAAGAGTCAGCACTGTCTTTCAGTTGGAAGGACAACACTACTTCTTCAAGACTGCATGGAAATCCACTACTTCCGTGTGCATTGTCTTTTACTGCTCAGACTTAGAAAAAAAAACACTGAAATTTTACTGTGACGAACAATCTGGACTGTCTTTATGGACTGTGAGAAAATTTTAGCTTTTGACCAACATTGTATCAATAAGTGTGTGCATTGGATATCTTTGTTAGTGTAATTATGAAAAATTTTATCAAATCATTATTGGCCACTGGCCAAAAACATTTGTAAAATTTTTTGTGGGGAGCATGGGGGCTATGTAAGTAGGCTGTTTATATTTTCTTATTGGCAAAGTTACGTAGCGCTCTATATGAAAATCACTGGCTGTGCTGTGTGCAGTCTGTGGCTAGCTTGCATTGTTGTCTGCCATTGTAGAGGGGCAGCTATATGTTAACAGCGTGTAGCGTTGCTCAGTTGGAGGTGAGCCGCCAGCAGTGGTGGATGTGGGGAGAGAGATGGCGGAGGTTTGATAATCTGTAAGACTGGATGTCAATTATGAATAGTAAGGTAAATACATTGTTTGTTCTCTATTAATATCTTTCATTTGCTAACTATCTCTATCAGTAGTTAGTGCCTTCCGTAGTTTGAATCTTTTATTTAGCTGGCAGTAGTGGCGCTCGCTGTATTGCAGTAGTTCGAGTAACGAAGATTTTTGTGAGGTAAGTGATTTCTGAAAGGTATAGTTTAATGTTACTCAGGGCCATTCTTTTGCAGGGATTTTTTGATAGTCAGATTGCGTTGCGCTAAAATTATAGTCTGTCAGTTTAAGCACAGTCGTGTATAAGTTGCTCTAAGGGGACGTTTCAGTTTGTCCACCATATCTGTATCAGTAATTAATGTTTGAGTCCCAACAAATTGACTTCATAACAATGGAAGATACTCCATTCGCCATAATAGTAAATAGATCTTTAGTAATCAACGTAGTTCATCAAACAAGGCGAGGGGCACAATTATTATACTAATCAAGAAGAAAAGATCGTTATATATGGCGACTGCGACGGGACACTGAATCCAACAGTGTCTTTAAAGGAGTCCGAGAAGTCAGGATACCCAAACAGTGAGTGCAACAACTATTTGATAAAGAAGTGCCTGATGTAAAACTCAATGCAACATTGTTTAGGAGTGAATGGGAAAGAAACTGTGAACTGCATTAACAATACTTAATTTAGGAAGGAAATATATACATTGTGTAGAGATCTTAGTTGTAATCAACAATGACGATAGTCGTTCCCCTGTGTGATGAACTACATTGACTCCTAAACATCTATTCACTAATACAGAAAATTAGGTTTACTTACACTATTAAGTTACAAAGACAGTTTGTTGGAACTCAGCCATTATTTATTGATGTATATGCACTCTCCCACATACAAGCACTTCAAAATTCAGATTAGTTACTAATACTGTACGAAATACCATGATAGTAATGTGGGAATTACCTGGGGTTATATTCTACACTACAATGAACCTAGATACACAACCACCATTCACCATCGCAATAACAGGGTGGGAGAGGTTGGTTGCTTCATGCCCACTTCTTTAAAAAACTATAATCTAATCAGTTACTATATATTTTAAAATCTTCAAAAATTATTTATTTTTTAAATAAATTTTTCTACTACATTTGATACACGTTTTAAATTTTTCAGTTCAATTTAACAGTGAATGTCTTATTCGATATTTCCAGGCTCAGGTTGTTACTTATAAATCAGTACCTCTTTAAAAAGTATATTGAGAATAAAAGTGAACAACAATGGACTGAATTCGCATTGTTTAGTCTTTTTGTGGTGGTCATGAAGTCGATAGTACACACTATTGAAAGTGTGTTGATATTGATGAGAATGTGATAAAAGATATTTTCAGATTCTGGACCTTACTTACACGTTAGTATCTCTTTAAAAAGTATGTCGTTAATATAATTCAAAAACAATTAATGGATATTGTTTTGTTTTCTTATTTTTCGGATGGGCACAAAGCCCCACTCCTTGGTAATGCACGTTAGGGAAAATGCCTTGGAATTGCTAGATTAAGATACCCTACTATAATCTTGTGCAATGGTATATCCAGATGCGTATTAATGATGGGTAGCACTAGTAGTCAATCCGAAGATGCAAAATTCTTGGTAAAACATTAATCGACATCAAATATCCCACAGAAAAGAAAAAAAAATCAAGTGTGCAAGGTACATCACATACTGAAATAAGAATGTCGGTTCATTGTGATCATGGTTTTATTGCAAAAAATGTGCATGAAGAATGACACTCAAACACAATAATAAATGGCAAATACGAAACTGAAGCACCTATATATCACAATTATGTAAGTACTAATGAAATGTTGGTAAAATTGATGATGCCTCTCTTTTTGAGTGTCAACAGTAATGCTTTCTGACTGATAACGCCTTAACCAACAGTGGCTGTGAATATTACTAAACTGTAAAGCTGTGCTAAAGGCATTAACTGAACAGCTGCTGCTGAAGGTCGAATGAACATGCCTGGGAGGATCACAAAGCACCTTAGAAAACTCCTAACGTACTGGAACTGTGAATATGCTCACCACACCCAACTATCCATTGTGAGTAAGCCCCGTACTCAGTGTTCCAGATCCGCAAATCCACCAGCACCGCATCCTTGCACAGAATCGAGTGTTGGACTCCGTCTCAGTCTCTGCCAATGGGCCAGAATTTCGATCTTCACTCTACTCTGCCCTCAGACAATGTCCTCCTAAATTTTCACCCAAAACTTCCTCCACCAAAGGCATCCCACTTGGGGAACCTCGCAAGTTCCAACTACCAACTGATATGCAGAAGGATTTCTCCACGCTAATCTCACAATTACATTTTAGCACACATTCTCCCCCCCCCCCATTAGATGGGCAAAAATCTCTCCCCCAATGGAATTATTTGCTGCTAAAAATTACTGACGTCGCCGATATTTCTTATGACGCCCCCATCTCATACCCAGTCATGATGCTCATTTTCAGCACTCCTAGGAAACCGCTTGGCATGGGAAACAAAATATGTTTCTTAATACATCGGCTGTGGCAGCGACAAATTCTTGAGCATCCAGCAGCAGAGGGCTGTTTCAAACTCTGACGAGAAACGGTTTACAATCCTATCAGTCAGACCCGTGGTGCCGCGCGGAGTCACTGACTGCGCGGTGCCCCCGGCCGGAGGTTCGAGTCTCCCTCGGGCGTGGGTGTGTGTGTTGTTGTTAATATAAGTTAGTTTAAGTAGTGTGTAAGTCTAGGGACCGATGACCTCAGCAGTATGGTCCATTAGAAATTCACATACATTTGAACATTTGAGACCTGAGCTACCAGGGAGTCGCCCAGCCAGCCACAGGTCTTTTTTACAACTTTCAGGGCTTTCCCTGTTGGGGCAGAAATTTCTTCAGGATTTGCAGGTCTGTTTTCAGAGGACCATTTTTGAGAGAAGGAGCAGTTCAGGCAAGAGTTTGCTCTGCTTTCTTTGCAGGAGGGTTTTAGTAGTGTCACCTGGGCTCACTCATTCAGGTTCATGTGAATGTCAACCAAGAAGTTTATTTCCACAGTCTCAGTCACCAAGTGTTTCATTTTCTTCTAGATCTCGATGCTGTGTATGCTGTGGAGACACCCATCTTCCTGGACTACAACACTTGCTTTCACATGGCTGCAAGCATACCTACCTGGGTTGTTGAACACTCAGGCGCCCTGCCGCACTTCCGTTAGCCCACTGAATCAATCTATCAGTTCTCTCGGATGATGGCCGAAAAGTATATGGTAGAAATATCGGTTGAAGAAACGTGGTTTCTGTGGCTGTACTACCAGAATTTAATGGATGAGCGTGCCACGAAAATATGAAGATGCACATGTAGCACAACAATCTGAACCAAAAGCACTCAACCAATTAATACCATATAAACATACCACTTACGCTACACGTATGACAGAAGTTTGGCTCTGATTTTTCTTTATCTTTGAAATATATATCTTACCAGTAACACAGTCGATTATATACAATTTCAAGAAAATTAATATTTAAGCTGTAGATTCTTCACTAGATTGTATACAACCCTTTTTGTATGTCATAATGAGGAATTTATCATGAGAAAATGATGTGGGATCATTTGGAACCTCATTAGCCCGTTTAGAAATGGTGACACCTAATACAACAGAAAGATTTATTCGTTGCAGTAAGAGGGAATGTTATTATGTTGATGTCAGGGCACTGACACTGACTTTTCATGTTAGTCATAAAAGTCTTCCATTTCCGGAGTGAAAACGAAATACAAAGTACAACTACTCCAATACAGGTAATTTGTAGATTTAATCATGTTTTAAGACGCTAATTCTAAATGTGTAGGTGCATTACCGAACATCTCAGTATATTTTGTTACCGTTCTTTCAATGCTTGCAACCTTTAATTTTTAGTAAAGTAGAATGGGATCTCTTAGTTACTACATTTGTAAGTAGGTGCAACCAAATGTCGGAGGGACAGCAATGTTGTTTGCTGTCACAAACAAAATGGAGCACTGAGAGACTGTTTATTTTCTTTACTTGGTAATCTCTTAGATTCCAGCATTAGATGTAGCTTGATGAATAACCCAAAGATCTTTCAGCATGGGGTCAAACAATGTACTTATTCAATCTGTTTTGAGCAGAAAAAAGAAGGAAGATAAATGTTGTCAAGATTGAGATGATTTGTGGTTCATGGACGCTGTGATAAGGCAGGGTATCGACTGTGATGTACTAAAAAGCATCTTTTGGACAAACCTAACATATACCTTTCTTGTACTGATAATGATTCTTTTTACAGTTCATGGCAAATATCATTATTTGACAGTTTTTATGAAATATGTATAGGTAATTTTTTCAGACATTTTGATACAACAGTAATTACAACAATGATTGTTGTATAATGTAGTGTACTTATTAACATGTTTAGACACTTGAATCTTATGCTGATGTGAGTAGTGATGCTGGGCCAGTTTCAGAACAAAGGAGGCATTGTTCTCTATAAGAAAACAAACTGCCCACTTGGCCTAACCACCCTATGTAAACAAACTCTTCACTTCTGCTCTTGTTTTGTTTATTTAGGATATAATTAATGGGCAATAACTATCATAATTACAATTAATGGTTCAGAAGAGTCATTAAGTTACCGCAATTTATATGAAATGAGGTGGCCGACTAGTGCATTTGAATTCATGCTTACCCAGGTGTCCAAATGCTTTTAGTGTCAAGTGATAACTGCCATACAAAGATGTTAATTTATGACCCAAAACTGGCGTCTCCCCTTCTCCACTGTGGCAAGGTGCTTCTACTGGTCCTCCCCCCAAATCCATCACCCTCCTTAGTGTCTTCAGCATCCTGAGACTGTCATTTTTAGTTTGTGCCTGATCTGAGCAGCAGCACCGTCGCAGCACATTAATGCACCTCAATGCTATTTACGATTTCTTAAAAGAATGCAGCAGTAAATAAGGGACTTAATGCCACACTGCACCATTCTGATATTATAGTAAATAACGCTCCTGCACGAGAGTATGGGACGTAGTAACTAATGACACGCTGCATGTCCTTTAACCACACATAAAAATGTTTCACTAAAGTCACATTGCATCAAAGAAATATGCTCTTGCTGCTGTAATGTTATAGTAAATAACAGTCCTGCACAAGAACACCAGACCTAGCAACTTACATCGCAATGTTATCATGTGTAACAATATGTTTCGCTAGTATCACACTGCAACAAAAAAATACACTCTTGATTGCAGTATATAAAAATGGAATACATTAGCAATGCACTTTATTAGCTATCTTCCACACTCTGGCGCTGCGCTGAGGTGGGGGGGGGGGCGAGGAGGTGGCGGATGGAGGCCACCTTCACTCAACACTCAGGTGGCTACTGGAGTGAGCAGTGGCGTCCAATGCAGCTAGGCAGACTAATGGCTGAAACAAAGGCACCTCCTCTCCAGCCTCTTGACTAAAATCATGGACACATCACTCTGCTGTCTCTCTCTTGCTGTATGATTTGCAACTTATTCAAAGTGCTTAAATATGTCTTGTTATTTCATTGCAACCAGTATGGTACATCCAAACAGAGAAAGGGAGTGCTCCCCATTACCAGCTGCTTGTGCTAAATCAATCGCACATTTTACATCAAAATAATAGGAAAGAAATGTCTTAAAACCATTTATTTTTATTAAATCCCTTTTTTACAACCTTCACATCACAATGTCACAGGACATAAGCCATCAGCCTCAGATTCTAAATTCAACTGAAATGGCTTATCACAATAGTCATACTTGGAAATAAACTCATCACTCTGAATCACTGGAGATAGCATAAGGAACTGTGTCCTTAGGAAACAGATAATAATCCATTGCACCAAATTATAGCACATGTCCATAAATATTATATAAATTTCAACAATCGCCTTACACATATTTTAGGTTTAAACTATTTAAGTATTTCACAGGCATCAGCACTCTCCATCTTGTCCTCCTCGATTGAAAGAGCAAGCAAGTATTAGTCACAGTGGAGTTAGTAAAGGAATGCTACCAATACAATAATGTATTTAACACACATTTTGATTTTCATGTTCCTACAAGTGGGGCAAAACCATCAGGTGTTAGAATTATGTGGTATAACGCCACCTACATTTAAACATCAGTGATAGCAAATGTGTTAGTGTGCGGATGATCTCGCATTGCGAGTTTTACCCAGTGCTGATTTTCGAAAATTCTTGACGTCCCAAAGTCATAATTTCTCTAGATGAGTGGATGCACCTATGTGAATCTTTGAAGCAGATTACTACCATTTTCAATGGAATCGGCCAGTTTTCCTGAGTGATACCAGCTGACCATACAGTTGCCTCAGAGGTCTTCCCAGGAACGATTAAAATTTATAATGGAAAGGAATGCGTTCTTCTACGTGATGAGGCATTTATAAACTTGACGTATGTCACTTATGCAATTTAGCATGCTCTAGGCAGATGGCTGAGCTAACAACCACATGCATGCAGGTTCTATGAAAAAATGTAGACCAGTTTCACGGAGTTGGTGCATCAAACTCCTAATCCGTTAGAAGAAATCATCACTCAACTTTATGACACATCCTGTGCATCAATGTGTCAAAATATGTAGTAAACCATGCCCGATGGCAACAAACTGCAGGCATATTTATACATGTATATTTATCCTCACATATACAAAAATTTATAAATGAATAAAAGTGGAAGGGCAATAAGTGTTTTGGTTCTCTATAAAATACCCCGCATGCTAAAGTAAACCTGCAGTCATAACCATGGCTCAGTGGATGAAACATCCTCATCAGAAGGACTTCACAGTAACTGACTGGTCCAGAAAGATTCTGATACGAAGAGTGTCCATAAAATAAGGTTCCCAAAGACCTGCACTCACGAGGAACGTTGTTACGCGGGTACCAGCAACACTTGATTGTAGCTTGATTTTCCCTCCCCAGTTTCCCACCCTGGTGAGATGTTTGCGACCCTTAGTCTTGGCTTGACAGCCGTTAGGGATGGAGCTTCCACTTGGGTCTGACACCAGGTGCGAATTACTCCTTGTGACTAGTTTCTTCTATGCAAAAAAGACTGCGCTGGTGGACATTCATTCCTAACTGTGTGAAGTCTAGGAGAAACGTGTACTAGCGTACAACATGTGTGAAAATGGTGCAGAGAATTCAAAGACAGACATCCATGACGAACAGTCTTCTCGACTGCCATCAATTTTGGACGAAACGATTCCGAAAGTGGAAGAAGCAATGCAGAAAGGTCGAAGGGTGATGGTTCAGGAGCTCTGTAAGATGATCCCTGATGTCAACAAGGCCAACACTGACAAAATTTTCACAAAACATTTACGGTACGCCAAGGTTTATGCAAGGTAGGCCGAAATATCACAAACATAAACATGTGGAAATAGCACACGAATTTTTTCAGGCCTTTGCAATTGATGGTGAGGAGTTCTATTCTCACTGGGGATGAAACGAGAGTCCACTACACAACACCTAAAAATGAAGTGGAAACATCCAGTGTCGCCGAAGCTTTGGAAGTTTAAACAAACACTATCTGCCGGCAAACAGACGACGAACGTGTTTTGAGACAGGAAGGGGTTATTGTTGTGTGAATTCCTGCCTTCCGGTAGAACAAGCAATGCAGACCGCTACTGTGAAACATTGAAGAATCTTCGTCAAAAATGGTTCGAATGGCTCTGAGCCCTATGGAACACAACATCTGAGGTCATCAGTCCCCTAGACGTAGAACTACTTAAACTTAACTAACCTAAGGTCATCACACACATCCATTCCCGAGGCAGGATTCGAACCTCCTTATTGGAACAACGTTCATCTTTATCTCAGTTTTTATTATAATACTATTTAACAATTTTATAGGATTATTCCCTTACATCTTTACTAGAACAAGACATTTAGCATTAACATTTGCAATCGTCCTACCTATATGATTAAGATTCATATTATTTGGATGAATTAATCATACTAATCATATATTTACACACCTTGTTCCACAAGGAACACCACCTGCATTAATATCATTTGTAGTATTAATTGAAACAATTAGAAATGTCATTCGACCAGGTACACTAGCAGTACGATTAGCAGCAAATATAATTGAAGGACATTTACTATTAACCTTACTAGGAAACACAGAACCATCGATAGCAATAAACTTAATCTCGCTACTAATTATTGGACAAATACTTCTATTAATTCTAGAATCAGCAGTGGCAATAATTCAAGCTTATGTTTTCTCAATTTTAAGAACTTTATATTATAGAGAAGTATATTAAACCCATGTTAACAACTCACTCAAATCACCCATTCCACTTAGTAGACTATAGACCTTGACCACTAACAGGAGCAATTGGAGCAATAGTCCTAGTATCAGGATTAGCAAAATGATTTCACCTATTTAACATTAACTTATTTATAATTGGATTCGGAATTACCTTACTAACTATAATTCAATGATGACGAGATGTAGTACGAGAAGGGACATATCAAGGACTACATACAGGGTTTGTATCAATTGGATTACGATGAGGAATAATCCTATTTATTGCATCAGAAGTATTAGTCTTCGTTTCATTCTTCTGAGCCTTCTTTAGAAGAAGACTAGCACCAACAATTGAACTAGGAATATTATGACCTCCAATAGGAATTCAACCTTTTAATCCTATACAAATTCCATTACTTAATACAGCTATTCTTTTAGCCTCAGTAGTAACCGTAACATGAGCACATCATAGTTTAATAGAATCTAATCATACTCAAGCATTACAAGGATTATTTTTTACAGTATTATTAGGACTATATTTCACAATACTTCAAGCATATGAATATTGAGAAGCACCTTTCACTATTGCAGACGCAGTTTATGGGTCAACATTCTTTGTTGCAACAGGGTTCCATGGTCTCCACGTAATTATTGGAACAATCTTCTTAACAACATGTGTACTTCGACACTCAATAAATCAGTTCTCCCCAAGACACCACTTTGGATTTGAAGCAGCAGCATGATACTGACACTTCGTAGACGTAGTATGATTATTCTTATGCATCTCTACTTATTGATGAGGTAGATAGTTGTTTTTCTAGTATAAATAGTACATTTGACTTTCAATCAGAAAGCTTGATATAAATCAAGAAAAACAATCCTAATTCTATCTACAGGAGTTTTTATTAGATTTATTATTCCAATAATTGTAATAATCCTTGCAACAACATTATCAGAGAAATTAATCAATGATCGAGAAAAAAGATCCCCGTTTGAATGTGGGTTTGATCCAAGAAGATCAGCACGAATACCATTCTCCCTACGATTTTTGCTAATCGCAGTAATTTTTTAAATTTTTGATGTAGAAATTGCACTAATTATTCCAATTATAATTATTTTCAAAACCTGGACTGCAGCGCCTAGAACCGCTCAGCCACACTGACCGGCGAACCTTCGTCACTGGATGCAACAAAAGAAGAGGGGCATGCTAACGAAGGGAGTGTGTTTCCATCAGGGTGACACTCGTCTCCACGTTGCCCACGTCACATCCAATCTCATCAACAAATTTGTATGGGTACTGTCACACATCCGATCTGCAGCCTACAGCCTAGACATGGCCCCTGAGTTGAAGAAATACCTGGGTGGGACGCATTTCACAACCGAAGAGTAGTTGAAAGCAGAGTTTTTAAGCTATCTTCGTGGGCAGTGGGAGAGTTCTGCGATGTAAGCATACAGAAGATGGTACACCACATGCAAAAATAGATTGATCCCAATGTCCAGTACGTCTAAAAACGGGGAAAAGTCTGTTTTCCACAGATCTATTATTCAATGCCAATAAACGTGTTTTTCATTGTGAAAAATAATTGGAAACTTTATTTTACAGACCCTCATACTAAGAAGAAGGGAATGAATGGATCACTACTTTCCAATAACATACATGCTTTAATGATCTGGCCTTCTGGTAGTGGGAACACTAATCTTATTCTATCACTGTTAACCCATCCTAAGGGTATACGCTTAGAGCATGTATTTACATTTCCAAAAACATTATTTCTGTCCAAGTATCAGCTGTTGTGGGAAATTCTGTATGGCATTGAGGGAATAACATACCGGATGTTCAGAAAAAGCATGGTTTTCCACGACCAGTAACAGTAACGCCAAACATCTTATCTATATTTGATGATCTTGAAGTGGAGAACCAGGATGAGACCCAAAAATATTTCTGCTTGGCCCATCATATGAAAGTCAATGTCTTTTATTTGGATGTGCTCAAAGACACAAAAGCAATTGGTTCAAGATAATGCAAACATTATTATCGCTTTCAGACAGGACAATCTGAATTTACAGCACAGTTAGCAAGCTCACGTAGGAACGAAAATACTGTTCAATGAGTTAGTCGCCATATGTGGGGATTGCTAGAATAACTTACAGTATGGTTTCCTGGTTATTGATGTAATCAGGAAACTGAGTGACCGTCATACAGACGCAATATACAGGAGTTTCTGTTTAAAATATAGTATACCAATATGTAACTGCATGGATAGGTACACAAGGATGTCATACCCTCATTCCAAGAGTGTGATGCACAGCCCAAACATACATGTTTATGTTGACACAAAAACTGAGGGTCTTAAAAGCTCTATAAAAAATATCAACAGAACTTTTAATTCTCATACTGTGAAAATGCAAGTGTGGGGGATTCCCTGAAAATGGCGACTGTAAACGTCCCCCCCCCCCCCCCCACACACACACATATATGCCATAAATTACGATTACTAAAATTAGGACACGGAGTGACACCATTCTCCCTCAGAAACAAATAGCTCAGTAAATGGAAGTCTTAAACGGCACTCACACACATGGGATGCTGGTAGCAAAGGAGGAGAAAAAGAGGAGGAGGAGGAGAAGGAGGAGAAGGAAGATGAAGAAGAGGGATACACCGTTAACGGATACACCAACCATCACAGTGCTAGAAAACCAGACAGGGCATACAGAGTCACCAAGGGTAAACTGTATATGTTAGAAAAGAACCCTGTACACTTAGCAAGGCTTTTGATACATGTTGGAGAGAATGAGTTTTACTGAGTACCTAGTTTAGGGATCTGATATTCTAAAAATATTCGAGGTTTTGAAAGCATTTCTCAAAAGAGGTACGAGTGTATGCTTTAAGATACATACATGCATAGGCTGAACTATATCGCAGATGGACGAATAAGAAGCCTGAACAGCAAGAAATACGTATTATTAGACTTGTACTAGAAGCTGTACATGGCGAGGGTAAAGGCATCGACATCCAGCACAAGAGAATGGAGTACATAGACTGCAATAACCCTAACGAAATCATAGAATGGTTACAGCTGCTCACAGCATTGTCCTCCATGGGAACTACTGTGTACATAAACGAAATAATGTCAGACATTTTGGAGCTTCGAGAAACATTCTTCATTGAAAAATTATGGAGACGGTCGTCTGAGAGCTCCCTAAACCAGAAAGAAAATCAGTCACATACAGGCGTATTAGCCGGCCGGAGTGGCCGCGCGCTTCTATGCGCTACAGTCTGGAACCGCGCGACCGCTACGGTCTCAGGTTCGAATCCTGCCTTGGGTATGGACGTGTGTGATGTCCTTAGGTTAGTTAGGTTTCAGTAGTTCTAAGTTCTAAGGGACTGATGAGCTCAGAAGTTAAATCCCATAGTGCTCAGAGCCATTTTATTTACAGGCGTATTATTTATTATAAGTGGTTAGGATGATTTATGACAAGTAGATATCACGGATACGAGGCAATGTTCACAAGCAAATAAAGTTTCAAGCACATTTTAATGGTTGTAGATACATGTGCCAAATTTGCTTGGGCTCTGCAGATTTCTTTGAACAGCTGCTGCAAACAGGGATGAGTTGCTGCCTGGAAAACCATCGAACCAATGAAGACAGTGAATTCTACAACCAGTATTTCAAGGGAATAAGTTCTCCGTACAGAATACACCACATCTTGACATTCACTCACATGAAAGGGAGTATTGTCGAATGCTTGTATTGGACATTAAAAACACCATGTGTTCGTGCAGTTTAATTTCCAAGGATCATACCAGTACCACAGTATTCTCCTACAAATAATCGCACAGTACAACCCGTCTGGACATAAAAATGAGGCCTATTGATGTTTGTGGCAGTGAGCTTCTAAAATGCCCCCCGCCCCCCTCCCCCCCCCACCCCCCACCCCCGCAGCTCATACAATCCCTACTACTAGTGAAAGAGAATTTGACGGTTGACCTCTCTTTGTGTGGGGTCACCAACGACAATAAGTGCAGGGTTGGAGTCCCAGGCAGCACAAAGCCATTTGTTCTGTTATCTCTAGCCGAACATGTGCACATCTTGCTGCTAGTGAAGGAAGAATAAATATTTTACTAAATGACTTTTTACATTTGTGCATTTCACATTATTACGTACCTTTTGTGGTTAGCAATATAAGCTTCACGGAGTTCCAGTGCAGTGCTAAACGTATCATGGTTTATTTCCAGGTTCGGACATATGGCCGTGTAAACTGGTCCATGTGAACACTTTGATATTTTACATCTCTTTGTTCCTAGTGGAGTCTCGATCAAACACGCAAGCTTTGTTTGGTGGGGTTCAAGTTAAGATCACGAACAAAAGCTCGTCATGTCATGTAATGGGTATGATAAGACTTCTGAAGTGTCACTTATTATAATGAAGTTCAATATACAAGCATTAAGGACTGTCTCATCTCTAATAAGGTGTTTTCTAATATTCCTTGTATCGCAGTATTAATTTAGATCTGGTCTGACTACTAGAATGAGCAGTGTTCGCTGGTGCTTGCAGTAACCATTGTGTATAGTCAAGCGGCTATACCCCACATGGTTTCGGCGTTTAGACGACTTGCGGCACAGCTATGTTAAAATGTTGCTTGCACTCAGCAGTGGCCTACCTTTCTTGCTGTCAAGTGTACATGCATTCTCACACATGAACTACAGATGATGGCGTATTATTATTATTATTTTACATTAATGATTTGTTATCTGGCTTGAATGGCTACTCATGTATATGTTGTTTATGTAAAAGTTGGACACAGTATGGTAGCAGACAGTTTATCAATGTCTGAAGTGTTCGATTAGATGGAAGTGAGCAAAGTGGTAACGATTTTTTCTTTTGGGCGCTCAAGTGAGTTCTGATGAGACAATAGCCAAGTTATGTTTAGTTCAAATACTGTAAGGCGGCCATCAATTACGCTGTTTTACGGAATACAAGACGCACATTTTTCTTCGAAAAATTGCCTCTAAAATTAAGAGGGTCTTATACTCTAAATTAATATAAATATGTCCAGAGTTTGATTTTAAATTCCCTGCAGTCTTAAAAATCGTAAAATATTCAATGCCGCAGGAAACGTGTCTCTAGCTGCAACATTGGAGTCAACTGGCAGTAGCAGTCCATCGATGCGACAAACATTGGTTGCGGGGATTCGTAGGCTTGCTAATTCGTAACTTAAACTGAAAGTATTTGTGTTATCGATAACAGTAGATTACTTTGTTAGTAGCTAGTTTCATAATGAAAACATGAAAGGTACTCATAATTATTAATAAATTATTAATTAATAAATTATTAATTAATAAATGATTAATAAATTCAAAGTGACAGCATGTGCAGAACAACATGGAAACAGAGCAAAACAGAGCAGCTGAGTGGCATTTCGGCCCTCCACCAACAGAGAAAACCAACTGCGATTGGCGAGCTAATGAAGAAGAGCTGAAAGAAATGAGGAAGACTAAACGTGCAAATAGAGGACTAAATGCAAAATGGCCAAAACTTGAAGATGACATTTGAAATGGATGCAAAGACACCGCCAAATGATCTACATCTACATCTACATCTACATGGATACTCTGTAAATCACATTTAAGTGCCTGGCAGAGGGTTCATCGAACCACCTTCACAATTCTCTATTATTCCAACCTCGTATAGCGCGCGGAAAGAACGAAAACCTACATCGTTCCGTACGAGTTCCGATTTCCCTTATTTTATCGTGATGATCGTTTCTCCCTATGTAGGTCGGTGTCAACAAAATATTTTCGCATTCGGAGGAGAAAGTTGGTGATTGGAATTTCGTGAGAAGATTTCGTCGCAACGAAAAACGCCTTTCTTTTACTGATGTCCAGCCCAAATCCTGTATAATTACAGTGACACTCTTCACATATTTCGCGATATTACAAAACGCGTTGTCTTTCTTTGAACTTTTTCGATGTACTCCGTCAGTCCTATCTGGTAAGGATCCCACATCGCGCAGCACTATTCTAAAAGAGAACGGACAAGCGTAGTGTAGGCAGTCTCCTTAGTAGATCTGTTACATTTTCTAAGTATGCTGCCAATAAAAAGCAGACTTTGGTTAGCCTTCCCCACAACATTTTCTACGTGTTCCTTCCAATTTAAGTTGTTCGTAATTGTAATACCTAGGTATTTAGCTGAATTTGCGGCTTTTAGATTAGACTGATTTATCGTGTAACCGAAGTTTAATGAAAAAAATGGTTGAAATGGCTCCGAGCACTAGGTCATCAGTCCCCTAGAACTTAGAACTACTTAAACCTAACTAATCTAAGGACATCACGCACATCCATGCCCGAGGGAGGATTCGAACCTGCGACCGTAGCGGTCGCGCGGTTCCAGACTGCAGCGCCTAGAACCGCTCGTCCACCCCGGCCGGCGAAGTTTAACGAGTTCGTTCTAGCACACATGTGGGTGACCTTACACTTTTCGTTATTTAGGGTCAACTGCCACTTTTCGCACCACTCAGATATCTTTTCTAAATCGTTTTGCAGTTTGTTTTGGTCTTATGATGACTTTATTAGTCGATAAACGACAGCGTCATCTGCAAACAACCGAAGACGGCTGTTCAGATTGTCTCCAAAATCGTTAATGTAGACAAGGAACAGCAAAGGACCTTTAACACTACCTGGGGGAACGCCAGAAATCACTTCTGTTTTACTCGATGACTTTCCTTCAATTACTACGAACTGTGACCTCTCTGAAAGTAAATCACAAATCCAGTCACATAAGTGAGACGATATTACAAAAGCACGCAATTTCATTACGAGCCGCTTGTGTGGTACAGTATCAAAAGCCTACCGGGAATCCAGAAATACGGAATCTATCTGAAATCCCTTCTCAATAGCACTCAACACTTTATGTGAATAAAGAGCTAGTTGTGTTTCACAGGAACGATGTTTTCTGAACCCACGTTGAATGTGTGTCAATAGATCGTTTTCTCCGAGCTAATTCATAATGTTCGAACAGAATATATGTTCTAAAATACTGCTGCATATCGACGTTAACGATATGGGCCTGTAATTTAGTGGATTACTCTTGCTACCTTTCTTGAATATTGGTGTGACCTTTCCAGTCTTTGGCTACTGACCTTTCGTCGAGCGAACGGTTGTATATGATTGTTAAGTATGGAGCTAATGCATCAGCATACTCCGAAAGGAACATAATTGGTATACAGTCTATACCAGAAAACTTGCTTTTATTAAGTGATTTAAGTTTGTTCACTACTCCGAAGATATTTACATCTACGTTACTCATGTTGGCAGCTGTTCTCGATTCGAATTCTGGAATATTTACTTCGTCTTTTTTTGTGAAGGCATTTCAGAAGGCTTTGGCAGCACTGTCTTCGATAGTATCTCCAATGCTATCGTGCAGAGAATGCATTGATTGCCCTTGCCGCTAACATACTTCACATATGACCAGAATCTCTTTGGATTTTCTGCCAGGTTTGGAGATAAAGTTTCGTTGTGGAAACTGTTATAGGCATCTCGATTTGAAGTCCGCGCTAAATTTCGAGCTTCTGTAAAAGATAGCCAATCTTGGGGATTTTGCGTCTGTTTAAATTTGGCATGTTTGTTTCGTTGTTTCTGCAACAGTGTTCTAACACGTTCTGTGTACCAAGGAGGATCAGCTCCGTCGTTTGTTAATTTATTTGGTATAAATCTCTCAATTCGCTGCCGAACTTGGAATGAATACAAGAACGATTAAAAACACGCTGGTAAGCTAGCGCTGTAGTCGAACGTATCAGACTTTAAAGATGGTGCTCAAGGTCTATGAAGTGTCATGGAACAAAAACTAAAATATGGCAGAAAATGCCACAAGAGTATCAGGAGAAAATGTTATCTTTCCGTCGCTTTATTATTCAACATCGAAAGAAAACCAGTGTGGAAGTAAGCCAAATAGCGAATTTGGACGTAACTCATCTGCCATTTGATGTATGAGTAACAAACTGTTGCCATGAAAGGTGCTAAAACTGTAACTATAAAATGAAGTGGACATGAAAAAAATGCACTACACTCTTGTCCTTTCATGTTGTGCTGATGGTACTAAACTTAATGCAATGATTATTTTCAGGCGCAAAGCAATGCCAAAACCTTGTGAAATACCGCCTGGTGTTGTTATTCACTTACACTACTGGTCATTAAAATTGCTACACCAAGAAGAAATGCAGATGATAAACGGGTATTCATTGGACAAATATATTATACTAGAACTGACATGTGTTTAGATTTTCATGCAGTTTGGGTGCATAGATCCTGAGAAATCAGTACCCAGAACAAACACCTCTGGTCGTAATAACAGCTTTGATACGCCTGGGCATTGAGTCAGACAGAGCTTGGATGGCGTGTACAGGTACAGCTGCCCATGCAGCTTCAACACGATACCACAGTTCATCAAGAGTAGTGACTGGCGTATTGTGACGAGCCAGTTGCTCGGCCACCATTGACCAGACGTTTTCAGTTGGTGAGAGATCTGGAGAATATGCTGGCCAGAGCAGTAGTCGATAATTTTCTGTATCCAGAAAGGCCTGTAAAGGACCTGCAACATGCGGTCGTGCATTATCCTGCTGAAATGTAGGGTTTCGCAGGGATCGAATGAAGGGTATAGCCACACATTTGAAATGTAACGTCCTCTGTCCAAAGTGCCGTCAGTGCGAACAAGAGGTGACCGAGACGTGTAACCAATGGCACCCCATACCATCACGCCGGGTGGTACGGCAATATGGCGATGACGAATACACGCTTCCAATGTGCGTTCACCCTGATGTCGCCAAACACGGACGCGACCATCATGATGCTATAAACAGAACCTGGATTCATCCGAAAAAATGACGTTTTGCCATTCGTGCACCCAGGTTCGTCGTTGAGTACACCATCGCAGGTGCTCCGGTCTGTGATGCAGTGTCAAGGGTAACCGCAGCCATGGTCTCCGAGCTGACTGTCCATGCTGCTGCAAACGTCGTCGAACTGTTCGTGCAGTTGTCTTGCAAACGTCCCCATCTGTTGACTCAGGGATCGAGAGGTGGCTGCACGATCCGTTACAGCCATGCGGATAAGACGCCTGTTATCTCGACTGCTAGTGATACGAGGCCGTTGGGATCCAGCACGGCATTCCGTATTACCCTCCTGAACCTACAGATTCCATATTCTGCTAACAGTCATTGGATCTCGACCAACGCGAGCAGCAATGTCGCGATACGATAAACAGCAATCGCGGTAGGCTACAATCCGACCTTTATGAAAGTCGGAAATGTGATGGTACGCATTTCTCCTTCTTACACGAGGCATCACAACAACGTTTATTTCACTAGCCAACGCCGGTCAACTGCTGTTTGTGTATGAGAAATCTGTTGGAAACTTTCCTCATGTCAGCACGTTGTAGGTGTCGCCACCGGGGCGAATCTTGTGTGAATGCTCTAAAAAGCCAATCATTTGCATATCACAGGATCTTCTTCCTGTCGGTTAAATTTCACGTCTGCTGGACGTCATCTTCGTGGTGTAGCAATTTTAACGGCCAGTAATGTACATGACAAGGGCTGGATGGACGACGCTGATACGAAAGTAAGGATTAACAGAGTGTACGAGAGAAGTAAGTGTGCTTTATTGAAGAAGAGTTCTCTTCTTGTGCTACATCTGTGTAATAGTCATTTGAAAAATTCTGTGTGACGGAAACTGAGACAGGGGAATACAAAGCTTGCTGCTATTCCGGGAGGATTTATTTCACTATTGCAATCTCTTGGTGTATCGATAAATAAACCATTTCAAGTGTATGCGAGAGAGGAATGGAAGAAATGGACGAGGGATAAAAAGCAACATGAATTTACGCTGAAGGGAGGTTTAAAACTACCTACAGTCAAAGAAGTGTGTCAGTGGATAAAACAGTCGTGGTTTAGAGTCAGAGTAGACATTATTATTAAATCTTTGAGGAAGTGCGGGGTAAGTAACGCTCCCGATGGCAGTGAAGACCATCTTACATATGAAGAGGACAACGACGTCGGCGAAGAAGAAGAAGAATGTTCAGATGATGATTCAGATGATGATTTTCATGGATTTTAAAGGTCAGTTCGTTTTTATAAACTAGGATTTTTTATAGTCTGTTTTCCAATGTAATAACAAAAATGGAAAAAAATGTTATTTTAAAAAAATGCTTAAAAATTAGGTGCCTCTTGCAGTCCGTAGCGCGCTATAGTTCGTAAAATACGGCACTGTAAAGAACAAGGTCGGTAGCAGGTTAACTAAGGCGCACGCTGAAATCAATTCAGCGAAGTAAGGCCGGCTGCGGTGGTCTAGCGGTTCTAGGCGCTCAGTCTGGAACCGCGCGGCTGCTACGGTCGCAGGCTCGAATCCTGCCTCGGGCATGGATGTGTGTGATGTCCTTAGGTTAGTTAGGTTTAAGTAGTTCTAAGTTCTAAGGGACTGATGACCACAGATGTTGTCCCATAGTGCTCAGAGCCATTTGAACCAATCAGCGAAGTAAGCAATAGCTTGGTACACGGAAAGATCAGTAACGTCAGTGAAGATAGTCTCAAGTTAGCACAGAGATGGACCTGCGCTTTCTATTAATTTGAGAAAAAGGTCTTCAATCAATTATAATCGTTTCAGACTCACTAATTTGTTGATTACTACGATTGTTTCATTTACAGATATGTTAGTTTAGAGATGATCTATATCGAACGAGGCAAAGTTAGCCAAATTTGGTATTTGAAGTGTTTGATACGATAAGCTACTTCATAACTGTTGTACTCTTAAAATATGAATACGTTAGCGTCAAATAATTTTTTACTGATGTTTCATAGAGTTAACTGCAAAGAATATAGTGTAATTTCATACTTCGTAACTCTTGTTGCGGATCTTGCTTTCAGAACGTAAATTTTGTGGAGATAGACATAGACCTCATTTACACTTGTTAAGAAGATTCTTAAATTTTGTTTATAAGTTCAATTTGGGATCGTTTTGATTTTCAACTATTTTATTAGCATAAAAAAGTTCTAGTCAACACCCATCGATGTGTAGTCTAAATATTCATTTGGAAAATAGCACAGTTAATTAACTTCATTCTGGTTCGTCATCAGTGTGTAGTTACACTCCAGTGCAACTGCCATCAGTTAAATGCGAAATACAGACCAGCCACTCGAATGTGTTGCACTTAAATGAACGAAGTAAGTAATTTCCGCGCTCCTCTTGAGTTGGGAAGAGTAAATTAGATCTGTAAGCCAGAAGCCTGCAGCAACATTTCCGTAATATAAGTTCCTAATTATGTCCGATTTCGCATGACTTATTCTGAAATTCTCTGTTTACTTTTGTCTAAAGTGCAGGGCGGTTACGTGTAGGAGATCGTAATTGAAGTTACAGGAATGAGTTTTATCTCCCAGGCATTTTATGAAATTTGTCTTGTGTAAATTATCTTTTCATATAAGTCTGGGCATTGCATTCTATTACTGGCATTGTAGGAAAATACTGGCACTGAAGTTCAACAATACCGAACAGCACTTGAGAAACAAAATTTTGAAAGAAATTTATAGGAAAATAATATTGTTTCTGGAAAGATTCAGTTATTTGTGAGAATGAGTGTTCGTTGGTTTCATGAATTAATCCTTCGTTGTTTTTTAAAAAAATGCGAAGTCTTTTTTTCCTTTATTATTAATTCATTCGTTCGCCAGGTTAAGTATGGGCAGGCATCTCTCCTACATTATTTTTCCAACCAGTGCAAATTAAAAGTGAAATTTAAATATGTTAAAAACGATGAAATATTCATTCATTTTGCAGTGACTAAATTGTTTAACAGTGGTGTACAAAAAATAGAGCGACTTCCCTTTTAAAATCATTGTTATGATGATAAAAATGGTAACAGAAAAATTGCACTCAAAAGAAGAGTCCGCAATGGGAAAAGATCACATGGAAGAGCGATTTGTTCACGAGGGTGTAAGATGTAGGGTAATAGTGGAGCGGATGAGTTGGGAAGTGGGGCATACGTAAGGTGGAACGGTTTCGAAGTAAATAAAGAAGGAGCTGTGGTATGAGTAACTTGGTTCGAGACTGGTACATGGTTAGGAAACTGGAGAAAGGATGAATGGTAGCCAGCCCTAAATATGGAAAAATGTAAGTTAATACGGATGAGTAGTAAGATCAAACCTGTAATGTTCGGATACAGTATTGCTAATGTCGTTTAAGTATCTAGGCGTAACGTTACAAAGCAACACGAGATGGAACGAGCATGTGAGAAATATGGTAGGGAAGGCAAATAGTCGGCCTCGGTTTATTGGGAGAATTTTAGGAAAGAGTGGTTCACCTGTAAAGGAGACCGCATATAGGACAGTGGTGCGACCTATTCTTGAGTACTGCTCGAGTGTTTTCGATCCGTATCAGGTCGTATTGAAGGAAGAAATGGTTCGAATGGCTCTGAGCACTATGCGACTTAACTGCTGAGGTCATCAGTCGCCTAGAACTTAGAACTAATTAAACCTAACTAACCTAAGGACAACACACACATCCATGCCCGAGGCAGGATTCGAACCTGCGACCGTAGCGGTCGCTCGGCTCCAGACTGCAGCGCCTAGAACCGCACGGCCACTCCAGCCGGCTTGAAGGAAGACATCGAAGCAATTCAGAGGCGGGCTGCTACATTTGTTAACGGTAGGTTCGAACAACGTGTCTTACAGAGATCCTTCAGGATCTTAAATGGGAATCCCTGGAGGGAAGGCGACGTTCTTTCCGAGAAACTCTATTAAGAAAATTTAGGGAACCGGCATCTGAAGCCGAATGCCGAACGGTTCTACTGCCAACATACATTGCGCATAAAGGACCGTCAACATAAGATACGAGAAATAAGGGCACATTCGGAAGCATACAGATGCTCTATTTGCGAGTGGAACAGGAATGGGAATGACTAGTGGTGGTTAGGAGTACGCTCCGCCACGCACCATATGGTGGCTTGCGGAGTATCTGTGTAGATGTAGAATCATTTAAGCGAAGGTTGGGGAGGGATGAGTTAGGTCTGATTGGGGGAGAATATACGTCAGATCGAAATTCGTGGCGCGGCAGTGGGACACCGTTGAAACTGCATTGGAAGAGGAAATGTGGCTTGTGCGGGTAGATCGCTGGTAAGATATGTTGGTGTAGGCTTGTTGGCACGCCTGCACTCACTGGCGAGTGAGTGACTGGGTTGTTGGAGTTGAGTTAGTAAGTGTGTAGGAGACACTGGACCAGTTCTAGAGACGTATCATCTGGCAATTTTGCTGTGTCACCAAAGAACACATTCAGTGTTAAAAAGCTTTCTAGTTCTCTCTTGTGAACACAAACCATCCAAAAATCTAATTTCTTTTTGAAGCTGGTTACTTTGTTATTAGTACTGAAAACTGTTGTCTGTTTTCCTTGAAAAGATAGCTTAAAATTTATTAATTTTTCGAAATATATAAGCCAAAAACGCTAATCTGAACAACCACTTCACGTCGCTGAGGTAGTTTTTTAAATTAAGAAAAATGGCAGTCATAAAAGCTGGTTATTCAGCTTTTATTTCGAATAATGTTGTTCAGATCTTACCCCCAAGATAACCATCTAACCTCAGTATGGAATAGCAGCGTTTTATGTTTGTCGTTATCAGGAGAAAGAAAACTGGCGTTCTACGGATCGGAGCGTGGAATCTCAGATCCCTTAATCGGGCAGGTAGGTTAGAAAATTTGAAAAGGGAAATGGATAGGTTAAAGTTAGATATAGTGGGAATTAGTGAAGTTCGGTGGCAGAGGAACAAGACTTCTGGTCAGGTGACTACAAGGTTATAAACACAAAATCAAACAGGGGTAATGCAGGAGTAGATTTAATAATGAATACGAAAATAGGAATGCGGGTAAGCTACTACAAACAGCACAGCGAACGCATTGTTGTGGCCAAGATAGATACGAAGCCCACACCTACTACAGTAGTACAAGTTTATATGCCAACTACCTCTGCAAATGACCAAGAAATTGAAGAAATGTATGATGAAATAAAAGAAATTATTCAGATAGTGAAGGGAGACGAAAATTTAATAGTCATGGGTGACTGGAATTCGAGTGTAGGAAAAGGGAGAGAAGGAAAGGTAGTAGGTGAACATGGATTGGGGCTAAGAAATGAAAGAGGAAGCCGTCTGGTAGAATTTTGCACAGAGCACAACATAATCATAGCTAACACTTGGCTTAAGAATCATGAAAGAAGGTTGTATACATGCAAGAACCCTGGAGATACTAAAAGGTATCAGATAGATTATATAATGGTAAGACAGAGATTTAGGAACCAGATTTTAAATTGTAAGACATTTGCAGGGGCAGATGTGGACTCTGACCACAATCTATTGGTTATGGCCTGTAGATTAAAACTGAAGAAACTGCAAAAATGTGGGAATTTAAGGAGACCTGGATAAAGTGAAAGAACCAGAGGTTGTACAAAGTTTCAGGGAGAGCATAAGGGAACAATTGACAGGAAGGGGGGAAAGAAATACAGTAGAAGAAGAATAAGTAGCTTTGAGAGATGAAGTAGTGAAGGCAGCAGAGGATCTAGTAGGTAAAAGGACGAGGGCTAGTAGAAATCCTTGGGTAACAGAAGAAATATTGAATTTAATTGCAGTAAATGCAGTAAATGAAGCAGGCAAAAAGGAATACAAACGTCTCAAAAATGAGATCGACAGGAAGTGCAAAATGGCTAAGCAGGGATGGCTAGAGGACAATTGTAAGGATGTAGAGGCTTATCTCACTAGGGGTAAGATAGATACTGCCTACAGGAAAATTAAAGAGACCTTTGGAGATAAGAGAACCACTTGTATGAACATCAAGAGCTCAGATGGAAATCCAGATCTAAGCAAAGAAGGGAAAGCAGAAAGGTGGAAGGAGTATATAGAGGGACTATACAAGGGCGATGTACTTGAGGACAATATTATGGAAATGGGAGAGGATGCAGATGTAGATGAAGATGAAATGGGAGATACGATACTGCGTGACGATTTTGGCAGAGCACTGAAAGACCTGAGTCGGAACAAGGCCCCGGGAGTAGACAACATTCCATTGGAACTATTGACGGCCTTGGGAGAGCCAGTCCTGTCAAACCTCTACCATCTGGTGAGCATGATGTATGAAACAGGCGAAATACCCTCAGACTTCAAGAAGAATATAATAATTCCAATCCCAAAGAAAGCAGGTGTTGACAGATGTGAAAATTACCGAACAATCAGTTTAATAAGCCACAGCTGCAAAACACTAACACGAATTCTTTGCAGACGAATGAAAAAACTAGTAGAAGCCAACCTCGGGGAAGATCAGTTTGGATTCCGTAGAAACACTGGAACACGTGAGGCAATACTGACCTTACGACTTATCTTAGAAGAAAGATTAAGGAAAGGCAAACCTACGTTTCTAGCATTTGTAGACTTAGAGAAAGCTTTTGACAATGTTGACTGGAATACTTTCTTTCAAATTCTAAAGGTGGCAGGGGTAAAATACAAGGAGCGAAAGGCTATTTACAATTTGTACAGAAACCAGATGGCAGTTAAACATGTTTGCTCCCATAATCGGCACACAATATTGAAAACAATCGGCACTGAAGAGAGCAATATCTAACGTAATTGATAATTTTCACTACTTCATCATGAACCAGTTTAAGATTTGGCCGCATCTACATTATCTCGTGTGTTTCTCTATGCAGGCTTTAACTACAGTTTTGTGGTAGTACGTTCTATGGGACCAAACTGCTGAACTGCTCAGGTCATCTGTCCCTAGGCTTACACACTACTTAATCCAACTTAAACTAACTTGCGCTAAGGACAACACACACACTCCTCAGACCCCACGGCTATCCTGCGCGGCAACTACAGTTTGCCGCTTTACTTTTTATTTGTGATTCCGCTCCCGCTGTTTGACCAGTCATCGCCTTGGCCCCATCTACACAAAAGTAGGTACAATAGTTCAAATAGAAATGGTTTATTTTAAAAAATTAATCTTGTTAAAACTTTTGTTTCCGGTAGTGTTGTTGACTGCGATGCACACGTACGTAAGTTCTTCAGCTGAAAGTTTATACGGATGTCGTACAGTCATCAGCAAAATGGCCATATCAGCAAAATTAGTAGCCTCATTCATTTGCAAAACCAATTTGTTGTGTTGAAGACGATCGGCTACCTCAGTTAGATTGTTTGATATAGCCTGCGAGATCACGTTAATTCCACGCGAAACAGTCTCTTTCGAATGAGGCGCTTTTCAGGTTGTTCAGCGAGAGAGAGAGGGAGAGACAGATAGACAAAGAATCGCCACTTACCTGCTCCTCCGAGTTAAATTTCTTTGTTTTTAGTTTTTGATCGTAGCATTATTGTGGATTTATTATGCTGCTTGTCGAAGTTCATAAGAACTTTTTTTTCAGTGTGTGACAAGACTTAGTGTGTTTTGTCTTTTAGGCTGACATTATTTTTGAGGAGTCCTCGCAGAGGCCTTGCGCACCGCTTAGGCTCAGCGGAGCATTCTTTGAGTATCGCTACTGAACAGTGTCTGGAGAACTGAAAAAGTAGACGTAGAAGTACTTCGATAATTCTGTATCTATTGTTTATTTATTTATTGCAGTCATACAACTTGCTCTCCTCTATGTCCAAAGGTCCTACAATACATTTGGTACATTTAAATTTCTCTCAATAACAGTTTACATTTTTACCTAAACTCTAGTAAGACAATATTAAGATAAAAATTTATTAAATATAACGTATTAATAAAGGGAAGCATATATAATGAAGGTGAATAATAAAACAAAAATGTAAATGTATTATAAACCTTCAGTTTGTATCTACCTCTGTATATTTTCGAGATTTGACCACACCGAGTGGGACAATAGCCTACCCTTCAGCAAGCTGTTCGATTCCTACCTATTTGTAGCCATACTTCTGGTTTCAAACAGGTCTCTTTAATTTTTATGTAGGCATTATCTATCTTACCCCTAGTGATATATTCCTCTACAACCCTGCATTTTTCCTCTAACCGTATTTGCTTAGCCATTTTGCAGTTGCTGTCGATTTCACTTTTGAGACGTTTGCATTCCTTTTTCCTGCTTCATTTACTGCATTTTTTTTTACTTTCCTCATTTCATCAATTAAATTCAATAACTCTTCTGTTATCCAAGGATTTACACTAGCCCTCGTCTGTTTAGCTACTTGACCCTCCGCTGCCATCACTATTTCATCTCCCAAAGCTACCCGTTCTTCTTCTACTGTATTTCTTTTCCCTGTTCTTGTCAAACGTACCCTAATACTCTTTCTGAAACTCTCTATAACCTCTGTTCTTTTAGTTTATCCAGTTTCCACGTCCTTAAATTCCAACCTTTCTGCAGTTTCTTCACTTTTGATCTACAGATCGTAACCAATAAATTGTGGTCAGATTCCACATCTGCCCCTGGAAATGTCTTACAATTTAAAACCTGGTTCCTAAATCTCTGTCTTACCGTTATGTAATCTATCTGAAACCTTACAGTGGCTCCAGGCCTCTTCCACGTGTACAGCTTTCTTTCATGATTCTTAAACCAAGTGTTAGCTATGATTAAGTTATGCTCCATACAAAATTCCACGAGGCGGCTTCCTCTTTCATTCCTTACCCCCATTCCATATTCACCTACTACTTTTCCCTATCTTTCTTTTCCTACTATGCAGTACCAGTCCCCCATGACTATAAAATTTTTGTCTTTTTTCCCTATCTAAATAATTTCTTTTATGTCGTCATAGATTTCTTCAATCTCTTCGTCTTTTGCAGTGGTAGTTGGCATATAAACTTGTACTACTGTGGTAGGCGTGGGCTTCGTGTCCATCCTGGCTACAATAATGCCTTCACTAAGCTGTTCGTAGAAGCTTACCCGCGCTCCTATTTTTTTATTCATTATTAAACTTACTCTTGCATTACCACTATTTGATTTTGTATTTATAACTCTTTATTCACCTGACCAGAAGTATTGTTCCTCCTGTCACCGAAATTCACTAATTGCCACTATATCTAACTTTAACCTATCCTCCGTTTTTAAATTTTCTAACCTACCTGTCAGATTAAGGGATCTGACATTCCACATTCTGATCCGTAGTACGCCAGTTTTTTTTTCTCTTGATAACGACGTCCTCCTGAGTAGTCCCTATCCAGAAATACGAATGGGGGACTATTTTACTTCCGGAATATTTTACCCAAGAGGACGGCATCATCATTTAACCATACAGTAGAGCTCGGGAAGAATTACTGCTGTAGTTTCTCCTTGCTTTCAACCGTTTTGCTTAATGTTATAAGGCCAGAAGGCCAGATCAGTCAATCATCCGGACTGTTGCCCCTGCAACTACTGAAAAGGCTGCTGCCCCTCTTCAGGAACCACACGTTTGTCTGGCCTCTCAACAGATACCCCTCCATTGTGGTTGCACCTACGGTACGGTTGTCTGTATCGCTGAGGCACTCAAGCCTCCCCACCAACAGCAAGGTCCATGATTCACGGGGGTGGGGGGAGGGGGGGGTACCCTATCTCCTATACATCGACTCCTGTTTCTGCTTCTATCACATCAGACAGATCTTCCCCCTCATAGAGGCCTTCAATGTACTCTTTCCACCTCTTCGACCTCTCCTCTGCATTTAACAGTGGAATTCCCATTGCACTCTTAATGTTACAACCCTTGCTTTTAATTTCAGTGAAGGTTGTTTTGACTTTCCTATAGGCTGAGCCAGTCCTTCGGACAACCATTTCCTTCCAAATTTATTCTAATTTGGTCTTAGCGTCTCTGCACTTCCTATTTATTTCATTTCTCAGCGATTTGTATTTCGATATTCTTGAAGTTCCTAGAACATTTTTGTAGTTCCTTCTTTCGTCGATCAGCTGAAGTGCACTGAATCGCCAAAGAAACTGGTATAGGTACGCGTATTCAAATACAGAGCTATGTAAACTAACGGAATACGGTACTGCGGTGGGCAACACCTATGTAAGACAACAAGTGTCTGGCGCAATTGTTAGATCTGTTACTGCTGCTACAATGGCAGGTTATCAATATTTAAGTGAGTTTGACCGTGATGTTATAGTCTGCGCGCGAGCGATAGAGCACAGCATCTCCGAGGTAGCGGTGAAGAGAGGATTTTCCCGTACAACTATTTCATGAGCGTACAGTAAATATCAGGAACCCGGTAAAACATCAAATCTCCGACATCGCTGCGGCCGGAGTCCGTCTGCCAGTTCTCTGAACAGTGATCACCAAGAAGGCTCCGATACCCACTGCGAAGCCGCTCGGTGCCTCCCTATCGACCACCACGACCCCATGGAACACGAACGGACTCCGGCGCCCACGGCATGGGCCGAGGACGTCGCGACTGGGCAGGACACCGATCCAGGGTTTGCTATGGTCTGAACAACACCGAGTCAGTCGCGGTCGGCGAGGTGTGACGTCACTGACGACGTGCGCTTCTCTCCATCATCACCATGCTAACCCTGCCCATGCACTGCGAGCCTTCCATCCAGGTCACGATGAATATCAACACGGTTAGCTCTTCTGCCAAGATCCAACTTCTGAGAGTAAAAATAAGAGCCACAGGAGTCGACTTGGCATTCCTGCAAAAAGTGTGGACGAAACCGCTCCCGAAGCTTTACAGCTGTACAACGTACGTTACGTCTTGTGGTCCCACAGTTACCGGTGTTGCCATTTCAGTGCGTGACAGTGTCAAAGGCATCGACACCACGTATATCCCGTCTGCACGGCTCTTGACACCCGATTCATTCATGTTTGTGCTAGAGATGGGGGATCCGCTCTTGAACTAATTCATAGAGTTGAATCTTTCAAAGGAGTGAACAATCAGTGATTCAGAAAAAAAGAACGGTAGCTCCAAACGTTTCCCACGGCAGAGAGAGAGAGAGAGAGAGAGAGAGAGAGAGACGGAGCATATCAGCAGCGCCTCTGCTGGTCAGAGCACAGTGCACACCACACAACACAGCCAGCGCTGGCCTCTGCCCTGCTTCTACCTTGGCTGCCTGCATTGTGCAGTGCCCCATTGGATTTTGTGTTTCACATATGCCATGCCGTCTCTGTGCGTCATCTGCCGTGTGCAGTGTCTGGCGCAGCTTAACTTCGCATCGCACTCTGTCGGCGATCGTTTCAGTCGCACGTCCTGCCCTCTGGGCAGTTGATGGGAGCAACAGGACAGAGAGCCACCTAGCGGATAACATAGGAACTACTTGCAAAAACCTGCTCTCAAGGGAACGGACGATTTGTCTCGGAGCGGGTGAGTTCACCGCTCCCCCCACCCTCGAAACTTGCCCGCTCAACGCTCACCCCACCGTCTCGACTCTAGCCAGAGTGTTGAGCAAAGCGACTCAGGTGTCACTCTGGTCTCTGCGGTCTCAGCTCATGCAGTAATACAGCTCGCGGCTCGACCTGCTCGACTCAGCGCCTCTGCATCGGAGTTCGTCCCCACTGGATATTGTTCTTCGTAGTAATACCACTATGTATATTACATTATTATATTATGTATACATCAATTGTTTTTATTTTATTTTTATTTGTTTAAACTGATTATATTAGGTTCCTGATGACTCCTCTTACTATAGGATTTTTATTATGGACACTCGAATTTACGCTTTAATTACGAGCGAACCGATAAACGTATCGCAAAATGTGATACACCAATTTTTTCCTTGTTTTATTCTGCGTAAGGCTATATGCAGCACTTTCGTTTTACAGTCAAATTTATATATTTTTTTCTTATTCTGGTACGGATTTTGCGATTTTAGGCGTCTTCGGAAGGAAACGTTCACTTTAAAAATATATGGCTTTCGATGTATTTGTATGAGGTTAATGAAATTTTAATACATTATAGCCAAATATATTGTTAATGTAAATCTCAAGTTACAACATTTTCCGATCACCCAAAAAACCACGATAGTGCAAAATAAATCAATAATCAAAAACTTTGTCATATCGTGGAAATTTCAATAAACAATACAAAATTCTTACTCATTATCTGTGTTACTTCAAAATAGGATCAAATAAGATCAAAATACAGGTATAGTACTGGAATTAACCAAGTTTAAAGGGCAATGTGCCTTCCATTTATTTTCTATTGTAAATGAGTGGTGAGTCATGAAAAAGAGCTAATTCATTTCAGGGAGTGAACAGTTCTGATCTAATCTCTGAAAAGAACAGTTTTGCCCATCTCTAGTTTGTGCACCGTCCGGCAGTACCAAACGTCGTACCAGCCCAGGTTCTACCCCACTCACATTGCCCCCCTTTTTCTAGGACGGTGTGAACACAGCATCTTCGCAGGCGATTTTAATTGCCAAGGACCAAATCAAGCACTACACTCCTTGTGTGGACTTGGGTATGATGATTCACGATATTCAGTTGTGCGACACGTAGGAAAAGATACACGGCGACAGCTCTGAACACACGCATCTTACCACTCATTCGGCGAGCCGATATGTGTGCCACAAGGCCTTACACAGGAAGTGTTGGCCGCCGACGATGGCCTTTGGCCTTCTCTGATCGTAGTGGCTACATCTGCACTATGCATCTGCACCGTCAACAAGTCTGGTACAGTAACAGCCTTTGGAAGATGAATGTAACACACCTCCAGGACCCGGACTCCCATCGGAAAGTAGCCGCAACGTGGGACAACTGTGAATAACATGTCCAGCTACCACTCGGCTTTGGCGCGGTGGCTCCACTGCGCCATACCGCCAGTTCGTAAGACACTTAAGCAGTTCGGCAAGGACACGGCTGCGTGGCACCAGCAAACCCTGGACTGTTATTATGCGGCGCTCAGGGACCATGACGCTCTATCTTCTTCGCCGAACAGACAGCGACAACGACACCGCATTAAGGGTTACAAATTATCATTGACGAAGCTCTGCTTTCGGCACCGTAATCCGCTCGCGACGAAACGACCGAACAGTTGCAGAGGTCCACACTATGCACCACCCTATGGACATACCAACACCGCCGACAGTTCATCACATGCAAGAAGGTCGCTCCTGTACGAACAAGCCAACAATACTGAAATCCTTTGAGTGTCACTTTCTTCATGTTTACCACACGCACTAACGACAGGGCAACGGCGACAGCACTAATGGAGGAAACCTCATGTGAGGAGATGGGGGACGCTTTGAACAAAGGTGCAGTCAGTAAGTCTTGAGGGCCCGATGGATAACCAGTTGAGTTTTACTGGACCTTCCGAGACATCACGATGTCCGTTGGGTCACAATGTTCCGGAAACTCATTTCCCCGGTCTGTACAATATCGCCTTCCTTCGTAGAAGGAATTCTCATACGTGTACACAGACCAGCAGGAGGGCAATCGGCCAATGACTATCGGCCACTTAGAGTGTTGAACGCCGACTACAAGACCTTCGCCAGGCTTTTGGCAGGCCGTGCTAAGAAGACTTTGCCAATGATCCTCGGCCCACAACAGACGTCGCAGGGGGGAGACGCCAACGTAGAAATGGCCACCGGCGGCTGCAGAGACTTACTAGCGATCGCCTTGGCATGCCGTCTGCGAGCGGCGATAGTCTATATCGATTTCATCCGGGCTTTTGAGAGAGTGCACTATAACTTCCTCCTACAGGTGATGGACCATACAGGCTCTTCGACATCCTACAGCACCTTCTGGCAGCAGCTAGCTCTCGGGCCCAGATCAGCAGACAGACAGTGGGCCTAATACACATAAAGAGGTGTCTATGACAAGTTTGCCCCCTTTCTACCTACCTTTATGCAATCGTACTCGAGCCTCTCCTCGGGAATCTCAGCCACAGGCTATTTGGCATCAACTTGCAGGGCATCACCTTCCGCTATAAGGTGTGCTATTGCTGGTTCGTTCCGACGATAATAACGGCAGTGTATTAAACTGGATCGAGCGATGTGGATAGGCTGCGGGCAGTCTTCTGAACGTCAACAAGTCGGCGACGCTGGATATCGGGCCCGGACTCTGGCTGGGCGCAGATTCCCCCCTCCCCTCCCCCCCCAACCCGTCCAATTACCGAACTCAGATGTTTGGGAGTCACGTTTACGGAGGACTTGCGCGGAACGGCCTTGGCAAACTATCGACAGCTACTAGTTGTACGCGTGATGTAGCCCCAGAACTTGCTCCGAACTTGAACCAGCTGCAACTTGTGGAATACCTGAACCTCTACGTGGCTTCAAAACACAATCACGTGACACGGGTCCTCCCACCACCAGCTGCGATAGGTCGCAAACTTCAAGCGACCTTCGATTTCTTCTTATATTGGGGCACAAATTCAGATTACGTTATAATACTCTCACCCTACCCTTATGTGATGGATGGAAGGCTGGGACTGGTTAACGGTACGGACAGGTGCCGTTCATACAAGTAATATGTGGAAACTGTAGGCCAGTCAACACGCCTTCCTCACAGGTCATGTAGTTGAGGTCCTGACGCCGCTCTCTCACTTCCCGCCAGTGTCGGGGGCGCACGACGCGATACAGCTCTCCCATGTATCGACATTCGTTCTGGAATACAGCTATGTGGTCCACAATGCGCCCGCGAAAGATTTTTACACCGCCCTTCTGCAGGCAGATCCGCGTAACATAGTAGAAACCAAGTACCCAACTGTCAATTGGCCACAAGTGCGGAAAACGATACATCACCACTTTCTGCCAACCACGGTGCCCGCGACGTGGCATAAAATCAGTAGCAAAAAACTTGTGATGAGACACCGGCTCCCCTCTATAGGATTAATGGACTCCCCACTCCTGTCCCGATTGTCACCCACTGAATACCGACGAACATCGCTTCACGTGCATGTCGTCAGCCGGTGTTTGGCTACTGACAGAGAAGATCTTTCCCTCGTCAAATATCTTTTGCTTACATGGTACAACTTTGGTGAAGGGGAGAAACTGGAACTTCATTAATTGTAATAACTGCAACACGCTCACAACGTTCTGGATCCTTTCCGCTAGGTGGGAAGAAGTGCTAGGTTCAGTGTAACGTACCGCACAGCATCACATCGAAGACAAAACGATCTGCATTGCAAGCTGTGCGAAAGGAAAGAGATTGGCTGATTCAAGGAATGCTGCATTCATTGAAGCATTAGCAGCGCAGCATGAGTGTGTTGTAGATATTTTAGACGGCATTATTGACAATAGAAAAGGTAAGCTTTAATGGAGGAGAAAACTCATTTCATCAAGAAAGATTCTTTTAGCAGATGCAGCGCAAGCAATATACAAATTTTATGCTTTGAATCATACTTTTATTATAACGTGCTGATTTTTAGAATTTTAATTTGGGCTCGTTTGCTAATTATAATCACGAAAATAAAAAAAAAGTAATAAAAATTGTAGACCGGTCGAACCTGTCACCTTGGGAGAATTTTTGGGAATTGTTAGGGGCAACGTCTCAAGGAGAATAATTTTTTTTTTTTTCTGGTAGAGTTAAAGTCGCGCCTCCAACTAGGGGAGAATTTGACTTGCATTTCCTTATTTTGAGAATTCAACTTAGTTAGATGAGGAGATACGTACACAACTGAAAAAAAATCTCTAGCGTAAGTGGTAGCGACTCGTCAATAATGAAGATCAAGGCAGCGAGTTCGAGCCCACTTTCTTCCAAACATTGTTTTTTTCTCACCTTTTGTTTTATAAGAGATTCTGTGTCTTTATTATTATAAATAGTGTATTTAGTGCAATTCTTGTTGCAAAGGACAACGACTGGAATGCTTTCCCAGTGGCCAGAAATCTTAACGTGGCTGCCAGTCTATGTATGAAAGTAAACACAAGTTACACACTGGAAGACTTCCCTGTTATGAAACTTATATATAATGAGGTGAGAGAAGTCATGGGATATCTGCAACTATCGTGTTCGATTTCCTTTTGCCCCACGTAGTACAGCAACTCGACATGGCGTGGACTCAAGAAGTCGTTGGATGACCCCAGCAGGAATGCTGAGTCATGCTGCCTCTATAGCCATCCGTAGTACCGAAGGTGTTGTCGGTTGAAGGATTTTGTGCACGAACTGACCTCTCCATTATGTCCCATAAATGTTCAATGGGACTCGCGTCGAGCGACCTGAGCGGCCAGATCATTCGCTCGGATTGTCCAAAATGTCCAAACTAGTCGTCAACAACTGTGGTCCGATGACATAGCATACAGCCATCCATAAATATTCCATCGTTATTTAGAAACATGAAACCCAGTGATCGATTCAGTTGCATCAGAGGACCCAGTCCATTCCACGTAAACACAGCCCATACCAGCTTGCACGTTGCCTCGTTGATAAATTGGATTGCTGGCTTCGTAGGGCCTGCTCCACACTCGAACCCTGCAATCAGCCTTTACTAACTGAAATCGGCACTCATCCGATCAGGCCACTGTTTTCCAGTCGTCTACGATCCAGCTGATATGGTCAAGAGCCCAGGAGAGGTGCTGCAGGCGTCGTCATGCACCAAAGTAGACGAAGCACTCCGTAGATCTTAGGATCGCGCCTAACTAGGTTGGCAGGTGAAGTGATTCGGCTGTAACATTAGAGCTGGTTCGGCTCTCTCGGAAGACAGACAATTTTCCTGCGTTGGTCGGTATTGGTTAAGAATTTAGTAAATTCTGATTTTTGGACACTTAATTGAGAAGCGTTTTATAGTAATTACTGAAAGCCGTAGTTCATTACTTTGTTTATTCTCTGTGAAAGTGGGAAGAATGGAAATTATTTGTGATTCATAAACTGGACTACATCTGTGGAGTTTCTCGTATTCTGCTACTAAAAAGCATGTGGCATCCCATTTACAGATACCAGTTCAAATTTTAGCTGTTTATACAATACCAGTTCCTCGCTAACAGTTTTTCACAGGTAACAGATTCACAACTTACGTGCTGTTTTCTGCGGAGGGCACAACGATTATAGAAGACTGCTGGTTGTGAACATTATTGAAAACTTACGCATTCCACTCATGGCGGTGTAAGCAACTAGGCATCTCGCGTGTACTGCAGTGTTAGTATAAACGACATCAATGACACGTCATCTGTGGTAAGACAGACGAGGTACGAAGGAGGGAAATTTTCTGAGGAAATTCCTCTCGCCATATCTCTTTCTCTCCTTCTATATCACTTGCCGTACTATCGAGACAATATCGGTTCCGTTCGGCTACTCTTTCAAGTACTTTGCTGTCTCTGACAGAATTACACTGTCGTCGCAAACCTCAAAGTTTTTATTTCTTCGCCCTGAACATTAATTCCTACTTCAAATTTTTCTTTGGTTTCCTTTACAGCTTGTTCGATGTACAGACTGTATAACATCGGATGTAGGCTATAACCCTGTCTCACTCCTTTCTTAACCACTGCTTCTCTTTCACGCTCCTCGACTCTTGTAACTGTCGCCTGGTTTCCGTACAAGTTGTAAATACCGTTTCCCTCTCCATGTTTTACCCCTGCTAATTTCAGAATTTCGAAGAAAGTATTCCAGTCAAAATTTTCAAAAGCTTTCTCTAAGTATACAAATTCTACAAACGTATGTTCGCTTTTCCTTAACCTGTCTTATCAGTATTGCCTCGCGTGTTCCTGTATCCAAACTGATCATCCCTGAGGTCGGCTTCTACCACTATTTCAATTCTTCTGTAAAGAATTCCACTTGGTATTTTGAAACTATTGTGGTGCTGACAGATGCGAAAATTACCGAACTATCAGTTTAATAAGTCACAGCTGCAAAATACTAACGCGAATTCTTCACAGACGAATGCAAAAACTAGTAGAAGCCGACCTCGGGGAAGATCAGTTTGGATTCCGTAGAAATATTGGAACACGTGAGGCAATACTGACCCTACCACTTATCTTAGAAGCTAGATTAAGGAAAGGCAAACCTACGTTTCTAGCATTTGTAGATTTAGAGAAAGCTTTTGACAATGTTGAGTGGAATACTCTCTTTCAAATTCTGAAGGTGGCAGGGGTAAAATACAGGGACCAAAGGCTATTTACAATTTGTACTGAAAGCAGTGGCAGTTATAAGAGTCGAGGGACATGAGAGGGAAGCAGTGGTTGGGAAGGGAGTGAGACAGGGTTGTAGCCTCTCCCCGATGTTATTCAGTCTGTATATTGAGGAAGCAGTGAAGGAAACAAAAGAAAAATTCGGAGTAGGTATTAAAATTCATAGAGAAGAAATAAAAACTTTGAGGTTCGCCGAGGACATTGTAATTCTGTCAGAGACAGCAAAGGACTTGGAAAAGCAGTTGAACGGAATGGATAGTGTCTTGAAAGGAGGATATAAGATGAACATCAACAAAAGCAAAACGAGGATAATGGAATGTAGTCGAATTAAGTCAGGTGATGCTGAGGGAATTAGATTAGGAAATAAGACACTTAAAGTAGTAAAGGAGTTTTGCTATTTGGGGAGCAAAATAACTGATGATGGTCGAATTAGAGAGGATATAAAATGTAGACTGGCAATGGCAAGGAAAGCGTTTCTGAAGAAGAGAAATTTGTTAACATCGAGTATAGATTTAAGTGTCAGGAAGCCGTTTCTGAAAGTATTTGTGTGGAGTGTAGCCATGTATGGAAGTGAAACATGGACGATAAATAGTTTGGATAAGAAGAGAATAGAAGGTTTCGAAATGTGATGCTACAGAAGAATGCTGAAGATTAGATGGGTAGATCATATAACTAATGAGGAGGTATTGAACAGGATTGGCGAGAAGAGATGTTTGTGGCACAACTTGACTAGAAGAAGGGATCGGTTGGGAGGACATGTTCTGAGGCATCAAGGGATTACCAATTTAGTATTGGAGTGCAGCGTGGAGGGTAAAAATCTTAGAGGGAGACCAAGAGATGAATGCACTAAGCAGATTCAAAAGGATGTAGGTTGCTGTAGGTACTGGGAGATGAAGAAGCTTGCACAGGATAGAGTAGCATGGAGAGCAGCATCAAACCAGTCTCAGGACTGAAGACCACAACAACAACATGTCTGGGAGTATTTTTACTGTCATACACCCTGCACACCAGATGTAATAGTTTTGTTATGCCTGGCTCTCCCAACGCTATCAGGAGTTCTGATGGGAGGTCGTCTAGTCTAGGGGCCTTCTTTCGACCTAGATCTTTCAGTGCTTTCTCAAATTCTTCTCGTAGTATTATATCTCCCATCTCATTTTCATCTATGCCCTCTTCGCTTTCTACAATAGTGCTCAATTCATCGTCTACTTCATTTTGCTGTATTTCATACTTTTTCCTTTTATCAATTAAATTCAATACCATCTGCGATACCAAAGGACTTCTACATATTTGATCCTATGCTGCCTTCACTATTTCATCTCTCAATGCTACTCATTCGCCTTCTACTGTCTTTCTTTCCCCTGTTCTAGCCAATCATTGTCTAACGCTCTCTCTGAAACACCTCTCGTTCTCTCAACTTATACACGTCCCATGTCCTTAATGTGCTACCTTTTTGCAGTTTCTACCGTTTTAATCTACATTTCGTAACCAATTAATTACTGTCAGAATCCATATTTTCCCCTGGAAATGTCTCAGAATTTTAAATCTACTTCTGGAATTTGTGCCTTACCATTATACATTTAAGCACCAAAGAAACGGGTATAGGGATGCGTTTTCAAAATGTAAACAGGCAGAATATGGCGCTACCGTCGGCAACGCCTGTATAAGACACCACTAGTCTGGCGCAGTTGTTAGATCGGTTACTGCTGCTGCAGTGGCAGGTTATCAAGTTTTGGGTGAGTTCGAACGTGGTGTTCCAGACGGAGCACGAGCGATGGGACACAGTATCTCCGAAGTAACGATGAAGTGGCTATTTTCTCGTACGGCCATTTCACGAGTATACTATGAATATCAGGATCCGGTAAAACATCAAATTTTCGACACCGCTGCGGCTGGAAAAAGATTCTGCAAGAACGGGACCAACGACGACTGCAGAGAATCGTTCAACGTGACAGAATTGCAACCCTTCCGCAAATTTCTGCAGATTTCAGTGCTGGGCCATCAACAAGAGTCAGCGTGTGAACCGTTCATCGAAATATCATCGATATGAGCTTTCGGAGCCGAAGGCCCACTCGAGTATCCTTGATGACAGCACGACACCAAGCTTTACGCCTCGACTGTGCCCGTCAACGCCAACACTGGACTGCTGATGACAGGAAACATGTTGCCTGATCGGAAGAGTGGATGGATGTATATGGGTATGAAGACAACATCTCGAATCCGTGGACCCTGCATGTCAGTAGGGGACTGCTGAATCTGGTAGAGGCTCTGTAATGGCGTGGGGCGTGAGCAGTTCGTGTGATACGGGACCCCTGATACACTCCTGGAAACTGAAATAAGAACACCGTGAATTCATTGTCCCAGGAAGGGGAAACTTTATTGACACATTCCTGGGGTCAGATACATCATATGATCACACTGACAGAACCACAGGCACATAGACACAGGCAACAGAGCATGCACAATGTCGGCACTAGTACAGTGTATATCCACCTTTCGCAGCAATGCAGGCTGCTATTCTCCCATGGAGACGATCGTAGAGATGCTGGATGTAGTCCTGTGGAACGGCTTGCCATGCCATTTCCACTTGGCGCCTCAGTTGGACCAGCGTTCGTGCTGGACGTGCAGACCGCGTGAGACGACGCTTCATCCAGTCCCAAACATGCTCAATGGGGGACAGATCCGGAGATCTTGCTGGCCAGGGTAGTTGACTTACACCTTCTACAGCACGTTGGGTGGCACGGGATACATGCGGACGTGCATTGACCTGTTGGAACAGCACGTTCCCTTGCCGGTCTAGGAATGGTAGAACGATGGGTTCGATGACGGTTTGGATGTACCGTGCACTATTCAGTGTCCCCTCGACGATCACCAGTGGTGTACGGCCAGTGTAGGAGATCGCTCCCCACACCATGATGCCGGGTGTTGGCCCTGTGTGCCTCGGTCGTATGCAGTCCTGATTGTGGCGCTCACCTGCACGGCGCCAAACACGCATACGACCATCACTGGCACCAAGGCAGAAGCGACTCTCATCGCTGAAGACGACACGTCTCCATTCGTCCCTCCATTCACGCCTGTCGCGACACCACTGGAGGCGGACTGCACGATGTTGGGGCGTGAGCGGAAGACGGCCTAACGGTGTGCGGGACCGTAGCCCAGCTTCATGGAGACGGTTGCGAATGGTCCTCGCCGATACCCCAGGAGCAACAGTGTCCCCAATTTGCTGGGAAGTGGCGGTGCGGTCCCCTACGGCACTGCGTAGGATCCTACGGTCTTGGCGTGCATCCGTGCGTCGCTGCGGTCCGGTCCCAGGTCGACGGGCACGTGCACCTTCCGCCGACCACTGGCGATAACATCGAAGTACTGTGGAGACCTCACGCCCCACGTGTTGAGCAATTCGGCGGTACGTCCACCCGGCCTCCCGCATGCCCACTATACGCCCTCGCTCAAAGTCCGTCAACTGCACATACGGTTCACGTCCACGCTGTCGCGGCATGCTACCAGTGTTAAAGACTGCGATGGAGCTCCGTATGCCACGGCAAACTGGCTGACACTGACGGCGGCGGTGCACAAATGCTGCGCAGCTAGCGCCATTCGACGGCCAACACCGCGGTTCCTGGTGTGTCCGCTGTGCCGTGCGTGTGATCATTGCTTGTACAGCCCTCTCGCAGTGTCCGGAGCAAGTATGGTGGGTCTGACACACCGGTGTCAATGTGTTCTTTTTTCCATTTCCAGGAGTGTATGTCTAAATACGACTATGATAGGCGTCACTTATGTAAGCATCCTTTCTGATCACCTGCTTCCATTCTAGTCCACTGTGCATTCCTACTGACTTGGACAATTCCTGCAGGACATTGCGACACCCCACACGTCCAGAATTGCTACAGAGTGGCTCCAGGAACACTCTTCTGAGCTTAAACGCTTCTGCTGGCCACCAAACTCCCCAGGCATGAATATTACTGAGCATATCTGTGATGCCTTGCAACGTGCTGTTCAAAAGAGATCCTCACCACCTCGTACTCTTACAGAGTTATGGACAGCCCAGCAGGATTCAGGTATCAATTCCCTCCAGCACTTCTTCAGACATTACCCGAATCATGCCACATCGTGTAGCGGCACTTGTGCGTGCTCGCGGGGGTCCTACACAATATTAGGCAGCTTTACTATTTTCTTTGGCTCTTCAGTGTATAATCGATCTGAAACATCCCAGTGTCTCTATGTCTCCTCCACTTATACAGCGTTTTTTCATGATTCTCAGACCATGTGTTACCGATAATTAAATTATACTCTGTGTAAAATTCTACCTAGCGGCTTCTTCATTTATTGCTTTCCTCCAGTTCACATTCGGCTATCACTTATAGTTCTCGGCCTTTTCCTACTATCGCATTACATTCCTCCATCACAATTAAATTTTCGTCTCCTTTAACTGTCTGAATAATTTCTTTTGTTTCATGATACATTTCTTCAATCTGTTCATCATCTGCGGTACTTGTTGGCATACAAATTTGTACTACTGTGATGGGTTTGGGGTCTGTTTGCCTAAGATAATGCGTTCACCATGCTGTCAATAGTAGCTTACACGCAGTGCTATTTTGTTGTTTATTATTAGACCTACTGCTTTGCCCATATTTGATTCTGTATTTATAACCCTGGATTCACCTGACCGGAAGTCCTCCTCATGCCACCGAACTTCACTAATTCCCACTATAGCTAACTGCAACCTACCATTTCCCTTTTTAAATTTCCTAACCTACCTCCTCGATTAAGACATCTAACGTTTCGCGTCCCGACCCTTAGAACGCTAGTTTTGTTGCTCCCGATGACGACATCCTCCTGAACAGTGCACGCCCGGAGATCCAAATGGGGTACTATTTTGCCTCCATAATATTTTACTCAAGGAGATTCCATTATCACTCAACTGTACAGTAGAGCTGAGTGCCCTCGGGTAAAATTACGGCTGTAGTTTCCCCTTGCTTTCCGTCGTTCGCAGTACCAGCACAGCAAGGCCGTTTTGGTTGATGTTATAAGGCCAGATCAGTCAATCATCCAGACTTTTGCCCCTGCAACTACCGAAAAGGCTGCTGCCCCTCTTCAGGAACCATACATTTGCCTGGACTCCCAACAGATACTTACCCGTTGTGGTTGCACCTACGGTACGGATATCCGTATCCGTGAGGCAGGCAAGTCCCCTTCACTTTTATGACGACTTGATTCTGGTAGAGGCACTTCCATTGATATGTCTGTATGTCTGAGGAGGAATGACAATCGTTCTTTCACAAATGCCGAAACTGGAGAAGGTAGTGATGTTGGACGGTGGACTATGGAAGGAAGCTGACGTTCTAACTCGTCCCAAAAGAGTTCCATTGGGTTCAAGTCGGAACTGTGGGCAGCCCAATCCATTTCAGGAATGTTATTGTCCACAAATGATTGCTACACAGATGCTGCTGTATGATATGTACAATCATCGTCTCCAAATTGTTCCTGTACCGTACCCATACACAATGCTGTAACATGTGTTCATGTCCTTCAGGATTTAGCGTCTTCTTAGGTTTCATAAGGGGACCACACCCTAAAATCGAAAAGCATCCCTTTACTGTAACACTACCTCGTGTGTACTTCACTGTTGGCACTTCATGTGATGGCAGGAAACGTTCTCCAGGTATTCGCCAAACCAAAACCTTTCCATCGAATTGTCACAGGATATAGTTTTATTCATCACTCCCAGTCACGCGTTTTTAGTCGTCCACTGTCCAGTGGCGACCCTCGTTGGACCACTTCAAGTGTCACCTAGCTTCACGCACACAGCTGGACTACTGGTAGCACTTTGAAACTCACAAGTGGTTTATTCTGATCATTTCAGGCGAGTTTTTACAACCATCCTCAGCCATGCTGGACAGTCCCTGCCCGTCAGTATATGAGGTCCGCCTGCTCTTCGTTTATCTGTGGTTGTCCCTTCGGGTTTCCACTTCATTGTCACATCACCAAAAATCGACTTGGGCAGTTTTGGAATGGTTGATGGTGTTCATACTCAGTTGACATCCAGTGACTACTCCACGTTCGAAGTCAGTGTGTGCTCCTGAGCGACCGACTCTTCTGTTACTGCTTCGCTGCCGACTACACAACAGTGGAGGATGGGGTAAAGTGATAGATCTAAGTGAAACTGAGTTTTCAAGAACTATGGCTGTTACCAGAAGCTTGTGGCACATACATCTCAAATCTAAGTACTGTAAGGTATAACACCAAATATTTATAGCTAAGGTAAAAGTATATTTTATAGGAAATATAAACGCTTTTCCGAATGCTTACACAGTGGCCACTTTGCCCTACCTAATGGCATAAAGTAGCCAGTCCTTTGCCACCATTTCCAAATAAACCGTTAGGCTAGAAAATGGGTGGACTTATAGTTTTTAATTCACCATTGATTTCTATTAGGAGAACAGTATGACAAATAAGAAAGAAACTGGCTGCAGCACATTGTTGGCACAAATAGATCAACAAATGAGAAGTATTAATTGTTCCTAATGATGTAAATAGAGAAATCAACGACTAAGTACAGGTTACTATTTCATTCTAATTCATCCGCTCACAAACAGTATTAAGTCATGTACACTTCATGAGCCCAGCGTTTACAGTTCCAACATGTTATCCATCCTTCATTTGCTTTAGGTCTAGAAAACGCTTCCTTGCAGTGAAAGCAGTCTGTGTAACTTTCCTCATCAATTGAATTTTCTTCTTCCATTTTTTCCTGAAAAAGTTTCATTTAGCTTCTAACCTTTACTTTGTGTTGCCTTATATTTTAGAATATTGGCCTGATCTGTTTCTTTTTCTTCGAAATTCTTTTTTTCATTAAAAGCCCTTCATCTTCCTTTCTGTTAGCTTCAGCCAACAAATTTTTATAACGGCTTGAAGTGATTGTAGCAGTCTTTCCTTTTTTATTCCGTATTTGTCTTTCACTCACACTTTGTAACTTAGGCAAAGGTTTCACATCCTTTGGGCTTTTTTGAAACCAGCCTGTTGGATACTCAGAGAGATGTTATTGAGTGGACGGACGCTGAGGGGAACCTTCTCTTCGAGGAAGCTTATTATGTTAAACGCTTGTTCTCTAGCCATAGAGGTAGGTCATGGCTTCCTAAGACTAATATTAGGATGCATTTCACGAAATCACATCACCCAGACTTTGTCTGCATTTCAGACTCATTGTTGAAACGGAGTGGTATTTTATTACGTTCTGCCAACTGGAATGCAAATCGGCGCAGATTCCATACAATCGGTTTTCCGTTTCAAAAGTGTAATTAAGGATTTTTTGCTCTTGTTCTTCGCTGAAAACTGTCCTTAAGTCCCCCACACTTCTATAACCTTTTTACTGCCAACTGCGCTCTATTTTTCCATGTAACTCTTCGTTTTAGGGTGTGATGTGGAATACTGAATTGTTTTGCTGCTGCCGAAAAGGCATGTTATTATTCTTTGCTGCTCAAGCTGCTTTTTGGATCGCAATACGGTCCTATGTTCCCTGCTCTGTTTTCCGGATGTATTTTCTTGGCACCTTGAAGCTCTTGCAAACCCTTGCACAACAGCGGAATAACGGATTTTAGTATTATGTATAAAAGGATTTGTAATGATAAGTTTAAATTGCTGTACTGTGCATAAAATATGGAATTAGCTAATACTTACTGCGATAAACAGCTTGAAAATGGACTGTGGGGAATAATGGCCATCCGTCGGGAAAAGTGGCCACCTTGGCGACGTGCAGCGTGGCCAGTTTTACCTGCCGGACGCCACGTCAGCATCAGTGATCTACACGCGAAACAATACTACCGAAGAAGTCGACAGTGACTTATATTTGTAAGCCAAAAGGCATTGTGTGAACTGTGATATCGTAAAAACCTATTGCTCTACATAAAGGTGAAGTAACTAAGGGAATAAGAGTGATTTATATCAAACAATCGAAAAACCTAAACGTTTTCACGGAAAGATAACGGAGCAAGCTTTCTTTGACAACGTCATTGACAGCACTAATAGTGTCGAGCACACCTAGTTTGCCCACATCTCGGTAGGAAGCAGCACTGACGAAGACAACAAATAAGGAGAGGCCACTTTTCCCAACCCGACCAATTGGCTCTTCTTTCCCCTACACCCTGTCTCCTTTTATACTGGTAGGTCCGCCTCTCTTGACATCTGGTGGTCAATTCCGCATTAAATAGGGTATCCTAATACTATTGATCAGATAGTGCAAGTTTATTGCCTGCTATGTCGGTAAACAGGCTACGTATCTACCAAGTTCTTCAGTAATGAAATGCTGGCGAAATTCATTGTAACCTCTTTGTTACCTCGATCCTATACTCTCCACTACAAGAAAATCAGTTGTTGGTGATTACCGTAGTAGAGATTCTATTAATAATTTTCGTGAATATTTCTCTTTGCTAAGCGACTGCGGTTTGTTCGCGTCCAAAATATTTGCGCTGTACTACGAGAATGTAGATTCTCTATGGTAATATCAAATTTACGGGCTGTTCGGTTGAGATTATAGCAATAACAGCGCTTCTGTGTTACGCTCTTGACTATTGATGTTCATGATTGAACCATTTATTTTCCACAACTGAGAATTATATTTCTCAATCTGATATAAAAACAAAAAATTGGCCGCCTTGTAGATACTGATAGAAAAAAAAATCACCGAATTAATGACTTACCAACTGCGAAGGGATAGTGCAGCCGAACTGAAGTAACAAATGATTCCTGAGATACGGGCAAGGAAAGTAGTTGGACTTTCCGCCAGCCATTTCGGTTTACTATTGAGTCTACTTACGTAAGATCTATTTGATTTCTCACATTCCGTTAAGGGGGTAGGACGTCAAACGGGCCGACTTAGAGCAGGAGAGGCACCACAGGACATTTTATTTTCTACTGTCTATACCTTTACAAATAAATTCATAAAACTTTGTCAGCATGACCAGGAAGGATTCAGGATTCACACTCAAAGCAGTGGAAGTGCAAAAACATAACAAAATAAATTTTTTTAGATATGAAATTTCATCATTTTTTTCACTTACTATTGGCTGCATTTGTTGCTATAGGTACATTTCTCTTCACAAGTAAGAGAGATTCTTTGATGAATTTTGCACAGCATACAAACCATACTTACAGGTGTATGAAACTCTAGAATCTTCCAAATCTATTACAAACTGTGGTAAAAATTGATATAATTAACTACAAAATTTGATTTTTTTCAAAACATAAATTTTAAAATGTAACAGCTCATTCATTTTTTCATAAATTAAATAGATTCTAGAGTTTCAGACACCTGTAAGTATGGTTTGTATGCTGTGCAAAATTCATCGAACAGTCTCTCTTACTTATGAAGAAAAGTGTACCTATAGCAACAAATGCAGCCAATAGTAAGTGAAAAAATGATGAAATTTCACATGTAAAAATATATATTTTGTTATGTTTTCAACTTCCGCTACTACGAGTGTGAATCCTGAATCCTTCCTCGTCATGCTGACAAAGTTTTATGAATTTACTTGTAAAAGTATAGACAGTGGAAATTAAAATGTCCTGTGATGCCTCTCCTGCTCTAAGTCGGCCCGTTTGATGTCCTACCCCCTTAATACAAACCTTATCTTTGTGATTTTATCTGCTTTTAATTTTATATTTCTAGCCAGTAGGCCACAAGCAGGCACCGTGTGAAAAGAAGTCCGATCTGGGCTTTCTCGTTATAGTCTGCCTTACACCTGCAGTTCGAATTTAGTACTGCATTTTGCTTGTAGTGAGAGTAACCCATCCTCAGAATATTGTGAGAAGGCTAGTAGTTGCGATTTCTAAAGCTCTTCTTCATCCGAAATTTGATGTCTTTTCTGTTACGCCTCACATGGGAGTTGTTTGCAAGTTTTCGTACAGTTTCGCATTATTATAAAATCTCTCCAGTGAATGTCAGTTTGCCATTTATACGAAACAAGGTCATATGCAGAGCTCGCATTGCCGTGCGTGGTGATCGCAAACCCAAGAACCATGTCCAGTCTTTTGTAATGTCCAGGAGACCATCATAAATCGCAGTGACTTCAATGTTTGATACAGTTCCCCACAGTCGTTTAATGAACAAAGTAAGAGCATACGGACTATCAGACCAATTATGTGATTGGATTGAAGAGTTCCTAGACAACAGTACGCAGCATGTCATTCTCAGTGGAGAGAAGTCTTCCGAAGTAAGAGTGATTTCAGGTGTGCCGCAGGGGAGTGTCGTAGGACCGTTGCTATTCACAATATACATAAATGACCTTGTGGATAACATCGGAAGTTCACTGAGGCTTTTTGCGGATGATGCTGGTATATCGAGAGGTTGTAACAATGGAAAATTGTACTGAAATGCAGGAGGATCTGCAATGAATTGACGCATGGTGCAGGGAATGGCAATTGAATCTCAATGCAGACAAGTGTAATGCATAGAAAGAAAGGTCCTTTATCATTTAGCTACAATATAGCAGGTGAGCAACTGGAAGCAGTTAATTCCATAAATTATCTGGGAGTAGGCATTAGGAGTGATTTAAAATGGAATGACCATATAAAATTAATCGTCGGTGAAGCAGATGCCAGACTGGGATTCATTGGAAGAATCCTAAGGAAATGCAATCCGAAAACAAAGGAAGTAGGTTACAGTACACTTGTTCGCCCACTGCTTAAATACTGCTCACAGGTGTGGGATCCGTGCCAGATAGGGCTGATAGAAGAGGCAGAGAAAATACACCAGAGAGCAGCGCGCCTCGTTACAGGATCATTTACCAATCGTGAAAGCGTTACGGAGATGGTAGATAAACTCCAGTGGAAGACTCTGCAAGAGTGACACTCAGTAGCTCGGTACGGGCTTTAGTTGAAGTTTCGAGAACATACCTTCACCTAGGAGTCAAGCAGTATATTACTCCCTCCTACGTATATCTCGCGAAGAGACCAAGAGGATAGAATCAGAGAGACTAGAGCCCACACAGAGGCATACCGACAATCTTTCTTTCGACGAACAATACGAGACTGGAATAGAAGGGAGAACCGATAGAGGTACTCGAAGTACCCTCTGCCACACACCGTCAGGTGACTTGCGGAGTATGGATGTAGATGCAGATGTAGATGTAATTACTGTCTTTGAATGTAAGTGTCATTTGTGCTCGTCTCATTGCGTATTTCTTTGAGTTACCTCCTGCATTATTCTGTGGCAGTTCCTTCTATACATGGTCGAAGTTTCATTGAGGTATGTTGCTTGACAGTGACACGTAATGTTAAAGTTCCTTTCGTTTTTAACTTTTACATACCAGTCTACACGACCACCGATATCCCGGCAAACAGAACAGCGTCGCGATGGCACATCTGTTGCTTGCACCCGTAGTGAAATTCTTTACGAAAGTCGTTATGGAGAAAGATGTCACCGTTTACGCAGCTGTCGTAAGGCTTACGTGCCCTCATCTATCAGCATGAACTGACCGGCAGAGTAGTGAATGTGAGCGCCGTAGAAAAGCCACTTGTCAGGCGAGGCAGCTGACGTCGCTGCAACAGCCGGCCAGCAGCAGCCACTGACACATGGCCCGGCGCACAGAGCAGTCACCCCGCGAAGAAAGTTGGCCACGGGTAGAGAAGGACAAGCCAGCTTGTCGTTTGCTCTTCCAGTGAAGTCCCACAGAGACCACTTAGGCTGGCATTACGCGACGATCCCCCACCAACATTGAAACATCTCTAAAGAGAGCGGTGGCTCGTGAGTATACATACTGGGTGTTCACAAAGTTTTAGACTGTGATAAACTGAAGAGTGCGAAATTAATAGCTTCTGCTGTACAACAATTATGCTTATTTGCAAAATTATACAACTATAGCCACCACCAATATGAGAACTATCCAGAAAGTAATGCACCGCATTTTTTTCTCATCCGAAAACAATGCTACGGATGCGGAACTTTACGTATGTGTTATTTGAAGTCTCCTGAGTGAGCGCGCCAAGTTTCCGGCACTTTCGATAGATAGCCTAGCTCCAGGACAGTTTCGAATGGTTCAAATGGCTCTGAGCACTATGGGACTTAACTTCTGAGGTCATCAGTCCCCTAGAACTTAGAACTACTTAAAACTAACTAACCTAAGGACATCACACACATCCATGCTCGAGGCAGGATTCGAACCTGCGACCCTAGTGGTCGCGCGGTTCCAGACTGTAGCGCCTAGAACCGCTCGGCCACCCCGGCCGGCGACAGAAGTACAGTTTGTCGCTGAACATGGAGGGTGGGGTCATCATAAGGCGGTTCGGTGGAGCTCCACAGTTTGCAGCGGTCGGGGAGACCATCCACGGTTAGCATTTAAAATAGACTGAACAGAGTTCACGAAAGCCAATTCCTGCACTGTAAACGACCAACTCTCAACACAAACTGCCGTTTGTAAAAATGATTATATTCAAGTAGTATGTACTATCTACCAACATGGTCATTTGACTAGACTACAAAAAATGGTTCAAATGGCCCTAAGCACTATGGGACTTAGCATCTGAGGTCATCAGTCCCCTAGACATAGAACTACTTAAACCTAACTAACCTAAGGACATCACACACATCCATGCCCGAGGCAGGATTCGAACCTGCGATCGTAGCAGCAGCGCGGTTCTGGACTGAAGCGCCTAGAACCGCTCGGTCACAGCGGCCGGCGACTAGACTACAGGTGAGGCGCTGAAAACCATAAGGGCCAAAAGCACACCGCCGTCGATCCAACATTTAAGTGAATATCGGAAAAACCGGTGAGACAGATTTTTGTGGATCTTCATACATACGAACAATGTGGGCCTACAGCATCGGTAAACCTGACTCACACCAAGATCAACAGATTTCATAAGCATGAACACGTGCTACAATCTCACATTCGACGATGGCGTGCTTTATTAGGCCCTTACGGTTCTCAGTGACTGAAAGAAATTACTGTACGATAAAATACAAAACTTAATGTACTATAACTAATTCAAAAACCCGACATCAGATCTAATTTTACTATGTAGTGAGTGAATTGGTGCATCTGACGAGAGTGATATAGTCTAGCTAGGCAAACGGGAATACAAAATCTGCCGCAGTGTGCCACCACCTGCTGATATTGACGTAAGCATGTAGTTTGAGGGTAAGGGCTTGCTGGTGCAAGCCATGAATCGTGCACGTTGTTCATCTAATCGGTGTTTATTTAGCCCGTAAGGCAATGACTTCACGCCATTTGCGCATGAGCAAAACCTGCTTAAAACGTGCACAGCTGAAGATGTGTTCAGTCTATAGTAGCAGCAATGCAGTGTAACGCGGTAGATTTAGTGCCGTGTATTTCATATTCTCGCATCTGTGTTACATTTAACAGCGTTTAAAGAAAAATAACCAATAAATCTGCAAGGTGTCTAAAGTTAGGGTGTCCACGTGCTCTTGTGCGCTTACAGAGCAGCCGTAACTGTCTATAGAACCGTTTCATAATGCATTTGACCAATTTTATCTAGTTCCTGTCTCATTTTCTGCACCGCTTGCCCGTGGTGTACTTCTTCAAACTCGACCAGAAGAGCTGAGCAGCGGCACTGATATCACCTTTATCAGTAGATACATGCGAGCACCATGTGTTCTGCATCAAAATTTTTGTATATTATGTAATTCAGTTACTTATCCTGTGCAAATCGCATCCATATTTATGGTTCAAATGGCTCTGAGCACTATGGTACTTAACATCTGAGGTCATCAGTCCCCTGGAACTTAGAACTACTTAAACCTAACTAACCTAAGGACATCACACACATCCATACTCGAGGCAGGATTCGAACCTGCGACCGTAGCAGCCGCACGGTTCCGGACTCAAACGCCTATATTAGATTAGATTAGATTAGTACTTGTTCCCAAGATCATGAATACGACACATCGTAATGATGTCGAACGTGTCGGGTTAATAAAAGGTGTCTCTACAAGATATTACATTAGACAAAATATTACATGACACTCAATATTTTTAATTTTTTAATTTTTTTTTGTGCGCTTGGGAAATTACCCACTCACTATATCCAAAAATTCATCTAATGAGTAGAAGGAGTTGCCATTAAGAAATTCTTTTAATTTCCTTTTAAGTGCTATATGGCTATCTGTCAGACTTTTGATGCTATTAGGTATGTGACCAAAGAATTTTGTGGCAGCATAATTTACCCCCTTCTGAGCCAAAGTTAGATTTAACCTTGAGTAGTGAAGATCATCCTTTCTGCTAGTGTTGTAGCCATGTACACTGCTATTACTTTTGGTTCGTTCGGATTGTTAATAACAGATTTCGTAAGTGAATATATATATTGTGAGGCTACAGTGAAGATTTCTAGCTCTTTAAATAAGTGTCTGCAGGATGATCTTGGATGAGCTCCAGCAATTATTCTGATTACACGCTTTTGCGCAATGAACACTTTTTTACTCAATGATGAGTCACCCCAGAATATGATGCCATACATAAGCAGAGAATGAAAATAGGTGTGGTAAGCTAATTTACTAAGATGTATGTCGCCAAAATTTGCAAATGATCCTAATAGCATAAGTAGCTGAACTCAAATGTTTCAGCAGATCCTCAGTGTGTTTTTTCCAGTTCAGCCCCTCATCAATGCATACACATAGTAATTTTGAATATTCTACCTTAGCTACCGATTTCTGATCGAAGTCTATATTTATTAGTGGAGTCATTCTATTTACTGTGTGGAACTATATATACTGTGTTTTGTCAATGTTTAATGAGAGCCCATTTGCAGAGAAACACATAGTGATTTTCTCAAAAACATCGTTTACAATTTCACCAGTTAATTCTGGTCTGTCAGGTGTGATAGCTATACTTGTATCATCGGCAAAAAGTACCAGCTTTGCATCTTCGTAAATATAGAATGGCAAGTCATTAATACATATTAAGAACTGCAGAGGACCGAAGATCGAACCTTGCGGCACCCCATTCTTGATTGTTCCCCAGTTTGAGAAATCCGCAGTTTTTTGCATATTATTTGAACTGTTTATTTCAACTTTCTGCACTCTTCCAGTTAGGTATGATTTAAACCATTTGAGCACTGTCCCATTCATACCACAGTACTTGAGCTTATCTAGAAGTATTCCATGATTTACACAATCAAAAGCCTTTGATAGATCACAAAAAATTCCAACGGGAACCGCTCGGCCACAGGGGCCGGCCCATATTTATGGTATGGCATCCTATATTATCATGTTTCCTCCTTTACCTTTCGTTTTGTGTGAAGGGAAGAGATGGTATACCTCCTGTATTTGTCTTTTTGGGTTTACGAGGCATGTGGCAAACTAGCTGCTTTCTGTCTGCCCTTGATACAAGGTAACCGACTTAGTGGTCCTTTACCCGGACAAAGAGATGCGTGTCTTGTCTCTTTGTTACCTTGGGAGAGGAAACGACCCCTGTGGTCTTCTCCATTTTAGTTGGATGGCTTTCTGGGTGGTACTGCTGGAGAGGCACTCTGTTGCTCTCTGTTGGCGGGTTCGGTTCGTAGTTCTTAAGCACCGTCTTGCTACTTGTAAGTCGTTGTGACTGTGTAAGTTCTTCAGGCAAACTGTAGCGTTTTATGTTGTTTCCAGGATGTGTTCAGATAAAAGCATATTGCTTCATTAATTTTACAGAATGTTAGGTGTTTCGATTTATTCAGCATTAAGAGTTTGCCCAATTCCTTTGGAACATTGTGGAGTGGAATGTACTAAACCGTATAACTATTAGGCCAAGTTAGAGAGGTCTTTGTCTCGTACGAACGTGAGAATAATTGTGTCTTCATGTGCGTGCGTTTCATCTTTTTACAATTTATTTGTCTTTTCCTGCCTCAGATTAATGTGTGCTTAGATACACCGGTTTCTGCGTGTGCTTAGTTACACCTATTTCCACGTGATCCTCGTTGAATGAGCTTTCTGCTCCAGTTTCTGTATTTCAACGCTTGATCCTTGTTAGATTGATTAATCAACGTCTAACGTGTTATTTGAGCACATCTATATTCATTGTTTTGAGGGATTTTAGTTACATGTTTTGTTTGTGTTCTTCATGATTTAATCTAACTTTTGTAGTCATGTACTCCTTTTTCGTACTTTGTTTATTTTGATCGGTTCCACAAAGGTGTTAATCGATTAATGATCCATTCACCAACGTATTCTTTCCCTTTTCTCATACGAGGGTTGGAACTTAAATAGTGGCAACTATTTATTCACAACTGATACAAAAGAGTTACATGTTGGCACCTGTTACTGTCCTTCAAAGTAGTCACCAGCGTTGTGTAGAGCGCGTTGCCAGCTATGTGGAAGGTATAATATACCGTTAGCAGAGTGTTGTGTACATAGTTCCGCGTAGTCAGCGCGTACAGAACTTTCCCACTAGAGCGCGCCCCACTAAGCACAACAGCGCACTACGAGATGGCGCTGCCTTAGAGATGGACCAAATTCTGCTTCCGCCAATCTGCGTATTAATATGTAACGCAGCCAATGAGATTGCTGCTAACGTAGAACCTTTTCTCCTCATGGATCACACTCGCGCAGTGATATCTGAATGCGTGAGGTATTATAACAAGTGTACAGACCTCCGATTAGTCAGTCTGCATTTGTCTGCACCAGTCTGTACCAATCTGCATTTGTCTGTACCAGTTTGTAGTCAAGTTTCAGTCTGCGCCTAACAAGATTACCATATTCCTGTACAGAGCCATGAAGATAAATGAATAGACACTTTGCAAGTATCAGAGATATGTGAGGAGAAGATTAACGTACCAAGACCAAAGGAACTTCAGATTGTCAGTTGTAAACAGCATCCAGAATCAAGTTACGTTATGTCTGTGCTTTTTATTATTTTAATAAATGTGTGTGAAAATTAACCAAGTTCTGTTTAAAGTTGGTCACTGTCAATCTGCTACTCTAAGCGTGCAAGTGGCATTTCTATCGTCTGACCTAACGTTAGAAGATAAACACGCCACAATAAGCCCACGAGACATATTGCTGACACTTGCCTACTTCGTTAGAGCGACAAGTAAATTAATCTCATGGTGTGTGTATGGGAGGTCTTACAGTACGCACACCACACAGAGCCTGTTCTGTTTTGGGAGGACAACGGTTCAATCCCGCGTCCCCCATCCTGATTTAGGTTTTCCATGATTTCCCTAAATCGATCCAGGCAAATGCCGGGATGGCTCCTTTGAAAGGGCACGGCCGACTTCCTTCCCCGTCCTTCCCTAATCCGATGAGACCGATGATCTCGCTGTTTGGTCTCTTCCCCCAAACAACCCAACTCTATTCTGTTGATAGTGCGAATGGAGCGTCCACTGTCTGTCAAATCTCTGGAACAGCTCTGAAGCGAATGCTATGAAGTGGTTCCTTCATCTTCGGAATTAAGTCAAAGTCACAAGGACTTAAGTCCGGGGAGTATGGTAGATGGTACAGTACTTCCCCAGTACCATCGACCGAACAGAGTAGCCACAGCTTGCGCTGTATGCGCCCGCGCATTGTCGTGCAAAATGATGAGTGGGTCGTACAGAAAATGTCGCCGCTTCTTCCGCAAAGCTGGTCGCAGATGATGCTCCAAAAACGAACAGTAATACTGTGCATTGACTGTGGCATTCGACTGAATTAATTTAAACTCTTTTAATTTTGATTATGAAGATTTACAAAATTATCCATTTCGATCTGATCGTTAATGTGAAGATTGGGACCGCCGGCCTGGGTGGCCGAGCGCTTCTAGGCGCTACAGTCTGGAACCGCGCGACCGCTACGGTCGCAGGTTCGAATCCTGCCTCGGGCATGGATGTGTGTGATGTCCTTAGGTTAGTTAGGTTTAAGTAGTTATAAGTTCTAGAGGACTGATGACCTCAGAAGTTAGGTCCCATAGTGCTCAGAGCCATTTGAACCAGCCAAAGACTGGGACCGATGACAACCCTGTAATTTTTAATAGTTTATACCATACGTAAGTGGCTTCAGCACCGAAAACCGTTTGCACTTACACACTGACCAGTGACAGGAGAGGTGTGTGATTTAACGTAACAGGTGTAGCACAACTGCCAACTGGGCGGAGAACGGGTGGAAATAGAATTAGCAGGCGCATTATCGGCGCACGGAAACAGGACAACAGTTCTAAATTGCCGTGAATTCGAGTGCGCGCCAGCGTAATGACACGGGCCTATTATTGCTCATTGTGTGCTGTTGTTGTTGACATGTGTCGTCAGAGGTGAATCAGGCTTTCGTATTTAAAACTTTTGCACATTTTTCACTGGGTAAATTCTCATAAATGGGGTAGTTAAACAAACCCTGTATTTTATTCCGCCGGGTTTTCTTTTCCTGTTGCTGTTGCAAAAATCATTCTTTATACTGATTACTCTGTATTTTAGAAATGGAATGCAACAAACTAGGCTTGTGCGTCGTAATCTAGACGTACTTCATGACCCACTGCATCATAATAAGGTATCTAGGGGGTTGTTTATATCTGAATCAATATATAAGTAACTTTATGTGTATGATTTTCGATTTGTGCACATAGCACCTTAACTGGCGAAAGTTCACTTTCAAGTAATTTTGCTTTATTTCAACATTCCATCAAGGAGAAACTGAAAATAATTAGTGTGTCCGATTGCAGAATGTAATGACAAATAGTTTAATTCTTACTTCCGTCTATGTTAAACTGGTCCCCACAGTACTGTCACTTAGGCTGCAGCTTGTCAGAAACAAGCCACATCCACTCTCACGGAGTTATGACGCACTTGCGGATCTTCGGGTCTCAGTTCCTTCATTAGCCTCATCCCTTCTTCCTAATCAGGGTCGAACCCAGCTACGTATTGATTTCCGTGTCGGTCGTTGTTCTGTCTTTCACTTAACGGTTACAACCAGTCAGCGCAACAGCTGCAAAATACCTGCTGTCTCCATGTGAAAAATGTTTTATAAACATAAATTTAGGTAAAAATATGCTTGTTCGCAAGTGTCACAAAGTAAAAAGGAGAGGTGAGCCCATGATGATTCAATATACTAATAGCACAATTTCGTGGTGGCTACATAGGACAACAGTAATTACTTAATAAATAGGTATCGACAGCTCGGAAAGTTTTAGTATGAGTGAAAAATAACTTTACATTCTCATTCGCCTTTTCATTCCATTCACATCCGGAATGCCTCCTGTAATCGGGAGACGTGAGACACTCCGCAGATCCAAACATACACGGTTGGGGCGTTGTTGCAGAGGTGTACACCGCAGGTGCAACGCGTAATACGCGTTTTATGCAACTACATCTACATCAGTATTCCGCTGGTCATCTTACGGTGTGCTGGGAAAGATACTTCATCTGTCACTGTCACTTTCTCCCTCACTTCCTGTTGCAGTCGTGAATGGTGCGCAGGAAGGACGAGGCAGTTAGTTTAGTAGTTACTTAGAGTGACGTGTTACATATGAATAATTTTTGCATCTTAGCATTGTGTAACGAATCAGTTTACTGGGTGCACATATGTGGTTATCTTCAATAGATGGCTACAGGCTGGCCATTAAGATGTTCGTATATGGCACAGTGGTCTAAATTTAATTTTAATGAACACACTGTTTTTCCAACTTGATTTTGCAGCTAAACTGAAAACTAGTTTTCCTTTATTATTTAAATAAAATTTCTTCTGGGTAATAGAAGGAATTGTCTGTAAAAAGCGGCCTGTAGTTAAATTTGAAACTTTTTCTTCTACGTTTCAGGAATTTTATGTTATTGGGCAACTAATCAAAAATTTTTGTTTCCGAGAACACCAGTTACACTGAGTGCAAAGGTAAGTGAACTTAAATGTTCGAGCTGCTTGATAATACTTTTTCCCAGTTCAAGTTTTCTTCCATATGTATACCAGAATATTTGCATCATCGTACCATTTTAATGGCTGCTGTTGTAATAAATCAGGATTCGACGGAATTTTTGCTCAGTTGATGTTATCTAAACTCTGGCCATATACAGATTTGCTTTTATTCGTAAATTATATATTCCAAACTCTGGATGTTCACAGAATATATGTTTACATTTTTATTCTTTATACTATCGAAGTGTAAGGAGAATCACGTTTGACAATAAGGTTAAAAATTCATTGTTGTCAACATTATATGAAAGTTATCAATAACTGTCATTCTTAAAAATTTTAAAGAAATAGGAATTCAGAAGAAATGTTTTAATGAATTGAATACGAAGTAGAACAGTGAATCGGAAGTGACTTTAGCATTAATTTGACTAATAGAGTGTGCTGGGAGGATCTAGAACAATGTTAATATCTAACATTCAGATTTTTTGGTGCCAAATGAGATAGTTCAGTTCAGACTGTTTCCAGACTCGCTGAGATCAGTGAGTTAACACCTAGACAACCACTTTGCAGTGCTTGAGACAACTAGATACTGAAACGAGCTCTAAGTTTTATTTTTTTATGTTTACCGGTGGAAATGTGATAATATGTGAAATGATAAAAAATGCATATTTTGTGATAGAATAACTATATCGCCATGCCATGTCATTTTGCACCCTGGATCTCACATATGACATTATGGAACGTTTCACTGCCTCTGGACATTGATGTGTTCAGAAGTTAAGTAAAATTTTTAAAATATTTTGATATCATCTTAATTGCACTTGAATGTACGTTGCCTACCAAATAGTAAATGTCTTTGTGCAATGAATTATAACCATTAAATTATGTAAAACTAGCAAGGGTGATGTGTAAAATGGTCCAAGTGTTATACCAGCTTTTGGTACGACTGTTTTTTGTTGCACAGACCTGAATACATTTTCCCTAAAATTGAGGAAGAGGCCACTTTCAGAGACCCAGACAACAATTATTTGCAAAACGTCATTCACGAAATCATCTGTTGCTTTCCGTCCTATCGGCTTTATTGTAACAAAGTACCAATCCCACTTGATGAATGTTAAGTGGATGGTCATCCACATATATAAGGTATAAGAATGGACCTAGAATTGAACTCGATGGGACTGCCTTTTCAATTCCTCCAGGAATGAGAATGGAAGTAAAACCGAACTCTGTGACACTGCCTTCGTGATTTCTGCCCAGTCACTAAAATATTTTGTCCTTGCAACGACTGAATTATTCAACTAAAAGTTTTTGCATTCTGTTTAAGAATGATTCAAACCAGTTCTTCGCAAGTCCATCAATCACACAAAACTTAATGTTTTCTGAATATCACAAAGAACACAAGTTTTGATATGTTGTTATTTAAGGCCTGTAATATTTGGTCAATGAATTTATAGCTAGAGGGACTGCTGACAAGCATTTTTACGAGGTCGAATGCCTCTAATTTTGCTTTAATGAGCTTCCCTGAGGTACAGGTACATGTAGGAGGTAGCAATCTGCTGCCCAACTCTTTTAGCAACATACGTCCTCAGAATATTTACTGTAAAGCACACCGTAATGCACGGCACCCCTCTGGCAATGGAATTGTAAGAGCATCTGTGTGACGATGTCGCACTTACTAAATTCACTAGTTGCGAATCGCGCTGTTCTACTTTGTGCTTTTTCTATTACCAGTAACAATCCTGCATGGCACCAGGTATTAAAATGTAAGACATTGCCGGGGGCAGATGTGGATTCTGACCACAATCTATTGGTTATGACCTGTAGATTAAAACTGAAGAAACTGCAAAAAGGTGGGAATTTAAGGAGATGGGACCTGGATAAACTGAAAGAACCAAAGGTTGTACAGAGTTTCAGGGAGAGCATAAGGGAACAATTGACAGGAATGGGGGAAAGAAATACAGTAGAAGAAGAATGGGTAGCTTTGAGGGATGAAGTAGTGAAGGCAGCAGAGGATCAAGTAGGTAAAAAGACGAGGGCTAGTAGAAATCCTTGGGTAACAGAAGAAATATTGAATTTAATTGTTGAAAAGAGAAAATATAAAACTGCAGTAAATGAAGCAGGCAAAAAGGAATACAAACGTCTCAAAAATGAGTTCGATAGGAAGTGCAAAATGGCTAAGCAGGGATGGCTAGAGGACAAATGTAAGGATGTAGAGGCTTATCTCACTAGGGGTAAGATAGATACTGCCTACAGGAAAATTAAAGAGACCTTTGGAGATAAGAGAGCCACTTGTATGAACATCAAGAGCTCAGATGGAAAGCCAGTTCTAAGCAAAGAGGGGAAAGCAGAGAGGTGGAAGGAGTATATAGAGGGTCTATACAAGGGCGATGTACTTGAGAACAATATTATGGAAATGGAAGAGGATCTAGATGAAGATGAAATGGGAGATACGATACTGCGTGAAGAATTTGATAGAGCACTGAAAGACCTGAGTCGAAACAAGGCCCCCGGAGTAGACAACATTCCATTGGAACTACTGACGGCCTTGGGAGAGCCAGTCCCGACAAAACTCTACCACCTGGTGAACAAGATGTATGAAACAGGCTAAATACCCTCAGACTTCAAGAAGAATATAATAATTCCAATCCCAAAGAAAGCAGGTGTTGACAGATGTGAAAACTACAGAACTATCAGTTTAATAAGCCACAGTTGCAAAATACTAACACGAATTCTTTACAGACGAATGGAAAAAGTAGTAGAAGCCGACCTCGGGGAAGATCAGTTTGGATTCCGTAGAAATACTGGAACACGTGAGGCAATACTGACCTTCCGACTTATCTTAGAAGAAAGATTAAGGAAAGGCAAACCTACATTTCTAGCATTTGTAGACTTAGAGAAAGCTTTTGACAATGTTGACTGGAATACTCTCTTTCAAATTTTAAAGGTGGCAGGGGTAAAATACAGGGAGCGAAAGGCTATTTACAATTTGTACTGAAAGCAGATGGCAGTTATAAGGGTCGAGGGACATGAAAGGGAAGCAGTGGTTGGGAAGGGAGTAAGACAGGGTTGTAACCTCTCCCCGATGTTATTCAATCTGTATATTGAGCAAGCAGTAAAGGAAACAAAAGAAAGTAGGTATTAAAGTCCATGGAGAAGAAATAAAAACTTTGAGGTTCGCCGATGACATTGTAATTCTGTCAGAGACAGCAACGGACATGGAAGATCAGTTGAATGGAATGGACAGTGTCTCGAAAGGAGGATATAAGATGAACATCAACAAAAGCAAAACGAGGATAATGGAATGTAGTCGAATTAAATCGGGTGATGCTGAGGGAATTAGATTAGGAAATGAGACACTTAAAGTAGTAAAGGAGTTTTGCTATTTGGGGAGCAAAATAACTGATGATGGTCGGAGAGGATATAAAATGTAGACTGGCAATGGCAAGGAAAGCGTTTCTAAAGAAGAGAAATTTGTTAACATCGAGTATAGATTTAAGTGTGAGGAAGACATTTCTGAAAGTATTTGTATGGAGTGTAGCCATGTATGGAAGTGAAAAATGGACGATAAATAGTTTGTACAAGAAGAGAATAGAAGCTTTCGAAATGTGGTGCTACAGAAGAATGCTGAAGATTAGATGGGTAGATCACATAACTAATGAGGAAGTATTGAATAGGATTGGGGAGAAGAGAAATTTGTGGCACAACTTGACTAGAAGAAGGGATCGGTTGGTAGGACATGTTCTGGGGCATCAAGGGATCACCAATTTAGTATTGGAGGGCAGCGTGGAGGGTAAAAATCGTAGAGGGAGACCAAGAGATGACTACACTAAGCAGATTCAGAAGGATGTAGGTTGCAGTAGGTACTGGGAGATGAAGAAGCTTGCACAGGATTGAGTAGCATCGAGAGCTGCATCAAACCAGTCTCAGGACTGAAGACCACAACAACAACAACAACAACCTGTTACCAATTGTTCGTCTAAAATTGTGAGCCATATGTTTATGACTATTACAACGCCATCTATCACAAAGCGGAAAAAGTGATCCAGCTAAAACATTCATATTTCTTTACGTACTACACGAATATGTAATAATAAATGGGGGTTCCTATTTTAAAAAAACGCAGTCGATATCCGTTTGACCTATGGCAGCGCCATCTAGCCGGCGAACCATAGCGCCATCTGGTTTCCACATTCAAGCTAGATAAGTTTCGTTCTTTGTAGCTTTTTCGTTTGACGTTTATTCCGTAGATGTTTGGCCCGTTCACGATCAATGGCCCACCCTGTATATACAATATGTCCATAAAGTACATGGGAATCGAAATGCATAATGATAAAGCACATTTTAGTCACCTCAATGTCAGTAAATACTATTCTCAACTTGATCTCCGTACTTTTTAATGCACAATTTGATGCACATTGCAAGATTAATGTGTAATCAGTGGAAGATGTCTGAAATGTCGCTGATTTTTACACACTGACTGGTAATTAGTTCTGTTAGGTGGTTTAAATTTGTAACCTTCATCGAGTAAACTTTCTCTTTCAGCATACCTCATAAAAAGAAACCAAGGGAACAAAGGTCTGGCGAACGAAGGAACCACTTCACATGACCTCTTCTCCCAAACCAGTGAGACCGATATTGAAGATTTAGCGTGTGATGTATAATACAAGTTCAAAGCATGCGAAAGTGAAATACGTAAAGTCAAAAACATATCTTCTTCCGAACAATCTTACATATGGAAAATCTAAAAATCTGTTGTCAAATCCCATACGTTGGTCGAGTCGATAATAAGCATTTATGAGTACTCTACGAAGCTTCTTAATCGCAACGGCCAACGCTATAGGGTTGTGTTGGCAGTGGCAGTAAAAAAACAATGAAATTCTTCGGGGCTGAGAACTCGCAAAGAAATTATAAAGGAAATCCGTGTCAGATGGTGCAGTAGATAGTCATGTTTGTAAATCAGCAGTGACCATTCTGAACAAAGTTTTGAAAATGTTTAAGGAAGTTCGAAACTTGCACCTTAGGTTGATGAATCGTCTGAGGCTAGAAGCCTTGCGCCACTGTAGGCACATGTTATGTATTCCTATGCTAAGAGTGAGCACGAAGATTAACTATTTTGTCGGTCGTTAGTGGGATCTATCACGGGTAAGGAATGTTTGGAAAAAAAGGGAGTTAATTTTTCAATTCTTGGCTTGGAATGGAATAAATGCCTTGAAGCGTGTGCCGGCAGTACAACGACAACGACGGGAGATTTGCTGGATTTCAAGTTAAAGTTAAATGTACACGCAGAGGCTCTGCTGCTTCCACTCACCGCGTGGTTCATCGAAAGCTTATTGTAAAACGTCATTTTCAGCAATGGTGGCCATTAAGTCAAAATATCTCTCACGCCTTCCGAATATCGAGAGTGCCATGACACTACGCTTCGAGCTATCGTGTTAAAATAAGCCGTCATATTCATCGCGTTAAAGGTAAATCAATCTTTTTCCTGTCTCATTAAAATTCTTATTCTATGGAATAAATTAATTAATAGCCTATTTTAAATGTCACACGTATTTCTTTACTTTAATTTCCGTTGTAATTTTTCTAGTCGTATTTTTAATCACAGTTATTTAAAAACGTGTTTACCCAGTTCAAGGTTTTGTTCTCAAATATTGTTGGCCGTAAGAATTTCCTCGGTCATAGAAGGTCGTTGGGATAGTGCCCATGTAGAAAAACACACGAAGAAATTAACATATAGGTTGTTTGTATAAATTGATAATGCTAAAGAAATGGACAGAAAAAAACAGTTAAATGTTTTGCGAAATAATTTCTCTAAAAGAAAGATATACAATATATTAGAGAAACGTTTGACACACCTCATTTGCGGTGCATGATTTCCAGCTTTACTGAAAGGAGCATCACATGTTTCTCTAATCGACTTTATTTCTCATTTTTAGGCAAATCATTCACAAAACATTTGACCGACATTTTTGCATTTCTTTTGTTTTGTTTTTGTTTCCAAGTTTCGTTCAGAAACGAGGATCTTATTGGCATCTCCTTTGTTTTTCTGTCGTCTTCCTTTTTCGAAACGTCCACAGTTTAGTAGCTGAGTCGAAGCAAACCATTTTGACAGTTAAATATCAAGCCAATGTATCTTTTCATTCGTAAAATAGCCATGTCTGGAAAGATAAACTTTTCAACTCCTCATTTGTCTCCCTAATTTTACTGCTCTCGAAATCTCATAGATTTAGTTCTTGATTCAAAGGAAAAAATCAAATATCACAGCAATGCAACATTTTCATGCAGAAGTACCAAGCCTTGAAGCCACTTCATTTACGCAGCAGTAACTGTCCGTGAAATATTTCATTTTTCTCTGAAATCATTAATTAAGATTTCCTTAACTACCCCGATTACCTTCAAGCAATTCAACATTTTTTTGTGCAATACGAGACCTCTGCCAGTTCAGTTTGAAACGTCATTTATCTACTTTGCTCTTTTGATACGGCTATGGAAATTCAAACAAAAATTCAATGAGGCACTAATTAAATTTTTCTTAATTTTCTTTATTAGTTTAAAGCAATTAAATTTCTGTGGGACACTAGACTTCACTTTCGTCAATCTGGTAACTATTTGTCCTTTACCAACACTTCGTTTGACTTCGAAAATTCGGTCAAAAATTTTCTCTCAAAACACTAATTTAGTTTTTCTTAATTACCCACAGAACTTCAGAGCAAATAAACCCTTTCTTGCAAAACTAGGCCGCACACTGAGCAATTTGATAAACCACGTCTCTATTTCCAATTCGTCGTTTAATTGTGAAAATTCGGACAAAGACCAATTGTGAAACTTATAGGGAATCTTGTTTTCGTTCTGCCCAAACATCTGGCCAGTTACATTTATTACAGTGAGTGTAGTCGGAAAAAAATGCACCTGAGCGATGGGATTACCGACCGAAAAGTTTGGGAATCCCTGTTCAATTGAAGAAAACAATATTTGTACGATGTCCATTATAACTATCCGGGCTGTTATGCCGTGGTCGGTTGATGAATGCAACACGTAGTTTGCTACACTAGTAGTCGCTTCCATCGCGCAGTGTTCGCTTGGCCTATCGAGGCGACTCCTATAACTCCACGTCTGACAGCAGACGTCGAGAAATCCGAATTAAAGAGCGTCGCGGTATCGTCTGAGCCCATGTTCGCCTTCGTCCATGAAATACGCAACTCCCTTACAGTTCGCCATTCACTCGCTGATGAAGAGAACCGGCGAGGTGAGGCGCGTAGAGTCTCTCAGGCGACGCGAGAGGTACCAGATGTGCCGCAGCTCAAGCCGATCGTATGCAACGCAGCTTCCAGCTGACTCCGGACAGCGGCCAATACCCGCTGCATCCGTACACAACAGGCACCATAATACTCGACGATACGTTACACTCTAGGAACTTTTAACAGACGGATATCGCTCTATACCTTTTTGCACCTTTCCGTGACTCATTTATAGACGGTAATTACTTACGCTCTTTCTAGTGACGTCGGTCTGTACTTGTCGACGGATGGTGAGCTGTGGAAAGGCTGTACTCCACAGTGTATTTACTGTTCACTCAGATTGCTATTCCGTCATAAGCTGCAACTTGGACTGCTTTGCAGAATGGGTGATTAGTAAATACTCCGTCGAAGACGGAGTCATTACACACGGAGCAAAAACTCGGAAGCAAGGAAAAATGGGGTAGGATATCGGCCTCATGCTTTTCAAAAGAAACATCCGGGCGTTTACGGGAAGAGATCTGTGGAAAACCGCGGCACAGACGCATATGTACGGAGATTTGAACTGCTACGTTTGCGAATTCTGGCCCAATGTCCATGGCTTTGAATAGCTTCAACTGTTTTACAGTTTACTTTAATACCACAAATCTGATAGGGCTTGTGGACTTTGACACGTTAGTAGGACTCACAGTCTAGAGCAGTGGATTCTAATTTGATAGTGAAATGAAATTTTGTGATGAGTGAAAACAAAAAAGGTTAGTAAATAGTGGAACGTCCCCTTAGAAAAATTTATGCATGACTGTGCTTAAACTGACACACAATATTTTTAGTGCAACGCAATCTGACTTTCAAAAATCCCTACAAAAGAATGGCCCTGACTAACATTAACCTATACCTTTCACAAATCACTTACCTCACAAAAATCTTCATTACTCGAACTACTGCAATTTAGCGAGCGCCACTACTGCCAGCTAAATAAAAGATTCAAACTACGGAAGGCACTAACTACTGATAGGCATAGTTAGCAAATGAAAGATTTTTGTAGAGAACAAACAATGTATTTACCTTAATAGTCATAATATATATATCAGTTCATGACATCCAGTCTAACAAATTTCAAAACTCCGCCATCTCTCTCCCCACATCCACCACTGCTGGCGGCTCACCTCCAACTGCGCAACGCTACGCGCTGTTCACATCCAGCTGCCGCTGCCCAACACTGCAATGGCAGACAACAATGCAAACTAGCCACAGACTGCACACAGCACAGCCAGTGATTTTCATACAGAGCGCTACGTAACGTTACCAATAAGAAAACATAAACAGCCTAATTACAATAGTTATTTTTAAAAAGTGTTATCTGTTGTCACTGTTTCGTTAATCTAAAACGTTGATGGTCACTGAATTCGAAACTCCACGAAGGTGGCATGTAACAAACTTCAAATTCGAAAATTTGTGGTGAGGCCTTATGAGACCAAACTGCTGAGGTCATCGCTCCCTAAGCTTACACAATTTTTACTCTAACTTCAACTAACTTACGATAAGGACAACACACACTCCTCTGCCCGAGGGGGGACTCGAGCCTCCGACGGGGGGAGCCGTGCGAACCGTGACATGTCGCCCCAGACCGCGTGGCAACAAACTTCAAATTGGTACGGCGTGTGCTACATGCACTGATACGCAAATGTTTAGAATCTGAGTGCAGCCGCATAAAGTAAGTGCCGTGTATAAGGAAATATTGTATAGGTGGTTTCTCATTTACAAATCGTATATGAATCTTGAGAGAAGATGGTGATATAACTCGCATAATAAGGAGAAACGCCCATTAGCACCAGTGTCACACAGGACCAGCATACACATTATAAAACCAAGTCGTCTACTCCTACATATTTAGCGTTATCTGTGCGAAGCCGAGGTGGCTCGCTGGTTAAAATAAAATTCGTGGAGCTACAGAATTTCGAGATGGTGAGAAGGTTAGTATAAAACAATTCGTTAAAGCTGCTTAGTTCCAACATAGGTGAAAGCACAAGCGGCCAAAGCCACTACTAGCTAGGACACAGCCACCTATGGTAAGCTAACATACACCAACAAGCGACAAACGCCGGCAAGCCCCTGCATATCAGCAACACTGACTGGCAACTACCAGCTGCTATTAGAGCCGACCAACAGGCCACAGCAGGGACACCGACGAGCTCGCCCACTGACGCACAAACAATTCGCCAACATCACCCTACACTGTGCATACGATATATGACCTATCGGACACAAAAACGATAGTAAACCTAACTGTTGTAGGTTGCTGAGGCTGAACGAGAGCTCAACACCGGCACTCAGCGGCAGCCGCCGAGCAATACCACCGCACAACGTCAAAGCTATCGACATGCATGATACCCACTGTGGTGTCACCGCCAGACACCACACTTGCTAGGTGGTAGCCTTTAAATCGGCCGCGGTCCGTTAGTATACGTCGGACCCGCGTGTCGCCACTGTCAGTGATTGCAGACCGAGCGCCGCCACACGGCAGGTCTAGAGACACTTCCTAGCACTCGCCCCAGTTGTACAGCCAACTTTGCTAGAGATGGTTCACTGACAAATTACGCTCTCATTTGCCGAGACGATAGTTAGCATAGCCTTCAGCTACGTCATTTGCTACGACCTAGCAAGGCGCCATTATCAATTGCTATTTATCTTGTGATGCCTGTACCGTCAGACCGATGTTCACCAATTATGGATTAAAGTTAAGTATTCCAGCAGTAACGTACCTTATTGGCTATATTAATTACATTGTCCTGTTCCAGACCTCACGTCAGCCTGCGTGAGCTTAAACGCGTGCCTTTCGGCTACCGGTCATAGTGGCTTGGCTGTCTTGCCAAGTCACAACACTCACTACTAACAAAGCCTACACTTGCACGACCTATCGCAGGCAGCAAGACATCCGCTACTGACCTAACTGTCGCAGAGGTTTTTTCCCTTTGCTCTTGCCTTGGCACTTTTTTTCCTCTGCCCTTCAAACCGCTACCCTTCGTTCAACTTGGACCCAATCTATCTCCAGATGAGCGCGTATTAATGGTTAACCTTAACCAGACGCACGCAGACATCGCAGTACCCACATCCTGCGACACCTCACTTTAGTGAATACTAACCCTTATGCAGAGATGGCAGTAGACCTTTTGAGCTGGCCATCATGCCGGTGTTGGCGTGGAAGGGCTCCACTTCTATTAAAAAAGCTCAGTTCTGCATTGATTCACAGTACAGCCACACGTCACACCGCTTCCGCACAGAGCCTGTAATTTCACTACATTGCACTGTTAAATGGTATGTTTTCTAATGTTCCACAAGGTACGAACACACTTCCCTAAATTCTATACGTGTTTCAACCAAAGTAGTCACTAACATTTTACACAATTCTGATGCTGTGGCATTTGTCCGAGGTTACATTTTTTATTACCAAAATTATACTTTCTGTAATTCAGCCCCAGTGCGGTTGAATAAACGTATAACCTTTTTTTATTATCATATTACGAAACAACTTCAGCTTTCTTGGTTCTGTTGGCCTGGTGCGATTAAAAGAGTGCATATTTATAGCGTCTATAGTCAATCGCTCTCTGTTCACCATATGTTATTAGGTACTACTTTTCTAAAATAGCTAACGCCGTTAACGCTACTAACATCTTAGGAGCGATCAAAAAAATTCTGTTCTAAAGCGACACTAACCTCTTGGCTACATGTCGGTGTTTATATAACCGCATCGGAGTCGCGCAGTGATAAATGACGCTGCAGCAACGCCCTCAAACAGAACTTTTTGATCGCCTCTTATGCACTGACGGAAAAAAAAATCGCAACACCAAGAAGGAGTTGTGTGGCATAAAGAAAAGTTCCTAGGCGTGTTTCTACGTCTGAAAGATGTTGTCTTCCAGTTTCGCGGCAGTCGCATGACAGTGGTGTTGGTAGCGGTACTATGAGGACGCAAGTTAGATTTACTTTAAATACACGATGTAAGTTAGTTGCTTTCCATGTTGCATTTGGTGGGCTCATGTTAGTCAAGAATGCCTTTCAGGTGACAAATGCGCCACTATCAACGCCCCACTGAGTTTAAACGATATCGTATAGTAGGGATATGAGAAGCTCCATGTTCCTTCTGCGATATTGTAGAAATACACTCCTGGAAATTGAAAAAAGAACACATTGACACCGGTGTGTCAGACTCACCATACTTGCTCCGGACACTGCGAGAGGGCTGTACAAGCAATGATCACACGCACGGCACAGCGGACACACCAGGAACCGCGGTGTTGGCCGTCGAATGGCGCTAGCTGCGCAGCATTTGTGCACCGCCGCCGTCAGTGTCAGCCAGTTTGCCGTGGCATACGGAGCTCCATCGCAGTCTTTAACACTGGTAGCATGCCGCGACAGCGTGGACGTGAACCGTATGTGCAGTTGACGGACTTTGAGCGAGGGCGTATAGTGGGCATGCGGGAGGCCGGGTGGACGTACCGCCGAATTGCTCAACACGTGGGGCGTGAGGTCTCCACAGTACATCGATGTTGTCGCCAGTGGTCGGCGGAAGGTGCACGTGCCCGTCGACCTGGGACCGGACCGCAGCGACGCACGGATGCACGCCAAGACCGTAGGATCCTACGCAGTGCCGTAGGGGACCGCACCGCCACTTCCCAGCAAATTAGGGACACTGTTGCTCCTGGGGTATCGGCGAGGACCATTCGCAACCGTCTCCATGAAGCTGGGCTACGGTCCCGCACACCGTTAGGCCGTCTTCCGCTCACGCCCCAACATCGTGCAGCCCGCCTCCAGTGGTGTCGCGACAGGCGTGAATAGAGGGACGAATGGAGACGTGTCGTCTTCAGCGATGAGAGTCACTTCTGCCTTGGTGCCAATGATGGTCTTATGCGTGTTTGGCGCCGTGCAGGTGAGCGCCACAATCAGGACTGCATACGACCGAGGCACACAGGGCCAACACCCGGCATCATGGGAGCGATCTCCTACACTGGCCGTACACCACTGGTGATCGTCGAGGGGACACTGAATAGTGCACGGTACATCCAAACCGTCATCGAACCCATCGTTCTACCATCCCTAGACCGGCAAGGGAACTTGCTGTTCCAACAGGACAATGCACGTCCGCATGTATTCCGTGCCACCCAACGTGCTCCAGAAGGTGTAAGTCAACTACCCTGGCCAGCAAGATCTCCGGATCTGTCCCCCATTGAGCATGTTTGGGACTGGATGAAGCGTCGTCTCACGCGGTCTGCACGTCCAGCACGAACGCTGGTCCAACTGAGGCGCCAGGTGGAAATGGCATGGCAAGCCGTTCCACAGGACTACATCCAGCATCTCTACGATCGTCTCCATGGGAGAATAGCAGCCTGCATTGCTGCGAAAGGTGGATATACACTGTACTAGTGCCGACATTGTGCGTGCTCTGTTGCCTGTGTCTATGTGCCTGTGGTTCTGTCAGTGTGATCATGTGATGTATCTGACCCCAGGAATGTGTCAATAAAGTTTCCCCTTCCTGGGACAATGAATTCACGGTGTTCTTATTTCAATTTCCAGGAGTGTAATTGAGAGGAGTATAGCCACTGTACATGATTGCCGGAAGTGGCGACGCGAATGTGACGAGAATGCTCGGTCGCAAGAAGAGTGGGGTCCTGGTGGTCACCTGGCACTACCGAGAGGGAAGACCATAGTGTTCAGAGCATGGCTCTGGCGCTTCGCACTGCACCTGCAGCACCAATTTGAACAGCAATTGGCACCTTCAAGGACAGCTCCGAAGTACACGCTCTGTAGCGTGCATTCCACTGACTCTATACCACCGCCGTTTGTGACTTCAGGAGTGTCAAGGGAGAGCTCACCGGAGGGCAGGCTGGGGTCTGTTGTGTTTTCTGACGAAAGCTGGGTCTCCCTCCGTGTCAGTGAAGGTGAGTGTTGGTTGTAAGGGCGCCATTTGAGGGCTTGCAGCCAAAGTGTCTGCGTGCTAGAAAACTGGACCTACACCTGGATTACGGTCTGGGGAGAGGTTTCGTATGACTGCAGAAGCACTCTCGCGGTTGTCCCACGCTCCTTGACCGCAAAGTCAAGCGCAGAACAGGGAGTCAGTGATCATCAGGCCGTTGCAGCATCCCTGAATATGGAAGTAAATAGGAATATTAAAAAAAGGGACGAAGGTTTATCTGTTTAACAAGAGTAAAAGAAGGCAGATTTCAGACTGCCTAACAGATCAAAACGAAAATTTCTGTTCCGACACTGACAATGTTGAGTGTTTATGGAAAAAGTTCAAGGCAATCGTAAAATGCGTTTTAGACAGGTACGTGCGGAGTAAAACTGTGAGGGACGGGAAAAACCCACCGTAGTTCAACAACAAAGTTAGGAAACTACTGCGAAAGCAAAGAGAGCTTCACTGCAAGTTTAAACGCAGTCAAAACCTCTTAGAAGCTAAACGATGTCAAAGTTAGTGTAAGGGGGGCTATGCGTGAAGCGTTCACTGAATTCGAAAGTAAAATTCTATGTACCGACTTGACATCCTAGGAAGTTCTGGTCTTACGTTAAATCAGTAAGTGGCTCGAAACAGCATATCCAGACACTCTGGGATGATGATGGCATTGAAACAGAGGATAACACGCCTAAAGCTGAAATACTAAACACCTTTTTCCAAAGCTGTTTCACAGAAGAAGACCGCACTGCAGTTCCTTCTCTAAATCCTCGCACAAACGAAAAAATGGCTGACATCGAAATGAGTGTCCAAGGAATAGAAAAGCAACTGGAATCACTCAACAGAGGAAAGTCCACTGGACCTGACGGGATACCAATTCGATTCTACAGAGAGTACGCGAAAGAAGCCGGTGATTCGATCTGTTGTCCTGCCATTCATGAACAAGATCCTCGTTTGTTTTTTCCAACAGGATAAGGTTCGTCGACACATCGCTGTTGTAACCCAACGTGCTCTACAGAATGTCAACATCTTGCCTTGGCTTGTTCGATCACCAAATTAGTGTCGAATCGATCAGCTATGAAACTTCATCGGACGGCAACGCCATCGTCATCAACAACCAGCATTAATCGTCCCTGTACTGACCGACCAATGCGAGAGGCATAGAGCTGCATCCCACAAACTGACACCTGGCACAAGTTTGGCACAATGCATTCACGTCTGCATGGTTGCCTTCAACATTCTGGCAGTTATTTATGTACCGCCACTTCACATTTGGAATGATGTACCTCGCGCTTACAAATGACTACTATTTTTCGTTGTTAATCAGTTACATACGTTGAAGAGCTATTCAAATACAGGGATGTGTAAACAGGCAGAATATGGAGCTGCGGTCGGCAACACATACATAAGACAACAAGTGTCTGGCGCAGTTGAACAAGTGTCTGGCGCAGTTGTTAGATCGGTTACTGCTGCTACAATGGCGGCAGGTTATCAATATTTAAGTGAGTTTGAGCTTGGTGTTATAGTCGGTGCACGAACGGTGAGACAATCTCCGAGGTAGCGATGAAGAGGGGATTTTCCCGTACAACTATTTCACGAGTGTACCGTGAATATCAGGAATCCGGTAAAACATCAATTATCTTACATCGCTGAGGCGTCAACGTGCGAACCATTCAACGAAACATAATCGAAATGGGCTTTCGGAGCCGAAGGCCCACTCATGTATCCTTGACGGAAATGAGCGTTTGGAGTCATTGGCCGGGAGGCGCCTTACAGGGCAGGTCCGGCCGCCTTGGTGCAGGTCTTGTTACATTCGACGCCACATTGGGCGACCTGCGCGCCGGTTGGGGATGAAATGATGATGAAGACAACACCCAGTCCTTGAGCGGAGAAAATCCCCGACCCAGCCGGGAATCGAACCCGGGCCCCTTAGGACGGCAGTCCGTCACGCTGACCATTCAGCTATCGAGGCGGACGTGTATCCTTGATGACTGTACGACACAAAGCTTTACCTCTCGCCTGGGCCCGTCAACACCTACAATGGACTGGAAACACGTTGCGTGGTCGGACGAGTCTCTTTTCAAATTGCATAGAGCGGATGGATGTGTACGGGTATGGAGACAACCTAAGGAATCCACGGACCCTGCATGTCACCAGGGGTCTGTTCAAGCTGGTGGAGGCTCTGTAATGGCGTGGGGTGTGTGCAGTTGGAGTAATATGGGACCTCTGACACGCCTAGATACGACTCTGACAGGTGACACGTACGCAAGCATCGTGTCTGATCACCGCATCCGTCCATGTCTATTGCCCATTCCGACGGACTTGGGGGAAATTCCAGCAGGACAATACGACACCCCACACGTCCATAAATACTACAGAGTGTCTCCAGGAACAGTCTTATGAGTTTAAACACTTCCACTGGCCACAAACATTATTGATCATATCAGCGATGCCTTGCAACTTGCTGTTCAGAAGAGATCTCCATCCCCTTGTAGTCTTACGGATTTATTGACAGCCCTGCAGTATTCATGGTGTCAGTTCCCTCCAGCACTTTTTCAGACATTAGTGGAGTCCATACGACGTCCTGTTGTGGCTGTTTTGCGTGCTCGCGGGGTCTCTACATGATGAAGAAGGTGTACCAGTTCCCTTGGCTCTTCAGCGAATGTTAGCTTGACAAATAAATTCCCGAGATTTTATTACTCTCCATTACTATTTTTATTTTTTATTTATTTATTTAACCTGATCAGATTAGGGCCATCAGGCCCTCTCTTACAGCGGACCAGTGTTCCACACATCCAGCATTTCACACATCAAAGTTACATCATGACAATAGTTTAAATAAGAAAATTAGATTACTCTAGTGACAAAATGAATAAAGAGTAATGACTAAGACCTAATAAAGTAGTTGCTGGCAGTATTTTTATAACAGGTGTCTATACATACAAATTATGATAAAAGCAATAATAATAACAGTAAAAAAGAAAATCAAATAATAATGATAAACATGAGAAAAATTGGCAATACTAATGAAGATTTGTGCAGATGTACGTTAATATCTTGGTGTGTAAAGTAGATGTTTACTAGTATAGCGAGTTTTGGGGAAGGGAGATTGAAGGAGGGTGAAAGAGGGAAGTAATGAGCTGAAGTGCATTCACGTACAGAGGAAGGCATTACTGTTGCTTAAGTAGATACGTCATTAACTGTTTTTTGAAGCCGGACATGTTTTTAAGTTCTCTAACATAACGAGGGAGGTTATTCCAGAGTCGGGTTCCCGCAACTGTAAAGGACTTGGAGAAGGTGACTGAGCGATGCAGTGGAACAGAGATGATTTTATTATGATGGGAACGTGTGTTTCTGTCATGTTGTTCCGACATAAGCGTTAACCCTCCAGCAGGCGCGTCAACTTTCATGACACCACTAGTCGCGATGTATCTCGTGGATACATGCGACGATTTTTGTGGTTTTTTGTTTGTTTACAGGTTCTTTTTCTTTTGTTTTTGTTTGAAATTGCAGTTACCTTTATTGTTACAGATTTTACAAATACAGAAGTGAACATCAGGCTCATTACACTTTCAAATTAACAGAAACATTTGACATTTTGTAATGGAGAAGTACATGAAATTCTTTTAAAAATTGATTTTATTATAGATACAAATAAATTATTGAACTAATCAAAGAATGTCTTTTTTTAGTGATTGCCCTCTACAGAAAGATATTGTTCACAAATTATTTTTGCGTGCTTTTGCAAACAAAGATGTGTACCGCATTTTTCACATGTATACTTGCTGAGACAAGTCTTTTTTGTCTCGCTGTAGCATGACTGGCACCTTTTTCTTTTCTTGTTTTCTGCTTCCAAGGATTGTTCAGCGTTTTCTTGCTCTTTTCCTTTAGGTTTGTACTTTACTAGCACTGACTTTATATCATCAGGTAGAGTCATAATAAGAGCTCTTCTTTTGAGATGATCTTGCAGTAGAGTCAGAGCCAAAGTTTTGAGGTACTCGAGCCGATTTGAGTATTTATTCTTGTTGCTCAAGAAAATCACTCTTGAGTTGATGCTTGCAATGTTCAACAGGTGGAAAAAAATCACCATAGGCCATCTTCTTGTTGACCTAGCTACACTGTAGGTTGCACAGAGTTTGTCAACTACATCAACTCCTGATTTGGTGTCATTATAGTGTAGAATAATTGCTGGTTTTTTCTCTACACCTTCCGAAACCTCACTTGACGATACATGCACTCTCGAAAGGAGGACTACAGTTTTCCCGACATACGACACAAGGGTTTCATTCTTGCTGTAGCCAAATATGCTATCATATTGCTGTCTACTTTTTGGTGCTACGAAATTCGATGGCAGTTCCTTCTTGTTTTTTCTAATTGTGCCTACAAACGACAGTCTACTTTTATGCAGTTCTCTTACTAACTCCAAACTAGTGAACCAGTTATCTGCTGTAATGTTTCTACCCGTCCCATATATTGGTTCGGCAAGCGTCAGAATCACTTCTTTGGCGGAGTTGTTATTCTGAAAGGGTCCTTCTGGTTGTGATGCACAATATGTTTCCATGTTGTAAGTATAATAAAGCTTGGCATCACATAGGCAGAAAATTTTGATGCCATATTTAGCTGGTTTGGATGGTATGAACTGGCGAAATCCACACCGGCCTCGAAATGCTGGTAGCTGCTCATCAATTGTGACGTTGTGACCGAGGGACTAATGTGTCTTGTAGTTATTCAAACACATGGTGAACATTTCCCTCACGGCTGCTAATTTGTCTGTCTTGCGCCGTTCTTGTCTTGTGGCTCCATCATCAAAACGAGCACATCTTATTAGGAACAGGAAACGTTTTTCGGACATGGTCATTCTAAAAATATTCAGACCAAGGTCATCTGCTGTCCAGAAGTCGTGAACATTCTGTCGCCCACCACGGAACACACCAGCAAGGTATAACAAGCCAAGAAAGGCTTTTATTTCGATTGCGTCTGTGTCCTTGCAGTCACTCTCGCGAGCATAGTTTCCTTCTACATCAGCTATACGCCTGTTAGTGTTGACCACAATTAGAATCTAGGATATCATTACTGATGAATAGGCTCCAGCAATCAATTTCAGTTACCATTTTCTTTGCGCCTCCAACTACCCCAGGCAGTTTGGTTAGTATATTATGAGGCCGTGTCTGTGTTGCTTTCCAAGGCACTTTCCTCCATTTAGTTCCATCCATACCTAATATAAAAAACTAAGTACATTACACCATTATTAGATATTGTTATTATTACATCTGAAAGCATATTTATTGTCTTTTCTTCTCACCAAAATAGTAATGTTCATCAGTTTCCTGCGCTTCATTATTTTCCTCTTCATCAAATTCATGATCTGTGTCTGAGTCTACAGATCGTGTTTCGAGTATATCTTCGGTTTCTGAATCAGTTTCTGCAAGATCATCTTCATCTTCAATGGATACCTCGTCGTCGAGAAGAAGGCGATGTACTTCTTCCAAATCCTTAGGATTTTCTAGATCATATCGTTTACTCATTTTGAAAGAGAGTTCACGTAGCTACAACGAAACGTTGTTTCATTTAGAAGATAACAACGAAACTGCCGACTTGCGTACGCTGTAAGCAATGCAACAGCTGCAGTCATTAGCGGCGACAAAGCGTTACCCGAGTAGGCGCGCTGTATCTGAGAGATACAGGCAGTACACGTTCCCACACCTGACTCATTTATGACCTTCTCAGTATCGGGATAAGACTGAAGCTATAAGAAAGGTATGACACAAGATGTCGTGGGACAGCAAACCGTTACCACTGTTCATTGCGGTGATATTAGAGAAAAAGTAGGTCATGTATCTCACAGATACATGCGCGACTGTCGGAGGGTTAAGGACGAGGAGAGATATGAGGGACAGTGTACATTTATGAAGCAGTAGATGAGGCAGAGTGTATGAAAATCTCTGCGTTTGTCTGCACGCAGCCAGGACAATGTTGCATATGCTGGTGAAATGTGATCAAAAAGTCGAACGTCACAGATATATCGGACGCAGGCATTCATGACCAGCTCTAGACGTCGCGAATTTTCTGAGAGAGGCCTTGTAGGATAATATCGCTGTAGTCAATGACTGGGGGTATAAGCGTTTGTACTAATTTCGAAAGGGAAGAGTTTTTTATATTTTTGTAGGACATGAAGGGATGCTGATGCTTTTTTGCATAGTGCAGTTACATGCTCTGTCCAATTTAGATTTTCATCATTTATTACTCCCAAACTCTTTGCTGAGGGAGAGAAGTTAATATTTGTTCCATTTAGGATAAGAGATGGTACGGATTCCCTTTGTTTTGGTCTAATGAGGTTAGAGTGACCAACAAGTACCGCTTGGGTTTTAGATGGGTTTAGTTATAGTGCTATGTCCTGTGCCCATTTTGATAGCGCGCCGAGGCCAGTATTGAAATTTTCAATAGCTTTCTTAAGATTGCTTGGTTTCGCACTTAGATACAACTGAAGGTCATCAGCATACATACGATATTTGCAATAGGTCAGAACCGATGACACATCATTGACATACAGAGAGAAGAGTATAGGACCTAATACTGAGCCTTGGGGAACGCCTGACGCTACCTGCCGCCATTGTGATTTTATATTCCCGGACAGGACGCGTTGCTGACGAGACGTCATGTATAAGCGAAACCATTGCACTGAACTTGATGAGAAATTTAGACCGCTAAGTTTGGCTAGTAAGATGTCGAAGTCGACAGTATCAGATGCTTTGCTGAAATCTAAGAAGCAAATGATGGTCGCTTCTTGTCTGTCCGTGGCAAGTTTCAGGTCGTCTGTCACCTTTAACAGTGCGGATGTTGATGGAATCAGCGTAATTTGTTTTAAAAATAGGAGTGCTAATTTCTGTTGATCCCAATGTCCTGTCAAGTGCGAGACTCTGTTGAGTGTATTAGCAGACATGTGAATCGGATGAGGGATAATGATCGCAGGAAGGATGGGAACGATTGGTATAGACGTAACTGCAACTGGAATCACTCAACAGAGGAAAGTCCACTGGACCTGACGGGATACCAATTCGATTCAACACAGAGTACGCGAAAGAACTTGCCCCCCTTCTAACAGCCGTGTACCGCGAGTCTCTAGAGGAACGGAAGGTTCCAAATGATTGGAAAAGAGCAAAGGTAGTCCCAGTCTTCAACAAGGGTCGTCGAGCAGATGCGCAAAACTATAGACCTATATATCTGACGTCGATCTGTTGTAGAATTTTAGAACATGTTTTTTGCTCGAGTATCATGTCGTTTTTGGAAACTCAGAATCTACTATGTAGGAATCAACATGGATTCCGGAAACAGCGATCGTGTGAGACCCAACTCGCTTTATTTGTTCATGAGACCCAGAAAATATTAGATACAGGCTCCCAGGTAGATGCTATTTTTCTTGACTTCCGGAAGGCGTTCGATACAGTTCCGCACTGTCGCCTGATAAACAAAGTAAGAGCCTACGGAATATCAGACCAGCTGTGTGGCTGGATTGAAGAGTTTTTAGCAAACAGAACACAGCATGTTGTTATCAACGGAGAGACGTCTACAGACGTTAAAGTAACCTCTGGCGTGCCACAGGGGAGTGTTATGGGACCATTGCTTTTCACAATATATATAAATGACCTAGTAGATAGTGTCGGAAGTTCCATGCGGCTTTTCGCGGATGATGCTGTAGTATACAGAGAAGTTGCAGCATTAGAAAATTGTAGCGAAATGCAGGAAGATCTGCAGCGGATAGGCACTTGGTGCAGGGAGTGGCAACTGACCCTTAACATAGACAAATGTAATGTATTACGAATACATAGGATCCTTTATTGTATGATTATATGATAGCGGAACACACACTGGTAGCAGTTACTTCTGTAAAATATCTGGGAGTATGCGTGCGGAACGATTTGAAGTGGAATGGTAATATAAAATTAATTGTTGGTAAGGCGGGTACCAGGTTGAGATTCATTGGGAGAGTCCTTAGAAAATGTAGTCCATCAACAAAGGAGGTGGCTTACAAAACACTCGTTCGACCTATACTTGAGTATTGCTCATCAGTGTGGGATCCGTACCAGGTCGGGAGATAGAGAAGATCCAAAGAAGAGCGGCGCGTTTCGTCACAGGGTTATTTGGTAAGCGTGATAGCGTTACGGAGATGTTTAACAAACTCAAGTGGCAGACTCTGCAAGAGAGGCGCTCTGCATCGCGGTGTAGCTTGCTCGCCAGGTTTCGAGAGGGTGCGTTTCTGGATGAGGTATCGAATATATTGCTTCCCCCTACTTATACCTCCCGAGGAGATCACGAATGTAAAATTAGAGAGATTAGAGCGCGCACAGAGGCTTTCAGACAGTCGTTCTTCCCGCGAACCATACGCGACTGGAACAGGAAAGGGAGGTAATGACAGTGGCACGTAAAGTGCCCTCCGCCACACACCGTTGGGTGGCTTGCGGAGTATAAATGTAGATGTAGATGAAGACGGGCGCGAGGCTGGACTACCGCCGGCCGCGCAGCCTCCGCGGCCGTGTCCCGGTGCGCGTACGTGTATGTGTGCCAGTGGCGCGGCTGCTCGCGTGGAAAGCGACGCGTCGTGAGCGCCAGCAGTCCGACGCCCGCGGCGCCCGACCACAATGGGGCTGGCGAGGTGCGCGCACAGTGAAAGCAGGGGACGGCCGGTCCATCTCCCACCGGGCGCGCCACCTGTCGCTTTCTGTGGAGGCGCTCGGCGTGGCGTACCGTGTCAAGGCTGCGCGGCGGCTGCCGGCCGAGAAACTGCCGCAAGTCCGGCTGGTCAGCGTGACGAGCGGCGGCCGGCGCACGAGGAAAGCTCCGAGATTAACCGTAACCAGAAGAAAGGGAGACGCGGCGCGGCGCGGCGCGGCGGGAGAAAGGACTGCCCAGTCACGCGAGGCGGCCCACGCCGGCGCTGGGTAGCTTACCGTACCGGCGAGGGAGCACCGCTCTGATCGTCTCGTGTGACCGACACAGTACTTTCTCCGGTAGTTCGTAGAAAGAGGTGCGTGGAGCCTCACAAAAGTAGCCGGAGGCTAATCACACTCATTTTTGGTTTTTCTTGTTAACGTGAGAGAGTATGTGTAAGAGGAGCCCCCATCCCCGTAATCGAGATCGCTGGCGCATTCTTGTGTACTGGATATCATATCGGAGACAACTTGTAAGGGGCCTCTTACGTGAGGAAAACAATTTTACCAGTTTTAATAAATTATTGTCTCTTATTGATGTATTCACGATAGTTAGGAAGTGCTGCAGTCCGTAGCCGCCCATGAATCGGAGAGCATTTCCCACGCTGGCTGGCTACGTGACGAAGCGACCAAAGTCACGCGTAGTGTGGTGGAGGCTCGGCGCTTTACCGTAGCAACAAGCGTTAGCCTGGGAAATATACATGACGGGAAGTACCGCCACCTTGGCGCCAAAGTCACCGATTTTGTTTCTTTAATGATTAAAGTCATTTATGATAACATGAATACTAGGAGGAGCCACTGGATGTTTAAAACTATTTATCATAATTTTGCCTCGTTAAAATTCATACCCGTTCATTAACAAATCCATAAGTACGAACTTGATCGGAAATCCACGAACTGTGACGAAACTAGTAAGAGATACGGACTGCGCGCCAAAGTCGGCAGTCGGCGTTAAGAGCTCTTCCTGTCTTGTTCGATGGTAGCCACGCTCTCGGTTACGTGTAGTTTGTGACATGAGTGTTTCATGATTGATCTAATAGGTATAAAAGTGATATTACGGCATTCTGAATGTTAATTTCGAGTAAATAGATACCCCAAAGTTGATCGACAGCAATTTCAGATAATTAGCTTCCACCGACAGAGACATCTCAATGCGCCAATGAAGAATCTGCACGGGACGACATTTACGAGAGCTGCACCGTGCACAGGTAGGAGGAAATCCGTCGACACGACCCATCAAGGGGGATCAAGAAAGGTCTGACTTACACTCGCAAATTCCGTGTGGAAATGTTGACCAGTCATACTGTACGTCACATACAGAACCCTCTACGGGCTCGCGGCTAAGCTGAGTAATAACAGTATCAGTTTAGAAGCGAGGGGATCTTGCAAGCTGGTTCGAATCTTGCTGGTGAAAGAAATTCAGGCTACTATCGTCATATTTAATTATATCAAAGTTCCGTCCATCGTGTTCCACCCGTAGGGTTGTCAAGAACTTTTGACTAATAAGTTACAGGACAACAACAAGCTGCAAAAAACCCAACAGTAAGAAAGGAGACGACCAGAAACTATATCCGACTAAATTTCTTAAACGTTAGCCTCCGTCTGACAGAAGGAGCTTATTATGAGAAACCGTTTGGACATTCGTTGTCTTTGGAGAACAACACTATTTTCGAACTCTATTATCTCAGGGTAAGAGTTAATTTAGCTGTATTTGAATAAGTAAGTGAATTTCATCTGGCGCTTCCAGAGGACGCTAAAATCACGAAAACGTAAAAAAATTAAAATGGTTAGTTTTTAAATAAACACTCCCCTCGGGCCAGCTCAAAAACGTACCCTGACAATAATTCCTTTGTACAGCCTCTGTAACTGGTTTGGAGCATTGAGACAGACATGTCCGAAGGTACAGGCACTGTCGTGGCTACAGCAGCTACGTATACGTGAAATGTATTCGCATTTGCGAATATGAACAACCATCAGCTGTATAATGGAATGACGACAGTAAAATTTTGTATCGGACTGGGACTCGAACCCGGATTACCTGCGGATCGCCTTAACCGCAATAATTACCTGTGCACGATTCAACGACATCGAAATTTCCATATCTGGTCGTTCCTGCCTCACAACCTGTAATACTCGTACACATGTTATTTAAGTCCCGTAAAGGGGAGGACATGTCAATTAGACACGTCAAATGAATTCGCAATTGCGAATAAGGACAACCATCAGCTGTCGAACGGTATGACGACAACGAAGATTTGTGCCGGACCGCACGCATGCATGCATGTCCAAAGGAACTTTGCATCGTAATCAGAACAGCACAGACAGTGCAATATCGTATTTATCTGCCGATACCGGACAAGCGGCATCCAAGTACAACGTCTAACCTATACGGGAATGTAGATAATGAATGTACCAGTACAGGTCGTAGATGCAGGGTTGGCGGCGGACGGAAGTTCGGCTGTGTCCGTGAGTCTAGGACCGATAGCCAAATAGTAAAGCGAGCTCTCGCAATAAGCGGAAAATCCCTGTTCAAGACCGGGTCCGGCTCAAATTTTCACTATCGCTACTGCATTCTACAGTTGATGGTTGTCCTCATTCGCAATTGCGAATTCATTTGATGTACTTCATATTGGCTGCCGTCGCCGCAGTGCCTGTTCCGTTGGACACGCATGCAGCGATTCTCAGTTGATGTGTCTCCCACGTACGGAGATACACATCATTAATGTAAGAGTGCAGGTTGTAGACACGAGGTTGTCGATGTATGGAAGTTTGGGACTGCCCGTGAGTCGTGCTCGGACAGCTGGATGGTAAGGTGATTAGATTAGATTAGATTAGATTAATACTAGTTCCATGGATCATGAATACGATATTTCGTAATGATGTGGAACGAGTCACATTTTCCAATACATGACATAATTAAGTTAATTTAACAACATACTTAAGTTAATATAACAACTTTTTCATCTTTTTGTGTTTTTTATTTTTATTTTTATTTTTATTTATTTTTTTATTTTTTTATTTTTTTTTATTTTTTTAACTTATATCTAAAAATTCCTCTATGGAGTAGAAGGAGTTGTCATTCAGAAATTCTTTTAATTTCTTCTTAAATACTTCTTGGTTATCTGTCAGACTTTTGATACTATTTGGTAAGTGACCAAAGACTTTAGTGCCAGTATAATTCACCCCTTTCTGTGCCAAAGTTAAATTTAATCTTGAATAGTGAAGATCATCCTTTCTCCTAGTATTGTAGTCATGCACACTGCTATTACTTTTGAATTGGGTTTGCTTGTTAATAACAAATTTCATAAGAGAGTATATATACTGAGAAGCTACTGTGAATATCCATAGATCCTTAAATAAATGTCTGCAGGATGATCTTGGGTGGACTCCAGCTATTATTCTGGTTACACGCTTTTGTGCAATAAATACTTTATTCCTCAGTGATGAATTACCCCAAAATATGATGCCGTATGAAAGCAACGAGTGAAAATAGGCGTAGTAAGCGATCAGCGGCAACCGGTGTTCGAGCCTATTCCGGCACAGATTTTCACTGTCGTCATTCCATTCTACAGCTGATGATCTCATGTAATGAGAGCTTGAGACATTCCTTTGGTGATCCCATCAGACGGATGAAGACGTTAAGCTCTGCGGTGCTGTTGAGAGGAGTAAGCCACTGGTCGCCACCTCTTCTTTTCCATTCATCCACAGCAACGAAAACACAACGCTGCGCTGTACATGAACTCACTACAGCCCAGACGACACAGGTACACACCTGGCACTTCGTAACAGGCCGTGGGAAGGCACCGGCAAACCACTTGCACCAGGACGTTGCACGGGGCGGTAATGCGGGACTCCCCCTGCAGCCGCCGACGCTCAGACTGACCTCGGATTTTGATGTATGAGGATGCGAGTATTAAATGTCGACTCGGGCGATCGGGAGAGGACGCCTTATTGTCTGGCTCAATGCTTCACACCAGTTACAGAGGCTACTGAGAGGAACACTGTCAGAGAAGGCTTTTGAGCTCGCCCCAGGGGCGTGTTTATCTAAAAACCAACCCTTGTTGTAGATCTTACTGCACTCTGGAAGCCACAGATGAAATTTACTACCTATTGTAGTGTAACGACGTAAGTTTCTTATAAATGATTTTCTTTCGACATATGACCATGTGTAGACTTCGTCACCTACGTCAGTTACAACCCACTTCAAAATTATTTATATTCTTAAATTGTCTCAGAATGGTTCTTGAACGAAACTGCAAAACATCGTTTGAGTCGTATGCGCAGAATTACGTCACTCGGGCCAATTGGTTTGCGTAAAATTTCTCAATTTTAGATGTCGTTTGTTTCTCTTCCGAAATTATATTGATACACGTTATCTGATTTAATCGATATTAGGACCACATTGAATAAACTTTTTGAGATTCAAAGTTACGATGAACGCTGTCAAAATTCAATAATCTTGTCAAATATATTATTAATCCATTCACATAATTCTTCATAAACAAATCCTCAGAACACGTATTTCAACTTTAGTTGCATCCACTAGTTTATTATCTTCCTACATACAGACGTGAACCTGAGCCTTGACGAGACAAAACTAAACATTTTCAATAATATTAAACTTCCTATGATATCATTGTTGTACAAAACATTACAAATTCTCATTTATCAATTTTTAGAAGCACGACGCAACAACTCGGTTCCAGGATCTTCTGTTGCTCTTTGGCTGTCGACCCGCGACGTATAGTGGCCAGCAATTTTCTCTCTGGTCCCGGCAGCGAAGATGCTGTCTCCGTACATGAAACATAAAAAAAAAATACAGAAACTTTAGACAATTCACAACCATTACAAATATTACAAAAAATACATAAACAAAACTAAATTAAACTTATATTCACCTGCAAACTGGGCTGACACTGGTGGATGGGTGACGCTTCAATTTCGCGTCCCACTACACTATTCAAATACAAATAACGTAACTTTCGCCGGTCGGTGTGGCCGAGCGGTTCTAGGCCGCTGATTAAATATTTAGAACTCATCGATCTAATAGTTTTTGTAATAATCAATCTCAATTTAATAAAAATTTTATATGTTGTATAGCATATTTTTCATACATAGCTTTTGCGATGGGTATAACTAATTTTATATTTTCAAACAAAAGAGTCTGATGGTTCAGAAAAGCTGAGTCAAGAGTCGACTGAAAAGTCCAAGAGGAAAATTTCTGCGAGTAGTGAAGAAGACAGGCAAAACGATGTAAGGGAAGAGCCCCCACCAACTTAACAACAGCGACCTATTGGAAATTGAGTTTCGAGGTATCTGTCTCACCTAGAAGCGATCTCGCTTGACGAACACCAACTGTTATTGGACAATCGTAAGGGAGGAAAGAAAGTACAGAAGCTGTGGACTGTTATGTTAAATACAAATAAGCGGAGATACAGGAAAAAACACACGAAACCTAATGTCACTCCAAAATGAAGACCTATTACAGGATTAGAAACGTCGAATATAGATACTGGAACTCCGAAAAAGTAATTCACAATCACGAAAGACATTGCCAACGTATCAAATTTTAAAAATTTCGGAATATCAGCCAAGTTAAAAACGATCTCACTCCAACAGTTCGTATTCTCATATCAACACGCACTTGAAATCTGGAAATGAACACAACAGACCCTTACATCACCGCAATATGACAAGACACATGAATTCGTGACACCAGACCAAATACAATAGTCATTTGGCTATCACGATAAAATGTATTTTGTGCGATAATTTCAGAAACACCGGATTTAACGGAATTTAATTGTGGACTGACAACATTACACAAGAAACTGCGGAAGAAACGTAGTTACTAAAACATTTTACAAACTACGTAAGAGCACAGTATCCCTACTTTTGAGATATTACGAACAGTGTACATATAGCTGCGTCTCCTAGTTTTCATTTTGCTTTTGAGGTTACAACTTTTATCTATTTTGTTAGTTGTGTGAAATATCAGAATCCTTTGCATTTGTAAAGAAGTACGAATAGTCTGTAACGACGAGTAATAGCATATCGTGCGCTGTGGACTAGACGACCGTCTTCTCGTTACAGCATGTTCTTCCCAGTCACCAGGGCAATGTGGTGTGTAAGTACAAACAGAGCATACAATGTGAAACCTGAGTTTTGCCGGTTTACATAAGGTTCCCAAAACTTACGGAAATGCAGCCGGATGACGTTTTCAACAGCCGCCGATACTTCGACAGGCGCGCACTCTGACGTGAGAAGGTCTGTATCTTACCCCCTCCTGGACTCTCAGTGTGTGGACTTCGTATTTGCAACTGCTGCAGAGAGGTTTTCGCCACTCTGGCATGAGTGGGTTTTATCGTAGAGCAGCATCACTTCACGCTGTTTTCCTGGTCATTGTTCCTGGAATATGTCGCCAAAACGTCTCAGTTGTTGACAATAAATGTCAGCAGCGATTGTTACACCTCGGGAAAGCAATTCGTAGTACAGCATACCGTCGCCGTTCCACCAAATGCTTAACATTATCTTTTGTTGATGGACTCAGGTCTTTGTACAGGAAGTTACTGCTTTGTTTGGGCTCAACCATTCCTCTCTGTTCGTTACGTTAGCGCAAAGCTGCCATACCTCGTCATCAGGTTTCTTAAAGACACTGTATCTCGTCACCAGTCACGATGCAAGATAGAAATGATCGGTGATGTTCACGGGCCAACGAGCAAGCAGATATGCACATGTGGCCACCCACCGATTTTTGTGATTTATGCTTAGAGCACGCGGAATGATCACTGTTCATCACGTTCGATAGTTCTATAGTACCCTGACGTGGATCATTGTGGATTAATACGTTTAGACCATCTCCATCAATCCCAGAAGGTCTTTTGAACGTGGAAAGTCACTGATGTCAAAACGATCCCACTTGAAATGGGAAACCATTTTGTTGCCGCGCTCAGTACAATGGCATTCTCCCCATACACAGGGCAACTGCACTGAAGAACCAAAAAAACGTAATACGTGTAGGGCCCCCGCGACCACGCAGAAGCGCCGCAACAGCCGTGGCATGGAGTCGATTAATGTCTGAAGTAGTGCTGGAAGGAATGTACACCATCAGTCCTGCAGGGCTGTCGATAAATCCGTAACAGTACGATGGAGTGGAGATCTCTTCTGAACAGCACGTTGCAAGACAATCCAGATACGCTCAATAAGGTTCATGTCTGGAGAGTCTGGTGGCCGTCGGAAGTGTTTAGACTCAGAAGAGTGTTCCTAGAGCCACTCTGTAGCAATTATGGTCGTGTGGGGTGTGGCATTGTTCTGCTGGAATTGCCCACGTCCGTCCGAATGCACTACGGACATGGATGAATGCAGGTGATCAGACAGGATGCTTACGTACGTGTCACCTGTCAGAGTCGTACCTAGGCGTATCAGAGGTCCCATATCACTCCAACTGCACGCGTTCCACACCACCACAGAGCCTCCACCAGCTTGAACAGTCCCCTGCTGACATGGAGAATCCATAATTCATGAGGTTTTCTCCGTATCTGTAGACGTCCATCCGCTCGATACAATTTGAAACTAGACTTGTCCGACCCGGCAACATGTTTCCAGTCATCAACAGTGCAATTTCAGAAGTCATTGGCCCAGGCGAGGTGTAAGGCTTTGTCTCGTGCAATCATCAAGGTTACACCAGTGGACCTTCGGCTCCGAAAGCCCATATCGATGAAGTTACGTTGAATGGTTCGCAAGCTGACACTTGTTGATGGCCGAGAATTGAAATCTGCAGCAATTTGTCGAAGGGTTGCATTTCTGTCAACTGAACGATTCTCTTCAGTCGTCTTTATTACCGTTCTTGCAGGATCTTTTTCCGCCTCAGCGATGTCGGAGATTTGATGTTTTACCGGATTCCTGATATTCACAGTACACTCGTGAATGGTGGTACGAGAAAATCCCCGCTTCAGCGCTACCTCAGAGATGCTGTGTCCCACCGGTCGTGCGCCGACTATAACTTGACGTTCAAATCCAATTAAATCTTGATAACCTGCCATTGCAGCAGCAGTACCCTGTCTAACAACTGCGCCAGACACTTGTCTTATAAAAGCGCCCGCTTAACCCTTCTGGGCAGAACAGGTAATAGGATTGTGGAAAGGGCCAAGGGTTGAGGTCAGTTTCTGCTTATAATTGTCATTTATTGAAATTTATAACATTTACAATCAATGCATCTCTTTCACGGCTGAAAGCTTCCAACAACAAATCTTCACAAGATAAAAATCCAATTAAGATAGCAATAAAATAATTCAAAAGACAACATACGAAATGTGCGATACAAAAACTACAAAATTTTTAAAATATATTACCATCATCCTTAAAGGTAGAAGGCCGCAGTGTTTGAGGTTGAAAGATAAATTTAAAAATTAATTATTGCAAAATTTAAAAAAAACAAATAACAATAAGCCTAAAATTTAAAATAGCTGACAACAGATTATTACACACCGGTGGCACTCATAAAGCCTCCATGGAGATCGGTCTGTTCTCGTTCACTTAGGTGAGACAGGTGGTGAGCCCAACTATACTTGATCCGTCGAAACCCAACCAGGGGGCAGCCACGGACCGACCGACACAACGACTTGCTTCCCGTCAATCAGTACATGAGAACTCAAACCGGCAATGTTTCCATCGTGATAATCCACAATGGAGTATGTATTAGCTATCAAAATTACACACCATGTTGGACAGCGACAACAGGTGAGGAAAGGACGCTGCATGAAATTACGTTAGTGGCCAGGGCAGATAACCGGAACACTAACGACCACTAGGCAGAAAATTCCGTTGGTATACTTGAATTTGAAACACAGTAATAGTTAACTTCGTTCCAAAGAACACTGCCTGAATTTACGTCAGTGCCCAGGTCAGGTAACCAGAACACTAACGGCCACAAGACAGAAAATTCCACTGGTGCACTCAAATCGTAATCAAACGAAGAAGTTATTTGCACCGCATGGCGGCTAATTCTCAGCAGACGAACCACTCGGTGTTGCTCACCGGAAAACTTCCCCAACAGCAAACCACCGAAGCGAACCACCACAAAATGAATAGACGTGGCTTGGGAAGTTGAAACCACTACTCAACTTTGAGGTCCTGGGCCGGTGAACCAAGAAGCTCGTAGCGATCGGACAGCTCCATACACGCTCCGACCATGCGCAGGGGCTGCCAGCGGCCCCAGCCGACTGCACGCGCGGAGGTAACTTCCCTCGTCCGCAACAACCGACCGACTCCCTGCAGACCCCCTTACCGGAAACTACACTCCTGGAAATGGAAAAAAGAACACATTGACACCGGTGTGTCAGACCCACCATACTTGCTCCGGACACTGCGAGAGGGCTGTACAAGCAATGATCACACGCACGACACAGCGGACACACCAGGAACCGCGGTGTTGGCCGTCGAATGGCGCTAGCTGCGCAGCATTTGTGCACCGCCGCCGTCAGTGTCAGCCAGTTTGCCGTGGCATACGGAGCTCCATCGCAGTCTTTAACACTGGTAGCATGCCGCGACAGCGTGGACGTGAACCGTATGTGCAGTTGACGGACTTTGAGCGAGGGCGTATAGTGGGCATGCGGGAGGCCGGGTGGACGTACCGCCGAACTGCTCAACACGTGGGGCGTGAGGTCTCCACAGTACATCGATGTTGTCGCCAGTGGTCGGCGGAAGGTGCACGTGCCCGTCGACCTGGGACCGGACCGCAGCGACGCACGGATGCACGCCAAGACCGTAGGATCCTACGCAGTGCCGTAGGGGACCGCACCGCCACTTCCCAGCAAATTAGGGACACTGTTGCTCCTGGGGTATCGGCGAGGACCATTCGCAACCGTCTCCATGAAGCTGGGCTACGGTCCCGCACACCGTTAGGCCGTCTTCCGCTCACGCCCCAACATCGTGCAGCCCGCCTCCAGTGGTGTCGCGACAGGCGTGAATGGAGGGACGAATGGAGACGTGTCGTCTTGAGCGATGAGAGTCGCTTCTGCCTTGGTGCCAATGATGGTCGTATGCGTGTTTGGCGCCGTGCAGGTGAGCGCCACAATCAGGACTGCATACGACCGAGGCACACAGGGCCAACACCCGGCATCATGGTGTGGGGAGCGATCTCCTACACTGGCCGTACACCACTCGTGATCGTCGAGGGGACACTGAATAGTGCACGGTACATCCAAACCGTCATCAAACCCATCGTTCTACCATTCCTAGACCGGCAAGGGAACTTGCTGTTCCAACAGGACAATGCACGTCCGCATGTATCCCGTGCCACCCAACGTGCTCTAGAAGGTGTAAGTCAACTACCCTGGCCAGCAAGATCTCCGGATCTGTCCCCCATTGAGCATGTTTGGGACTGGATGAAGCGTCGTCTCACGCGGTCTGCACGTCCAGCACGAACGCTGGTCCAACTGAGGCGCCAGGTGGAAATGGCATGGCAAGCCGTTCCACAGGACTACATCCAGCATCTCTACGATCGTCTCCATGGGAGAATAGCAGCCTGCATTGCTGCGAAAGGTGGATATACACTGTACTAGTGCCGACATTGTGCATGCTCTGTTGCCTGTGTCTATGTGCCTGTGGTTCTGTCAGTGTGATCATGTGATGTATCTGACCCCAGGAATGTGTCAATAAAGTTTCCCCTTCCTGGGACAATGAATTCACGGTGTTCTTATTTCAATTTCCAGGAGTGTATATTCACCAAACCAAAGATCGTACATAGCGCAAATATCGACACACATCACTTCTGCCATGGTAGAAGGAAGAAGAACCACGACGTAACCGCGACAAGGGTGGGAAACCAAACACAGACAGACAGCGAAGTTTACGAAAACGCATAGTTGAGAGAGAGCACGGCTCAGACCAAAGCGGCTTATTCTGCTGGTTTACATATCTCTGTATTTGAATACGCATTCCTACACCAGTTTCTTTGGCGCTTCAGTGTAGTTCTGGCTGCCTCCGACGCTGTCAGGATATGCGATAATGTTCCGATTTCTCTAATTCTCACTACATTTCATAGCTTCCATAGTTTCGTTCACGGTCTGCAAATGACAAAAGACGATATGTAAACTTAAGTAGTGACAGTGAACTATAAAAAAAAAATGCTGTCCATAAATAAATCCATAGAAGCCGGAATACCCAAATGCAAAACGAAAACGTTACGAATTATTAATAATGAAATATTCTTACCGTTGTGGTATCAAAGGGAAATACGAAAAAGAAACTCTGAATGCATACCTAACAGTCGTTTGAGATGCAATACATTTTTTGTAAATTTAGCTTTTGCGTTAGTACCCGTTCTCAAACTCTCTTAATCAAATATTTCATTCTTAAATTTCTACCGCCGCCCGTCTACAACTTGTGCCGCTCAAGCATAACGGCTTGGTATGTCGCCCACGAGTAGAACATAAACTGAGACGCAATGTCGCTAAATGAAGGTTAGATTTATTTGCAGCAGCTGCTCAGAATGACCTTCCTCTGCGGCAAGACCAGTCTGACACTTTACGTACACAATGTCACACTCTCGTCGAAATCGGCTGATGGTATTCTCGAAATCGGCTGATGGTATTCTCGAAATCCGCATGGAGAGTGTTTGCAGTTTACAGCTGCCAGATGAGTAGGCCATTCAACTATTCCATCATCATAAACTTTTCATGTTGAAGAACGTCCAAAGTGCCTAGGATGTGTGTGTGTGTGTGGATGGGTGGGGAGGGGGGAGCGGAGAGGGGGGGGGGTGTGGAGACCAAGGCGGCAATACATGTTAGGTTTGCGCTGAACGACGAAATAGTTTTCACACTTCTCGGCTCACTTTCCACTACTTAGTATCCATTACACATTCAGGTTTTCTTCAAAATGACAATCAATTGACACGTCTGTTCCGCAGGTTCGAGTTTCTTTTGCGAAGACTACTTTTCCCGAGGGTTTCTGCCCTCCCTGACCTCGCTCGGTGCACCCTTGCTCATAATATCGTCATAGACCAACTGTCAGTGTGTTTTATTGCATTGTCCTGCTGGAAATAATCATAAACTTTTACACTGCCTGACAAAAAAGTAAAGCACCCAGAAGGCATGGTTCGATGTCAACGTAACTTCTTACATTTACATACCATCAGAGAATGTGTAAGTGGTTAGACTTGCAATTCTCTCTGACAGACAGAATGGCCAACCCAGTACCTTAGTGTTGTTACCAGGTCTGGTAAAATATACAGGTTGTATCATAATTAATAGTGTAAACGCATACAGTTGAAAGTATGGAATACCCGAAGCAAAAAAGTCTCAGTAACAATGGGCTCTAAAAAGCATATCTCAAGCGCTATGACCACTTCTTGATATGCGATACTGTGGAACAAACCTCTTCTAATGCGAGCTCTCTGCTTTTCATGTTTTGAGAGGTGGAAAAGCGGCCAAAATAAGGAAAAGAAAAGACCAGTAAATATGGGCTCTAAAGTGCATACTTTAAGAGCTACGACCATTTTTCATCTTCGCTAGTGTGAAATACATCTCTTCCATTCAAAAAGTTATCTTAGCTCTTACGTGCTGCGGAGCCCATGTTTGCTATTTTTTTCTTGTTTTGGTCCATACTACCCACCCCAAAATATGGAAAGCAGGGATATGGAAAGAAGAGATTTGTTTCACAGCACCAAAATGAAAAAGTGGTCAAAATTCTTAAGATACGCGTTTAAGAGCGAATCTATACTGAAACTTTCTAGTACGATGTACTTTCAACTGTATGTGTTTACGCTATTAATTATGATACACACTATATAAGGGATGTGAAGAGCCTCAGGTGTTGAATGATCTATGCGAATGACACGGAAATGCTGCATGCTCTTGTAAGACAGTGTTATCGACACCTGATAGTTTTAAAGAGGCTCCATTGTGGGTCCATTTCAGAGGCTCGTCGAATCGTGTAATATCCAGATTGGGGGGGGGGGGGCATTCGGATGTGACATTGACGCGATTTTGGATTGTGTGGAAACCTGAGGCCGGGCATCCTTGTTTACTCGTTGTCAACCACGTCTGACCACCACACTTGAGCAGCGTTGGTTTGTCCACCAAACACTTTTTAACCACTTCGCATCTGCGCCTCCTGTCCAAAGACATACACTCTAAGACAGAAAAAAGACACACCGTGGAGGATTCATCAGAATGGGACAGAAATCGCTAGACGTGACGTACATGCACACATAAAGAAGGGATGACAATTTCAGAAAAAAACGGATGATATATTCAAGGGAAAGAGCTTCACAAACTGAACAAGTCAATAACGCGTTGGTCCACCTCCAGCCCTTATGCAAGCAGTTATTCGACTTGGCATTGATTAATGGAGTTGTTAGATGCCTTCCTGATATCGCACAAAATTCTATTTACTTGGCACTTTAGATCGTCAAAATGTCGATTTGGTTGGAGGACCCTGCCCGTAATGATCCGAACGTTCCCAACTGGGTAGAGATCCGACAGTCTTGCTGGACATGGTAGGATTTTGGCAAGTACGAAGACAAACAGAAGAAACTCTCGCTTTGTGTGAATGGGTATTATCTTACTGAATTGTAAGTTCACAACGGCTTGGGATGAAGGGCAAGAAAATGGGGCATAGAATATCATCGACGTACCGTTTTGCTGTAAGGGCACCGCGAATGATCGTCAAGGGGGCTCCAACTATGAAAAGAAACGGCACCCCTGATTATTACTCCTGAATCTTGGGCCTCTTAGAGGTCAGGTTGGTATCCCACCGCTCTCTGGGGCCCCTCCAGACACGTCGGCCCTCAGTTGTAAATGGGACGATTCTACTCCAGTCACCGTCTTCGCTGGCCATTAGTGACTCAGTTCAAAGTGGGACAAATCTACTCCAGTCAATGAGATTCCAAGCCAAATGTAAGTCTTAAGATGCCAAGACAGTGATGGGATACCAACCTCACTTTTGCCCGCCATATGGTCCGACTGCCAGGAGTGATTGTTTGAGGCGTCACTTCTTTTCACAGCAGGTTCCCTTTGGGTATCGTCCGCGGCACACTTACGGCACAGCGGTACGTCGGAGATATTCTACGATCCGTTTTGTTACCTTTCGTGGGAAGTCCTCCTGGGGTTACATGTTAGCATGACAATGCCCGTCCACATACGGCGAGAGTGTCTGCTGCTTCTCTTCATGCTTGCCAAACCCAAGCTTAGCCAACAAGGTCGCCGGATATTGAGAACGTTTAGAGCATTATGGGCAGCGCCCTCAAACCAGCTCGGGATTTTGATGAACTAAAGCGCCAACCAGACAGAATGTGGACGATCTGCCTCCGGAGGACATCCAACAACTCTGTCAATCAGTGCCGAGCCGAATAACTGCATAAGTAATTACTATTAAAAACAGTCTTGATCACGATTTATTTAACAAGGTGACCAGTTTCGACCACTACTGTGGTCATCTTCAGACCATTGAGTAGGAACCCCTTTCTGTTGGAGCACCACAACTTGTGTTGTGATTCTCCAACAGAAAGGGGTTCCTACTCAATGGTCTGAAGATGACCACAGTAGTGGTCGAAACCGGTCACCTTGTTAAATAAATCGTGATCAAGACTGTTTTTAATAGTAATTATTTACAAGACATTGATCACTGCTGTTCCTGTAATGCATTCAAAACTGCATAAGGGCTTCATTGACTTGCTCATTATGTGGAGCTCTTACTCTTGAATAAATCATCCAGTTTTTCTGAAACTGCAGTCATATGTTCGTCTGTACAGTACATCACAGCTACCAATTTTAGTCGCATTTTGACATTTCCTTCTTGGGGAGCATGGACTGCTGACGAATGGCATCACATTGTGCTTAGGGATGACTCCCGGTTCAGCACTACCCTAGAACGCCATCGTCGGCGAACTGGGACTTCCAACGTTTTGGAGAGCCACAGTGGTGCTACTCCCATCGTCATGATGTGGTGATGTATCAGGTATGACTTTAGGTCACGGCTCGTAGTGTTTGAGAGAACTATGATGGCACAATGGTACATCACGGACATCATACGTCTTCTTGTGTTACCATCCATGCGCGTGCATCAACTCTATTCCAGTATCAGTATTCATGATATCAAGAACCAGTTGTAACAATTATGGGCAAGCTTGCCTCAGGAGAGGATTCAACGTGTTTGTGACATCATTCTCAGTCGATTACTACATACATCTACGCCAGAGGTGTTGACATTTCGCCGGCCTGGGTGGCCGAGCGGTTCTAGGCGTTACAGTCTGGAACCGCGCGACCGCTGCGGTAGCAGGTTCGAATCCTGCCTCGGGCATGGATGTGTGTGGTGTCCTTAGATTAGTTAGGTTTAAGTAGTTCAAAGTTGTAAGGGACTGATGACCTCAGAAGTTAAGTCCCATAGTGCCATTGTCGATACTTCATACTGATTAGTCGGCTCATACATTCGAGTTCTAGGAAATTTGACTTAATTTTGTAATCAGTGAAATAACATCACGTACCCTTTCAATCCGTGAGGTTTCCCTTCGTTTTATTGGTAGAACACTTAGAAGACGCAACAGGTCTACTAAAGAGATTGCCTACGCTACGCTACGATCGTTCTCTCCTAGAGTATTGCTGTGCTGCATGGGATCCTTACCATATAGGACTGACGGAGGACATCGAACAAGTTCAAAGAAAGGCAGCTTGTTTTGTACTATTGCGAAACAGGGGAGAGAGCGCCACAGATATGATAAACGAGTTGTGATGGCAGTCTTTAAAGCAAAGGAGTTTTTCGTTGCGGTGAGAGCGCTTCACGAAATTTCAGTCACCAGCTTTCTCCTCTGAATGTGAAAATATTTTACTGTCGTCAACCTACATAGGGAAAAATGATGGTTATAGTAAAATAAGAGAGCTCGTAGACTAAGATTTAATAGTTTATTTTTCCCACCCGCTACTGAGAGATTGGAACGGTAGGGAAATACTCTGAAGGTGGTTCGAATAACCCTCTGGCAGGCACTTAAGTGTGAACTGCGAAGTAGTCATGTAGATGTATATGTGCAGATATTTCCTCCTAACCTTCTGTGTACTTCACCTTTTTTGTCAAGCAGTGTAGATATTCGCTAGTTGTCTGCGGAAAGGTTGCAGTATTTTGTTCACAGAGCTATCAGAAGTTCTGGCTTGCTGGTCCAATAATTCGTGTTCCACTAACTGCACACCACACCGTTGTTTTGATATGCAGAGGGTCTTCTTGACGAACCCGATGAATAGTTTTAGAGCTGCCACGAGTATTGTTAAGTGAGTTCACCAGAAGGGAAGAGGATTTCAGGATCAACCTCTCCTCGTTATAAACACACTGGAAATTTCGTACTGGGGCAAGTTGGCGTTCTACATTTGATAGTGTTATTTGCTTAGTTCAGTGCAATAAACAATCGGTAATGCTTGGTGATTACGATAGTGAACTAAAGCTACGCACAATAACAACGGGAAGGAAAACGTATACTTGGTTTCAAGGTGAATGAGGCTTAACAGATATATCACATGTCAAATTGTTAGGGGAACGATCCAAAACGTCATTTGGCGATCAATTGCTGTGGTTCCCGGATACCGTCGAAGACAACGCCTGCATCGTGTTTGGAAAAAACGTTGCATTAGGCAGTACGCAGATAGATCACCTGATAGTCCGGTATGATACCGATGCCTCTCCCCTCACCACCTGGGCTAACAACAGGTGGCTGCATGACGCTTAGGCTCGTTGCCTTGATAGTTTGACAGGTGGTGTACCCGCTAAGCAGTCTTGCAACAGAGTATACGTTTTTCTTCCCTTTGTTACACTGCGTACCTTCATTTCACTATCGTCCCCATTTCACTATCATACTGACGAAGCATTACCTATTGTTTACTGCAATGAACTAAGCAAATAACACAATGATATGCAGAACGTCAACTTGCCTGGGAACAGACACATATTGTATGTGCGGGATACAGTCTCTTCAAAATTCCATCATGATGCTGTAAGCAGTTTTATTATTGCGCGGACATAGTGGTGACACTAGTGGAAATTTGTGTTTTGACTTGCGCAGTATCTTGTATTAAGTGATTCGCTGACTGCCACTCCTCTCACACTAAAAGACAAAACAGTCTGATAAATTTCCGAAGATGAGTCGCACAAACAAGTTGGGAAGTCTCTAGTATTTATGCTGTGAAGATGACTGGGAAAGTTTCTATAGCGCATGTTTATGATGGACATTAGGCGTCTCCTACCGTTAGCATAATCCGTTACGGTCGGTCTGGAGAGAGCAGTTTGCAGATTACGGCTTCCCTGCTGTCGTGTTTCTTCTCACAGCTCTTTCTAGGCGTTATATATTTTTCCTTTAAGTATAGGTATATGGTTGGCTGCACTGCGCCCTTTACGAGTGGTTCCACTTACTCATTTTCATAATTACATTGGTGGGATGATGTCCGGAGAAAGTTCACCGAAGTTGCATACCGCTATAGGCTCTACATTATGTCCATTACCCTCCACATTACTAGGATGTTGAGAGGCGATAATACAGGTATCGTGCAAGACGTGATCAACATACCGTACATCCTGACGAACTGTACGGTTTGCCTCATACACGCTGTCTCTGAGGCAAACAGTGACGTGATGAGAGGGCGGAAGGATGATCTCGATGCTTGGAGTTCGGAAAAAAATTAGACGCTAGCTGCATATGGTTGATAAGGTACACTGGATTCCAAAACTTAAGGACGAACGTAACACCAGGACCACCGAAACGATAATGTTCGTCACTGTTTCTGGGTGCACTATACTTTCCCACGTCTCGACGTATGAGGGCACGTCCAACATTGTCGAACATGATCATTTTGGTGGTCCTGGTCTTTTGGTGTGGTGAGACATAATGTTGAAACTTCCTGGCAGATTAAAACTGTGTGTCCAACCGAGACTCGAACTCGGGACCTTTGCCTTTCGCAGGCAAGTGCTCTACCATCTGAGCTACCGAAGCACGACTCACGGCCGGTACTCACAGCTTTACTTCTGCCAGTACCTCGTCTCCTACCTTCCAAACTTTACAGAAGCTCTCCTGCGAACCATGCACAACTAGCACTCGTGAAAGAAAGGATATTGCGGAGACGTGGCTTAGCCACAGCCTGGGGGATGTTTCCAGAATGAGATTTTCACTCTGCAGCGGAGTGTGCGTTGATATGAAACTTAATGGCAGATTAAAACTGTGTGCCCAACCGAGACTCGAACTCGGGACCTTTGCCTTTCGCGGGCAAGTGCTCTACCATCTGAGCTACCGAAGCACGACTCACGCCCGGTACTCACAGCTTTACTTCTTCCAGTACCTCGTCTCCTACCTTCCAAACTTTACAGAAGCTCTCCTGCGAACCATGCAGAACTAGCACTCCAGAATGAAAATCTCATTCTGGAAACATCCCCCCGGCAGTGGCTAAGCCATGTCTCCGCAATATCCTTTCTTTCAGGAGTGCTAGCTCTGCATGGTTCGCAGGTGAGCTTCTGTAAAGTAAAGTAAATAAGTGATTGTTTACAGTTCTCCACGTTTTTAGTTGGCATCTGCGTTTCCTCTCATCTGGTCGCATGCTGAAGGTAGTTCTACCGCTCTATTTACGAAACGTAAGCATCTTTTTATATTTATTTTCTTCCTTCTTTTCATATTGTTTGCAGTGATTTCAGTATAATTATTCTCTTTGAATAAAAGCATCATTCGTGTCATTTTCACTGCGTACTTCCGTCAATTACCTTCCGTACTATACCGAAAAATTTCTTTCTGAGTACGGTCCTAGCTTCATCAAGCTATGTTACTAGACAGTGACATATCATGCGATAGTTATTTAAGTTTGCATTGCAGTATATTTTCGATTCTTAAGAAAATATTTTAATCGCGTCCAGTCAATAATTTCCACGCTTGTAGTGAATATGTTGCTGATATTTGTTGTTTAACTGCAGGAGAGGAGACTGATGTTGAACTAACAAGGTCGATCCAAAGCTTCCGTTCGAGGGCCGATGCGGGGATACGAGCACCGACCTGCAGGCAAGCGATTAATGTGGCATCAGTATCTTTGCGACTGCGTAAGATAAGTGCGGAAACGTCAAATATGGAAATGTTATTGCCTGATACGTCCAAACAGGACCAACGGGCTGTTATTTTCTCGGCTGCCGAAGGAGAAACACCAGTAGTTATTCATCCGGCAATGAAGAATGTGAGCTCGTCGAAAAGTGCAACGTTCCGAAGAGTGTCACTCCTGTGATCTATCATTAATGTCATTTCCTAATCGGCGGTTGCACATACCGTGGCAAGTCGAAATTTTGTAGCGGACGAAATGGGAATGAGTGTTTGGCGTCATCGGCCGGGAAGCCCCTTACGGGGCAGATCCGGCCGCCATTGATGCAGGTCTTATTACATTCGACGCCACATTGGGCAACCTGCGCGCCGGATGGGGATGAAATGATGATGAAGACAACAGCCAGTCCCTAAGCGGATAAAATCCCCGACCCAGCCGGGAATCGAACCGGGCCCCCATAGAACGGCAGTCCGTCACGCTGACCATTCAGCTATCGGGGTGGACTGTAGCGGACGAAGAGTCGAAACTAGGACTCGAGATTCCCACAGACGGTGCTCTAGCAGTTCCCATGTCCATGGATGCGTTAAGACTGGTTCACATTAGGCCAGTGATTTAGTCGAGGCGAGCGATTTACTAACTCTAGTAAACGAGTAAATGAGCAAGTGAGTCAGTGGTCAATGTCGACTGCTGCAGATTGCGCGTGGTACGTAAAACGAGGCTGAATTTAGCGAAACACCTTGGAAGAAAACTTATGCAGGAGGAGATAGAAGCAGAGATTAAAATGTGAAGAAGAGGAAATGGTTACGGAAATGAGTGGTTGGTTGATTTGGGGGAGGGGAACACACTGCGAGATCATCGGTCCCATCGTATTAGGGAAGGATGGGGAATGAAGTCGGACTTGCCAAGAAAGCATCCTGACATTTGCAATTTAGGGAAGTCACGGGAAATCTCAATCAGGATTGTCGGGCGAGGGTTCAAACTGTCATCCTCCCGAATTCGAGTCCAGTGTGCTAGCCACTGCGCCAGCTCGTTCGGTACGGAAATGACATGGTTCAAATGGCTCTGAGCACTATGGGACTTAACATCTTTGGTCATCAGTCCCCTAGAACTTAGAACTACTTAAACCTAACTAACCTAAGGACATCACACACACCCATGCCCGAGGCAGGATTCGAACCTGCGACCGTAGCGGTCACGCGGTTCCAGACTGAAGGGCCTAGAACCGCACGGCCACACCGGGCGCCGAGCGGTTCTAGGCGCTACAGTCTGGAACCACGCGACCGCTACGGTCGCAGGTTCGAATCCTGCCTCGGGCATGGGTGTATGTGTGATGTGATGTCCTTAGGTTAGTTAGGTTTAAGTAGTTCTACGTTGTAGGGGACTGATGACCTCAGAAGTTAAGTCCCATAGTGCTCAGAGCCATTTGAACCATTTGAACCACACCGGCGGCGGAAATGACATGGCATGGAGCGTGGAGCTACAATTGTGTTTCTAAAGGTCTCGAAGTTAAAGATACAGAAGTGTGTAATACTTGATTAAGTTTTATACTAGACGTCAATTGCCATAGCACTCATCTTAGAGACACTATTACCTTAAGCAACAAAATTACCGACACTATTACTGGATGCATCTGAATGACCCCGACACTTCTTTCCGCAGTGGTTGTCAATTGTATCTGTCTTCCTAATCTGATACTTTGAATCCCATTCTCTGTAAACCCCGTTAAACCCACCAATTTTTCCATTCCCCGGGGCGCAGCTGTCTTGGCCACTTTATTTCTCTATAGGGGAAATTCCACGATTTACAAGCATTGTCAAATAAGTAATAACAAGCATGACTGTCGTATCATCATTCGAATGAGCTATCTGTCCGAACCACCAAAATACTCATAAATGAAGCGAGAAAGCTACAGGGAGACTAATTGCTAATATACTCTACAAATGAGATGGTGTTTGTAGTATTGTCCAAAGATCACGGCGTCACACCAAAGACGACAACGTACATCGACACCACAAACATTAGCGAGATCTCGCTACAATCCCCGCAACGGCGAATGGGAGAAACTGAAAAAGTCGCACTCTCCCTCACAGCACAATAGCACCCTCGCACGGAGGTCAGTATACAGTGTGAGTCACTAACTAGTGCCACCTAGAATAATCCGAAAGTATGATAGTAGCTGAAAACTTTGTGGGACAAAAGTTGCATGGGACAATGGGGGCCATAATATGACGTTGGTTTCTTGTTGCTAGGTGGGGTCGCGTCAGAGATATGAAGGTCACCCTGTTTTTTTTTTTTTTTTTAATAGGATGCTACAGTTTGGTACTTACTTCCTGACAGCGGCTATCGAGACGAATCCAATGATGTGTAACAGTTAGATTTTTGAAGCTCAACGAAGGTCAAAAAGATGGCATGAACGTCCATTTATGGAAGGTGTTCGAAGTGATGACCATTGGTATTAATGCAGTGCTGCAATCTTATCATGCATTGAGTGGTATTCCTTATCACATCGGCACTTATCGAAGCACATGCTCTGGCAATTCTCTCTTGCATATCTTCAGGTGCAGTTGGAATGTCTTTATAAATAATGTCTTTTACGAATCCCCACAATACAAAATCCAGAGGGGTCAAGTCTGGCGAACGAGCCGATCGCAACACATCTCCTCCGCGTCAATCCAACGATTTGGGAATTGTCTCTGCAACTCATTTCTAGCCATCAGCGAAAAATGTACCGGACACCAATTGTGTTGATGTTGTTGTTGTTGTTGTGGTCTTCAGTCCTGAGACTGGTTTGATGCAGCTCTCCATGCTACTCTATCCTGTGCAAGCTTCTTCATCTCCCAGTACTTACTGCAACCTACATCCTTCTGAATCTGCTTAGTGTATTCATCTCTTGGTCTTCCTCTATGATTTTTACCCTCCAAACCGCCATACAATGCTAAATTTCTGATCCCTTGATGCCTCAGAACATGTCCTACCAACCGGTCCCTTCTTCTTGTCATGTTGTGCCACAAACGCCTCTTTTCCCCAATTCTATTCAATACCTCCTCATTAGTTATGTGATCTACCCATCTAATCTTCAGCATTCTTCTGTAGCACCACATTTCGAAAGCTTCTATTCTCTGCTTGTCTGAAATATTTATCATCCATGTTTCACTTCCATACATGGCTACATTCCATACAAATACTTTCAAAAACGACTTCCTGACACTTAAATCTATAGTCGATGTTAACAAATTTCTCTTCTTCAGAAGCGCTTTCCTTGCCATTGCCAGTCTACATTTTATATCCTCTCTACTTCGACCATCACCAGTTACTTTGCTCCCCAAATGGCAAAACTCCTTTACTGCTTTAAGTGTCTCCTAATCTAATTCCCTCAGCATCACCCGACTTAATTCAACTACATTCCATTATCCTCGTTTTGCTTTTGTTGATGTTCATCTTATATTCCGTTCAACTGCTCTTCCAGGTCCTTTGCTGTCTCTGACAGAATTACTATGTCATCGGCGAACCTCAAAGTTTTTATTTCTTCTCCATGGATTTTAATACCTACTCCGAATTTTTCTTTTGTTTCCTTTACTTCTTGTTCAATATACAGATTGAATAACATCGGGGAGAGGCTACAACCCTGTCTCACTCCCTTCCCAACCGCTGCTTCCACTTCATGTCCCTCGACTCTTATAACTGCCATCTGGTTTCTGTACAAATTGTAAATAGCTTTCGCTCCCTGTATTTTACCCCTGCCACCTTTAGAATTTGAAAGAGAGTATTCCAGTCAAAAGCTTTCTCTAAGTCTACTAATACTAGAAACGTAGGTTTGCCTTTCCTTAATCTTTCTTCTAAGAAAAGTCGTAGGGTCAGTATTGCCTCACGTGTTCCAATATTTCTACGGAATCCAAACTGATCTTCCCCGAGGTTGGCTTCTACTAGTTTTTCCATTCGTCTGTAAAGAATTCGCGTTAGTATTTTGCAGCTGTGGCTTATTAAACTGATTGTTCTGTAATTTTCACATCTGTCAACATCTGCTTTCTTTGGGATTGGAATTATTATATTCTACTTGAAGTCTGAGGGTATTTCGCCTGTTTCATACATCTTGCTCACCAGATGGTAGAGTTTTGTCAGGACTGGCTCTCCCGAGGCCGACAGTAGTTCTAATGGAATGTTGTCTACTCCCGGGGCCTTGTTTCGACTCAGGTCTTTCAATGCTCCGTCAAACCCTTCACGCAGTATTGTATCTCCCATTTCGTCTTCATCTACGTTCTGTTCCATTTCCAGAATATTGTCCTCAAGTACGTCGCCCTTGTATAGACCCTCTATATACTCCTTCCACCTTTCTGCTTTCTCTTCTTTGCTTAGAACTGGGTTTCCATCTGAGCTTTTGATATTCATACAAGTGGTTCTCTTTTCTCCAAAGGTCTCTTTAATTTTGTGTTGATACCACATTCTATTCTTTGTTCCTAAAGGCATTTCTTCCAATAACAGACCTAATGTTTCTTTCAGGATGTGGTGTACTTCCTACCATTAAGATTTTCTCCCATAAAGTAGGGGCCTATAATTCTGACCTTCAGAATCCCACACCATACATTCACCGACCACGGTTTTTAATGTGCAACTTGCCGCAGCCAACGTCGATTTTCAGTACCACAATAATGCGTGTTATGCAACTTAACGTTTATATGGGTCGAGAAAGTAGCTCCGTCAGTAAATAAAATCAAGTTAATGAATGTGTCATCCCTCTGAATCTGAAGTTGAGCCCATTGGCAGAATTCAGTGCGACGCATACAATCCGTATCCGTTAATTCTTGGTGGAGAATGGTGTGGTAAAGATAGTATGTATGGCGATGCAGAACACGAACTACACTACTCTGACTCATGCCAGATTCCCTTGCGATTGAAGGCGAAGCATCAAAAGGGTCTCGAACCACAGTGGCAAGAGTACCAATTTCCGTTTCCTCGTTAGTTCAAAATGGTTCAAATGGCTCTGAGCACTATGGGACTCAACTGCTGAGGTTATTAGTCCCCTAGAACTTAGAACTAGTTAAACCTAACTAACCTAAGGACATCACAAACATCCATGCCCGAGGCAGGATTCGAACCTGCGACCGTAGCGGTCTTGCGGTTTCCTCGTTAGTAACTTTCCTTTGCCGGATATGTTTCTGATGCGTTAAAGATCCAGTTATTCTCAGTTTATCATACACATATTTAAATGAACGACGTGTAGGGTGAGTACGTTGAGGATATCTTTCAGTGTATAAGTCTCTAGCTCTCACTGTATTTCGTTGCCATTCTCCGTAGATGAGAAGCATATCGACTTGTTCTTCGAAGGAATACATCATTCACATTCGCTGGATTCGACGATACTAGTCTTACCGTTCCTACTTGTGTTGTATTGCGAAACCGTCGAATGGTGTTTACATGCCAGTGGCACGTTAGACGGATACGCCGTATTTGGCGAATATTTACTATTTGCACGGTATACGAGAGAGAACTGTCAGAGAATGTGCTTCGATAAGTGCCGAAGTGATAAGGAATACCACTCAATCCATGATAAGAAGATTGCAGCACTGCATTGATACCAATGACCATCACTTGGAATACCTTCCATAAATGGACATGCCACCTTTTTGAGCTTCATTGACCGTCAAAGACCTTACTGTTACACGTCATTGGATTCATATCGATAGCCGCTATCAGAAAATAAGTACCAAACTATAGCATCCCATTAAAAAAAAACAAAGTTGACCTTCATACGTGACCCCATCTAGCAAGAAAAAAACCGACGTCATATTATGGCCTCCGTTGTCCCATGCAACTTTTGTCCCAGAAACTTTTCGGCTACTACCATACTGTCGGAGTTATTCTAGGTGGCAATAGTTAGTGACTCACCCTATAGAGCCGAACATGGAAGCTGACTGCTCCAGTTCGTGACCTCAGCTGAAGCGGTTAACATTATCGAATAAGGCCAGACTTAGTCAAGTTTCAAATGGAAAGGAACTTTCATAAATGTTGAACATCGTACTTCAAGAGAATAGTTTGTCAGTGCATCAACCGATGCTTTAATAGTCAATGACAGTTGTAAATTATCAAGAACTTCTATGGCAAAGGATTGTATCAAATTAAGTAAACATTTTTACTCTTCATGTAATAAGTTGAACTACTATTTCAAATTGAGGTGTCAGAAGCAAAGACGTAAAAGTGACATTTCCCAGAAAAATGAGATAAGCGCATCTAGAGGAAGGTGTTGTTCTTGTGGTCTTCAGTCCTGAGACTGGTTTGATGCAGCTCTCCATGCTACTCTATCCTGTGCAAGCTTCTTCATCTCCCAGTACCTACTGCAACCGACATCCTTCTGAATCTGCTTAGTGTATTCATCTCTTGGTCTCCCCCTACGATTTTTACGCTCCACGCTGCCCTCCAATACTAAATTGGTGATCCCTTGATGCCTCAGAACATGTCCTACCAACCGATCCCTTCTTCTGGTCAAGTTGTGCCACAAACTTCTCTTCTCCCCAATCCTATTCAATACTTCCTTAGTTGTGTGGTCCACCCATCTTATCTTCAGCCGGCCGAAGTGGCCGTGCGGTTAAAGGCGCTGCAGTCTGGAACCGCAAGACCGCTACGGTCGCAGGTTCGAATCCTGCCTCGGGCATGGATGTTTGTGATGTCCTTAGGTTAGTTAGGTTTAACTAGTTCTAAGTTCTAGGGGACTAATGACCTCAGCAGTTGAGTCCCATAGTGCTCAGAGCCATTTGAGCCATCTTATCTTCAGCATTCTTCTGTAGCACCACATTTCGAAAGCTTCTATTCTCTTCTTGTCCAAACTATTTACCGTCCATGTTTCACTTCCAAACATGGCTACACTCCATACAAATACTTTCAGAAATTACTTCCTGACACTTAAATCTATACTCGATGTTAACAAATTTCTCTTCTTCAGAAACGCTTTCCTTGCCAATGCCAGTCTACATTTTATATCCTCTCTACTTCGACCATCATCAGTTACTTTGCTCCCCAAATGGCAAAACTCCTTTACTGCTTTAAGTGTCTCCTAATCTAATTCCCTCAGCATCACCCGACTTAATTCGACTACATTCCATTATCCTCGTTTTGCTTTTGTTGATGTTCATCTTATATCCTCCCTTCAAGACACCATCCATTCCGTTCAACTGCTCTTCCAAGTCCTTTGCTGGATGGTAAGGCATTAAAATTGTTGAGGCGAAGGTATCCAAAAGAAATCCCACTCTGTGCTGCTCCATGGTGAACGAGAGGAAAATTAGTTACAAAATGTCACAAAACAGTCACGTTCATGTTGGGTTATACTCGTGTCCATGCCATTTATTGTTTGTCATCTTCTATTGCGGTACTGCCGCCTCGTTTTCTTATTCCATTTACTGGCATCACTAACTTCCTGCCTTACTCTCCCGTCAGTGGCAGCAGCAGCGTGTATCGATAAGTGCACTGTCGTATCATCTCTGGAACGGCCGATAGTACACTCCTGGAAATTGAAATAAGAACACCGTGAATTCATTGTCCCAGGAAGGGGAAACTTTATTGACACATTCCTGGGGTCAGATACATCACATGATCACACTGACAGAACCACAGGCACATAGACACAGGCAACAGAGCATGCACAATGTCGGCACTAGTACAGTGTATATCCACCTTTCGCAGCAATGCAGGCTGCTATTCTCCCATGGAGACGATCGTAGAGATGCTGGATGTAGTCCTGTGGAACGGCTTGCCATGCCATTTCCACCTGGCGCCTCAGTTGGACCAGCGTTCGTGCTGGACGTGCAGACCGCGTGAGACGACGCTTCATCCAGTCCCAAACATGCTCAATGGGGGACAGATCCGGAGATCTTGCTGGCCAGGGTAGTTGACTTACACCTTCTAGAGCATGTTGGGTGGCACGGGATACATGCGGACGTGCATTGTCCTGTTGGAACAGCAAGTTTCCTTGCCGGTCTAGGAATGGTAGAACGATGGGTTCGATGACGGTTTGGATGTACCGTGCACTATTCAGTGTCCCCTCGACGATCACCAGTGGTGTACGGCCAGTGTAGGAGATCGCTCGCCACACCATGATGCCGGGTGTTGGCCCTGTGTGCCTCGGTCGTATGCAGTCCTGATTGTGGCGCTCACCTGCACGGCGCCAAACACGCATACGACCATCACTGGCACCAAGGCAGAAGCGACTCTCATCGCTGAAGACGACACGTCTCCATTCGTCCCTCCATTCACGCCTGTCGCGACACCACTGGAGGCGAGCTGCACGATGTTGGGGCGTGAGCGGAAGACGGCCTAACGGTGTGCGGGACCGTAGCCCAGCTTCATGGAGACGGTTGCGAATGGTCCTCGCCGATACCCCAGGAGCAACAGTGTCCCTAATTTGCTGGGAAGTGGCGGTGCGGTCCCCTACGGCACTGTGTAGGATCCTACGGTCTTGGCGTGCATCCGTGCGTCGCTGCGGTCCGGTCCCAGGTCGACGGGCACGTGCACCCTCCGCCGACCACTGGCGACAACATCGATGTACTGTGGAGACCTCACGCCCCACGTGTTGAGCAATTCAGCGGTACGTCCACCCGGCCTCCCGCATGCCCACTATACGCCCTCGCTCAAAGTCCGTCAACTGCACATACGGTTCACGTCCACGCTGTCGCGGCATGCTACCAGTGTTAAAGACTGCGATGGAGCTCCGTATGCCACGGCAAACTGGCTGACACTGACGGCGGCGGTGCACAAATGCTGCGCAGCTAGCGCCATTCGACGGCCAACACCGCGATTCCTGGTGTGTCCACTGTGCCGTGCGTGTGATCATTGCTTGTACAGTCCTCTCGCAGTGTCCGGAGCAAGTATGGTGGGTCTGACACACCGGTGTCAATGTGTTCTTTTTTCCATTTCCAGGAGTGTATTTCGGGGTCGTCGTGTGTCATAGACGGACAAGCAGTGCAGTCGGGACGCAGCAGCAGTGAAGTCGGGGACGGAGCGCCGGTGAGGCGCCGACAGCTAGTGCTTGCCGACTGCTGGCGACACACATAAACTGTCCGACGGAGGGAGATTTGAGCGGGACGACCGTTGTTTGGTCGTTCGGTTGGTCGTCTCATCGGCCGACATGTACTCGGTCCTTTCACCGTTTCCGGGCCCGGGCAGTCGTTCGGTTGGCGTGGAGCAGCGAGGAATTCTCCGCGGGACGTAGTTTGGCCGGGGCGCTAGAGGTCTCTACAGGGTGTCGGGGTATGTGGGGCTGTTCCCATTGCTACGAGATCCGTGGCTCACTGACCCTGGAGAGGAAAGTTGATTTAATCTAGCAGCAAGCTAAGACTGTTCCGTGTGTCGTCTGGAGTTCGCTGTCGGCTGTTGGGATATTCCCGCGAGCAACAACGTGGTTTTCAAGTTGGAAAATTATAGCCACCCTCCGGTGGAGTTTCACTGTGTTTGGTTATTTGAATCGAAGTGCACCAGCGGAATCTTCTGCCTTGTGGCCGTTAACGTTCCGGTTACCTGCCCTGGCCGTTGACGTTAATTTCAGGCAGTGTACTTTCCTCATCGTGTTGTTGCTGTCGAGCACGGTGTGTAGTTTGACAGCCAATATCTTCTACGTTGTTCTGTGAACTCCGTGTTGTGCCCTGGTCGGGTGAAGTGTAAGTTATCTTGTGGGTGGGTCCATTGACTGTCGGTCGGTTGGGTTGTCGTCGGATCGTGAATGGTTGGCCCGACTGCCTGTCTCACCTAAGCGTGCGTTAGTATTTGAATTCCAGGCCGACCGTCGAACACCTGAGCGCCCTTGGGTGTACTGCCTTTTTTCTATTTTGTTCTTGTTGTTTGCACATGTATGGCTTCTAGCAGATTTTTTTTTTAAATTAAGGTTGTTTTGCGCTTAAGGCTTAAGATTCTGTAGGCCTTCAGCCTAATTTAAAGAACTGTTTCTCGTAAGACCTTGGACATTTTAAAAGTTTTAATGTTGTTGAATTTTAAGTGTTTGGCCTTCAGCCGAGTTTGAATTTGAGTTTTTTCCTCTTAAGGACTTCAGCCTAAATTAAAGAACTGTTTCATGTAAGGCTTTTGGGATTTAAAAAAAATAATATTATGGAGTTTTAAGTGTTAGGCCTTCAGCTGATTTGAATTTAAATTGTTGGCTCTTGAAGTGTCTGATTCTTTGGGCCTTCAGCCTAACGTTAAGCCTTTATTTTTTTAAATTTAATGTTGTTTGGCCTTACGTGTTGGGCTTTCAGCCGATTTTGATTTCAAATTGTTTACTCTGAAAATCTCAGATTCTCTGGGTCTTCAGCCTAAATAAAGAACTGTTGTAAGATAAGGCTTGCCTTTTAAATTTCTGACAATGCTTGCGTTTTAAGTCACTGGTCTTCAGCCGTTTTTAAATTAAAGTGACATTCAGCTGCTAGTTAAGTCCCAAAGATTAAAGCTGTATGTTTTAAAAAAATTTTGGGCTCTTGTAATGTTTGATCAAATTGTAGGTAGGCTGTTTAGGTTTTTATGTTGGTAACGCCACGTAGCGCTTTGTATGAAAATCACTGACTGTGCTGTGTGCAGTCTGTGGCTGGTTGCCATTGTTGGAATATTCGCTATTGTAGTGTTGGGCAGTTGGATGTGAACAGCGTGTAGCGTTGTGCAGTTGGAGGTGAGCGGCCAGCAGTGGTGGATGTGGAGAGAGAAATGCCAGAGTTTTGAGAACGGTCGAACTGGACGTGAGTCCGCCAGAAAAAGGAAATCTATAAAGATGGATGTCATGAATTGATACATAGGACTTTTGAACACTGTTAAGGTAAATACATTGTTTGATCTCTATCAAAATCTTTCATTTGCTAACAATGGCTATAAGTACTTCGTGCCTTCAGTAGTTAGAATGTTTTATTTAGCTGGCAGTATTTACGCTAGCTGTATTGCAGTAGTTCGAGTAAGGAAGATTTTTATGAGGTAAGTGATTCATGAAAGGTATAGGTTATTGTTATTTAGGGCCATTCTTTTGCGGGAATTGCGTTACGGTAAAAGTATTGTGTGTCAGTTTAGTGATGATCAGAATAAGTAAAGAGAGAAACGTGTGAGTACGTTCAGTTTTGCTCAGCTGTTTGAAAAACAAATAACGTAAGAGGTTTACCAGCACAGTAATACATAATTTTCCAAAGGAGACGTTACGTATGTCGACCCTTAGCCGAGGATACCTCACTGGAATCTTCTGATTTTTTCTTGTGCTTCGAATAATTAGTGTTGTTAATTATTATTGCTAGCGCGTAATTGTAGAGAGAATCTCCTTTGTAGTTGTAGTTTTTCTTTGTTGAACTGTAAAACAGTTGTGGCATGCGTGTAGATTTGCACCAGATATTTCGCAGCTGTGCTTGCAATTAATTAGATATTATTTGTAGTGCTATGTTAAAGTGTTTTCTTAGTTTACTCTTCAAATTGTGCTTTTCTGTGTTATCGTGTGCAATATTGTGACAATTATGACGTGTGATAAACGTAACACTAGGCTCCAAAGAAACTTGAGAAATGATAGTGACGATGAGCGTAGCTTATTAGCACCACCGTTAACGAATTAACAGGCATTCAAAGTAGTAATTTGGTAATTGTGCATAGGGAAGTGGACGAGACGGCTAATAATGGTGTAGACAGTGTAACAGCTAGTGAACAGGGTGGTATTGTCGATCGATCGGTCGGCAACAGTTCGCCCCAGGAATCCGAAATGACAGGACACAATCTTGCAAATACTGTAGATTCCGGTTTTGCGTCATTACCCGTTTCTCAATCAAGTCAAGACACATTTTCTGCCTTTCAAAATGCGAATGGTACCTGTTATGCCCTGCCGATAAGCACAGAGGTACATGTTCCAGACACTAAATACATTGTTATTGCAATTCATGCAACGAATGGGTCAAAAGCAGGAACGAACATAGCAACAGCTACAAAAGTTAGACACAACTGAGCAAACGCTTGAAGAAACAAATGAAGACTTAACTGCTGAATTACTCAAAATCGAATCGAAATGTCAAAAATTCTGTAATGACATAAAAACACAAATTTGTGAGCATTTTCAACCTATATTTTCGCTTCATGAAAATGCATTACAGAATCACGAAGCAGACATAAAAGAACTGCAAACTATTGTTCATGAAAATCACGAGACATTGCGGGCTAAAATTGACTCAGTTGCATCTACCAATTCGGTTACGCAACTTGCAAAAACTCAGGAAAATTTAAAGGACACAGTAGATACTTGGTTCAGAAAAACACACAGAGGAAATCAGTTCATTATCGGAGAAAGTAGCCGAGCTTTCGGATCAGTTCACTACCTTATCTGCAAAGGTAGATGATGATCCGAATGACACAAGACTCGTAGTCTTCACTGATACAGAATAGTATGAACAAATTAAGAAATTTAAACAAATCAGATTCAAATTAATACGCAACACAAAACTGAAATCCGGAAAGTACAAGATCAGTTGGCAAAAGTAATACAAGAATTATAAATTTCAAAGGACACTCGCGCTCCAATAAGGGAAGAGGGACATAGAAATACGGAAAAACCACAAAATAATAACACAGGGCATTTCGGAAATTATGAAAGAAATTGGCAAGGTGCACAGAATTTTGAGATGGAACCGCCGACACGACGTAACAATGACCGATATGCGACTCGCCGTCATGATTTTGACTATAAGCTGTTCATTACGACACGTAAATTCAAAACATTTAAGAATTCCGGCAACGACCTTCATCCACAAGCATGGCTTCATCAGTTCTCTCATTGTTTTCCTCCCAACTGGTCATTAGAGCACAGATGAGCATTTATGTATGGCTACTTAGAGAATTAACCAGCTGTAAGAATTCATTCGGTCATTCACGATAATCACAGTGCAGGAGAATTTTGTCATGCCTTTCTCTCGGCATACTGGTCTCAAGCTACTCAAGAGCGCATAAAACATAGCATCATAATGATGAAACACTTTGAACAATGTGAATTTTCCACTCTTGTCAAATATTTTGAAGACATGTTGCACACGAATCAGTACCTGCCAAATCCATACAGCTCCTCAGAACTCATCTGCATTTGCTTAATCAAATTGCCTGAACATTTACGACATATTATTTTGGCAGGACGTTGCAAAGACGACATTGAAGCTTTTCAGGGGCTGTTGCAAGAATTGGAAATTGACACTGACAATCACGGGACACGAAACCAAGAGAACAACAATTACAGGTCACGTCCGTTACAATTCCGTGACGACAGAAATAATAATTGGACACGACAAGTCGTGACCAAAACAGACACCATCTGTACGACAACCGTTGGCAGAGTATTAATGATTACAGGGAAAGACCACCTCTCCGCAGTAATGACTATTACAGAGGCAACCAGAGGAACAGACATTATGGGAACCAAAATAATTATTATCAAGGGAGACAGAATAACTTCAGACGCAACGGTCCACCGCGCAGTTAAGACTCATGGAGAAATTCTCCACCACGTGACCGACAAGAAAGAAATTACGGAAACTACCGACATGATGACAGACGATACAATCTTAACAAATAGATCAGAATTTAATCAGAACTGGTGGGATTCAATCAGGGCAGGGCCCTCTCGACAAACTGAAATTGTAGTGGTTAAATCTCCAAATCCCAATAACAACGTGCGACAACAAATAGACAACAGACAATGACATCCACCGCAGGCAGCCACGTGCGCTGGCCAGCCCTGAGAAAAATAACGTAGAAGCTAACCTGGAGGAAAAATTCAGCATTCTTTACCGACATATAGAACATGGTAATTGCTTTGAAGTTGACACTCTGCATACTAGGAAGTGTAAATGTTTACATCACATTTCAAATGAAAAACCGTTTATTGAGAGATAATCTGCTTTTTAACTTAGTCTTTGCCATAAAATTTTTCACTTCACGTTACTAGTACGCTTTGTTACACTTAGAAACTGTTAACATGCAACAAAGTTTTCAAGTTAACTATCCAGGCAAGAACCTAGGGACCTTATTTAGACAGCCCTTAGGTTAGTTAGGTTTAAGTAGTTCTAAATTCTAAGGCACTGATGACCTCAGAAGTTAAGTCCCATAGTGTTCAGAGCCTTATGAACCATTTTTGAACGGTGCGCGAAATCCTACGAAACATCCTTCTTCGCTATCCATTAAAAATTACCCATGTGCACAAGTTGCTTCCTGTTGACCTGCCAGCAAGAGAGACCTTTGTTTAGAATTTCTTTCTCACATGGAAGTGGACAATGATTGGCCGTGGAAGATTGTGGACAGACGAAGCCCACTTCCATCTGACAGGATATGTCAATACACAGAAATGTCGAATATGGGCAACGTAAAATCCACATGCAAATCAACCAGTACCACTTTATCCTGAAAAGGTCACTGTGTGGTGTAGGTTTACGGCACCATTTATCATAGGGCCGTATTTTTTAGAAGAGACAGGTGCTTCCGGTCCTGTTACCTGTACCATCACTGGTATGAGCTATGAGTGTCCTTTGCGCAACCACATCATTCCAGCTTTCCAACAGCGTGGATGGGATAATTTTTATATAATATGGGGCACCTCCGCACATCGCGAATCCGATTAAGCAGCTGCTGAAGCACCATTTTGGAAATGCCGCCATTTCCCACCAGCCTGACCATCTCGATCACCTCACCTTAATCCGTGTGACTTCTGGCTGTGGGGCTGTCTGAAAGATGTTGTGTTCAGTGTTCCGACTGCAAACTTAGCTGCACTGAAGGCACGCATTACGCAACACATTCTGAACGTGACCCCGGAAACACTTCGATCACTTGTGGAACATGCTGTTTCTCGATTTCAACTTGTCGCAGAAAACGGTGAACAGCATACTGAACATGCTTTGCGCCAGTCACATAGAAATTAATAATCCGATTTCATTTTGAATGACGCTTTTTATGCAGCTTGCCTCAGGGCAATTAAAAACCAATGCGGTTGATGCTGTTTATGAGGCTTCTAGTCTCAAAACAATTAAAAACCGATTTTTCTCATCCGATGTGATATGACCTTGCTGTGGCTAACGGGCTTATGTAACTAATAGTATCACACTTGTATACCAATACACGCTGAGTAGTACAGTTTGTTTAGGCATTGTTGTATGATTGATTTCTCATTTATAGTTGACCACTATTAAATTATGATGCTTACAGCGCCATCTATTGCTACAGTTTCTAACTATTTATTTTTCTTCTGCCATACGCTTTCCCCCTTCTTATTCCATTGCAATTTGACATCATTCTGACTAGTCTTTTTATTTCTACAGCGGTTTGAAAGTTTAGCTTTACTTATAATCACCCTGTACTTCACAAAACATGGATTAAGTCTCTCTTTTTTATTTCCCATAGCTGATTAAGATAATATACTGAAACGCCTGGCTTAACCCGCAGGACAGGACAGGTAGCTTAAATTGTGGAAAGGGGCCAAAGTAAGGGGCTGTCAGTTACGCTCGAACATACAACTTTATTATTTCGAAACGTCCCCTTTGGAAAATTATATATTACTGTGCTGGTAAACCTCTTACGTTATTTGTTTTTCAAACAGCTGAGCAAAACTAAACGTACTCACACATTTCTCTCTTTACTTATTCTGATCATCACTAAACTGACACACAATATTTTTACCGCAACGCAATCTGACTTTCAATAATCCCCGCAAAAGAATGTCCCTGAATAACAATGATCTATACCTTTCATGAATCATTTACCTCACAAAAATCTACGTTACTCGAACTACAGCAGTACAGCGAGCGCCAATACTGCAAACTAAATAAAACATTCTAACTACTGAAGGCAGTAACTACTGATAGCCATAGTTTGCAAATGAAATATTTTGAGAGAGAACAAACAATGCAATTACCTTAACAGTCTTCAAAAGTCATCATATATATCAATTCATGACATCCATCTTTACAAATTTCGTTTTTCTGGTGGATTCACGTCCAGTTCGTCCGTTCTCAAAACTCTAGCATCTCTCTCTTCACATCCACCACTGCTGGCCGCTCACCTCCAACTGCACAACGCTACACGCTGTTCACATCCAACTGCCCAACACTGCAATAGCGAATATTCCAACAATGCTAACCAGTCACAGACTGCACACAGCACAGTCAGTGATTTTTATACAGAGCGCTACGTGGCGTTAACAACATAAAAACCTAAACAGCCTACTTACATAGTCCCCATGCTTCCCACAAAAGATTTTACAAATTGTTTTGGGCAGTACCCAATAATTATTTGGTAATTTTTTTATATTAACGATAGTATATATATCAAATGCACACACTTATTGATACACTGTTGGTCAAAAGCAAAAATTTTCCACTGTCCGTAAAGACACTCCTGATCATATATCATAGTGGTAACTACATTGCGCAAAATCTGATCAGTAAAAGAAAACGCACACGGAAGTAGTGGATTTCCATGCAGTCTTGAAGAAGTAGTGTTGTCCTTCCAACGGAAAGACAGCGCTGATGCTTGATATGCAGACAGGTAATTTGCGTCCGCCCCCGGTAGCTGAGTGGTCAGCACGACAAAATGTCAAGACTAAGGGCCCAGGTTCGATTCCCGGCAGGATTCGAACCTGCGACTGTAGCGGTCGCGCGTTTCCAGACTGTAGCGCCTAGAATCGCTCGGCAACTCCGGCCGGTGGTTCATGGATTCACCCCGGCTGGCCCGAATTTCCGAATCAGTTTCTCCAGACACACGGCAGGACGAATGCCTTTTTCCAAACCCTTCAGTGTCCGGAAGGTTTGCAGAGCGACGTGTGGACAGTCATCATTCTTGTAATACAGCTTTACAACAAGAGCACGATCCTGCATTAAAACAGTCATGGCAAATATTGTAGACGCGAAAAGAGAAAAAGCCGTGTACCCGGAGTGTTTATACCAACTTCAATCGGTCGTGCGCGTGACAGGCGTTTTCATTTACTTATTATGACACATACAGAGCCATCTGTTGATCAACTTTCACGCTATTTCTCTTTTTCTTTTCCCCCTTCTTCAATATGGTAATATTCCGTTGCAATTTGACGTCATTCTGACCAGTGGTGTTATTTCTACAGCATTTTGAAAGTTTAACTTGAGTTATCCTCTATTTTCAATAATGGGCTAATGCATTAAACAGTATTCTTTCTTATTTTGTTTCAGTATTGTAGGCCAAAAATGGTGTGGTGTTCATGTAGCACAACGCATGTGTTTTGTTATAGATCTAGATAGTTATTTTATGATAATAGAATCGATAAAAACCAGTAAAAAAATAGTTACGGAGATAACATAAATCACTTTCTTCGTAATTCGCAATATTCTAGAAGCAAAAGGATACAGTCTGCAGACTGTAATACAAAATTGATCATTTATATTGACCTGTTATTCCAACAAGGGAACAGGGAAGGCTAGAAAGTATTTTTATGTATAATATACAGCAATGAAGTCTGTAATTCCGTTTCAGAGTCTCACGATAATTCTGAAACATTGTGAACTTTAACTTTAGTTTTTTCAAAACTACAAGAAGTGCACGTATACCCTTTTACATCTGACCACCTCATATGTTGTATTTGCGATGAGCCGTCTCCCTGAGCAATTAAAGAAACCATAGTTGTGGCCGGACGATTGTAGATTCGGCTGGTCATAACAGTGTTGATACCTGCTTAGTGGCGCACAAGTGGTGAGGCATTTTGGGTGGGCAAAGCTACTTGACTGCCTATTATCCAGATAAATCATTTGTCTAAACTATTCGACTCAACACCTGTTCCATACGTTTAATTAATAAATCACTCGGCATATGACTAAATTACTTAGTTAGTGCAAAACTAGCGTTCACTGATTGACCCACAGTTTTAATTGCTCGTCCGTTTAAGTCCGACCGAGCTCTGCTGCTGTGATGGACCAGCGACCCTTGGAAACAGGAAATAATACGAAGTCCAGACAACAGGTCACCCTCCCAGCAAGGCAAATACATATGTCATTATCATTTCATACTAAGAAAATGGACCGAGCGAGGCGGTGCAGTGGTTAGCACACTGGACTCGCATCCGGGAAGACGACGATTCAAACCTACCTCCGGCCATCATGGTTTAAGTTTTCTGTGATTCCCCTAAATCGATTCAGGTAGATGCGGGGATGGTTCCTTTGAAATGGCACGGCCGATTTCCTTCCCCCTCCTTCTCTAATCCGATGGGACTGATGACCTCTCTGTTTGGTCTCGTCCCCCAAATAAACCAACCAACTTTGGTAGATGGATCGTAGTCCGTCCAAAACCACCTTGAGGCATCTTCTTTATTGCCCCGTGTCAGTGGCTCAAACAAAGTTTTCATTTCTATGTCATATTGTTAGAGACGTTCATTGCCGCTTTCTGCTGATGTAGTATTGGCAATGGAAATGGAAATCTGTTTCGAATTCGCGGCCATTTCGCCGTGTTTCAGCGGCAGTGAAGCTCGTTCAATCTCTGTCTGCCTGTCGCTGTCCGGTTCGTTTGTTTGAATAACGATCGCGTTTGAACTGGGCACGCTGCCGGCGCAGGCCGCAGCGCTGCGTAAACGCCGCTACGGCGCACTGTCAAAGGCGCGCGGCTGGTCTGATGTAACTGCCAATTTGTGGATAACTTTTCATGAACTGGAGACAAGTGTGTCGCGAAAAGAGGCGGCCTCGTTAGTGGGCGCCGGTGAAAGCCCCCCCCGCACGCGTGTCTGCGCTCTGTGTTTGCCGCCGCTTCCAATTACTCGCGCCCGCTAGCCGGTCGGGGTGGACGAACCGCTGCCACTTCCACTGTGCTCGCCTGGGATGGGACGGACTTTCCGGCGGCCGGCTGACGCGGCAGGTGGCTGTGTCTGGGCTGGTGAAATCGACAGCCTGGAGCGAGAACTGTCTCGCGTCGCCACCGGCTCACGGCGCTGTCCGTTGTCGCCGTACCGCGAGGCTTTCTTTTAGTAAACACCAGCTGACTACTTACGCAAGGAATAGAAGGCGCAAGGAACGTGCATGCGGAAACGACGGCTGTGTGTACCGTGCCAAGCAGGGCCGGCCACGGGATGCCAAACTTTACGCGAGCAGGGTGTGAGCCCTGCGGGCGGACCAAGACTCGGCCTTTCTCGGCTTCCTTCCCGCAAGTACCGAACACAGCGCCACATTTAATTTACACTGAAGCGCCAAAGAAACTGGTATAGGCATGTGTATTCAAATACAGATATACGAAAACTACAGCAAAGGTGTTGTGACATGCAGGGATCGAGTCGACATTGCCGGCCGAGGTGGCCAAGCGGTTCTAGGCGCTACAGTCTGGAACCGCACGATCGCTACGGTCGCAGGTTCGAATCCTGCCTCGGGCATGGATGAGTGTGATGTCCTTAGGTTAGTTAGGTTTAAGTAGTTCTAAGTTCTAGGCGATTGATGACCTCAGAAGTTAAGTCCCATAGTGCTCAGAGCCATTTGAACCAGTCGACATTCCCAAGGAAGAAATGCACCGTGGGTGGTCTCCAGAAGACATAGTCGACGTGCAAAACATCGTGAACAGAGTGGATGGTGATCTTACAAATCCGATTCCTTTATTGTGACATTTAGCGGCACAAAAGTTCCAAGCATGTTAAGGCTGACTTCCTTCACCTCTGGATGTGGCCTAATTTCTCGAACCCAATGCGCTGTTTTAAGAACTTCGGGCACACTACTGTCAAATGTAAAGAAGCAGCCACTTGTGGCAAAAGTGGGAAGGCCGCCCATGAACGAGTTGGTTGTTGATCTCCTGAGAAGTGTGTCAACTGCTTTGGAGATCACCATGTCTGGAGTAGGGACTGCGGTCTTTCATGAAGAAAGGACGGTACAGGAAACTAAATGTATCTCATATGGAGAGGCCAAATAGATCGCTAAGGCCATGGAGACGCCGACATTCGATACCTCCTTTGCACTTGTTCTTAAACAGCCAGTTCCTAAAACAAATGCTGCCACACAAACGGAGGTAGCAACTGTCAGCACTAGTACCTGCGTCTGCCAGTGCACTTGTTCTGGTGCAGTTATTTCGAAGTCATTGCCTCCAACCAAGACTTCAGACAACACTGTTGTTGCAACTGTTGTGAACCAACCTGCCACTCCGAAGGTTCAGCCTGGTCCACCATCCAGTGCTGCTACCACGACCGTCACGGTTGTGGTCCCAAAACTCACTCAGGATAAGAAATCCAAGACAACGCGTCAACCACTGACAGAGCCAGGGAGTCAACTGTCCCATGATGTCGAACTCATCCTCTCTGGTGTATCTCGTGATTCTTCAACAGATCTAATGGAACCTGATGTCAGATTGGGGTAATCATCTTGCCCCAAAGCTGAGCCTCTTCGTAAAGTAAGCACCACTCCCAGGCAGAAAGACAGGAAGAGAGTGCATCTCCTGTGATAAATGAAACGTTAGTGGGTTCAGGACACATGTGGAGGAACTGAAGCTCCTAGCACAGGAACACTCAGCGTGCATCTGTATGTAGGAAACGAATTGTAAAGCGTCTGATGCCCCAGTCTTACAATGCTATAGTCTCTCACAAGGATGAACTGACTCGGGAATGAGCCAAGCCAGGCGTTGCTGTGTCTGTAAATAACGTACACCCTCGTCTGCTCTCCACTGGCTACTGACCTGCAAGCAGTTGCAGTTCACAAGTGTTGGAGGATCACAGTTTGCTCACTATATTTACCTCCGTCTGATTCAGAAGACTCTGAGACACTCACTGCTGCAGATTTCCCCTGCGTATTTCTCCGCTTGGGAGACTTCAATGCTCAACGTGTCTTGTGTGGCTCGACTTCCGCTTGTCCTTGGGATCAGGATTTCGAGGGCCTCATGACATTCAAATACAGAGATATGTTAACAGGCAGAATACGGCGCTACGGTCGGCAACGCCTATATAAGAAAACAAGTGTCTGGCCCAGTTGTTAGATCGGTTACTGCTGCTACAATGGCAGGTTGTCAAAATTTAAGTGAGTCTGAAAGTGTTGTTATAGTGGGCGCACGAGCAATGGGACACAGCATCTCCGACGTAGCGATAAAGTGGGGATTTTCCCGTACAACCATTTCAAGTACATACCGTGAATATCAGGAATCCGGTAAAACGTCAAATCTCCGACATCGCTGCTGCCGGAAAAAGATCCTGCAAGATCGGTACCAACGATGACTGAAGAGAATCGTTCAACGTGACAGACGTGCAACCCTTCCGCGAATTGCTGCAGATTTCAGTGTTTGGCCAATAAGTGTCAGAGTGCGAACCATTGGACGAAAGATCATCGATATGGGCTTTAGGAGCCGAAAACGAGTCTCGCTTCAAATTGTATCGTTCGTATAGACGTGTATGGGTATGGAGACAACCTCATAAATCCATGGATCCTGCATGTCAACAGGGGTCTGCTCAAGCTGGTGGAGGCTTTATAACGGCGTGGGGTGTGTGCAGTTGGGATGATATGAGACTGCTGATACGTCTAGATACGACTCTGACAGGTGACACCTAAGGAAGTATCCTGTCTGATCACTTGCATCCATTCATGTCCATTGTGCATTCTGACGGACTTGGCCAATTCCAACAGGACAAGCGAGACCCTACCCGCACAGAATTGCTACAGAGTGGCTCCAGGAACATTCTTCTGAGTTTAAACGCTTCCGCTGGCCACCAAACTCCCCAGGCATGAACATTTTTGAGCATATTTGGGATGCCTTGCAACGTACTGTTCAGAAGAGATCTCCACTCCCTCGTACCCTTACAGACTTATGGACAGCCCTGCAGGATTCATGGTATCAGTTCCCTCCAGCACTACTTCAGACATTAGTCGAGTCCATGCCAGGTCGTGTTGGGGCACTTCTGCGTGCTAGCGGGACCCGTACACGATATTAAGCAGGTGTACCAATTTCTTTACCTATTCAGTGTAGCATTGCACCGTGGAATTTTTTTGTCGGTACTACTCTCTCTATTTCGGGAGAGCAGTTGTGTCAGTGATGTTTACCCATCGATATTTGTTTGTGATATCTACATCTACCGGTCTCGGAAACTGACATACGGCCGGGTGAGCGATGTGCTGACCACATACCCCTCCATATCCGCTTCCAGTGACGCCTATGGGCTGAGGACGACACGGCGGCCGGTCGGTACCGTTGGGCCTTCATGGCCTGTTCGGGAGTAGTTTTTTAGTTTTTCTCTACATCTGCATCTGCGGGGTACTATGGAAGTGTTGCAGTACGACAGAATAGGTCGCAGGAAGGTGATTGTTTCTGGGTGCTGAGAATACTTTCATACTTGCATTGCAGCCGCTGTGCCAAGTCTGTGGGGGCAATCGTTCACTAGCGGGGCTAGTTTGAAGTGGCTGCTATGGCGTCGTGATCACCAAGTGAGATTTGGGCAATTTTGCGGTACAACTTCGCGCGTGGTTTAAACATATTCCAGTGCTTTTAAGAAATGACTCTAGCACAGGGTAATGTGTGTCCACATCGTACAACTATATTCAGGTGGTACAGAGATTCCCAAAGTGGAAATTTCCCTCTCGAGGACGCTCAGAGGACGGGAAGGCCATGATCATCAGTTACGGAGGAAAACATTGATGCTCTGAGGAAAATGCGAGACAAAGGCATGCGAGTGACTTATAAGAAGATAGAAGATACCTTAGGGCTAAATGCACCAGCAATTCGTTCCATTCTGCATGATCATTTGCTAGTTAAAAAAAAAAATTCTATCGGTGGCGGATAGAGTGACGGAAGAGTAGACACGACGTGCGACTTGGTGCAGGGAGATGTTAAAGAAGTTTTCTAAGGGACAATCTCAGTATGTGAATGGCGTCGTGACAGGTGACGAGACTTGGCTGTACTATGACGTGCCGACTAAGACTGAGAACAAATTTTGGGTTTTCGAAGATGACGTCACACCCGTAGCTGTCAGAATATCTCTATCAGTAAATAAGAAAATGTTAGCTATTTTTTTCAAATCGAGTGGAATAGTGGAGCTTGTTGTTTTGGACATACAGAAGACAGTCACAGCTACGTGGTACACTGAGCAGTGAGCAGTGCCTGCCCAAAGTCATCCAGTTTTTGAAGAACGTGTGACCGAAGTCAAGAATGGACACTTGGTTCCTACGTCACTAAAACGCTCCATCTCATCGCGCCAAAGCATACACCGAATATTTGCAGCGTGCAGGATTTTAACTTTTTGTGCACCCTCCTTACCTTGCTCCTTCTAACTTTGCACTGTTCCCGCATGTGAAAATGAAGGAGTGCAGTTTTCAAGTGATGAGGACCTCCCGAGGGCTTGGGACAACGTGTGCCTTACTCCCAACAGAAACCCGAGAGAACGGGTTTAGGGATTGGTTTTGGAGGATGGAGAGGTGTATTCAATGTGACGGAAAGTACTTCGCAAATAATAAATAAATAAAACTGTATTTCAAAACTTTCCTAGTACCCTTTGTGCATCAGTGCCCCCAAGCCACCTGACGGTGTTTGGCGGAAGGTACTTCAGGTATCTCCAGCTCATCCCTCACGTATGGTGTGTGGGAATGATTGTTACTAAGCCTTCCTATTAGCTCTAATTTCTCCAATTTTTTCATCGATTAGTTACTTAACCGTAGTTAGTTACTTAGTTACGTAATTAGTTACTTAACCGTAACTAACCTAAGGACATCACACCATCCATGCCCGAGGCAGGATACGTTGTCTGTCTGACTCTCCCCGAAAAGCACTTTTTAGAAATTTCAGTCGTAAACTTCTCCATGATGCACAGCCTCTCTTGTTGCATCTGCCATTGGAATTCGTTCAGCAGTTCCATAACGCTCCCGCACTGACTAAACAATCCCGTGATGAAACGTACCATTCTTTGTTGAATGGTCTCCATCTCTTCCATCTGTCCTACTTGATAAGGTAGGTAAATACCATTTTCCTGGACGACCTTACTGCTCTTATATAACTTATATAACTTCTAGGCCTAAAAATTAGGTATGATTACTATGGTCCTCACACAGAACTGAAATTCTCCAGTTGAGACCTAGTAAAAGAACAGTCTATCCCTTGCTGCACCTTTCTTCTAATTAGTCTCATTTTTTTGGAACAGGTCCTCGCTTGTTTTGCATACTATATTCTTCACAGAGAGACGGTCTACCACTTTGCCTTCATCATTCAGATATGTTTGGCCAGTCTGGAAGTCTCTGTGCCACCTAACCACTGTGTCATGTGATGGTGTACTGTTGCTGCACACTTCAACTAACTCAGAATCGATTTTTACCATTTTGTCCCCGTTAGAAAACATACAACTAATTACTACACACTCTCACTTTATCAGTGAACTGTGCCATGCTACTTTTGGCTTCTCGTCCGCCGTGCTACACCAATGTGGTGTGTGGATTTCATTGTGTACCAGGGATACACACATGTACCAGCAAACAAACAAAACATTGATCTGAAAGCTTTTTTCCAGCTAATAATTAAAACTTTATGATTGCCCTTGCCAGTATCACAGGTTGCTACCCAGGCAGATGACTATGTGTTGATGAACAAGAGGTCTTTTTTAGGCGACTCTCCATGCAGTGCAGATAATGATAATAGTAAACCTCCAAAGCATTAGCGAAAGATTCAGATAAATGCTCCACACAGATTAAACTATTAAAATTGTAGTGATGAACAGCAAGAAAAAAAGGGCAACAACAGAATGAAGTGCCCTTAAGGAAGACGTCCACAGGACCAGTGGCTGTTTGTACAAAAAGATGCAGCCTAGCAAATTATCGGCGTACTCTTTTGAAAATGAATGGGAATGATGAAAGAGATGAGTAATAATTCTCGATATATATACTATGCAGTCGCCTAAGCGACGGGTACTCAACTTTGCTGTGAAACGACATTACAATATGGTGCAGAACGAATTTAAAAATTTAGTTGGCAATGAAAGAGCAAAACATTACGATAGGGGGGTTTTATTGCTCTGTACATCAAAAGCACGTTGTAATAAATATACAGTCAGAGCGCTCGTCAATAAATTGATGTTACGAGCGATAAATGTCTTAAATTGCACCCAGTGTCATTTGCAACAATTTTCGATAGAAGAGAGCGAAGAGTATGGAGACTTTACATATTACTGGAAAGTAAATGGTTGAGTTAAGGGGCGTGCCTGGAACGATTTTTCGACTTAAAACTCGATATTGTTGAATTTGTGGAGCAAAAACCAGTGCAGGAACAAAAATTAGAATGGACTGCAGACCTCTCATTGTGAGTGGACTTGACTGCACACTCACAACAGTACGACATTGCAAGGTGAGGAACAACCTCTTTCTGTTTTGATGGGGATTCATTTGAAAAGAAAATCACATTGTAGAAGGAACACATTCCAACAAAAACTGTACAGTTCCCTAAGTTCACTAACAGTAAAGTAAACGTGAGGTTTGAAGAACTCATTGTGATCTTGAAAGAATTGCTAGGATGGTTTCTTAAAAACCTTGAGAATATTGCCAATATTAAATCTATTTTCGAGATTGTTTTGTCGTTTCAGCTGAAAGTGCCCCTGTACATGTGCAGATGTAACTGACTGATCTGCAACGTAATTCCCGTTCGAAAGACAAATCCCTTTAACGATGAAGCTGTCCAGGACGTCTACGTCGCTTTCCTCACGTGGTTTCCACGTCTCCGTAATGAGATTACAAAGGTTCTGCAATGTTTTAACCAAAATATGCGTGAGGAAGGCGTTTTTTCTATTATGAAACTAAATCAATCACGATTATGTGGCACCCTGAACACGGAAATCAGTAAAATAGTCTGTGTTTGTACCAGGTAAAAATTATGTCTTTAGTGCGCCAAAAATAATTCACTACTGAAAACTTGTTTTGTTTTTATGTATGTTGTTGAGGAATGTGAAACATAAAACATATGCAACGGGACAGCACTGCCCATTCAAATGTGACGCGTTCGCTGTTTACTCCTCTTCATGTCTACACCTGCTTAGATATTCCGCAAGCCACCAGACGGTGCATGGCGGAGGGTACCCTGTACCACTACCAGTCATTTCCCTTCCTGTTACACTCGCAAATAGAGCGAGGGAGAAACGACTATCTATATGCCTCCGTACGAGCCCTAATTCACTCATATACATGCTCACCTAGACATGGCCTGCAGACCTCTGACTACAGTCGTAATGCTAACTGAAATAGCGGTAATGGTCGGAACTCACTAAGATTTTATGTTGTTTACATTATGACGCTATCAAAATTATGTGGCTTTTTTGCAGTTATTGGTCTTAAAGCAAGTGAACGACACATCTGCTACTCAAATCATGGGACGATTACATTCTAATTCTTGTATGTACACTCCTGGAAATTGAAATAAGAACACCGTGAATTCATTGTCCCAGGAAGGGGAAACTTTATTGACACATTCCTGGGGTCAGATACATCACATGATCACACTGACAGAACCACAGGCACATAGACACAGGCAACAGAGCATGCACAATGTCGGCACTAGTACAGTGTATATCCACCTTTCGCAGCAATGCAGGCTGCTATTCTCCCATGGAGACGATCGTAGAGATGCTGGATGTAGTCCTGTGGAACGGCTTGCCATGCCATTTCCACCTGGCGCCTCAGTTGGACCAGCGTTCGTGCTGGACGTGCAGACCGCGTGAGACGACGCTTCGTCCAGTCCCAAACATGCTCAATGGGGGACAGATCCGGAGATCTTGCTGGCCAGGGTAGTTGACTTACACCTTCTAGAGCACGTTGGGTGGCACGGGATACATGCGGACGTGCATTGTCCTGTTGGAACAGCAAGTTCCCTTCCCGGTCTAGGAATGGTAGAACGATGGGTTCGATGACGGTTTGGATGTACCGTGCACTATTCAGTGTCCCCTCGACGATCACCAGTGGTGTACGGCCAGTGTAGGAGATCGCTCCCCACACCATGATTCCGGGTGTTGGCCCTGTGTGCCTCGGCCGTATGCAGTCCTGATTGTGGCGCTCACCTGCATGGCGCCAAACACGCATACGACCATCATTGGCACCAAGGCAGAAGCGACTCTCATCGCTGAAGACGACACGTCTCCATTCGTCCCTCCATTCACGCCTGTCGCGACACCACTGCAGGTGGGCTGCACGATGTTGGGGCGTGAGCGGAAGACGGCCTAACGGTGTGCGGGACCGTAGCCCAGCTTCATGGAGACGGTTGCGAATGGTCCTCGCCGATACCCCAGGAGCAACAGTGTCCCTAATTTGCTGGGAAGTGGCGGTGCGATCCCCTACGGCACTGCGTAGGATCCTACGGTCTTGGCGTGCATCCGTGCGTCGCTGCGGTCCGGTCCCAGGTCGACGGGCACGTGCACCTTCCGCCGACCACTGGCGACAACATCGATGTACTGTGGAGACCTCACGCCCCACGTGTTGAGCAATTCGGCGGTACGTCCACCCGGCCTCCCGCATGCCCACTATACGCCCTCGCTCAAAGTCCGTCAACTGCACATACGGTTCACGTCCACGCTGTCGCGGCATGCTACCAGTGTTAAAGACTGCGATGGAGCTCCGTATGCCACGGCAAACTGGCTGACACTGACGGCGGCGGTGCACAAATGCTGCGCAGCTAGCGCCATTCGACGGCCAACACCGCGGTTCCTGGTGTGTCCGCTGTGCCGTGCGTGTGATCATTGCTTGTACAGCCCTCTCGCAGTGTCCGGAACAAGTATGGTGGGTCTGACACACCGGTGTCAATGTGTTCTTTTTTCCATTTCCAGGAGTGTACATGCTCACCTAGACATGGCCTGCAGACCGCTGACTACAGTCGTAATGCTAACTGAAATAGCGGTAATGGTCGGAACTCACTAAGATTTTATGTTGTTTACATTATGACGCTATCAAAATTATGTGGCTTTTTTGCAGTTATTGGACTTAAAGCAAGTGAACGACACATCTGCTACTCATATCATGGGACGATTACTTTCTAATTCTTGTATGTATATGAACAGTAATTTCGTGGAAGCTGTGTTACAGTGATTTAGTAACGTTTGTCATGCTGTATTATTACATAACCAAATTGCGCCACTGTGGCTAAAGAAAAGACAGATTGGCGGACCATGTTCAACGTTTTGTTCTCCAGCTGTTGCAGTTTTTTTTTTAATGATGTGCTCGATTCGCATTCACCCATGAGACGAGGTTACTTGGCCAGAACCCCTAGACCGAATTGATTCCTGCTGCTTACTTAACTGCACTGAGGGAAACTACTCATCTGACCACAGGACCAGATTTACACACAGTTAATTGTCTCCACGTAACTTCAACTGTTTCCTTTGCAACGGACTTGGATAATTTTTAAAGATATGAATTGTTATTTAGAAGGAAACACTTAAGTTACTACCGAAACAATATAGTTTATTTCAAGGGCAATCAACTTAGTCAAACACATCAGACGATCTGTCAGCGCTTTGTTTCAACAATGAGATGGTTACAAAATGTTTTCCATAAATTAGTTTTCACAGTAAATGTATGTACTTTAATCACTTATGCATATCTAAACTTCATTTCTCTAGATCTTTAAGTATCCTTCGCAAATGATAATCTCAGATTCTTCCATTTCTTCTGCATATGATTCTGTGGAACTATGAAGGTTATCGTAACATATTTCTCTAAAACCATTTTTTACAGTTATTTAAGAACTTGTGATTCCCTTATTGATTTGCGTTACATGTTCCAAATAGGATTTTCAACCTTGTCTAGAATAACGTAATTTGTATGCTAGAGGCTATGGAATAATGTGAGACAAATGACTATGTCAATGTCAAGCAAGGAAATGTGGAAAGCAGTGACTGATGGATTTTTTAAAGCAACGAATCTCCTTATTCGCGTAATCGCAACAGGCAGAAAGAGTATGATGGTTATTCATCCACAAGAATGGGGCTCAGTTTTTTTATTATGGTTACAAGCATCACTTTTTGTCATATTTCTAATTGTTTGCGATCAGGCCCATTGCTTGACTTCTGTTGACGTTGCGGAATTACGAAAGAGATTTCTCTAGATCCCGTCTTTGCAGGAGAAAAATCTAAACATAAACTGTTTTTGGACCTAATTTTTATGACTGTAACGTATTGGCAACTGAAATATACGAAGGAAAATACGGGGTGTTCAAAAAGTCTCTCCGCAGTGCCGTACGATTGTTAGCCGTGCTTGCCGTATGATTGTTCGCCTGCCTGGGTTGCTTCCTTCAAGTGGACTCTCTCAACATTCCATTACGTGAAAATTTGTAAGTAAAAATGAATATTCAATGAATTAATAACTTGTATTTCACTAAGTTTGATTTCGGTATATTCACTGCGGCATACGGCACGCGCTGCTAACAATCATACGGCACTGTGGAGAGACTTTTTGAACACCCCACACTGCTGGTAAGCACATGGAAATAAATTACAAATTTAACAACCTGTCCAATACAGTGTTGAAACATTTAAATGATTTGCTTGATGTGCATTCAGAACGGCCGTTAAGTAAATTTAGGTGTGCTTTCTTTTTATGGCCGGCCTCAGTGGCCGAGAGGTTCTAGGCGCTTCAGTCTGGAACCGGGCGACCGCTACGGTCGCAGGTTCGAGTCCTGCCTCGGGCATGGATGTGTGTGATCTCCTTAAGTTAGTTAGGTTTAAATAGTTCTAAATTCTATGGGACTGATGACCTCAGATGTTAATTCCCATAGTGCTCAGAGCCATTTGAACCATTTGCGCTTAGAGGCATTTGAACCATTTCTTCTTTTTATGGATATAAATCTCGCGTTGTTCATAAAGATATGTTTCTTTGAACTTTCGTTTAAAAGAAAGAAGTTTCGACACAGCGTTGGATAGTCTTTTAAGTGCATAACTGGACAGTGGAGACTGAAGATGTGTGATTTGTGGTAATGGTTCACGCTATATACCTATGCAAATCCGACGGAAGCTTTTGGTTTCGACGAACGCCAAGAGTACGCTACTTGCCATAATGCGTAGTGCCAGTACTGAAGCACAGAGGAGGTAGTGTTACGGTGTGGTGGCATTTCTCGCAATTAGGATGTGATCCCTCTGCTGCGCTTAAGGAAACGCTAAATGTGGAAGGATTCGAACCCACTGTAGAGCATTCTGTACCATGTACAATAGAGCAATAGTTCAGAAACGATAACTGAATCAGCATGAAGATGCGCCGTCAAGAAGGAGCAGCTGTGATCCAATAGTTTGTGAACGGTGACATTGCTGAACCCGACTGTCTTTCCTAGAGTCCCGACCAGAACCCTGTGGGACACCTTTGTGCTGAGTGAGAACGTCTACTTCGTTGCAGACCCAAGCGTCTGACGTCATCATCTCTGTTCTCGGTTCCAAAGGAACAATGGGCTGTCTCCACAGACATTCAGACACATCACTGAAGTTGTCCAAAGCAGAGCTGAAGCTATCACGAGGACGAAGGGTGGACACACGAAGTTCATTTCATTCACATATACCCTTCTTCAGTTTTCAAATGCTGCAGCTCGTAGCTCGATCCTGGTCGTCCGTCAGGCCTCTCGAAACTACAAACCCAGGCCGGCAGCAGCAGATAGAGACTGAAAGAAGTGTGTAGCAAGAGTGATATATTTTGCAGCTAGTAATAAACTTGAATCCTTTGGATAGGAGCCATCTTTAACTTCAATGGACAGTAACGCCTGCCATACAAAGCCAGATTCGCGGAATGATTTCTAATGATTAGTTTTAAGTACCAGTAATTGGTAGTCAAAGCGTCTTCTGTCAGAGAGCGTCGATAAATTGACATGCCTATCCGGTAATTTAGTTCTGGCTTGGCAATTTAACTACTAATGAATCGTAATAAAAGCGTTTCATGGTGCGTTAATTCACTTAGTGTATCTCTTTTGCTGCTATATTACGTCCAGCCGACAAAGGGGCACAGTCAATAACATTTACACCGTAACCGTGACATAGCTACTCTGAGGGGTGACTGTGGTGGGATGTAATACGAGAACTATTTCTTTTTATTTTCATATTATAAGGTTTCTTCTTGTACTGTCACTCATAACTTTAAGAATGGATGCAACACGTGAAATGCTTTTGTGCGATAAACTGCAGTTTTCACACGCTAAGAAGTAAAAGTAAAGTATTATGCCATTGTTGACTGGGAGTCGCTAAGAGTTACGTTCAGCAGCCTAATTAAAATGGTTTTACTTGTTCACGCCTATATGTATCTTCCGTTTGTTCTATGTGCGTTCAATGTTGAAAGCGTACATGTTACATGAGTTCAAATGACCGTGACGCGTGTGCGTGGCGTTTCTACCATAGCATTTGTGATTATGGGAATGGAGAAGTGATACGTGTGTGCGTGTGTGGGGGAGGGGGGAGGAGGAGACTGGAAGTTTACTCAGATTTTAGCGGCTCTATGTCACTCAGGAGTGCATTAATTGCACGGAGTACTGAAAAGGTTTCGTTTAACATCGAAGGAATATTTCCTGTCGTTAGCGTGCCAAAGTTTCATCCATCATAGTCTCATAAAACGGAGAGTAGGATGAACCGATGTAAATACCAGCGGCTGAAAACAAGTCAAACATTTGTAACGGTGACTTGCAAATAAGAAAAAAGTCTTTGACAAGTTTAGAGAATTATGTGACGAAATTGAAATTCCGACATCAGCCGCAATGGGGCACTGAAGTAAATTCAATGGCGAGAAGTAAAAATTTGCGGTGGGCCGGGACTCGAACCCTGATTTTGTGCTTTACGCGAGCGGTCGCCTTAACAGTTTCCGCCATCCGAGCACGCTTGCCCTACAACCTACATTCCTATTCCTCATTATCCTCATTGTCCACATCCTCACGCTGATTCCCGCAAGAGTTCGGACGAAGAGTGCAACCGCACCGAGTGATAATTAATTGCCGTCAAAGTGCATATATTTTACATGTGTGTTGTCTGTGCTTTCGGTCATGTCTGAAATCGGAGAGTCGTTCGTGGGGGCTGACAGACGGCATAGGTGTTACGGTGGAAAGTCAAGCGCCGGCACTTGAGTCGGGAAAGATAGAGAAGAGATGGCTGCTAGATGGGATCAGCCAATCGTAAACTGACCGGACCTCCCTCCAGGACGACAACGTGACAGCACCAGCCCCTGTGTGAAGAGGACGTAAGCGCCGCAGCCGACTGGAGACGCCCCGGTTCAATAGCAGCATCAACTCGAGACACTTCACTTGTACACTCTATATAGCACAGACTTGGAATTGTATACACTACAGAAGATTGGTTATTTCGCATGTTGCCCTTTGCTTGTTTGGATGTCAAAGTTAAGTATTTTCTCTTTTCTTTTTGTTATGGAAATCATTGATATGATTTGTTTGAATGTTCGTCTAGCGAACCTAGTAACCATGCTTCCTAGACACCATATATGGCTGTTGCAGCAGGTCTTTGTTGCGGAGTGTTTCGTAGAGCAACTTTATTTCAGCAAAAACATAGAAAGTATTACTAAAGGAGGTTTGCTATGGGAATTGCGGATCGGTAGTCACGGCTTTCACCTTCGGGTGCACGGCCATTTAATCCAAGCTGGCGTTAGTTCAAATGGTTCAAATGGCTCTGAGCACTATGCGACTTAACATCTATGGTCATCAGTCCCCTAGAACTTAGAACTACTTAAACCTAACTAACCTAAGGACAGCACACAACACCCAGCCATCACGAGGCAGAGAAAATCCCTGACCCCGCCGGGAATCGAACCCGGGAACCCGGGCGTGGGAAGCGAGAACGCTACCGCACGACCACGAGATGCGGGCACACTGGCGTTAGTATTCTGCGGCATTTTGTGTCGGTTTGGAGAGGTGGCAGATTGTGCAGGAGGTTCTAGAAAATCACGTATTTAATTCGGATGTAATCCTTGAACTTTCATATAGGGTTTGCAACCGCTGCCTTCTGGGTTGCGCTTGAACCAGTAGGACCGTCGTCGCATTTGCTGCGGTTCGTTGCTCGGATTGTGCTTCAGCGGCGTATAATTTCTCAATGAAAGCTAGACGAATTTGGAGCGGACTTGAACTGAAATTCGCTGTGTCGTTTAGCAATTCGGATTGTCAGCGGCATCTGCGGACAAAACAGTGCACAAATGTAAACCTGAAATGCATCTGCTATTCGAATAGACACATTTCAAGAGTGTATAACTTGTCGCTGCGCTGTTTGTTCCAAAGAAGCAGTTACAGATGTGCTGCCATTCTCTGTCAGCTTGTCGCATTCTTCGGACAATGCACACGTGACGCACCTTTCACGCGTCAGGCACGTACACTAATGTGAGCCAATCAGGCAGGTTGCCATGAATTTTTTGTTTGCTTATAGCGCGACTAGAAGCGGAGGACCCTCTGGGGATAAATTTTGTAAGGGGCGGATGTGAATCTGGTTACAGTTTCCATCATGCTGCGTCATACTTGCTGAATGTGACTGTTACACGCTCTTATCTTAAGCAACGCCTTGCACACATATTCAGGTACATTACAACGGGATATGTTTCTTTCAAAGTCATGGTTAGGGGAGGGGTAAATTCTGGTGTGTTTTATTTGTTCTACTTAAAACGAAGCTAGTTTTATCTCTGCTCAGTTTAGAATCGCATGTCGACTTGGAGAGCAATCAATATTTACTCATACCTTATTCGTCTGTGAGCATTCATGATAAGTCGCTTTGGTAATGTTATTATTTTTTAATATTATAGAAACGTAGCAAATTACGGCCCTTCATGCAATGACTGAGATTGTTTGTAGTCGCCTATACATGGCTGCCTAGTCTATATCTGAAATCTTGAACATTATATTACCTTTGCGAAAAGAATCCGCATTTGTCTGCTTATGATGTCAAAATTTCTCTGTTTACTTGGAGCCACGTGGCAATAACACATTTCATATCGTGTCCTGGTCATCTCATGATTCTTCGTCTAACGACTCCATTTAAACAAATAATGCAGTCAGTCCTAGCGCTATACACAATTCTCACATTTTACGTCAATATTCAGCTTTCTATTAGGGGCAGTCAAATGAAAACGAGGCAGATGGAAAAAATAAGTAAATTATTTATTATTTCAAATATACTTGCCATAACTCTTAATACTTTTATCCCACTGTGAGAAATGACGATCACTCTCTTCTCAGAAAAATGTTTTCTGGTGCCTACGAAACCATGATTGTACCAGGCGTTCACCTCTTCGTCCAAAGCAAATCGACGACGACGAACGTCTTCCCTCAGGGCTCCAAAAATATGGACGTGCTGCCATGGTTGGTTCGAGTTCGCTGCAGAAGTTTCACTGCGAAGCTCCTACACGTTTTCCACGCAGTCTCGATCTCTCCCCACGCGATTTCCATACTTTTGGAGCCCTGAAGGAAGACGTTAGTAGCCGTCGAGTTGCTCAGAGCGAATTGGTGGACGCCTAGGGACGGTCCTAGTTCAGTAGGCAACAGAAAACGTTTTCCTATCAGGGCACTAACCAACTTGTGTCACAGTGGGTTAAAAGTATGAAGAGATACGGCAGTTGCTTTTAAAACAATAAAATTACTTTTTGCCATATGTATCGTTTTCATTTGAATGTCCCTTGTAGTAAGTATTTATGTCACTTTTTGCTCATGACTGATTCCGCCTATAACTCTACTTGCAGACCGATTGTGTTAATAACGCTGTCGAAGAATCGCTATAGTTCAGAGGTTACTACTTTTTGGTGTGTAATTCAGATTTCAGTGCTGCTTCAGATCACACAAACTTCATATACACATTCATTTCATGCGTTTTCGTGTACAAGGCGAACCTCTTTACATTAAGAGTGTATTAGATTTCAAATTTATTTTGATACTATTATCTTATCTCATTCTAGCTGAAACACATAAACAAATTTTAGATTGCGCTTGCGAATGTTAATCGTTGTCACTGAGACAGACTGATTTTTCACAGAGGCTTTTTTGGAAATTGATTAAATCACTTAAATAGATCCTTCAGATCTTTAGCTGAAAGTCAAGATAAAGTTTGAAGACAGTAGTTAGTTTCCAGGCTGAAACTTTACTAAGTAACTGTAGTGCTTCGACCTGTGCAGAACTGTTGCTCAACATTGGTACTGCTTCTAGCTCTTGCAGTCTGTGCGTGTTAGAGAGGATGATGCTGAAATATTTTCTGAGCAAACGCTTCGGGGCGATTGCAGTCTTCCTACGCTCACAGAGCCTCCCGTGCAACTACATTATTAGTGTTTGCCTCGTACATGAAACACACTGTATATAAAATCGTATTTCAAGATGTTTTTATTTGCTTAAATTACGGAGGACGTTGCAGAGAGATAGTTGCGGGTTAAATAGAGATTGTTGACGTTGCATGTTTTCTTTGAACTGGTCAGGTACGGGAATGTTTGTTACTGGCATCGGATTGCTGCAGGTGAGCTATAATTTGTGCCAGAGTTTGGCTTTTAATCTTATCTGATGCCCCCGTAGGAGGTTCGAGTCCTCCCTCAGGCATGTGTGTGTGTGTGTGTGTGTGTGTGTTGTCCTTAGCGTAAATTAGTTTCAGTTACATTAAGTAGTGCGTACGTCTAGGGACCGATGACCTCAGGAGTTTGGTCCCATAGTCCTCGCCACAAATTTCCAATTTTTTATCTCATGCGTTGACATGTGTCTTGTGATTTGTGACAGGCAATTTTTAATAACTGAAGTAGTGATGTACTGCACCAGCAGTATATTTTCATACACAGCACGGCGCTTTTCCCAAATTTATTCGTATTTTGAGGTGCTGCCAGAGAACGTGATGTCTGCGTAAGGGTCGTCCTGCTTCTCCCTCGTTTACTCACCCTTTTACGTTCTCTGCTGGTCAGCCGACACTATCATCTAATCTAACCTTCGCTTCCGTAGACGAAGACACTATATTTACGAAGACTGCTGGACAGTGAATTGGAGCGCTCTTACCGTTGTCAAGTCGACTGTGCCTGCGTGTGTGATTACTAGGAAGAAATTATACTTCGGCGTCTTCAGACTAGTATGCTTATTCAGCATAGGGAACTAGCCAACCGTTACTGTGGCCTATCAAAATTAGGGAAAAGCATCACTAATTAATTGTAAAAAGATAAACGCTGGCTTTACTTACTTGAATGATTATAAGTCTACCGCAATCGACATGCACCACGAGTACACATGAAGGGCCGTGACTTTACGGCCAATAGTGCTGTGAGCTTGCAGTAAAATTAAATATGGCATGTACTGGCTGTGCCTCGCACTCGTCTCACTCGCGCAGCGCAACAAACGTATCCGGCTGCGCACTCCACACTACTCCTCAGTGTCAGCTGCATATCACCGAGATGGTGTGTGGGCTTTTCAAAATAAATCCAACATAGTGGTTTTCTTCAAAGAGGAATAAATAAAGCAGACATAGAAATTCTCTCAGTTCTAATACATGTAACAGTTTTACCAATACTGGTTGAGGTGCTATCTATTTGTTTGACATGTCATGTATCTGACGTTTTGTAGGGAAGCAGCATACTCACGCGTCATAAAATTCACATCAGTCTTTGTATTATGTGCCAGCCTAGTCAGCTGTAACTAGCTCTGACGTCATAAATATTGCGCAATACTTTAAAATGAAGTAAATAACCTGAAACGTTTCTAGCATGTCAGGAGTAATACAAAATCAATATGTGTTGGATATCAGTACAATAACCTTAACCATTTTCGAAATTTGGATGTTTTCTGTAAAAATCATTGGCGCAACAGAAAAGAGCTAGAAACTTTAAAAATTATATTTAGATTCCTTTTGCATAATAATGTAGTAGAAAAAGTATTCTGGATCTCACAAATTAAAATTTTTGTTAAAATTCATGATTTTCTGGTTTTTGTCTTAGAAATTAAGGAAGCAAGATAGATTAAGTATGCGAATAAATAAAGCTAGGATGTTTAAATTTAAGTAGAAGGGAGATCCGCTATAATCATAAAAATGTGAGAAGTTTCAACAGAATAACTATAAAACTATAGCTATAGCGTATCTCCAAAGAGCGAGTTCAGAGCTCGTCTACTGCGTGTAGTGTAATTAAATTAATTCTCTGGCCCAAAATATTCGCTTAGCCACGCCAGACTTTTATTATGATTACTTACTTGTGTGCTGATTGCACAATTAAATTGAAAGCTTCATCGGCCATCAGCAAAGGAAGCAATGATTTATTCGATAACTTAAAGTGGTGCATTACTAGCCCAGAGGCTAGTCTGGAGAGCAGATTTGATCAGGCGTTCCCTTAGCCGTCCACACTGCGGCTTTATAAGTAAGAACGCTGCGTGAGAAAGGAAGGCCCCAGTTCTCTCCAGACGCTGATTAGCACACCACCTGTGCCGGGAGTCGCGTCGCGTCGGTATCGTTGATATAAACAGCCTCGGATGCAGTAATAAGTTACTCGGGATACCTGTAACCATGAAATCGTTTTCGAGTGATGTGTTAATTTTGGGATGACGTTAATGATCTATCTTTAGTTTGCATATGTCGTATTTTCACGTGCCGCTGCAGAACAGACATTCTACCATTATTAGCGTGGCGTTTGATGAACATTATCATCAAATTATGGCGAGCATTCACTTAACACTATCATCAAATTATGGCGAGCATTCACTTAAACATTTAATTTGAACAGTTACAGTGGCATCAGCGCATTAGACTCTGAACTGCTCTGGTAGTTGGATTGTGTGGATTCGTTTTGGTCTGTGACTTTCGGAATATAGTGAACATTTTAGAGAGAATGGTTTTTGATTATGAATTCCAGACAATCTCCTAATTCCTCAGAGCTATAAGCTGTAGCTATAAATGTATTTCTCAGATGAAGTGGGCACTAGGAATTCTAATTACAGGCTTCACGTTTTGCTAATCACTTTCTGGTTGCCAATATTGTAGTTAGAGAGCCAGTGTTGAGAACGGCAAACAGCATAAATACAAAACATTTATTCAATTATTCCACCTGCCGCCCCACAGTTTGTATTTGTTACTATTTTTTGCAATAAACCTTCAGTAATGAGTAATTACCAAAAAGATGATATGTCAGTTGATTCAAGTGCTTTTGCTTCACGTCTAGGCCCCAGAAGGCGACTATCTAAATTGTGACCACGGGTATGAGTTGTGGAAGGAGTTTCTTTTGACCACTTGCAGCAATGCTTTTTCTGAAAAAAGTATTTATCAGCAGAAGGTACATTACACGCTTCTTCATCTGAATCTTGACAACTACTTTCTGAAGTAACTTCAGATGGGAACCATGATAACTTAGTATAAATTCGTCCACGTGTACTGTGCTCTCTCTATCAGACTGAAAAACGTGAAATCATTCACTGATGTTTCCCACTCGTCATCTGTTACTGACTTTGGTGATACTATCCCGTAAAACACTGCATGCATACACACATTTATAACCTTACATATTGAGGTTCCGATTGATATTTTACTCTCATCTAAGTACTCAAAGACTTCAGTCACATGAAACACTAAGAGACATAATGAAAATAGCTTACTAAATACTTTGGTGGGGTATTCAGAGACATCTTTCTCTTTACCTAAAAAAGTATAATAGGAAACACCGCATGGAACACTTCCACGTTAAACGTCATATCTTCACTGAGGAGTACCGACAACGCAAGCGCCATCTTTGTTCCTTTCATATACTATATATTATATTTAATCTAAGGTCACAAAAGTCGTGTCGGAACTCCTTTTGCTTTGCGAAGTGCGGCAACTCGATGTGGCATGGACTCAAGAAGTTGTTGGAAGTCCCCTGGAGCCATGCTGCTTCTATAGCCGTAAATAACTACGAAAGTATTGCCAGTGCAGGATTTTGAGCATGAAGTGCCCTTTCGATTACGTCCCATTAATGTTCGACAAGATTTAAGTCAGGCGCTCAGCATAGCCAAATCGAATTGTCCAGGATGTCCGTCAAACCAATCGCGAAAAACTGTGGCCCGGTGACATGGCATGTTGTCATCCATAGAAATTCCGTCGTTGTTTGAGAACATGAAGCCCTTGAATGGCTGCAGATGGTCTCAGTTGGTTCAGATGGAACAGACGATCCAGTCCATTCCATGTAAACAAAGTCCACACCATTATGGACACCACCAGGTAGCAAGGTGCCTCGTTAACCACTTGGGTGAATGGTTTCGTGGCATGTGCACCACACTCGAAACTTACCATCAGGTCTTACCAACAGAAATCGGGACTCGTCTCACCAGGCCACGGTTTTCCACTGTCTTGGGTTCAACCACCTCCCCCCCCCCCCCCCCCCCGCATGAACCATGGACCTTACCATTGGTAGGGAGGCTTGTGTGCCTCAGCAATACAGATAGCCGTACTGTAGGTGCAGCCACAATGGAGGGATATCTGTTGAGAGGCCAGACAAACGTGTGGTTCCTGAAGAGGGGCAGCAGCCCTTTCAGTAGTTGCAAGGGCAACAGTCTGGATGATTGACTGATCTGGCCTTGTAACACTAACCAAAACGGCTTTGCTGTGCTGGTACTGCGAACGGCTGAAAGCAAGGGGAAACTACGGCCGTAATTTTTCCCGAGGGCATGCAGCTTTACTGTATGGTTAAATGATGATGGCGTCCTCTTGGGTAAAATATTCCGGAGGTAAAATAGTCCCCAATTCGGATCTCTGGGTGGGGACTACTCCAGAGGATGTCGTTATCAGGAGAGAGAAAACTGGCATTCTACGGATCGGAGCGTGGAATATCAGATCCCTTAATCGGGCAGGTAGGTTAGAAAATTTAAAAAGGGAAATGGATAGGTTAAAGTTGGATATAGTGGGAATTAGTGAAGCTCGGTGGAAGGAGGAGCAAGACTTCTGGTCAGGTGACTACAGGGTTATAAACACAAAATCAAATAGGGGTAATGCAGGAGTAGGTTTAATAATGAATAGGAAAATAGGAATGCGGGTGAGCTACCACAAACAGCATAGTGAACGCATTATTGTGGCCAAGATAGATACAAAGCCCACGCCTACTACAGTAGTACAAGTTTATATGCCAACTAGCTCTGCAGATGACGAAGAAATTGAAGAAGTGTATGATGAAATAAAAGAAATTATTCGGATTGTGAAGGGAGACGAAAATTTAACAGTCATGGGTGACTGGAATTCGGCAGTAGGAAAAGGGAGAGAAGGAAACGTAGTAGGTGAATATGGATTGGGGATAATAAATGAAAGAGGAAACCGCCTGGTAGAATTTTGCACAGAGCACAACTTAATCATAGTGAACACTTGGTTCAAGAATCATAAAAGAAGGTTGTATACATGGAAGAACCCTGGAGATACTAAAAGGTATCAGATTATATAATGGTAAGACAGAGATTTAGGAACCAGGTTTTAAATTGTAAGACATTTCCAGGGGCAGATGTGGATTCTGACCACAATCTATTGGTTATGATCTGTAGATTAAAACTGAAGAAACTGGAAAAAGGTGGGAATTTAAGGAGATGGGACCTGGATAAACTGACTAAACCAGAGGTTGTACTGAGTTTCAGGGAGAGCATAATGGAACAATTGACAGGAATGGGGGAAAGAAATACAGAAGAAGAAGAATGGGTAGCTTTGAGGGATGTAGTAGTGAAGGCAGCAGAGGATCAAGTAGCTAAAAAGACGAGGGCTAGTAGAAATCCTTGGGTGACAGAAGAAATACGGAATTTAATTGATGAAAGGAGACAATATAAAAATGCAGTAAATGAAGCAGGCAAAAAGGAATACAAACGTCTCAAAAATGAGATCGACAGGAAGTGCAAAATGGCTAAGCAGGCATGGGTAGAGCATAAATGTATGGATGTAAAGGCTTATCTCACTAGGGGTAAGATAGATACAGCCTACAGGAAAATTAAAGAGACCTTCAGAGAAAAGAGAACCACTTGTATGAATATCAAAAGATCAGATGAAAACCCAGTTCTAAGCAAAGAATGGAAAGCAGAAAGGTGGAAGGAGTATATAGAGGGTCTATCCAAGGTCGATGTACTTGAGGACAATATTATGGAAATGGAAGAGGATGTAGATGAAGATGAAATGGGAGATATGATTCGGCGTGAAGAGATTGACAGAGCACTGAAAGACCTCAGTCGAAACAAGGCCCGGGAGTAGACAACATTCCATTAGAACTACTGACAGCGTTGGGAGAGCCAGTCCTGACGAAACTCTACCATCTGGTGAGCAAGATGTATGAAACAAGCGAAATATCCTCAGACTTCAAGAAGAATATAATAATTCCAATCCCAAAGAAAGCAGGTGTTGACAAATGTGAAAATTACCGAACTATCAGTTTAATAAATCACGGCTGCAAAATACTAACGCGGATTCTTTACAGACGAATGGAAAAACTAGTAGAAGCCGACCTCGGGGAAGATCAGTTTGGATTCCGTAGAAATGTTGGAATACGTGAGGCAATACTACCCTACGACTTATCTTAGAAGAAAGATTAAGGAAAGGCAAACCTACGTTTCTAGCATTTGTAGACTTAGAGAAAGCTTTTGAAAATGTTCACTGGAATACCTCTTTCAAATTCTGAAGGTGGCAGGGGTAAAATACAGGGATCGAAAGGCTATTTACAATTTGTACAGAAACCAGATTGCAGTTGTGAGTCGAGGGACGTGGAAGGGAAGCAGTGGTTGGGAAGGGAGTGAAACAGGATTGTAGCCTCTCCCCGATGCTATTCAATCTGCATATTGAGCAAGCAGTGAAGGAAACAAAAGAAAAATTCGGAGTATGTATTAAAATCCATGGAGAAGAAATAAAAACTTTGAGGTTCGCCGATGACATTGTAATTCTGTCAGAGACAGCAAAGGACTTGGAAGAGCAGTTGAATGGAATGGATAGTGTCTTGAAAGGAGGGCATAAGATGAACATCAACAAAAGCAAAACGAGGATAATGGAATGTAGTCGAATTAAATCGGGTGATGCTGAGGGAATTAGATTAGGAAATGAGACACTTAAAGTAGTGAAGGAATTTTGCTATTTGGGGAGCAAAATAACTGATGATGGTCGAAGTAGAGAGGATATAAAATGTAGACTGGCAATGGAAAGGAAAGAGTTTCTGAAGAAGAGAAATTTATTAACATCGAGTATAGATTTAAGTGTCAGGAAGTCGTTTCTGAAAGTATTTGTATGGAGTGTAGCCATGTATGGAACTGAAACATGGATGATAAATAGTTTGGACAATAAGAGAATATAAGCTTTTGAAATGTGGTGCTACAGAAGAATGCTGAAGATTAGATGGGTAGATCACATAACTAATGAGGAAGTATTGAATAGGATTGGGGAGAAGAGAAGTTTGTGGCACAACTTGACTAGAAGAAGGGATCGGTTGGTAGGACATGTGTTGAGGCATCAAGGGATCACCAATTTAGTATTGGACGGCAGCGTGGAGGGTAAAAATCGTAGAGGGAGACCAAGAGATGAATACACTAAGCAGCTTCAGAAGGATGTAGGTTGCAGTAGGTACTGGGAGATGAAGAAGCTTGCACAGGATAGAGTAGCATGGAGAGCTGCATCAAAACAGTCTCAGGACTGAAGACCACAACAACAACAGGTTTCAAACAAAGTGGTCACGTGCTGAGGAGAGTCGCTGCAGGCTATGTCGTGCTGTTAGCAAAGGCACTCGCGTCGGACGTCTGGTATCATAGTCGATTAACGCCAAATTTATCCGCAATGTCCTAACGGATGCGTTAGTCGTATGTCCCACATTGATTTGTGCAGTTATTTCACGCACTGTTGCTTGTTTGTTAGCTCTGAGAACTCTATCCAAATGCCTCTGCACGGTCGTTAAGTGATTTCCGTTGCCAATGCGTTTTCCGTGGTGAGAGGTAATGCCTTAAATGCGGTATTCTCGGCACTCTCTTCACACTGTGGGCCTCAGAATACTGAATTCCCTAATGATTTCCGAAATCTCTCATGCACCTAGCTCCAACTAACATTCCGCGTCCAAAGTCTGTTAATTCCAGTCATGTGGTCATAATCTTGTCGGAAACCTGTTCAAGTGAATCACCGGAGTACAAATGACAGCTCTGTCAATGCACTGTCAAAAATGGTTCAAATGGCTCTGAGCACTATGGGACTTAACTACTGTGGTCATCAGTCCCCTGGAACTTAGAACAACTTAAACCCAACTAACCTAAGGACGCCACACACATCCATGCCCGAGGCAGGATTCGAACCTTCGATCGTAGTGGTCGCGCAGTTCCAGATTGTAGCGCCTAGAACCGCTCGGCCACACCGGCCGGCCAATGCACTGTCCTTTTATACCTTGTGTACGTGATTCTATACATCTGTATATGTGCATATCGCTAACGGATGACTTTTGTCACGTCAACGTATATCGCCTATGGTTGTCTAGGACGCCACAAGTCCAGTTAAGGATCAAATTCCCACATACGAGTGAGCCGTGAGCGGCTCGAGTTCATGCCGCTTATTGTTTGTCATCTTCTTTTTAAGGTACTGCCTCCTCGTTTTCTTATTCGATTTACTGGTGTCACTAAGTTCCTGTCTTACCTGGCCGTGAGAGGCAGCACCAGCGCTTATCGATAAGAGCACTTATGCATTATCTCTGGAGCGACCGCTAGTATTTCCGGGTCGTCGTGTCTCTGGGGTTCAGTCGGGACGGAGCGCCAGTGAGGAGCGGACAATCAGTACTTGCCGACCGCTGGCCACAGACATGCACTGTCCGACGGAAGGGGACTTGAGCAGGGACGACCGTTGGTTGGTCGTTCGGTCAGTCGTCATATCGAGCGACGTGTATTTGGTCTTCCGATCGCTTCTGGGCCCCTTCAATTGATCGTCTTGCGGGACTTTGGTCAGTCCCTTCCTTGTGCAGAGATGATGGGTGGCCAGTGGGCCCGTGGTCCCTCTGCATGGTTGAGTCCGAGCCAGTGTCTCCGGGACGTCGTCAGTCGGAAGGGAGTTGGGGACGGAGCGCCAGTGAGGTGCGGACCGTCAGTACTCGCTGACCGCTGGGGACACACACATTGTAAGTAGGCTGTTTATGTTTTCTTTATGTAAGTAGGCTGTTTATATTTTCTTATTGGCAACGTTACGTAGCGCTCTATATGAAAATCACTGGCTGTGCTGTGTGCAGTCTGTGGCTAGTTTGCATTGTTGTCTGCCATTGTAGTGTTGGGCAGCAGCAGCTGGATGTGAACAGCGCGTAGCGTTGCGCAGTTAGAGGTGAGCCGCCAGCAGTGGTGGATGTGTGGAAGGAAATGGCGGAGTTTTGAAATTACATATATTATGACTTTTGATGATATTAAGGTAAATACATTGTTAGTTCTCTATTAAAATCATTCATTTGCTAACTATCACTATCAGTAGTTAGTGCCTTCTGTAGTTTGAATCTTTTATTTAGCTGGCAGTAGTGCGCTCGCTGTATTGCAGTAGTTCGAGTAATGAAGATTTTTGTGAGGTAAGTGATTTGTGAAAGGTATAGGTTAATGTTAGTCAGGGCCATTCTTTTGTAGGGATTTTTGAAAGTCAGATTGCGTTGCGCTAAAAATATTGTGTCAGTTTAAGCACAGTCATGTATAATTGTTCAAAGGGGACGTTTCAACATGAACTGTCCGACGGAAGGAGACTGGAGCGGGAACTACCGTTTGTTGGTCGTTCGGTCGGTCGTCTCATCGGGCGACGTGTATTTGGCCGTTTGACCGTTTCTGGGCCTTGTCAGTTGGCCATCTTGCCGGACTTGGGTCGGTTCCTTTCTTGTGCAGAGATGTTGGGTGGCTAATGGGCAAGTGTTCCCTCTGTATGGGTGGGTCCGAGCCAATGTGCCCGGGTCACCGTGTCTCCGAGTTCCGAACGGACATCGAGTAGAGTCGGGTTGTAGCTGCAGTGAGCTCCGGACAACCAAGACTCGCTCGACACTCATAACTTCAGTGGGGACGACCTTGGTTGGTCGTTCGGTCGGTCGTCGGACGACGTGTATTTGGTCGCCGACTGCTTGTGGGAACTCTCTTTGTGTGTGACTTGTCATTTCTCCTTGTTGTTTTACTCTGATTGGTTTTAGGATTGTCGGAGTTCTTGATGCAAGTGTTTACGTGGAACTATGTGTAGCTTCTGTGATTTCCGCTCAGCAGATGAATGCTGTCTGCATACTGGAGTAGCCAGTCAGTCGCTTGCGACAGAGCAGCGAGTGTGTGTTTCCTCGCCATGTTGATGCTCTCCGGCACGGCTTTTAGTTCCACAGCCTTTGTGTTTGTTCATATATTTCAGTGGTTATTGTGCCTTGGCTGTACTAAGACACCAATTGTCAAGACGTAGTGCTGCTGGTATCTTCGTCCTCGCAGATATTTTTGGTTGTCGTGCCGTTGGTCGGGTGGAAGGGTTGGGTTGGTTTGTTTGGGGGAAGAGACCAAACTGCGAGGTCATCGGTCTCATCGGATTAGGGAAGGACGGGGAAGGAAGCCGGCCGTGCCCTTTCAAAGGAACCATCCCAGCATTTGCCTGGAGCGATTTAGGGAAATCACGGAAAACCTAAATCAGGATGACCGGACGCGGGATTGAACCGTCGTCCTCTCGAATGGGAGTCCAGTGTGCTTACCACTGCGCTACCTCGCTCGGTGGGTGGAAGGGAATTCATTAGCTTGTTGGTTGGTTCGTCAGCCGTCCATAGGTCGCACTGCAACCCGATTGTTTAGTGTTAGCTTGGCTGCCTGTCCCACCTAAACTGTTGTTAACGTTCCCTCCCCAGGCCGACCCTTGGAACGCTCCTGAGCACCACTGCTCTGTTGACTGTATTTGTAATTTTCTTTTGTCGCAAGTACTGTGCCATGCCCCTAGCCGTGCATTAATTTTGTCTGTTCTATGTTTAATATGTGGCATTCAGCCGAGCCTTATGTGAAGTATTTTAAGATTAGGCCTTCAGCCGTGTATTATTTAAAATTCTTGTTTGTTTTGTATTTAGGCCTTCAGCTGCGTTTGTTTTAAAATCTGTGGCTTTCAGCAGTAATGTGTAAGTTCGTGTCTGTAAGGTTTATCTTTAATTATCTTGAATTCTGAAAATGGCGTTCAGCTGTACTGTGTAAATGCGTATCTTAAGGTTTGTCTTTAATTATTTTGAATAATTCTTTGGGCCTTCAGTAGTCAAGATATTTCAAGTTTTCTTAAGATAGTTTACTGTTGTACTGTGTAAATATATGTCTTTAAGGATTGCCTTTTATTATGTTGAAAAGTTATTTGGCTTTCAGCCGAGGAATTAAACTAATTTTCCTTAATATGGCTTTTAGCCGAGATTTGCAAAAGCTTGCCATTTAAAGAATTTCCTTGCTGATCTGAAACATTATTGGGGCCTTTAGCCGAGAAGATATTTTAATTTTACTTAAGGCCTTCAGTCGTTTCTCTAAATCGTGGTGTTTTAAAAACAATCATTCAAACTCATTCTGGAGAAGTTCAAATGGTTCAAATGGCTCTGATCACTATGGGACTTAACATCCATGGTCATCAGTCCCCTAGAACTTAAAACTACTTAAACCTATCTAACCTAAGGACATCACACAACACCCAGTCATCACGAGGCAGAGAAAATCCCTGACCCGCCGGGAATCGAACCCGGGAACCCGGGCGCGGGAAGCGAGAACGCTACCGCACGACCACGAGCTGCGGACGGACTCAGTTTGAGTTGTGAAAGAGATACAGTAACTGAATATAAGTCGAAAATAAAGTGTGAAATGTGTGTAAAGTGTACTTAGTATATTTGTTGATAAGAAGTTGATTTGATTTATATTGTAGGAAACGCCCAAACGTAAAAGAGAAGGAGATCTTGGTAGTTGTGAAACAAAACGGCGGAAACAAAAAGAACAGCGAATAAACGAAACAGACGAGGAGCGCTAAGCACGCTCAAATTGTGTGGGAGTAAAAAAAAAAAAAAAAGAACAATGAAATGAATGGACTGAAAAGTCAAGAATTGCGACACAATCTTATAATAAAAGAATGCGAACTCACACCAGCCATGAAAATATCACCCTACGATAAGCGTGGAGGATGAGAAGTAAACAGCAGAATCTAACAAATCAAGCATTCCATTACGACCCGTCGAAAGAATATAACCAACACGTTTTAATCGGAAAAATAAATAAAATGGGTCAATTTTGCAATGCCAAAAAATTCAGTAGAGGAACACCAGGATTCTGTGGCATGAATGGAAAAATTCTATTAGTACCACTAGAAGCACCTCCGAAGGTTATCTTTCGTTACATGACCGGAGAAACTCCAGAATCAAAACACTTGATTCGCAATATAAAAGCGTTCAACACCTGCCTTTGCTTTCGGTGTGACTTCGATCAACACTAACACAGATGAAATCGATTATATTTTTTCCCTCAAACGACAAAGGTATCGCAACATGTGATCATTACTACCGCCATCCAACGAAGACCATAAATTTCTGCAAGTATATTTCATCATAACTGAAGAAACATAAACTGATCAAAAAATGGTTCAAATGGCTCTGAGCACTATAGGACTCAACTGCTGTGGTCATAAGTCCCCTAGAACTGAGAACTACTTAAACCTAACTAACCTAAGGACATCACACACATCCATGCCCGAGGCAGGATTCGAACCTGCGACCGTAGCGGTCGCGCGGTTCCAGACTGTAGCGCCTATAACCGCTCGGTCACTGCGGCCGGCTAAACTGATCAACGATGCAGAAATATCAGTAGATTGTGACGAGAAGTAGCCCGAGATGTACAGAGGATCTTACACTTATACAATCAACAGATTCTCATATTCTAGAAGGCAATAGGCCGAATGATTTCTGACAACTATAAAGTTAAAATTCGAGCCGACAAAAGACCGCGTGAAGAACACGGACGTCGATTCAATGCACCTCAGACAAACGAAATAGCCATCGTAATTATGGACAGTGAAAATGCAAGCGGTGACGTAAGTGTACAACAAAGAGGGGAAGGACTACAATGCATTGCAGAGACAAACCGCTCATGTGATGTTCTCCAATATTCATTAATATTTCTGCAAGGAGAGGACGGATATCATTTTAATATGAAAGAAATCCAACCTGAAACAAGCGTAAAAACAAACAAAAAAGTTACTTCGAAAGAGTTCTATGCTTACTGCTAAATGATCAGAGACAATGAAACGTATAATCCCCATTCTGAACACTCACCGTTTATTCCAACAATTCCTGGTAGATTGTATGGAACAATAGAAGCGGAAATGATGCTTTACATAAGACTGAGTCAGAAAAAAACTACACAATACCTCCACGTTCGAGAGGCAATCGTAAATGACGGAAACAATGACGACACTGGAACTAGGGTAATCTTACTCTCATCGTATCTAGGAAGCCCAAGTCACATGCAGGAATACGGTCAAGATGCCATGACCTACATAAGAAAATAGACGACCTGACCTCTTCATAACATTCAGGTACAAATCGTCGAGGCTAGATACCAAAAAAACAACGAAGATACGGACATGCGTTAACACTATATAATAGCACGAGTTTTCCGACAAACAAATGAGATTTGTTGAAGTCATCAAAAAATACCACATCTTTGGAAACGTTAGATGCTGGATGTACAGAATCGAATGGCAAAAACGAGGACTGCCTCACTCACTATACGACAGAATTGATCCCACGGATATCGACAATATCATCCAAGATGGATTTCGCAATCGACAAGAAGATCCTGAACTGTACGACATAGTAGTGGAAAACATTATTAACAGATCATGTGGACCATTAAACCCCAATTCGCCAAGTATGAGTGATGTAAAATGTACAAAAAAATACCCAAAACCATACTTGGAGGAGACACAAACCGGAGTTGCTGGCTATCCCAAATACAGTAGGCGATCATACAAAAACAGTGCTTTCACAGCAAAACTACAAATAAGAGGCAGCGACGAACTGGAAATAGATAATCAATGGCTAGTATATAACACACTACTTTCCAAAATGTTCCAAGCACACATAAACGTAGAATACTGCAATTCTGTGAAATCCATCAAATATGTCTAAGTTTGTGGACAAAGGCAGTGACATGGCAGTATTTCAAATATCCAAAGACAGTGAACAACAAAACAGAAAGGACGAGATCCTCATGTGCCAAATGGGAAGATATACCAACAGTAGCAAAGCAGCGTGGTGGATTTTCGGTTTTCCCATACACGAACGTGAACCTAGTGTGCAACATGTGGCAGTGGACAGAGAGTTTACTTCACAAAAGACACCGCCAGAAAAATTTGAAGCGAACCACCTCAGAACAGAACATTAACAGATTTTTACCAACTGTGCCAAACGGATCCGTTTGCGAAAACGCTACTATATGTCGGCATCCCTACTATTATACGTGGAACATAACAAGAAAAATCTTCTAACTATAAAATCAAGGAACTCCAGTAGAAGATAATCCATGAATTATGAAAACTGGCTCACTTGACCGAGTATATACCGTACATCCGAACAACGCCAAATATTTCTATCTCCAGATGTTGGTACAAGAAATACATGTCCAAGTTTCACAGATCTCTAGACTGTTGATGATTACCTATGCCAGACGTACTAAGAAGCATGCCAACGCTTAGGACTGCTGGACTGCTGGAAAACGACAACCACGGGAATTAACACTACAAGAAGACTCACTCACATCCTAAGCTGAACCAACGAGACTTATTCGCCATAATTCTAGCAACATGTTACCTATGAAATCAAAAACAGCTATAGGGCTTCTTCAAAGAGAGCATGAGTGGTGACATACTGTAACAAATCCAACAAGTTCATCCTGAATTGACGATCGAATTCCACGACAACATCTTCAATGAAACACTCGTTCACCTAGAAGATAAATGCTTAGCACCACGACGACATCTTCAATGAAACATTCATTCGCGTAGAAGATAAATGTTTAGCAACAAACAATCAAATCTTAGTACAATTTGGGATGCAAACACCACGAAAAGATGCTATCAGTGTGCTAAACTTCGAAATTACAAAGCAAAAAAGTTGTAACATCAATGAACTGTACTGCTTACAACAAACTACTCTTCAAAGATAATCAAAAAGATATTTACAACGGTATCATGGTGTAAGTAGGCTGTTTATGTTTTCTTTATGTAAGTAGGCTGTTTAGGTTCTTATATTGGTAACGCCACGTAGCGCTCTCTGTATGAAAATCACTGGCTGTGCTGTGTGCAGTCTGTGGCTAGTTTGCATTGTTGTCTGCCATTGTAGTGTTGCGCAGCGGCAGCTGGATGTGAACAGCGCGTAGCGTTGCGCAGTTGGAGGTGAGCCGCCAGCAGTGGTGGATGTGAGGAGAGAGATGGCGGAGTTTGAAATTTGTAAAAATTGATGTCATGAACTGCTATATATATTATGACTATTAAGGTAAATACATTGTTAGTTCTCTATTAAAATTTTTCATTTGCTAACTATCCCTATCAGTAGTTAGTGACTTCCGTAGTTTGAATCTTTTATTTAGGTGGCAGTAGTGGCGCTCGCTGTATTGCAGTAGTTCGAGTAACGAAGATTTTTGGTGAGGTAAGTGATTTGTGAAAGGTACAGGTTAATGTTAGTCAGGGCCATTCCTTTGTAGGGATTTCTGAAAGTCAGATTGCGTTGCGCTAAAAAATATTGTGTGTCAGTTTAAGCACAGTCTTGTATAAATTTTTCTAAGGGGACGTTTCAGTGGACCAGATCCACCATACCTGAAATTCGGTATTCTCGACACGCTCTTTACACTGTTGATGTCGGAATATTGAATTCCCTGACGACTTCCGAAATGGAATGACCCATGCGTCTAGCTCCAACTACCATTCCGCATTCAAAGTATGTTAATTCCCGTCGTGCGGCTATAATCACGTCGGACACCTTTTCACACTATCACCTGAGTAGAAATGACAACTCCACCAACGCGCTACCCCTTTTATACTTTGCGTACACGATACCACCGCCATCGGTATATTTGGAAATCGCTACCCCATGACTTTTGTTACCTCATTGTAAATGGGAGCTGTTGGTGAAAGGGAATTTGAATTTCATGGAGAGCAAGGATGCACAGGAATGTTATTCGAGTAGGAAGCAGCAGGGAGGAAGAAGAAGGGTGAAGGGAGGAATGGGAGGGAAATTTAGGTGATTTTGTTGGTGAAGTCGCGATTTGAGAACAGTGTGAGCAATTTTATTCTCTTTTTCCCCTCTTTCCTTGATCTGAAGTTTCATCTCGAACGTGCTACTCGTTTACAAAATTTGTAATCTGTCTAGATGATTTGATTAATGAGCTACAGTTATTTTTCGCTATTACTTTGTGTACATCGTTTTATCTTAGGTCAAAAGACAGATTTTGACGCTCAGTATTATTATTAGGATACTATTACGACTCGATGTTTCCTCGTAAGTATGATCTAGTGCACATCCGGCAAATATCTTTTGGAAGTCGCATTTTTTTCCAAACTTTCATGGCTTCATTGAATTACCAGCCCAGTACTTAACCTGCTTGCACTATGTACCACCCGCACGACGTACCGTCGAACTGTTCAATCAGCTACATCAGTCATAGTATCGAAGGAAATTGACGGAGATCCTAAATGTGAAATGATTTGGGTGAAGGTCACGGTTAAAGCAGGCTCAGACATGGTAATTGGATGTCTCTATAGGCCCCCTGGCTCAGCAGCTGTTGTGGCTGAGCACCTGAAGGATAATTTGGAAAATATTTCGAGTAGATTTCCCCACCATATTATAGTTCTGGGTGGAGGTTTTAATTTGCCGGATATAGACTGGGAGACTCAGACGTTCATAACGGGTGGCAGGGACAAAGAATCCAGTGAAATTTTTTAAAGTGCTTTATCTGAAAACTACCTTGAGCAGTTAAACAGAGAACCGACTCGTGGCGATAACATATTAGATCTTCTGGTGACAAACAGACCCGAACTATTTGAAAAAGTTAACGCAGAACAGGGAATCAGCGATCATAAAGCGGTTACGGCATCGATGATTTCAGCCGTAAATAGGAATATTAAAAAGGGTAGGCAGATTTTTCTGTTTAGAAAAAGTGACAAAAAGCAGATTTCAGAGTACCTGTTGGCTCAACACAAAAGTTTTGTCTCAAGTACAGATAGTGTTGAGGATCAGTGGACAAAGTTCAAAACCGTCGTACATTATGCGTTAGATGAGTATGTGCCAAGCAAGATCGTAAGAGATGGAAAAGAGCCACCGTGGTTCAACAACCGAGTTAGAAAACTGTTGCGGAAGCAAAGGGAACTTCACAGCAAACATAAACATAGTCAAAGCCTTGCAGACAAACAAAAATTACGCGAAGCGAAATGTAGTGTGAGGAGGGCTATGCGAGAGGCGTTCAATGAATTCGAAAGTAAAGTTCTATGTACTGACTTGGCAGAAAATCCTAAGAAATTTTGGTCTTATGTCAAAGCGGTAGGTGGATCAAAACAAAATGTCCAGACACTCTGTGACCAAAATGGTACTGAAATAGAGGATGACAGACTAAAGGCCGAAATACTAAATGTCTTTTTCCAAAGCTGTTTCACAGAGGAAGACTGCGCTGTAGTTCCTTCTCTAGATTGTCGCACAGATGAAAAAATGCTAGATATCGAAATAGACGACAGAGGGATAGAGAAACAATTAAAATCGCTCAAAAGAGGAAAGGCTGCTGGACCTGATGGGATACCAGTTCAGTTTTATACAGAGTACGCGAAGGAACTTGCCCCCCTTCTTGCAGCGGTGTACCGTAGGTCTCTAGAAGAGCGTAGCGTTCCAAAGGATTGGAAAAGGGCACAGGTCATCCCCGTTTTCAAGAAGGGACGTCGAACAGATGTGCAGAACTATAGACCTATATCTCTAACGTCGATCAGTTGTAGACACGTATTGTGTTCGAGTATAATGACTTTTCTGGAGACTAGAAATCTACTCTGTAGGAATCAGCATGGGTTTCGAAAAAGACGGTCATGTGAAACACAGCTCGCGCTATTCGTCCACGAGACTCAGAGGGCCATAGACACGGGTTCGCAGGTAGATGCCGTGTTTCTTGACTTTCGCAAGGCGTTCGATACAGTTCCCCACAGTCGTTTAATGAACAAAGTAAGAGCATATGGACTATCAGACCAATTGTATGATTGGATTGAGGAGTTCCTAGATAACAGGAAGCAGCATGTCATTCTCAATGGAGAGAAGTCTTCCGAAGTAAGAGTGATTTCAGGTGTGCCGCAGGGGAGTGTCATAGGACCGTTGCTATTCACAATATACATAAATGACCTTGTGGATGACATCGGAAGTTCACTGAGGCTTTTTGCAGATGATGCTGTGGTGTATCGAGAGGTTGTAACTATGGAAAATTGTACTGAAATGCAGGAGGATCTGCAGCGAATTGACGCATGGTGCAGGGAATGGCAATTGAATCTCAATGTAGACAAGTGTAATGTGCTGCGAATACACAGAAAGATAGATCCTTTATCATTTAGCTACAAAATTGCAGGTCAGCAACTGGAAGCAGTTAATTCCAAAAATTATCTGGGAGTACGCATTAGGAGTGATTTAAAATGGAATGATTATATAAAGTTGATCGTCGGTAAAGCAGATGCCAGACTGAGATTCATTGGAAGAATCCTAAGGAAATGCAATCCGAAAACAAAGGAAGTAGGTTACAGTACGCTTGTTCGCCCACTGCTTGAATACTGCTCAGCAGTGTGGCATCCGTACCAGGTAGGGTTGATAGAAGATATAGAGAAGATCCAACGGAGAGCAGCGCGCTTCGTTACAGGATCATTTAGTAATCGCGAAAGCGTTACGGAGATGATAGATAAACTCCAGTGGAAGAGTCATCAACAGAGACGCTCAGTAGCTCGGTACGGGCTTTTGCTGAAGTTTCGAGAACATACCTTCACCGAGGAGTCAAGCAGTATATTGCTCCCTCCTACGTATATGTCGCGAACAGACCATGAGGATAAAATCAGAGAGATTAGAGCCCACACAGAGGCATACCGACAGTCCTTCTTTCTACGAACAATACGAGACTGGAATAGAAGGGAGAACCGATGGAGGTACTGAAGGTACCCTCCGCCACACACCGTCAGGTGGCTTGCGGAGTATGGATGTAGATGTAGATGTAGATGAAGTCATACATTTTGCTGTTATGTCATCTCTGCTTAGATATGCTAGGGAAGTTTTTTAATTTTTCCGGGGAAACTCGCGCATGTTGTAATTTACAAAGATGGTGTGTCGAAAGCAACGTGATGGATACATTAGTGAGCGCTGAAAGCTGTTGATGAGCTTTGAGTTGTGGGACAGCGTGTTTGCTTTCTCTGCTTTCCCGGATATTTGCTGCGAAATTCCAAGAACTTTGTTTTATATTTCGATGGTCCCAGAAGAAAGTGGGTTATAGCGTGCTGCGTGGAAGGAAAGATAAATTATGCACATTTATGAACGTTTTGTGGCAGAGAACATTTTCTCGGTTCTTTCTGACAACGGTCTATGGACTGCTATATTTGTTGTTGACACCCCCACGAGGCCACTGAACCACACGAACGTTGCTGGAGTAAAGAAATAAAAGTCGCTTCCGAGGGAAATTGCATTTCTTAGAGTTGGGTTCTAAATACATCCAAGTCAGTTAATCCTCGTCTTTTTTCTTCCTTTGTTTAACATTTCTCTCCTAAAATTTCATAGCTGTCGTAGTTGACATATCATGAATGCAAGAAGTCGGCGACCTCAATCACCGATAACTGTTTTACGTCTGCGATAGCTGTTCCATCATGTATCATAATTGCCTCAATGTTGCCCCTGACACAATGGCAGCGTTCCGACACTTTTACAGTTGCTCTGAGCAAATCCGTTCTGACAGTGGGTCTTAGTGAAAGTCTGTGGGGAATCATTTCACGTAAACTATGCGTGTGCAATCGCACGTCTGAATGCGTCGTACGTCACCTGCTTCAGTGCATTAAGAAGCGAGTATAGAAGCGAACTTTTCAGTGTCATCACCTCTGCCGTTGAGACACTGTGGGAGACACAAAATTTAGTCAGGATGATGGCACATTGTGTAGTGTTTCTTGCCACTCACCGGTAACTGAAATCAGCTTCCAGAGTTATACGTCTCTCTGGCCTTGAGATCTTTAACTTGTTGTGAGATGCAGTGTTTTTATGTAACTAGTAAGATTATTTGATAGTGTGACAGTTTCATCGTTAGCTCACCATTTCACGCGTAATGTTGACCACTGAAATTGCAGAATATTGTGTTACTATGAAATTTAGAGGTACTTGGTTCAGATTCCATTTTCACCTATAATTTTAACTAAAGCACTCTGCCGGCCGCGGTGGTCTAGCGGTTCTGGCGCTGCACTCCGGAACCGCGGGACTGCTACGGTCGCAGGTTCGAATCCTGCCTCGGGCATGGGTGTGTGTGATATCCTTATGTTAGTTAGGTTTAAGTAGTTCTAAGTTCTAGGGGACTTATGACCTAAGATGTTGAGTCCCATAGTGCTCAGAGCCATTTGAACCATTTAGCCTAAAGCACTCTGACATGTTCTGCAGCCTCTTCCTGCATTCAATAAGTGGTTTACGTGTTTGAAGAGGAATGTGGAGCGCGCACGTTGCTATGCTACAAACAGTGTGCCCCTTTTCTATGATTGTGGTGCCTCATTTAGCACTTTGTTGCTCTTTAGTAGTGTTCGCTTGATTTCCGCATTGACGACTAAGGCCTCAAACGTCGTGGCCAGCTTTAGATTTCAGTAGAAAGTAAAAACAAATCAACAACCACTGCCCGAACAGGCTATGAAGGCTCAACGGTACCGACCGGCTGCCGTGTCATCCTCAGGCGTTATGTGTCACTGGACGTGGATAGGGGGGAGGGGGGGGCATGTGGTCAGCACACTGCTCTCCCGGCCGCTGTCAGTTTTTTCGTGAGCGGTGTCGTTGCTCCTTAGTCAAGTAGTACCTCAACTGGCTGAGTGCACCCCGCTTGCTAACAGCACTCCGCAGATCCGGACAGTGACCCATCCACATGTTAGCAGAGCCCGACAGCGCTTAACTTCGGTGATCTGATGAGAATTGGTGTTACCACTGTCACAAGGCCGTTGGCTTTCACTAAAAAGTAGGTAAGAAATAAAATGAGATTTACAAGTAGCTGAGGGAAGTGGACGTAAGGGCTCTACTCATATAAAGACTTCTTTGGCATTACGCAATAATGGTCAATAGCGTTCCAATATGCTCCTTAAATTCCTGGAAAGTATCCGTCATAGAACAGCACTCCGTGTAACGGCGATGAAGGGACTGTGTATCCGATTCGTTGCATTATGCAGGGTGATTCCTATGGTGTCACCGCCAGACACCACACTTGCTACGTGGTAGCTTTAAATCGGCCGCGGTCCATTAGTACATGTCGGACCCGCGTGTCGCCACTGTCAGTAATTGCAGACCGAGCGCCACCACACGGCAGGTCTAGAGAGACGTACTAGCACTCGCCCCAGTTGTACGACGACTTTGCTAGCGACTACACTGACGAAGCCTTTCTCTCATTTGCCGAGAGACAGTTAGAATAGCCTTCAGCTAAGTCCATGGCTACGACCTAGCAAGGCGCCATTAACCATTTCTATAGAGAGTCTCACTTGTATCATCAAGAATGCTGTATACAAATGATGGATTAAAGTTAAGTATTCTTGGAGCTACGTACTTTTCTTTATAGCATTCATTAAGTATCCTGTTTCAGACCTCACGCCAGCCGGCGTGTGTAACGCGTGCATTTCGGCTACTTCCGAGTGGCGTGGCTGTCTTGCAACGCCACAACAATTCCGTTATGATGTTACAAACTTTCAGGAATGATGAAGATGGGTAAACGCCACAGTTCAAGGTAAGGGACCCTGGTCCGGAAACGACCGAATCGAAAGCTATAAGCGAAAATCGTTCTGATACATCTTACGGTGGAAGACATGTGCTGGTACTGTTGGTGATAAAACTGTAAGATAGGCAACTTTCAGAGGTGATAGTGTTGAACAAAATAAGGAAAAGATATCTAGTAAACTGGGCTCTAAAAAGAATACCTCAGCTATGAGTACCTGTTCATCTTCGATACTGTGAAACACATCTCTTCTATTGAAGACGTTCCCATAGCTCTTGAAGTATGCGTTCTAGAGCTCATATTTACTGGACTGCTCTTTCTAGTTTCCGTCCATATTACTTCCTCCAAAAACACGGAAACCGAAAAGCTTGCAATAGAAGAGATGCGTTTCGCAGTATCGAAGCTTTTAAGGTATTCATTTTAGAGCCCATATTCAATAGAATTTTTTTTTGTTTCAGCTCCTACTACCACCTCTGAAAGTTGCATACCCTAGAATCTTAGCAACATCAGTACCCGTACGATTTTCTCGAGCAGTCCACCGGTGTACTGCCGGTCCATAGTGCCCGAAAATAACAAAATGGACTAGCATCATACCAGGGTCTTGGCACAGGCATCTAAGTACTGGGAAAGCGTCGTTAGATGGGCGATCGAAATTCGTACCAGGGACGGACTCATCAACCGAGATTACGGCTACAACCTCAGCAGGACATGGGAACCAGGATTGAGTCTAATTAAAAAGACGCTCAGCAAAGGAAACGAACGGGCGACTTGGCCGGACGAGGCAGTTACACCGACGCCACCACAGACGCCGACGCCAGCCTCTCAGCGACCACTGACACGCGGGCGCGGACCGCGGAGAGAACGCCTCGAGAGGGGAGGGGATTTAAGGGGCTCCGGAAAGGCTTAAAATCATGAAAAGTTCAATTTTTACTTTTTTGCGTTTTCTGAATCTGCAGACTATTACCTTTTAATAGATGTATAATTTATTCAATTCTGAAGACTACAACTATTTTTAAATTTTTTTTGAAATGTGTTCTACATGGGCGTGACCCACTGTGGCGCTGTTAAACTGCTATCAAATGGTGTTATTATTAACGTCCGTGTTCATCAGGTACATTTTAGTGATGGGAGACAAAGTATGTGTTGTGGCTAACCTGTGATGGTTCAATGTATATCGCTGGTGTGATTGTCGATTGTTTCATGTTTATTTACTCTGTCGTTATCTCTAAAATATTCGTAATTAATTCTGTTTCTTGAGTCTCTGATTTGTTGAAGTATAATAATGAGTAAAAGTAAAGTTATTAGAAATCCTCTGAAGGCTTTTAAGAAAAGGAGAAATGTTGGAAAGCCAAAGGTATGTGTTATTACTGTAAATAATAACATTCTAACATGGTACGAACGATGCTTGCTTAAGGAACGCCTTCGTGCTGCAGACAGGGCTGTAAAGAGTCTAGAAATACAAGCAAGAGTAAACAGGAGGAAGAACAAGAGGATGCTGGAGGAGGAGTTTGCAGAGGATGAAGATAATCCATCCAATAGACCTGGAATGCACTAAAAAGTTAATCCAATCTTTGTCGCTAATTCCCAAAACTTTTATTTTCTCATACTAATTACATGTTTTCTAAGGATCTTCCAAACATATTTGTTTCAAACTTTCAGTAAATGTTACACAGTACCTTCTGCATAATTTAACACAGCCTTTTTCCAAAAAACTGTATATTTTTGAATATATAAATAAAAATTGCAAACAAAAGTTGTGAATTTTCATTACAACTGAAAAAAAATCATCTTTAATAAGTGAACTAAAATTTTGTAAAATCCCTGTGTTAAGTTGTAGCCCATATTCCAATAAATAATCTGTAAAAAGTTCAACTTCCTACCTCAAATACTTTGTGAGGAAAGATGTAATTTATAAGCGTTATTTTAACATTGCAAGTATAGGGCGTTCCGGAGCCCCTTAAGACGGTCGCCCGTCCCCAGGAGCTCAGTTCGTCAGCGCACCTGACGGTGGCAACATGTCTGGTGCCCGTTGGACACTATGAATCGGCAGTACACTCGTGGACTGTTCGAGCAAGAAATACGCCGGGAGAAACTGAAGAATCAGAACGATTTTCAACTTTCGACTTGAGCCCTTGCCTCAAATTGATACATTTACCCTTCTCTTCCGTCCCTTAAAATTTACAGTAACAGCACGAAATCACCGTCTGTACTTATTTTAGCGTTTGTCTATTTCGAAGATCATGTGCCAGCCTTACAAACTTGTTTATAATAACTGCGTTTTCGTGCTTTAATCGTCCAATTTTCTTCAGCTACAGGTTGACATAGGTTCCTTACAGCATCATAGAGACATCCTTTGCCAAGCAGACGTGTTCCTCCGGCTCTTCCCACTGTCCGCACTTACGCTGCACGTGTTCAGGAACGCCGTGCATATATTCTGCACATCGAAGTCTTCTCACCTTGATGTTCTCGATAGTGTTAGGTTTTCGCTATGTTGGCTACAGTTCTTGATCTATCCTTCTCGTCGGACATCAGTATCTCGCACAGGACCAAAATCCTGCCTCCTCACTGTAAGTGGGCGGCGCCTTTGTGGAGTTAGGAAACGACCTGTCGAGCACGGCGAACTCATACAACACTAAATAGCAGTAAAAAGAGGCTTAAAGTTTTCATCATTTGAGTATTCTTGTACGTCGTATAAATGAAGAAGAAATTGAAAACAGATCTCCAAAACCTGAGTACAAGTGAAGAGGGAACGGGTATCCATGTATGGCTTGACGAACGACTTTACCCATCTGGGTGGTAGCAAGAGACTGCCATAACAATTTTTAAGGAGAAAGTGGAGGCATTAGAACAAGTAAGGAACGTCTATTGAAAAACCACAATGCAGTACAGCCAACTATTCCTAATATGGATAATCCGTGTAAGCCTGCTAATCTGCCTCCTGTTTTAATAAAATGGAAATTTTTGCGAGCGCATTGTGACTGTCAAGTTTTATTGAGTATGTGATTGCTCATGTGGAAGCTATCACATTAGGAGCCAAAAGAAGAAAATTTGTTATTTTACTCAATTTTAACGCTAATGGATGTAATTAATCAAAGCAGTAAACTGTAAATGACAAGTTAAAAAATGGATGGCAACTATTGCGTCTTGTTAGATACTGACCAGAACGTGAGTGGGCTTAGGAAACAAAAAGGCAGGTCAGTGTGGGATGAGTTGTTTCAATCAAACGCAATTCGAAAGAGTTTACCTCATCTTTATTATGTCGCTGAGCGTCATACAAAATTCAGCTTTATGAGATAATAACAATGACAGTAATACAGGACGGGAAAAAATCGCCACACCACTGACCAGTGATCTTGCAGTGTTACTTAAATTCAATCCGGAACCGCGCTGCTGCTACGGTCGCAGGTTCGAATTCTGCCTCGGTCATGGGTGTGTGTGATGTCCTTAGCTTAGTTAATTTTAAGTAGTTCTAAGTGTAGGGGACTTTTGACCGCAGATGTTAAGTCCCATAGTGCTTAGAGCCATTTGAACCATTTTGTTGCTTAAATATGTTACCCAGAGAAAAACATTTCATTATTATATGTTAACTGTTAACTAGTTTTGGCCGTTGCGGTTTCATCCGTCAGTATATATATAATAGTCACGCAACATATACCAGGGAAGTACCGATAAGGTACGATCAGCTGATCTCTGTTGACGTTTGCTCCGTATATCTTCGAACATACAGTGATCAGCCAGAACATTTTGACTACCTATCTAATAGCCGGTAGGTCGACCTTTGTCACGGATAACAGCGGCTACGCGTCGTGGCTTGGAAGCAATGAAGCCTTGGTAGGTCGCTGGAGCGAGCTGGCACCATGTCTGCAAATGCAAGTCACATAATTCTCTTAAATTCCCGGGAGGGGGACAGAGAGCTCTGTTCAACGACTTCAGTAACATCCCAGATATGTTTGATCGGGTTCAGATCTGGCAAGTTGGGGGGAAGCACATCAATTATGGCTCAGTCCTGTATTCCTCTAACCAGTCCACCAAACTCCTGGCCCTGTGACATGGCGCATTATCTTTTTGAAAAATGCCACTGCCGTCGGGAAACGCGATGTCATGAAGGGGTGTACGTGGTCTGCAACTAGTGTACGATACTCCTTGGCCGTTATGGCGTCTTGCACAAGCTCCACGAAACTTAGGAAGTGGGGATGAAGGGTACAATTAGGATGGAAGGTCAAGGCTTCTATTATGTCACTCCTTAAACAACAATTACCAAATTCATTGTTTATTCAAAACAGGTAAGAGATAATCAATGTGGACATCTTTCATAAAATACACTCCTGGAAATGGAAAAAAGAACACATTGACACCGGTGTGTCAGACCCACCATACTTGCTCCGGACACTGCGAGAGGGCTGTACAAGCAATGATCACACGCACGGCACAGCGGACACACCAGGAACCGCGGTGTTGGCCGTCGAATGGCGCTAGCTGCGCAGCATTTGTGCACCGCCGCCGTCAGTGTCAGCCAATTTGCCGTGGCATACGGAGCTCCATCGCAGTCTTTAACACTGGTAGCATGCCGCGACAGCGTGGACGTGAACCGTATGTGCAGTTGACGGACTTTGAGCGAGGGCGTATAGTGGGCATGCGGGAGGCCGGGTGGACGTACCGCCGAATTGCTCAACACGTGGGGCGTGAGGTCTCCACAGTACATCGATGTTGTCGCCAGTGGTCGGCGGAAGGTGCACGTGCCCGTCGACCTGGGACCGGACCGCAGCGAAGCACGGATGCACGCCAAGACCGTAGGATCCTACACAGTGCCGTAGGGGACCGCACCGCCACTTCCCAGCAAATTAGGGACACTGTTGCTCCTGGGGTATCGGCGAGGACCATTCGCAACCGTCTCCATGAAGCTGGGCTACGGTCCCGCACACCGTTAGGCCGTCTTCCGCTCACGCCCCAACATCGTGCAGCCCGCCTCCAGTGGTGTCGCGACAGGCGTGAATGGAGGGACGAATGGAGACGTGTCGTCTTGAGCGATGAGAGTCGCTTCTCCCTTGGTGCCAATGATGGTCGTATGCGTGTTTGGCGCCGTGCAGGTGAGCGCCACAATCAGGACTGCATACGACCGAGGCACACAGGGCCAACACCCGGCATCATGGTGTGGGGAGCGATCTCCTACACTGGCCGTACACCACTGGTGATCGTCGAGGGGACACTGAATAGTGCACGGTACATCCAAACCGTCATCGAACCCATCGTTCTACCATTCCTAGACCGGCAAGGGAACTTGCTGTTCCAACAGGACAATGCACGTCCGCATGTATCCCGTGCCACCCAACGTGCTCAGGAAGGTGTAAGTCAACTACCCTGGCCAGCAAGATCTCCGGATCTGTCCCCCATTGAGCATGTTTGGGACTGGATGAAGCGTCGTCTCACGCGGTCTGTACGTCCAGCACGAACGCTGGTCCAACTGAGGCGCCAGGTGGAAATGGCATGGCAAGCCGTTCCACAGGACTACATCCAGCATCTCTACGATCGTCTCCATGGGAGAATAGCAGCCTGCATTGCTGCGAAAGATGGATATACACTGTACTAGTGCCGACATTGTGCATGCTCTGTTGCCTGTGTCTATGTGCCTGTGGTTCTGTCAGTGTGATCATGTGATGTATCTGACCCCAGGAATGTGTCAATAAAGTTTCCCCTTCCTGGGACAATGAATTCACGGTGTTCTTATTTCAATTTCCAGGAGTGTATTACAGATATCTTGCTTCTCAAGCCAGACAGCAGATTACAATTACCAACAAACTTAAAGAGATGACCCACAGGGATTTCAAATAAATTAGTCTGAAGCTGATTTAAAGAAATGGCACAAATTTTTTCCTTAACAAAATAACTTACAATATGAAGCTGGTTTACGAACAGCATCAGTTCGCTAAAGCCCCAAAAACCCAACCAGGACAACACGTGACTAGAATTACAATTAATACTCAATAAATTAAAAAAAAACATGAAATAGGTTACATTTATGAAACCGGCAGTGTTGCCAGGCTCCACTGGGCAAAAGGTGACTTAACTTAAAATGCCGGAAGCAGCAGACCAGCCGTCCAAAACGACACCTAAGCGCCGGGACCCAACTGGGAGTCACCTCCCATTAGACGGCACATCATTGCTTCTGTGCACCGAAGCGAGACGTGGCACCGCACCCACGCACCCCAACTCACAGAAACTGGAACACAAACAGACCGCAGAAGACACGGCAAACACCAACCAAACATCAATCAATATACCTCAGGAAATTGATAAACAAGAAAATACACAAACCAATTACTGTTGAATGACTGCATTCAATAAGTATACGTATATAAGGAAGTATACATAAATGACTAGCTTTACGAATACAAGTTTTACTAATAACAGGATGACTGGTTGCATTTTTTTATCTTTTACAGCAGTATACCAAGGACGTCGCTTGATGGCAATAACCCTAAATCATACGCACGCCTTCGTGATAATAGTCATCGAACCGGCGGATTTTAAAGCAAATAGTAACTGCTGGTCTGCATACAGTCACACAGACTCTGCCGGCTGCTCTTACTTCGACAACACGTATATTTGAACCAACCGACCGACAAATACACTCGCTGCACCGGAAATCGTTTGACGAAGCGAAGGCACCAAAACCACTTACACGTACGATGGGAAGCATTGTTCGAGATGGTCTCGACGGATGGGTCTCTCCGAGAAAACAGGCCCCAAAGCAATGCGACGAGCAGCGCCCGAAGCTGATATCAGACAAGTCCACCACAAACTCGCTACCGTCTTGCAAGACAGACCGGCCCGCCACCGCTGGCAGAGCTCCGTGTTTTGCTGCTTCACCCCCTCAAGCACGTCCTAGCGCCTCGTAGCGAGTCCGACGACCAACTCGCCTACCGCCAATACCCGCCGCCAGGCTACAACAGGGGCAAGGATCATCGTACAGCCGGGTAATCGACAGTACTGGCGAAGAGCTGGTGTGCCAGAAAAGGCGCACCACGCCTCACTCCATTGGACACTTGGATACCCACGTGAATGTCCCCCAGAGCGTGATGGAGCCGCTTCCAACTTGTCTCCTTCCTGTAATACGGGTGTCAAGGAGCTCTTCCCATGGAAGAGGGTGTGGCCGTGCGGTTCTAGGCGCTTCAGTCTGGAACCGCGTGACCACTACGGTCGCAGGTTCGAATCTGCCTCGGGCATGGATGTGTGTGATGTCCTTAGGTTAGTTAGGTTTAAGTAGTTCTAAGTTCTAGGGGTCCGCCCCTCGTGGTCTCGCGGTAGCGTTCTCGCTTCCCGAGCACGGGGACCCGGGTTCGATTCCCGGCGGTGTCAGGGATTTTTCCTGCCTGGAGATGACTGGGTGTTGCTGTGTCGTCTTCATCGTCATCATTCATCCCCATTACGGTCGGAGGAAGGAGACGGCAAACCACCTCCATTAGGACCTCGCCTAGTAAGTCGGTGCGGGTCTCCCGCATCGTTCCCCTACGCTCTGTAAAGAAGCATGGGACTTCATTTCCATTTTCCAAGTTCTAGGGGACTGATGACCACAGATGTTAAGTCCCATAGTACTCAGAGCTATTTGAACCATTTTGAACCTGGAAGAGGACGAACTCGCGCCTTCTCATCTACATGATGAAGAAGTTATAGGGATTTATCAGACCATGCAACGCTCTTCCACTGCGCCAACGTCGAGTGCCGATTCTCAAGGGCCCATTTCTGTCGTAGTTGCCGATGTCGTGGCGTTAATATTGGCACAGGCGTGGATCATCGGCTGCTGAGGCCTGTCGTTAGGGGTTTTTGGTGCACTGTGTTCTCAGACACACTTGTGCTGTGCCCAGCATTAAGGTCTGCTGTAAGTTCCGCCACAGTTCGGCGCCTGTCCTGTTTCACCAGTCCGACATCTCTAATGAGGGGTGGCCACCCAATCTCACGACGTGTGGACGTGGTTTCAAAAATGGTTTAAATGGCTCTAAGCACCATGCGACTGAACATCTGAGGTCATCAGTCCCATTGACTCCGAACTACTTAAACCTAAGTAACCTAAGGACATCACACCCATCCATGCCCAAGGCAGGATTCGAACCTGTGACCGCAGCAGCAGCAGCAGCAGCGCGCTTCCGGACTGAAGCGTCTAGAACCGTTCGATCACAGCGGCCGGCCGGACGTGGTATCGCCTTGGTTTTGCCACGTGCAGAAGACACTCACCACAGCTCTCCACGAACACCCGACGAGTCGTGCTGTTTCCGAAATGCTCGTGCCGACCATCCGGCCCATCATAACCTGCCCTCAGTCGAATTCGGATAGGTAGCGCACTCACTGATACTACATGCGCCGGCCGCGGTGGCCGTGCGGTTCTAGGCGCTGCTGTCCGGAACCGCGGGACTGCTACGGTCGCAGGTTCCAATCCTGCCTCGGCCATGGCTGTGTGTGATGTCCTTGGGTTAGTTAGGTTTAAGTAGTTCTATGTTCTAGGGGACTGATGACCTAAGATGTTAAGTCCCATAGTGCTCAGAGCCATTTGAACCATTTTTGATACTATATGCGCCGTACACGTGCCTGAGTAGCAGTCATTCCTCGCCAGTTGACGCTTGATGGATTTTTGTCGATAGTATATCGGGGATCATAATGTTGTTGCTCATCAGCATACGTTTACTTTAAAGTGGGCACTGTCGAATCGATCCCTGTAGGGCAATATTCTATGCAATACATCAGTTTTTACGTTTATGTACGTATTCCTCTATGGCAGTAATGTTATTTTAAAGCATTCATGAATAATAATGTTGATTCGCTCGTGTTCGCTACGACGACTGCAATACGTCATCAGTTTTTACGTATATTTACGTATTTCTCTACCCCAGTAATGTTATTTTAAGGCACCGATGAATACATAACGTTGCTTCGTTCGTTCTCGCTACGACAGCGGTTTCGTATTACTCTACTGGCCATAGAAATTGCTACACCAAGAAGAGATGATAAACGGGTATTCATTGGACAAATATATTATACTAGAACTGACATGTGATTACATTTTCACGCAATGTCGTTGCATAGATCCTGAGAAATCAGTACCCAGAATAACCACCTCTGGCCGTAATAACGCCCTTGATACACCTGGGAATCGAGTCAAACAGAGCTTGGGTGGCGTGTACAGGTACAGATACCGATGCAGCTTCAACACGATACCGCAGTTAATCAAGAGTTGTGCCTGGCGTATTGTGACGAGACAGTTGCTCGGCCACCATTGACCAGACGTTTTCAATTGGTGAGAGATCTGGCGAATGTGCTGGCCAGGGCAGCTTTCGAACATTTTCTGTATCCAGAAAGGCCGTACAGGACCTGCAACATGCGGTCGTGCATTATCCTGCTGAAATGTAGGGTTTCGCAGGGATCGAATGAAGGGTAGAGCCACGGGTCGTAACACGTCTGAAATGTAACGTCCACTGTTCAAAGTGCTGTCAATGCGAACAAGAGGTGACCGAGACGTGTAACCAATGGCACCCCATTCCATAACGCCGGGTGATACGCCAGTACAGCGATGACGAATACACGCTTCCAATGTGCGTTCACCGCGATGTCGCCAAATACGGATGCGACCATCATGATGCTGTAAAAAGAACCTGGAATAATACGAGAAACTGACGTTTTGCCATTCGTGCACCCAGGTTCGTCGGTGAGTACACCATCGCAGGCGCTCCTGTCTGTGATGCAGCGTCAAAGATAACCACAGCCATGGTCTCCGAGCTGATAGTCCATGCTGCTGCAAACGTCGTCGAAATGTTCGTGCAGATGGTTGTTGTCTTGCGAACGTCCGCATCTGTTGACTCAGGGATCGAGACGTGGCTGCACGATCCGTGACAGCCATGCGGATGATATGCCTGTCATCTCAACTGCTAGTGATACGAGGCCGTTGCGATCCAGCCCGGCGTTCCGTATTACCCTCCTGAACTCACCGATTCGATATTCTGTTAACAGTAATCAGATCTCGGCCAACGCGAGCAGCAATGTCGCGATACGATAAACCGCATGTCATCTTCGTGGTGTAGCAATTTTAATGGCCAATAGTGTACAATGACAGATGTACGTTTGCAGACGCCCACAAAGGCAGACGGTGTAAACTGACAGGTGTAAGAGTGTGGAACTGAAAATGGCGAACGGTCGAAATCAGCCAATAGTGGTATAAATGACAGTGATTACAAGTAGATAGGAAATGTATGTTCTGCCCCAGTTATCGAAATCGACCACTTTTTACCAATTTTTATGCTATTTTAAGGCCATTTTATATCAAAATTGACTTTTTGATCATTTTTTGATGTTAACTACATCTGAAAATAGGGAAATGCAAAAAGTGTCCCAAATAAGTTATAGGCCTATGAAATGATTAATCTAACACAAATATATACAATACAACATATACTATTGTAATATACATACAATATATTAATGAATAATATATACAATATGATATATGTACAATAAACAAATATAAAATATATACAATATAAAAATATATACAATATCTATAATATACAATATCTACGATATACAACTATGTAATCTGAATTAACATATACTATAATGTCCAAGTGGTAATGTATTTATTCCATCAGCCATAATATGTATTTTATCATCATGTGGACTTAATGCTATCTTATTTAGTTCAACTGTATATATTTCATGTTTAATGGTTCTAATTAAATTCATAGTTCTATATTGCTCATTCTTATTGAATAAGCAATCTTTATAGTCATCGAATGTTATTCTATTATTTACAACACATTTCTTAACACCTTTAGATTTTTTAGTTTCTTTTTCATTTACTTTATATGCATACATTTTAGATCTTAATCCAATAAATTCTTTCATAATTTTACCATTACATTCATCTTTCATTTTTCCTAATACCTTTTTGTTCATTTGTGGTATATTGTACACATTATTTGTTGCATAATCACTTGTATCAAAATGTTCAATCATATTTTTCATATCTTCATATACATCATTAGTTTTTATATTGTATATATAACTATCTGTATCTTGATAACATAATTCAATATTTGTATCATATTTAGGTTTCATTACATTGTAATGGAAATTATACATTAATTCTTTTGATAAATCTAATATACTCATACCAATATAAATTGGTTTATTAAATTTAATTTCAGTTTTATTCATATGAATAGCTACTAGATTTTCATTAAATATTGTTCTATGTTTAAAATTAGGTTTAGCTATTAATTTATCACATTTTCTACCATCTGATACAAATTTTATGTTAACTCTATTACGTATATTTTCCATTGTTTTTCCAAACACACTATTATTCATTAGTTTATAGAAATCTTTTTCAAATTCATTTTTTGCTTTTTTCCTCATTTCTGTATTAAAAGCAATATATTTGTTCAACCAATCACTTTGATTAAATTTTAAAACACGATGTATCTTTTTTAATTTCATTCCTAATGATAGATATTGTTTTAAATTTCTATAGTGTACAACATATTTTGTTTTATCATATAATGTAGTTAATAGTTTACCCATGTTTTCTGGTGCTAATGTTACATCTTTATGTTTATCATGTAATTCAATTGGATATTCTAAATCTACTTCTAATATATATCCAGTATCAGAATCATCTTTCATATTCATTATAAATTTATTCCAATAGTTTATATAAAATTCAGGATAATTTAACCATTCAAAACCACCATAAGGTAGATATTGTGACATGGCATAACCATATAGATTATTAACATCTAAATACATTAGATAATTTGATTCTTTATTTTTATCATAATCATTTAGATATTTATTATTTGCTTTAACATATCTTTTACAACATTGTGATATACCACCTCTTATTCCATTTTCAACCATTAAAATCATATCATAATCATGTAATAATTCTAATGGCTGATTCGTCATTTTTAACATTGAATCCCATGATAAACCAGGTGCTGTATAATACCATGCTGGATCTAAATCATATGATTTCATACATGTATCTCTAAAGTTTTCAAATACATCAGCCAATAACAACACATCTGTTTTTAGATATAAATCATGATATTCACCTAGATTTTTAATATTGAATTTATTCCATACTAATTGTGCATGTTTATAATCATCATTAGTTATATTACACTCATTCAGTTTATTATAGAATTCATTTTTAGATGGTAATTGTGTTTCATTAAATTTATTCCAATCATCCATATAATCATATGGATAAACACCTTTTCTAATAACTAAATCTATTTCATCATCATTAAAGAATTGTTTAATATTAAGCATTTTATCTTTTGATAAATTAGATGATAGTTTATCTAATGAAGATGCCATAAATCTAAATGTATCAATAAACCTCATTTTTAACTTATTTGTTTGTTTACCAAAACTAATATATTTTTCTTCATTATTTGGTATCAAATCAATATCTTTATTATCATAACCAAGTTCTTTAATAAATAAATGTGAATCATAACCAGTTAGATTGTGTAAGAATATTGGTACAAATGTTGGTTGTTGAAGTTTAAGATTACATTCATTACACAATGGTGCTATATAATTACCAGTTAAATGATCATGATGATGTACTTCTTTATTATCTGTTGTATATACTGATTTACATAATGTACAATTATTAGATTCATTATGTATTTTTATTTGTTCATCTGTTAACTTATTCATTGGTTCAATTTGTGAATATATTTCACCAATTTCATCTACTTCATTTTTTATCATTTCTATAAATGTTTTAGCTGCATTTTGTCCTCTATATACAACTGGATTCTTATAATGACCATGTATAAATTTCACATAGTAACAAAATCCGGATGGTTCATGTTTTTGATATTTCATTGTATACGATTCATTTGGATTTTGTTCACATGTGTCCATTTTCAATAATAAGCTTTCAAAATCAGCATATATGACAAATGGAACATTCATTGTATGATTATAGTTTTTGAATGTTATATATTCACCTCTTTGAGGTGTAGTAATTTTAGATGATTCATGTTTTGAACAATCGATTTTATATATACTTAATTTATCTTCTGAACTGTAATGCTGTAAACACATTTTACATATATAAATATTTTCAGTATGTTTTGTAAATTGAGATCTAACTAATCGTGATAAATTTTTAATCCAACAATAATGTGTTTGATTATTATTTTTCATGTATAATAAATCAACATGTTTTGGTTTTTCATTTTTGGTTGTCTGTAATGGATATATTTCATATTTTTCATTATATGCATATACATTAATAGTTATATTGAGCTTATTTGCATATTTAGGTATGTTATCAATTTTAACTGGATATTCTATTGGACCAATTTTAGATTCTAATTCATCAATATAATTTTCATAATTACTAGTTCGATCAGGATTTTTACATTTTGTACGATCAACTGGATATAATGCTGATGCTATAGACCATAGAAAGCATTTTTGATCAATATTTTTAACATTTACACATGCTTTCTTATTTCGTATTTTCAGTGGTAATTCCATATAAGATGAACCACGTAATGGTGTATATTTGTTAATGCCTAACTGTAATCCAATTATTCTATTTAACATCCATCCTGATCCTCTATCTTGAAAATCATACATACGTTTTAACATTTCACGTTTACCTTTTGTATAAAATTTATTTAAATCTTTTTCATTTGTGATTGTATAGTTGTATGTTGAGAATCTAAATTCTTTTATTTCATTTGTAGTATTCAATTTGAATTCACAATACAATATTAAATTAACTTTTAATCCATTGTATATTTTAAGATTATCTTTTACTAACTGATGTATAATAGGTTTAGTTGATGTCATAATATGTTGTGGGTCTTTAATTTCAATATTGTTTTCAATGTTGTATGTTTGTACTCTATTTTGAAATGCTTTTTCAATTGAATGATATTTGTGTGTTTTTCTTTCTTTAGGTTGATCAAATATATCTGTAGCAAATGGAAATGTTGTTTCACTATTTTCAATCAATTCTAATAGATTACTTTTACGCAATTTAGAATACCCACTAAGATTTAAATGTTTAGCTAATGCTTTAAGTTCATTAACATTCATTGATGATGGATCATTATTTTCAATATTATTCAACTGTACTTTTTTAGTTGTTCTTTTTCTTTTATTAGATTCCTTAGCAATATCAATTGTATGTGGAAATAATAAATCCATTAATTCACTTTTACGCATTTTAGAGTAACCTTTAATCTTTATGCTTTTAGCTATTGCTCTAAGTTCATTCATCTTCATCTCCATTATGATAGCTCTATTTATTAAGGAAGAAAACTATTATTTTTGTTGTCTATTTACTTATGTAATTATTATTCAGAATATTTGGTAACTGTATTTTTACAAATAGATACAGATATATCAATTTATTAGGGATAAAGAGTAAACTAATTGTTGTCTGTATGTGTTGTCTCTTTTGTGTTGTTTTATATTACATAACTGATATTTATTAGCCTTATTTTGATAACTAGATATAGTTAGATGTATCTATTTACTTATATAATTATTATTCAGAATATTATACTCTATACAACATATGGTTATATAATGAATTAGTAGATATTTATAGATTCTTTTTCTTTTATAAGATCAGAATGAATTAATGATTTTTCATGCTGTTTAAGTTTACATCTAGCTACAATTCTACAACATTCACATGCTACCTTTTCAAATAATTTATCTTTGTTTGCTTCATAATATCTTTTAGTATAATAACATGCACACTGGTTACATACTCTACGATGTCCATCTTTTACAAATTTATCAAAATGAAATTCATTAATATTTTTATCTTCTTTACATCTACAACATTTCTTAGTTGTATCCATTTATTACACTTAAAAACTCTATTGTTGTCTATATTCTAATACATGTACCTTTTTATCTGATCTGTCAATCATTCCTTTATATACAATATTACAACCAATTATATCTATTTTTTATTCAATTAACTTATTTAACTGTATATAGGAATTATTCAACTAATATATTTTAGTATATACATATACATATGTTTGTGTTGAAAATTAAAGATTTTATAAAAACATAAATCTCAACATCTATCAACACAAACAGAAACACAAACACAAACAGAAACACAAAAAACATAAAAAGAAACACAAACAAAAACAGAAACACAAACACAAACAGAAACACAAAAAACAGAAACAGAAACACAAACACAAATTGAATATGATGATAATAATCATAATGATATTAAATAATAAAATGGATTTAAAATCTAATATTAATGTTAAAGATATAGTTCATACATTAAAATATAAAAATGTTAATTATGTTATTAATGATAAAATAAAATTTAAATAAAAAAAAAGATTTAAAAAATGGATAACTAGTGAATTACTACCTACAATTAAAAAAACAGGTCAATGTTGTTGTTATTGTGGTCTTCAGTCCTGAGACTGGTTTGATGCAGCTCTCCATGCTACTCTATCCTGTGCAAGCTTCTTCACCTCCCAGTACCTACTGCAACCTACATCCTTCTGAATCTGCTTAGTGTATTGATCTCTTGGTCTCCCTCTACGATTTTTACCCTCCACGCTGCCCTCCAATGCTAAATTTGTGATCCCTCGATGCCTCAGAACATGTCCTACCAACCGATCCCTTCTTCTAGTCAAGTTGTGCCACAAACTTCTCTTCTCCCCAATCCTATTCAATACCTCCTCATTAGTTACGTGATCTACCCACCTTATCTTCAGCATTCTTCTGTAGCACCACATTTCGAAAGCTTCTATTCTCTTCTTGTCCAAACTAGTTATCGTCCATGTCTCACTTCCATACATGGCTACACTCCATACAAATACTTTCAGAAACGACTTCCTGACACCTAAATCTATATTCGATGTTAACAAATTTCTCTTCTTGAGAAACGCTTTCCTTGCCATTGCCAGTCTACATTTTATATCCTCTCTACTTCGACCATCATCGGTTATTTTACTCCCCAAATAGCAAAACTCCTTTAATACTTTAAGTGTCTCATTTCCTAATCTAATTCCCTCAGCATCACCCGACTTAATTTGACTACATTCCATTACCCTCGTTTTGCTTTCGTTGATGTTCATCTTATATCCTCCTTTCAAGACACTGTCCATTCCGTTCAACTGCTCTTGCAAGTCCTTTGCTGTCTCTGACAGAATTACAATGTCATCGGCGAACCTCAAAGTTTTTACTTCTTCTCCATGAATTTTAATACCTACTCCGAATTTTTCTTTTGTTTCCTTTACTGCTTGCTCAATATACAGATTGAATAACATCGGGGAGAGGCTACAACCCTGTCTCACTCCTTTCCACATCACTGCTTCCCTTTCATGCCCCTCGACTCTTATAACTGCCATCTGGTTTCTGTACAAATTGTAAATAGCCTTTCGCTCCCTGTATTTTACCCCCGCCACCTTCAGAATTTGAAAGAGAGTATTCCAGTCAACATTGTCAAAAGCGTTCTCTAAGTCTACAAATGCTAGAAACGTAGGTTTGCCTTTCCTTAATCTTTCTTCCAAGATAAGTCGTAAGGTCAGTATTGCCTCACGTGTTCCAACATTTCTACGGAACCCAAACTGATCTTCCCCGAGGTCAGCTTCTACCAGTTTTTCCATTCGTCTGTAAAGAATTCGTGTTAGTATTTTGCAGCTGTGACTTATTAAACTGATAGTTCGGTAACTTTCACATCTGTCAACACCTGCTTTCTTTGGGATTGGAATTATTATATTCTTCTTAAAGTCTGAGGGTATTTCGCCTGTCTCATACATCGTGCTCACCAGATGGTAGAGGTATGTCATGACTGGCTCTCCTGAGGCCATCAGTAGTTCTAATGGAATGTTGTCTACTCCCGGGGCCTTGTTTTGACTCAGGTCTTTCAGTGCTCTGTCAAACTCATCACGCAGTATCTTATCTCCCGTTTCATCTTCATCTACATCCTCTTCCATTTCCATAATATTGTCCTCAAGTACATCACCCTTGTATAGACCCTCTATATACTGCTTCCACCTTTCTGCTTTCCCTTCTTTGCTTAAAACTGGGTTGACATCTGAGCTCTTGATATTCATACAAGTGGTTCTCTTCTCTCCAAAGGTCTCTTTAATTTTCCTGTAGGCAGTATCTATCTTACCCCTAGTGAGACAAGCCTCTACATCCTTACATTTGTCCTCTAGCCATCCCTGCTTAGCCATTTTGCATTTCCTGTCGATTTCATTTTTGAGACGTTTGTATTCCTTTTTGCCTGCTTCATTTACTGCATTTTTATATTTTCTCCTTTCAACAATTAAGTTCAATATTTCTTCTGTTACCCAAGGATTTCTATTAGCCCGCGTCTTTTTACCTACTTGATCGTCTGCTGCCTTCACCACTCCATCCCTCAGAGCTACCCATTCTTCTTCTACTGTATTTCTTTCCCCCATTCCTGTCAATTGTTCCCTAATGCTCTCCCTGAAACTCTCTACAACCTCTGGCTCTTTCAGTTTATCCAAGTCCCATCTCCTTAAATTCCCACCTTTTTGCAGTTTCTTCAGTTTCAATCTGCAGTTCATAACCAATAGATTGTGGTCAGAATCTACATCTGCCCCAGGAAATGTCTTACAATTTAAAACCTGGTTCCTAAATCTCTGTCTTACCATTATATAATCTATCTGAAACCTGTCAGTATCTCCAGGCTTCTTCCATGTATACAGCCTCCTTTCATGATTCTTGAACCAAGTGTTAGCTATGATTAAGTTATGCTCTGTGCAAAATTCTACAAGGCGGCTTCCTCTTTCATTCCTTCCCCCCAATCCATATTCACCTACTATGTTTCCTTCTCTCCCTTTTCCTACTGACGAATTCCAGTCACCCATCACTATTAAATTTTCGTCTCCCTTCACTACCTGAATAATTTCTTTTATCTCGTCATACATTTCATCTATTTCTTCATCATCTGCAGAGCTAGTTGGCATATAAACTTGTACTACTGTAGTAGGCATGGGCTTTGTGTCTATCTTGGCCACAATAATGCGTTCACTATACTGTTTGTAGTAGCTAACCCGCACTCCTATTTTATTATTCATTATTAAACCTACTCCTGCATTACCCCTATTTGATTTTGTATTTATAACCCTGTAATCACCTGACCAAAAGTCTTGTTCCTCCTGCCACCGAACTTCACTAATTCCCACTATATCTAACTTTAACCTATCCATCTCCCTTTTTAAATTTTCTAACCTACCTGCCCGATTAAGTGATCTGACATTCCACGCTCCGATCCGTAGAACGCCAGTTTTCTTTCTCCTGATAACGACGTCCTCTTGAGTAGTCCCCGCCCGGAGATCCGAATGGGGGACTATTTTACCTCCGGAATATTTTACCCAAGAGGACGCCATCATCATTTAATCATACAGTAGAGCAGCATGTCCTCGGGAAAAATTACGGCTGTAGTTTCCCCTTGCTTTCAGCCGTTCGCAGTACCAGCACAGCAAGGCCGTTTTGGTTAATGTTACAAGGCCAGATCAGTCAATCAACCAGACTGTTGCCCCTGCAACTACTGAAAAGGCTGCTGCCCCTCTTCAGGAACCACATGTTTGTCTGGCCTCTCAACAGATACCCCTCCGTTGTGGTTGCACCTACGGTACGGCCATCTGTATCGCTGAGGCACGCAAGCCTCCCCACCAACGGCAAATTCCATGGTTCATGGGGGGAACAGTCAATATAATAAACTAAATAGTATTTTTATTTTATATAACAGTCTATGAAAAATAAATATTTATAAAATAAATTAAAATGGATTTGGACAATTTAATATTTAACAATAAAAAATTTAATATTGTTATATATAATGAAAAGCCATATTTTAAAGGAAAAGATATTGCTGAAATTTTGAATTATAAAGATACAGATAAAGCAATTAGAAATTTTGTTGATGATGATGATAAGTTAAAATATGAACAAATTATTAGACCCTCCAAATTGTGGGGTCTATCTTATAATGAAAAAAATACAATTTATATTACTGAATCTGGTTTATATTCATTAATTTTATCATCTATCTTTATTTTAGATTTTAAAGACTAATGTATATATTTTTAATGATTATATAAATTGATCTTATTATTATATGTATGTACTTATTATATATTTAACTAAAACGTTTATTATTATATATTATACTAAAATGTTTAATAGATTTTTATATATTTTTATTTTAGATTTTAAATACTAATGAATATATCTTTAATTATTATATATATTTATCTTATTATTATATGAATGTACTTATTATATATTATTCTAAAATGTTTATTATTATATTTGATTGATTTTTATATTTTTTATTTTTTGTATTTATTATTATTTTTATTATGTATTTAGTTTTCATTATATATTTATATGTATATTCTTTTAATATTACTTCTACACATAGGACATGTATCATTTTCTCTTAACCATATATCAACACATTTTTTATGAAACACATGTTTGCATTTAGTTTTCACAAATAGTCCATCATCAGCAATTAAACATATAGAACATTCAGTATCATCAGATTTTTCTAATATTTCATAAGGTGACATTTGTTTTTGTATGAATGAGTCAGATAGGTTTTGTTTTAGTAAAATATATTCCCAATGAACTTTATCTTGAAATTCTATTATAAATTCATCAGATAACATTTGTTCAGATGATATACTTCGCCAATCTACTTTATCTTGAAATTCTCTAATGAATGGTTCCGATAAATGTTGATGATGTGATATTCTACCCCAGTGTACTTTGTCTTGAAATTCTCTTATTATATCTTCTGACAGTGTTTGATAACTTGACACTTGATCCCAATCTAATTTATCATGAAATAATCTTATAGCATCATCAGATAAATTTTGTTTAATTGATATCCTAAACCAATCTAATTTATCATGAAATGTTGTAATGAATGCAATGGATAAACCACGATGACTTGAAATTCTATCCCATTGATAGTCAGTAAATGGGTTTTTGTTTTTAATATAATCAACAATCATATCAGCATATGTTTCATTGCTTTCATACAGTTGATGTAACAGTTTAAAATCCATTTTTTCAATATACCATGAATCAATTCAATTAGTTGTTGTTCTCTAGCATTTGGTTGATTCACTTGTATATTATTAATGAGATCAATTAGTTGTTGTTTTTTCATTTTAGAATAACCTTTTATTCGTAATAGTTTAGCTTTAGCTTTTAATTCTTTTAGGTTTAGGTTATCCATTTATGAGATATATTTTTTTAAGAGAAAATAGATATATCCATATTTATTAAAATATAGTAATTGAATATTATTATGTATAATAATAAGTAATAAATATTAAATTAATAATTATAGTATATATAAAAAAATAATTCAAATATATTATTTTATATATTATATCAGTAAAATATATTAATTGAATAATTATTATATCTAAAATAATTAAAATATATCAATTGAATAAATATTAAAGGTAGTAAAATAATATTATTCCACTGATAAGTAATTATAGTATAATTATTATATCTAGTTGTAAAATATATTAACAGAATAATTAGGTATATATTTATGTATCAGTAAAATATATTAATTGAATTTTTATAATATCTAAAATAATTAAAATATATTAATTGAATAAATATTAAAGATAGTAAAAATATTATTTCAATAATAAGTAATTAAAATATAATTATATAGTTATTATATCTAGTTATAAAATATATAAATTGAATAATTAGTATAGCTATTAAAAAGGATAAATTCATTAAATTAATAATTAATATATCTATTAAAATAATAATCATATGTTAATTGAATAGTTAGTATTTCAATTATAAATTAGTAAAACACATAAATTAATAAATTTTATTTCTATAAAAATATATTAACCATATTAATAGAATAATTAGTATATCAATACAAGTAAGAAAAATATATTAAATGTATAATTATTTTATCTACAAAAACGATAAATCTCTATCAAATAAAATATATTAGTTGAATAATTATTATTTCTATAAAAATGATAAATCTGTATCAAGTAAAATATATTACTTGAATAAATATTATATCTAGTAAAATATATTATTGGAATAAATATATATGTATATGTATATACTAAAATATATTAGTTGAATAATTCCTATATACAGTTAAATAAGTTAATTGAATAAAAAATAGATATAATTGGTTGTAATATTGTATATAAAGGAATGATTGACGGATCAGATAAAAAGGTACATGTATTAGAATTTAGACAACAATAGAGTTTTTAAGTGTAATAAATGGATACAACTAAGAAATGTTGTAGATGTAAAGAAGATAAAAATATTAATGAATTTCATTTTGATAAATTTGTAAAAGATGGACATCGTAGAGTATGTAACCAGTGTGCATGTTATTATACTAAAAGATATTATGAAGCAAACAAAGATAAATTATTTGAAAAGGTAGCATGTGAATGTGGTAGAATTGTAGCTAGATGTAAACTTAAACAGCATGAAAAATCATTAATTCATTCTGATCTTATAAAAGAAAAAGAATCTATAAATATCTACTAATTCATTATATAACCATATGTTGTATAGAGTATAATATTCTGAATAATAATTATATAAGTAAATAGATACATCTAACTATATCTAGTTATCAAAATAAGGCTAATAAATATCAGTTATGTAATATAAAACAACACAAAAGAGACAACACATACAGACAACAATTAGTTTACTCTTTATCCCTAATAAATAGATATATCTGTATCTATTTGTAAAAATACAGTTACCAAATATTCTGAATAATAATTACATAAGTAAATAGACAACAAAAATAATAGTTTTCTTCCTTAATAAATAGAGCTATCATAATGGAGATGAAGATGAATGAACTTAGAGCAATAGCTAAAAGCATAAAGATTAAAGGTTACTCTAAAATGCGTAAAAGTGAATTAATGGATTTATTATTTCCACATACAATTGATATTGCTAAGGAATCTAATAAAAGAAAAAGAACAACTAAAAAAGTACAGTTGAATAATATTGAAAATAATGATCCATCATCAATGAATGTTAATGAACTTAAAGCATTAGCTAAACATTTAAATCTTAGTGGGTATTCTAAATTGCGTAAAAGTAATCTATTAGAATTGATTGAAAATAGTGAAACAACATTTCCATTTGCTACAGATATATTTGATCAACCTAAAGAAAGAAAAACACACAAATATCATTCAATTGAAAAAGCATTTCAAAATAGAGTACAAACATACAACATTGAAAACAATATTGAAATTAAAGACCCACAACATATTATGACATCAACTAAACCTATTATACATCAGTTAGTAAAAGATAATCTTAAAATATACAATGGATTAAAAGTTAATTTAATATTGTATTGTGAATTCAAATTGAATACTACAAATGAAATAAAAGAATTTAGATTCTCAACATACAACTATACAATCACAAATGAAAAAGATTTAAATAAATTTTATACAAAAGGTAAACGTGAAATGTTAAAACGTATGTATGATTTTCAAGATAGAGGATCAGGATGGATGTTAAATAGAATAATTGGATTACAGTTAGGCATTAACAAATATACACCATTACGTGGTTCATCTTATATGGAATTACCACTTAAAATACGAAATAAGAAAGCATGTGTAAATGTTAAAAATAATGATCAAAAATGCTTTCTATGGTCTATAGCATCAGCATTATATCCAGTTGATCGTACAAAATGTAAAAATCCTGATCGAACTAGTAATTATGAAAATTGTATTGATGAATTAGAATCTAAAATTGGTCCAATAGAATATCCAGTTAAAATTGATAACATACCTAAATATGCAAATAAGCTCAATATAACTATTAATGTATATGCATATAATGAAAAATATGAAATATATCCATTACAGACAACCAAAAATGAAAAACCAAAACATGTTGATTTATTATACATGAAAAATAATAATCAAACACATTATTGTTGGATTAAAAATTTATCACGATTAGTTAGATCTCAATTTACAAAACATACTGAAAATATTTATATATGTAAAATGTGTTTACAGCATTACAGTTCAGAAGATAAATTAAGTATACATAAAATCGATTGTTCAAAACATGAATCATCTAAAATTACTACACCTCAAAGAGGTGAATATATAACATTCAAAAACTATAATCATACAATGAATGTTCCATTTGTCATATATGCTGATTTTGAAAGCTTATTATTGAAAATGGACACATGTGAACAAAATCCAAATGAATCGTATACAATGAAATATCAAAAACATGAACCATCCGGATTTTGTTACTATGTGAAATTTATACATGGTCATTATAAGAATCCAGTTGTATATAGAGGACAAAATGCAGCTAAAACATTTATAGAAATGATAAAAAATGAAGTAGATGAAATTGGTGAAATATATTCACAAATTGAACCAATGAATAAGTTAACAGATGAACAAATAAAAATACATAATGAATCTAATAATTGTACATTATGTAAATCAGTATATACAACAGATAATAAAGAAGTACATCATCATGATCATTTAACTGGTAATTATATAGCACCATTGTGTAATGAATGTAATCTTAAACTTCAACAACCAACATTTGTACCAATATTCTTACACAATCTAACTGGTTATGATTCACATTTATTTATTAAAGAACTTGGTTATGATAATAAAGATATTGATTTGATACCAAATAATGAAGAAAAATATATTAGTTTTGGTAAACAAACAAATAAGTTAAAAATGAGGTTTATTGATAGATTTAGATTTATGGCATCTTCATTAGATAAATTATCATCGAATTTATCAAAAGATAAAATGCTTAATATTAAGCAATTCTTTAATGATGATGAAATAGGTTTAGTTATTAGAAAAGGTGTTTATCCATATGATTATATGGATGATTGGAATAAATTTAATGAAACACAATTACCATCTAAAAATGAATTCTATAATAAACTAAATGAATGTAATATAACTAATGATAATTATAAACATGCACAATTAGTGTGGAATAAATTCAATATTAAAAATCTAGGTGAATATCATGATTTATATCTAAAAACAGATGTGTTATTATTAGCTGATGTATTTGAAAACTTTAGACATACATGCATGAAATCATATGATTTAGATCCAGCATGGTATTATACAGCACCTGGTTTATCATGGGATTCAATGTTAAAAATGACGAATCAACCATTAGAATTATTACATGATTATGATATGATTTTAATGGTTGAAAATGGAATAAGAGGTGGTATATCACAATGTTGTAAAAGATATGTTAAAGCAAATAATAAATATCTAAATGATTATGATAAAAATAAAGAATCAAATTATCTAATGTATTTAGATGCTAATAATCTATATGGTTATTCCATGTCACAATATCTACCTTATGGTGGTTTTGAATGGTTAAATTATCCTGAATTTTATATAAACTATTGGAATAAATTTATAATGAATATGAAAGATGATTCTGATACTGGATATATATTAGAAGTAGATTTAGAATATCCAATTGAATTACATGATAAACATAAAGATGTAACATTAGCACCAGAAAACATGGGTAAACTATTAACTACATTATATGATAAAACAAAATATGTTGTACACTATAGAAATTTAAAACAATATCTATCATTAGGAATGAAATTAAAAAAGATACATCGTGTTTTAAAATTTAATCAAAGTGATTGGTTGAACAAATATATTGCTTTTAATACAGAAATGAGGAAAAAAGCAAAAAATGAATTTGAAAAAGATTTCTATAAACTAATGAATAATAGTGTGTTTGGAAAAACAATGGAAAATATACGTAATAGAGTTAACATAAAATTTGTATCAGATGGTAGAAAATGTGATAAATTAATAGCTAAACCTAATTTTAAACATAGAACAATATTTAATGAAAATCTAGTAGCTATTGATATGAATAAAACTGAAATTAAATTTAATAAACCAATTTATATTGGTATGAGTGTATTAGATTTATCAAAAGAATTAATGTATAATTTCCATTACAATGTAATGAAACCTAAATATGATACAAATATTGAATTATGTTATCAAGATACAGATAGTTATATATACAATATAAAAACTAATGATGTATATGAAGATATGAAAAATATGATTGAACATTTTGATACAAGTGATTATGCAACAAATAATGTGTACAATATACCACAAATGAACAAAAAGGTATTAGGAAAAATGAAAGATGAATGTAATGGTAAAATTATGAAAGAATTTATTGGATTAAGATCTAAAATGTATGCATATAAAGTAAATGAAAAAGAAACTAAAAAATCTAAAGGTGTGAAGAAATGTGTTGTAAATAATAGAATAACATTCGATGACTATAAAGATTGCTTATTCAATAAGAATGAGCAATATAGAACTATGAATTTAATTAGAACCATTAAACATGAAATATATACAGTTGAACTAAATAAGATAGCATTAAGTCCACATGATGATAAAAGACATATTATGGCTGATGGAATAAATACATTACCACTTGGACATTATAGTATATGTTAATTCAGATTACATAGTTGTATATCGTAGATATTGTATATTATAGATATTGTATATATTTTTATATTGTATATATTTTATATTTGTTTATTGTACATATATCATATTGTATATATTATTCATTAATATATTGTATGTATATTACAATAGTATATGTTGTATTGTATATATTTGTGTTAGATTAATCATTTCATAGGCCTATAACTTATTTGGGACACTTTTTGGCATTTCCCTATTTTCAGATGTAGTTAACATCAAAAAATGATCAAAAAGTCAATTTTGATATAAAATGGCCTTAAAATAGCATAAAAATTGGTAAAAAGTGGTCGATTTCGATAACTGGGGCAGAACATACAATTCCTATCTACTATTACATAAGAGCCAAGATGGAAATGGAATGTGGTTCAATAAATTTGTGGTTGTGGCACCCGCAATGAAAAAATGCTTACATAAATTATTCACAATAGCGCACGTGTGCCACTTTGTTCACGAATCTGTGTGACCTGTCTACCATGTCTTCAATGTAAACATTAGCTGTTGGTTCTCTGTTTTGACCGTTTCAATACAGTCGGTTGCTGAGCCGTTCCACTGCAGTCAGCGACACGAGCACATTTCCGGCTGACGCACTTGCATTTGCATAGAAACAGAGATGCCTCGTTGGCTACGACTGTAGGAGATAACTTGTCAGTAATCATTTCGTGGGAAAGCAAACTACGCCAGTCCAGACTGCCGTCTCATTAGGTCAAGACGATTAGCCGTTATTGACTTCGAATCTCCTCATATTTGTTGATCTGTGATCCCACGAATAAACATCGCAATCTTGTCTAATGGGATACAAATTCTCCTCATCAATCGTAATTGATTAATGACCCCGTCTTTGAAGTAAGGAACTGCTAACTGACCAAGTGTCATAAACTTTTTATAAATCGTATATAAAAAATCTTAAAACAACTTTGAACATTTTGCTAGAGGGCTGAAATGTTTCTTGTGTTTCTTGTATTCTTGGTACGTCTTAGTCTAGTGTCTTACTCGAGCATTGTTACATCTACTGGAATTAAGAATCAAAATAATCACAGGATTAACTCTGTGCTCTGAATGATATACAATTAACAATTAAAGTCTTACATGTTAGGTTGGGGGTTTATTGATAAGGAGGAGGACGTAAATATGACCATATTACATACAGTGTTCTTCTGCATTTCAGAATTAGCAATTTTTTAAAAATCTTTTGGGGAAATACTTTTTCCACATTTGTACGTAAACTACGTCATGCTGCACTGAATTTATATTTGCCACATCACATAATACTTCATGTTTAAATAACTGTTTAGTGCGAATTGTTTTACAATGGTACTGACTGGCGTACTTTCCTTGTTAAAATATGTAGACCCTCTCTGGATATATCGAAATTTTCCACTATTTTTTCACTCTCTCGAGCTTTGGGAACTACTCATCAAGCAGAGTCATCTGACTATGTTTTACACTCTTCTCCAGCAATCTTTATTGTTTTAGGTTAACATCTTTTTTGTGTCATTATTCTGCTGATTGTTTGATAAGGTCCATCGCTACTCCCTGTGTGCTGCCATCCTCTTCATCTTGGAGTAGTACTTATACATAAAAGCCTCTATCATTTGTGGCATATATTCCAGTCTCTTACTTCACACGCAGTTTTTTCGTCCACAGCTCCTTCTCATAGCTGATGTCTTTACCCATGTCCTATCATCCTGTTACTTTTTCGAGACAGTATTCTGACACATGTTTGCTAACTTATTTATACTTAGTATATTAAATGGTTCAAATGGCTCTGAGCACTATGGGACTTAACTTCTGAGGTCATCAGTTCCCTAGAACTTAGAACCACTTAAACCTAACTAACCTAAGGACATCACACAGACCCATGCCCGAGGCAGAATTCGAACCTACGACCGTAGCGATCGCGTGTTTTCAGACTGTAACGCCTAGAACCGCTCGGCCACCCCGGCTGACTTAGTATATTACTCCACATACATGATCAGAAATTTCTTCCTCAAATTGCAGCATATGTTTGATAGCGTTAGACTTCTGTTACCGAAGAGTGGCCCTCTCGCTTGAGCTGTTCTGCTTCTTGCTTTGTTGGTGACGTGTAATTTTGCTTGCAAGTTAGAAGCATTTCTTCGCTTAGTATATTTCGTAGTTCTCGATTTTGGTGTTAAGATTATAGATAATTTCATTTTTATAATGCTCATTATTTTCGTCGTTCTTCAGTGAACTTTCAGTCCGTATTCTGTGCTCAATAGACAATTCATTCTGTTCAGCTCGTTCTGTAGTTCTTCCTTGCCCTCAATAAGGATAGAATTCTCAGGGAATCTTATCTTTGATACAATTTTGCCTTTCTTTTCTTTCCGTTCAAATGGTTCAAATGGCTCTGAGCACTATGGGACTCAACTGCTGTGGTCATAAGTCCCCTAGAACTTAGAACTACTTAAACCTAACTAACCTAAGGACAGCACACAACACCCAGCCATCACGAGGCAGAGAAAATGCCTGACCCCGCCGGGAATCGAACCCGGGAACCCGGGCGTGGGAAGCGAGAACGCTACCGCACGACCACGAGATGCGGGCTTTCTTTCCGTCAAAACTTCTTCTAGGTACAGGTTTAACAATAGGGGAGAAGCACTGTATCCCTGCCTCACGCCCCTATTGGTGTGTTCACTACTTTTTTGTCCTTCAGTTGTTATTGTTCCCTCTTGAAATCTTGCTTCTTATAAATCAATAAATTAAGATTTTTATTTTTGTGTTTCCTTGTGGAAACCCGTAACTCTGAATATGATTTAACGGAAATCGAAGCTCAGTTCGCCACTTAGAGTTTGAAATAATATTTTAACTGTAACAGTCTCGCAAAATACAATATCTGGAATAATTCTGGCCACCGTATTCTCCGAAACTTACGCCATCGTCATTGTAATTTGACTTTCGATATGTGGTACTACTAACATGTTTTCTTCTTCTTCTTCTTCTTCTTCTTGCTATGGCAGTACAACCCTGTGCGCGTCTTAGCCTTTTCAACCGTTTCCTCCATCCTGTTCTCTCCAGTGCAGTTCTCCACAATCTTTTGACCCTACATGAGAGATTTTGTATCTTCTTCCACATCGTTGATCCACAACTTTCGGCGCGTTGCTCTCTGTCTTCTTCCAGTTGACCTCCATTTGAAAACACTTTTAGTTATTCCTCAAGAAAATGTCAAAGATAGGCTATTCTACTTTTTGTTAGTTTTAGAGTCTCAGCTTCTTGCACAAGGCGGTCCAACACAGCGTTCGTTCTACATCTCCAGAAACTGCCTCATGGATCTTGCGTAAAATCTTGTGTTGAAATATCCTGAGCTGCTGCTCATCAGTACTCGTTAATGTCCATGTTTGACATCCGTAGTATACAACTCGTCTCATCATGAAAGTACATATTCGCCATTTCACCTACCTGTTTAGTAAACTGGAGACCAATGATTTCTTAAACGCGTGGAAGGATCTTTTACCGTTTAGGATGTGAAGTTTTATTTCAGTTGACACGGAATTTGTCCTGTTAATATTAGATCCCACACAGGCAAAGTTTTGCGTATGTTCAAAATTGAGGTCTACTGTGATAATTTATGCATCTTATTATTTTCGCCCCTGGTGAAATTCATGTACTTAGTCTTCATTTCTTTGAAATGAAGGCCTTCACGTTGTGCATCTTATTTCAACTCACATATAGTTCTCTCTAGTGAAACTGATCTTGCACTAATAATTGATACGTCATCAGCATATGCACGTTATCTGCGCTTTGTGCCTCTGTAGATATTTGAAGTTTCTGAATGGCTGGTTCAAGAGTCAGGCTGAAAAGAACTGCAGAGAAGGCGTCCCGTTGTCTGACTCTTTTACTTAATACTAAACCATTTACTTAGTTCTTCATACACCCGCACTGCAGCCTTGGAACCAGCCGATGGTGTTTGCGTGAATAAGACATAGATCGTATACCAAGAAGAAAAGAGTCATCCAGCATTTCTATCCTTCAAGATTAGTAAAGGCGTGCTTGACGTCTACACAGAAGTTGTGAAACTCACTATTACGCTCATAGCCCGTTTAATGTACTTGCCTCAGAACAAGTATCTGATCTGTTATTGGCCTGTTAGGCCACAAGCTAACACTAGCATGTGGTCTGCTATGTACAACGCTTCAGCGTAAATTGTGGACAGTGACCACCCTACAAAGCTCCTGTTTCGGCGAGCGAACTTAACGGATGGTTGGCGCGAGTAATTCTGTTGGACAGGAGCCAAAGACGAGAATGGCCGACAAACGGAGCAGCAATCAAAGGGGAGGAGACCGGAGCTTCCTCCGAGAGCTTATTGCCCTCCGCATTTCACCCTCTCCCTCCTTGAGTGGGAGAGGGTGTCGTGGACTGCGCTGGAAATCGCCGTGTCAGCAGTCTCATAGCAGAGACTTGGTGTAATCTCACAAAACCTCTAAATTAAAAAGGGGTTCTAATGGAGACAAAACAATATGAACGGAAACCCAAGAAAGAAGTGTCCGGATTAGAAAGGATGTAATGCAGGAATGCAGTGTATACGACCAATTGACCATCTAGTGCATCGAAAAGGCAATGACGAAAATAAAGTAAGGGTCCAGGGGTACTATTAAAACTCTGCCTGAAAGGATATCACTGGTAAGATGTGCTAATAACATCGCTATCCTCAGCAAAAACGAGGAAGATTTACAGGACCTAGTGAATGGCATAATTATTGAGAGTAAATCGAAGCAAAACGAAAGTTAAGATTACTGTGTAACCTGCCACTCCTTTCAAACTGTACTAGAATGTTCGTACAACTTTACGATTTATGTCTTGAGATATACCCCCAGACAGTCATTATGACCCATTAGGGGTCTTTGGAATGACGATAGGAGAGGGCAAACTCTACGCAACACGAAATTACCCGGAAGTAGCACAATATAACATTATACACGAGCATGAACTACGAACCACATACTACAAAGCCTCAATGTATAACAAATTGAGACTTCTGAGCCCGACTTGTTCTTTCTTTATCTGTAACCTACACTACCTAATAACCTAAAAACACAGATTTTGAGAGGTAAAAATAATAACTGATAATAACGTCGTCGCCCCTACAGGATATCTCAAAAAATTGCACCACCGTCAACCTACCTGGATTGCTGAAATTCCTTTGAAAAATAAATGCAAACATGGCACGCATGTGCCGCGTAGCCACTGAGCGAAATGAAGCATAAAGTGTATTGAGGCATAATACATGCGGCAGAGTATGTAAATCAAGGAAAATGTGTAAGACACTGAGTTCGCGAAATAAAAATGTATGAGAAATCCAAACTTATAAACAAATAGATGCGACGTTCAAGTTAACCATAACATCCGTCGCAATCTACAGAAGCTTAGCACAGAGAAAGATTGCTTGTTCTGAGTCAACTGAAAAAGAAACAAAGACCAAGCTTTCTGCACAGAAAGTCCGCATACAAAAGATAACGCAAGAAGCACGCAGTTTTACCTAACTTGTATCTTGTGACGGTAGTCAATCGTAGGAATGCAACTGCAATGCTCGCTCCTTGCTTCAGACGCATCATTGAACCGGACGTTGTTGGTCGAATGCGTCCACATCAAGCACATAAAACAAATGTGTCAAAACTGCTACTGCAGCATGCTCACCAGGGTGAAGGAAGAGACGAAAATACCTTTATATTTCAAAAACCAGCTGTAACTAAACGATGCGAATCCCGCCTCGGGCATGGATGTATGTGATGTCTTTAGATTTGTTAGGTTGAAGTAGTTCTAAGTCTAGGGGACTAATGACCTCAGATGTTAAGTCCCATAGTGCTTACAACCATTTCGAACGATACGCGCCTGTCATCCTAATTGGTAAACGCCAGTCAAAACTTTGGATTTGCTCTAAGATATCCCTGCACTACCCCATTTTGGCAAAATGCATCGCTCTGGCGGATGAAGGCGACCATCTCTGCATCACCAAGTGACTTATCCATAGCGCAGTTGCTAAAAGTTTGATACGAATTCTCGAGAAAGCGAGAGCCTTTCAAGTGACGAACATTGAAATTGGGGATCACTAGACAGATGAAGTAGTGGAATGTTGCTACATCGGAGTCAAAATTACATCTGGCGGAGAAGGGGGTTAATAAAAAGCTGACTAGACCTGTTAGTAGGCCATTTCTCGTTGAGCGAAACCTGTTGTGTAGAGGAAAGCTAGGAAAGACGTGAGCACATTCTACTGGTGTAGCACTAGCGGGAGATTTAACGCAGCAGTGAAATTGATTGCTTCCAGTTTCGTTCCCCATATGAAATCCTAAGGAAACGTGGAGTTGACTGCAGGGTTGGACTGCTAATTAGAAATTTATATTTGAACCAGGGACCAAGAGTATAGGAGGTGTGATGAATGAAGAAATTGAACTGTGAAGAGGTGTAAGACAAGGTTGTTGTATATTACCAACACAGGAGGAAATTATTGATGAAAGTGTTGATGGAAGAAACGGAGTTTGTATAGGGGGTCGGAGAGTGGCGTGTATAAGATTTGCAGACGACATGGTTGGGATGGCAGAGAGTACAAGAGAGATGGAACAAATGTTAGATGATCTAAACACAAAATTGGAAGAATATGGAACGAAGATTATCAAGAAGAAAACGACAAGCATGGTAACTGGAGGATAGGGGAGAAAATGCCGTATGAAATTAGGGAGAGTGGAAGTACAGCAAGTGAATAACTTCAATTACTAGGGAAGTGTAATAATGGATGATATGTATTGATCAACAGAAATTAGGAAAAGAATTGCAATGGCGAAAGAAGAATTGAAGAGGAAACAGAAATTACTTTTCGGACCACTAAAAATGATTCAGATGGCTCTAAGCACTATGGGTCTAAACATATGATGTCAGCAGTCCTCTAGACTTAGAACTACTTAAACCTAACTAACCTAAGGACAGCACACACATCCATGCCCGAGGCAGGATTGGAACCTGCGAGCGTTGCAGCAGCACGGTTCCGGAGTGAAGCGCCTAGAACCGCTCGGCCACAACGGTCGGTGGACCACTAAACTAAAAATCTGATGAAAAGACTTGCCGAGTGTTACATCTTGATCGTTGCACTGTATGGTGCGGAGACCTGGACACTGAGAAAACGGAACTGGATTGGACGTTGTTTGAGGAGGAACTGTTTATTGAAGGAAGGAATACAAGGAATGATGGAGGGAAAAAAGGGGAAATGGAAAAAGAAGATATCAAATCCTGGACAATATTCAAGAAGACAAATATTCAGCTATGAAATGACTGGCTATGGACAGACAAAAGTGGAAGAGGCCTAACCCAAGACAAGACCTGCCATAAGGCAGAATACCTACTACCACTACTCGTTCCCCAGATACCACATGCAGTAAATGGGATTTCTATGTTCAGGCAGGAAACGGCATGATATTAACGGGACTGACGTCGAATTGCACAGTAACAGATGAAAGAACAACCAAATACGTAGTCACGCTCTGGCCGCACGTAGCGCCGCTGTCGGCTGTACGAAGAGTAAATCCTAGAGGTCGCCTTATTAGGCAGCCAAGTGACGACACATGGGGACGAGGCGATCCTGTGGTGTGGGGAGGAGACATTTTTGCGTTCTGTTGCGCGATGTGGAAGTGAGATGGCGACAATCTGTCGCGGGACGTGTGACCTGCTACAATACAATCAACAGACAGCGCCGAACGACGGAGCGTTGTGCGTCCGGGATCAGAGAGATCCAAAGACACTGGCGGGTGGAGGGTTGAGCCAAACAGGCCACGCAGTCAGCTTTCTTCTGACGCCAGCAATGTGCACCTCAGCCATGGCATCCGGAAAGCAACATAATTGTAAAACTCATGACGGGTATTGACAGGTGACGAAAGTCATGGAATAGCGATATGTATATCAACAGATGGCGGTAGCATCACGAACACAAGGTATAAAGCCGGCCAGTGCGGCCGTGCGGTTCTAGGCGCTTCAGTCTGGAACCGCGTGACCGCTACGGTCGCAGGTTCGAATCCTGCCTCGGGCATGGATGTGTGTGATGTCCTTAGGTTAGTTAGGTTTAAGTAGTTCTAAGTCTAGGGAACTGACGACCTCTGATGTTAAGTCCCATAGTGTTTAGAGCCATCTGAACCATCGACCCAATTTGCGAACAAGGGCTTTGCAAACTGGTTGTGGTTCCGTAATGGTGCGGGCTGTGTTTACATGGAATGGGCTGTGTCCTCTGGTCCAACTGAACCGATCATTGACTGGAAATGATTACGTTCAACTGCCTGGAGACCTTTTGGAGCCACTCATGGACTTCAGTTATTATGGATGAAAATGCGCCATATCACTGGGCCATAATTGTGCACGAGTGGCTTAAAGAACATGCTGAACAATTCCAGCGAATGATATGATCATCCATATCACCCGACATGAATGCCATCTGACATTCAAGAAAAATAATCGAGAGGTCAGTTCGTGCACAAAATCCTGCTCCGGCAACACTTTCGGAATTATGGACAATTATAGGAGCAACATGGCTCAATATTTCTGCCAGTAATTTGCAACAACTTGTTGAGTCCATGCCACGTCGGAATGCTGCAGTACTCTGCGTAACAGGGGGTCAGACACGATATTCAATAACTTTGGTCACCTCAGTATAGTCCGACTCCACATTTAAAACAGCCTTATATGTCGTAGGACGCCATCGAAATACACACTGCACACGACGGCGAGGCATCTCGGCGAATGAGTACCTGTCTCAAGTGCGGGGGCTTACATAGCAAGCCGGCCGGTGTGGCCGTGCGGTTCTAGGCGCTTCAGTCTGGTTCCGCGTGACCGCTACAGTCGCAGGCTCGAATCCTGCCTCGGGCATGGATGTGTGTGATGTCCTTGGGTTAGTTAAGTTTAAGTAGTTCTAAGTCCTAGGTGACTGATGACCACAGATGTTAAGTCCCGTAGTGCTCAGAGCCATTTGAACCATTTTACATAGCAACGCGCCCGACTTCATTACCAACTGAACACGTAGTAAGCGTTGGATCATGTGTTTTCCATCTAATTAAACTCGTTCAGTTTAAATGCTTTTCCCAGTTAGTTAGGTCCACCCACGTTTCTTTAAAGACTCGAACTGCCATGTATGAAACAGCTTCAAATGTCTGATACTTTACAAATTACTTGATGTATTGAGTATCTGAAGTTAAGCATGTAAGCGGAAAAAGACAAAAGGTTTGAAAATTATGTTTAATGTTTGTTGGAAGTTGCTGAGAGCTCTCTTTATGAAACACTGTGAATCACTGGTTGAGTTCATTTGGGTAACCTCCGCTCAGTTTCAAGCAAGAGCTAGTTTTTCACGCCTCTCAATGTTCATGACGTCATATCTCCTGAACTATATATCTTACAGTGATACACTTTGTGAGATATATTCAGTGATATGTGCACACAGTGAGGAAAACGTATTGTGAATACAGTTGGTAATAAAGCAGAAAGATATGAAAACGTTGTGACTGATGTTGAAGTCTTACTTCGCGAACAGGGAAATTGTAGTAAACGATGGACTTTAGTTCGTTTAATTATTTTGTGCGTGTTTCAGCTAGAAAAAATTCAGTATAGGTTTGAAGCTACGTGTAAAGTTTACTGGAAGACGCTAAGTGCTCACATTCGCAAATACTGAATGATTATAGTCTGGATTATTTCTGCCCCGTGGGTTATGCTGCCCCAATAAATGTAAACAGTTTCTAAATTTAATACTTATTTTACTGTGTTAGACTTATAACATGTCATTATACCTATTAATGAGTAGATTATCACAGCATTTTAAATTTTTAAATAGAATAACAACTGTATGAAATACGGAAAATCAAATTGTTTGGCTCCTGGGAGGATTTCATTTCATTTAACATCAAATGTTTGTTAAAAAAACACTAAGAACTTACAGTAAATCAATGTAATTTTGTGTACCCCCTAAGAACATAATTAGGGCTAGAATAACCAAGCACAAAAATTTCCTTTAACAACACAGAGAAGGAAAAACATAGAACAAATAGAAGTGGGGCGTATAAGGGCTATCGGCAACAGCCAATAATTTAAAATCCGTCATTAGGCAAGACAGGTGAGAAACATACGGAATAGGTCTGTAATGAAACTTATAACTACACCTTTCCCTACTGTTAATATCAACATTCGACCTAAGACACTGGCTAACAACAACACTACGAAGCTACCCATGCAAATAATTGAAGAACCGTTATACAGTCACGTATATGATGATCCATTCTCAGAAGGCAACAGCAAACAAAAATATTATTTATTTATTTATTTATTGTTCCGTGGGATCAAATTAAGGAGAAGTCTCCATGGTCATGGAACGAGTCAATACATGAAATTATAAAACGACATTAGAAACAGATAAAATGAAATACACTCCTGGAAATTGAAATAAGAACACCGTGAATTCATTGTCCCAGGAAGGGGAAACTTTATTGACACATTCCTGGGGTCAGATACATCACATGATCACACTGACAGAACCACAGGCACGTAGACACAGGCAACAGAGCATGCACAATGTCGGCACTAGTACAGTGTATATCCACCTTTCGCAGCAATGCAGGCTGCTATTCTCCCATGGAGACGATCGTGGAGATGCTGGATGTAGTCCTGTGGAACGGCTTGCCATGCCATTTCCACCTGGCGCCTCAGTTGGACCAGCGTTCGTGCTGGACGTACAGACCGCGTGAGACGACGCTTCATCCAGTCTCAAACATGCTCAATGGGGGACAGATCCGGAGATCTTGCTGGCCAGGGTAGTTGACTTACACCTTCTAGAGCACGTTGGGTGGCACGGGATACATGCGGACGTGCATTGTCCTGTTGGAACAGCAAGTTCCCTTGCCGGTCTAGGAATGGTAGAACGATGGGTTCGATGACGGTTTGGATGTACCGTGCACTATTCAGTGTCCCCTCGACGATCACCAGTGGTGTACGGCCAGTGTAGGAGATCACTCCCCACACCATGATGCCGGGTGTTGGCCCCGTGTGCCTCGGTCGTATGCAGTCCTGATTGTGGCGCTCACCTGCACGGCGCCAAACACGCATACGACCATCATTGGCACCAAGGCAGAAGCGACTCTCATCGCTGAAGACGACACGTCTCCATTCGTCCCTCCATTCACGCCTGTCGCGACACCACTGGAGGCGGGCTGCACGATGTTGGGGCGTGAGCGGAAGACGGCCTAACGGTGTGCGGGACCGTAGCCCAGCTTCATGGAGACGGTTGCGAATGGTCCTCGCCGATACCCCAGGAGCAACAGCGTCCCTAATTTGCTGGGAAGTGGCGGTGCGGTCCCCTACGGCACTGCGTAGGATCCTACGGTCTTGGCGTGCATCCGTGCGTCGCTGCGTTCCGGTCCCAGGTCGACGGGCACGTGCACCTTCCGCCGACCACTGGCGACAACATCGATGTACTGTGGAGACCTCACGCCCCACGTGTTGAGCAATTCGGCGGTATGTCCACCCGGCCTCCCGCATGCCCACTATACGCCCTCGCTCAAAGTCCGTTAACTGCATATACGGTTCACGTCCACGCTGTCGCGGCATGCTACCAGTGTTAAAGACTGCGATGGAGCTCCGTATGCCACGGCAAACTGGCTGACACTGACGGCGGCGGTGCACAAATGCTGCGCAGCTAGCGCCATTCGACGGCCAACACCGCGGTTCCTGGTGTGTCCGCTGTGCCGTGCGTGTGATCATTGCTTGTACAGCCCTCTCGCAGTGTCCGGAGCAAGTATGGTGGGTCTGACACACCGGTGTCAATGTGTTCTTTTTTCCATTTCCAGGAGTGTATAAAAAACATATTCAGGTGACAAGTCGTAAGTTTAAATGAAGACAATCAACAATGTAACACTGGAATTTACTTAATTTTTAGCTCTACCAGGAGCTCCTCGACAGAATTGAAGGAGTGAGCCATGAGGAAACTCTTCAGTTTAGACTTAAAAGAGTTTGGGCTACTGCTAAGATTTTTGAGTTCTTGTGGTAGCTTATTGAAAATGGATGCAGCAGAATACTGCACTCCTTTCCGCACAAGAGTCATGGAAGTGCATTCTACATGCAGATTTGATTTCTGCCTAGTATTAACTGAGTGAAAGCTGCTAACTCTTGGGAATAGGCTAATATTGCTAACAACAAACGACATTAAAGAAAATACACTCCTGGAAATGGAAAAAAGAACACATTGACACCGGTGTGTCAGACCCACCATACTTGCTCCGGACACTGCGAGAGGGCTGTACAAGCAATGATCACGCGCACGGCACAGCGGACACACCAGGAACCGCGGTGTTGGCCGTCGAATGGCGCTAGCTGCGCAGCATTTGTGCACCGCCGCCGTCAGTGTCAGCCAGTTTGCCGTGGCATACGGAGCTCCATCGCAGTCTTTAACACTGGTAGCATGCCACGACAGCGTGGACGTGAACCGTATGTGCAGTGACGGACTTTGAGCGAGGGCGTATAGTGGGCATGCGGGAGGCCGGGTGGACGTACCGCCGAATTGCTCAACACGTGGGGCGTGAGGTCTCCACAGTACATCGATGTTGTCGCCAGTGGTCGGCGGAAGGTGCACGTGCCCGTCGACCTGGGACCGGACCGCAGCGACGCACGGATGCACGCCAAGACCGTTGGATCCTACGCAGTGCCGTAGGGGACCGAACCGCCACTTCCCAGCAAATTAGGGACACTGTTGCTCCTGGGGTATCGGCGAGGACCATTCGCAACCGTCTCCATGAAGCTGGGTTACGGTCCCGCACACCGTTAGGCCGTCTTCCGCTCACGCCCCAACATCGTGCAGCCCGCCTCCAGTGGTGTCGCGACAGGCGTGAATGGAGGGACGAATGGAGACGTGTCGTCTTCAGCGATGAGAGTCGCTTCTGCCTTGGTGCCAATGATGGTCGTATGCGTGTTTGGCGCCGTGCAGGTGAGCGCCACAATCAGGACTGCATACGACCGAGGCACACAAGGCCAACACCCGGCATCATGGTGTGGGGAGCGATCTCCTACACTGGCCGTACACCACTGGTGATCGTCGAGGGCACACTGAATAGTGCACGGTACATCCAAACCGTCATCGAACCCATCGTTCTACCATTCCTAGACCGGCAAGGGAACTTGCTGTTCCAACAGGACAATGCACGTCCGCATGTATCCCGTTCCACCAAACGTGCTCTAGAAGGTGTAAGTCAACTACCCTGGCCAGCAAGATCTCCGGATCTGTCCCCCATTGAGCATGTTTGAGACTGGATGAAGCGTCGTCTCACGCGGTCTGCACGTCCAGCACGAACGCTGGTCCAACTGAGGCGCCAGGTGGAAATGGCATGGCAAGCCGTTCCACAGGACTACATCCAGCATCTCTACGATCGTCTCCATGGGAGAATAGCAGCCTGCATTGCTGCGAAAGGTGGATATACACTGTACTAATGCCGACATTGTGCATGTTCTGTTGCCTGTGTCTATGTGCCTGTGGTTCTGTCAGTGTGATCATGTGATGTATCTGACCCCAGGAATGTGTCAATAAAGTTTCCCCTTCCTGGGACAATGAATTCACGGTGTTCTTATTTCAATTTCCAGGAGTGAATATACTGTGAGGGCAATGTCAGAATTCCCAGATTTTTGAATAGGGGTCGACAAGAGGTTCTCGAACTTACACCACATATAGCTCGAACAGTCCGTTTTTGAGCCAAAAATACCCTTTTTGAATCAGAAGAATTACCCCAAAAAATAATACCATATGACATAAGCGTATGAAAATATGCGAAGTAGAATACTTTTCGTGTTGAAGTGTCACTTATTTCAGATACTGTTCTAATGGTAAATAAAGCAGCATTTACCTTCTGAACAAGATCCTGAACATGGGCTTTCCACAACAGCTTACTATCTATCCGAACGCCTAGGAATTTGAACTGTTCCGTCTCGCTTATAATATGCCCATTCTGTCTGATCAAAATATCGGTTCTTGTTGAATTGTGAGTTAGAAACTGTAAAAACTGAGTCTTACTGTGATTTAGCATCAAATTATTTTCCACAAGCCACGAACTTATTTCATGAACTACATTATTTGTTACTGTTTCAATATTACACACAAGATCCTTCACTATCAAGCTGGTGTCACCAGCAAACAGAAATATTTTTGAATCACCTGTAATACTAGAAGGCATATCATTTATATAAATAAGAAACAGCAGTGGCCCCGGCACCGACCCTTGGGGAACGCCCCACTTAACAGTGCCTCATTGGGACTGAACATCACTACCACTCTCAATATTGCGAAGAATTACCCTCTGCTTTCTGTTCTTAAGGTAAGAGGCGAACCAATTGTAAGCTACTCCCCTTACTCCATAATGGTCCAACTTCTGCAGTAATATTTTGTGGTCAACACAGTCAAAAGCCTTCGTTAAATCAAAGAAAACACCTAGCGTTCGCAATCTTTTATTTAATCCGTCCAAAACTGCACAGAGAAAAGAGAATATAGCATTTTCAGTTGTTAAACCATTTCTAAAACCAAACTGAACATTTGACAGCAAATTATGTGAATTTAAATGCTCCAGTAACCTTGTATATACAACCTTCTCGATAACTTTAGCAAACACCGATGGCATAGAAATAGGTCTAAAATTGTCAACATTATCAATGTCTCCCTTTTTATAAAGTGGCTTCACTACCGAGTACTTTAATCGGTCAGGAAACCGACCACTCCTAAAAGAAAAGTTACAGATATGGCTGAGAACTGGGCTAACATACATAGAACATTACTTCAGTATTCTGCTAGATACCCCGTCATATCCATGAGAGTTCTTGGTCTTTAGTGATTTAATTATTAACTCAATCTCCCTTTTGTCAGTATCATGGAGGAGCATTTCAGGTAACAGTCTCGGAACATTTTTTTCTAAGAGCGCTATATGATTCCCTGTTGGGACTAGGTTTCTATTTAGTTCACCTGCTATATTCAGAAAGTGATTATTAAATACTGTACATATATGCGACTTATCAGTAACACGGACATTCCCACTACGCACTGATTCTATATCCTCGACGTGTCTCTGCAGACCAGCAACTTCCTTTACGACTGACCATATGGTTTTAATTTCATCCTGAGACTTAGCTATTCTATCTGCATACCATATACTTTTTGCCTTCCTAATAACATTTTGAAGCACCTTACAATACTGTTTGTAATGGGCTGCTGCATTTAGATTTTGACTGTTTCTAACGTTTTGATATAATTGCCACTTTGTCCTACAAGATATTCTTATCCCTCTAGTCAGCCACCCAGGCTGCCTGTTTGTGCTAGTACCCTGTTTTAAACGTTCTAACGGAAAGCAACTTTCAAAGGGCATGAGGAAAGTCTTGAGAAAAGCATTATATTTATCGTCTACTGTATTAGCGCTATAAACATCTTGCCACTCTTGTTCCTTTATAAGGTTTACAAAGGTCTCTACAGCAACTGGATCAGCTTTCCTGCAAAGCTGATGACTATATTTAACACGTGTTGCAGCATAAAAATCTTTTAAAGTTAAAATTTGTGCATCATGATCTGAAAGGCCATTCACCTTTTTGCTAACAGAATGCCCTTCTAGTAATGAGGAATGAACAAAAATGTTGTCTATGGTTGCTCTACTGTTCCCTTGCACTCTCGTTGGAAAGAATACGGTTTGCATAAGATTATATGAATTAAAGAGGTCTACCAGCATCCTCTTCCTTGCACAATCACTTATACAATTAATATTGAAGTCACCACATATAACTAACTTTTTGTATTTCCTCAAAGTGAACCAAGAACCTCCTCTAGCATTAGCAAAAATTTTGTGAAATCCGAGTCTGGGGATCTATAAATAACAACAGTTACAAGTTTAGCTCCGTTAAATTTAACCACACCTGCACAACATTCAAACACCTTTTCAGTGCAGTACTTTGAAACATCAATTGACTCAAATGCGATGCCGTTTTTCACATACATGGCTACTCCCCCACACCGCAAAGGGCTCCTCGAAAAGCAGCCAGCCAAACTGTATGCTGGTAAAGGAAGCCTCTGAATTATCTCCTTATTTAAGAAGTGTTCAGATATACCAATAATTTCAGAGTCAACATCTATAAGCAGTTCACTAACTTTATCTCTAATACCTTGTATATTTTGATGAAATATACTAATTCCCTCATTACTCGGATACCTAAGCTCTGTCAAAAGTGATTCCCTTGTTAGAGAGACTTCCCTTAAGCAGGAATACCTATCAGCTGACTTCAATCTAAAAAAGGTGCAGCTCTGACACCCACTACTGCAGGAATTTTCCCATGAGTGATCCCACCAACCCCACCTATGCTGTCACCTATAAGCTTTGAGAACCTCCCCTTCCCATACCTGTTGAGGTGCAGGCCGTGTCTAGTGAAACACGTCCTGCTGATAGACTCCACCGACACCACTGAAATGTGACCCATGCTTTCTGTCATCAGCGCACCCCCAAGTCTCATGTTATTACGCCTGACGGCTGTATTAAGATGAGGCCGATCGTGACGCTGAAACAGTTCCACGAAATGCACATTCGTGTTGCCAGTCTGAGTGGCTATCTTTTCCAGGTCACCATCTATGTTATACTCCCCATCTCTATCAATACTATTACCAGCCCCGCCCACAATCACTACCTGATCCTCTTTAGTAAAATCCCTACATAACCCCCCTATGTTAACAGTCACCTGAGCCAACCCTGCATTAGGCTTCACAATGCTGGTGACCTGGTACTCACTCCCCAGCACTTCCTGCAACTGCTGGCCTACACCTCTGCCATGAGAACTACCTAACAGCAGAACCTTCTTCTTCCTCTTCGACTTTGCAACTGTTCTAGGCACAGTAACTACTGAGGTCTGCTGCATACTTCCTACATCTACAGCTACTAGAGATTCCTTTCCACTAGACTCTGACAGTTGGTCATATCTATTGTAAACACCAATAGTAAAACTATCTGAAAATCTTCTTCTCCTAGCAGGTCTCTTGCCAACAGCCAGCTCCCATTCCCCAACCCCCTTCTCCCTCTTCATCCTATCTAGCTCCTCCTGTGCGTTTTTCAACTGCACCTGAAGGGCACAGATCTTACGCTCCTGCTCCTCTATCAATTTACTCTTGCTACATAACCTGCAGTTCCAGGAGAGGATCTCACCAGAATGCCCACTGGCTTCCCCACTGCATTCCCCCCAGTGAAAATACTTCGAACAAGTCTCACACCGCAATCCACTACTCGCGAACCTACGGCAAAGCCCACACTTCTCACTCATGGTAAAATTTTACTTTTTCTAAGTTCCGCTACTACAATAAGAAGATGTTAAAAACCTGACTACAATAATCACAAACTTACTCTACAAGGGAAGTAACTACTATTATTAACAGTATTAATAAACAACAAATGTGAATATAACAACAGACTAATACAGAAAGAGAATCAAACGTCTAATGACACAGTAACGAAGCTGTGAACAGTTCCCAAAAGGTTCTTCTGAAATTATTTCACCAGAAAACACCAAGAACACCGGTTGAAGACTAATAAAGTTCCTAAATAAACCACTATACACAAACAATTAATTAGTACTTAGCTTTCGATGCGCCGCTACAGCTGCAACTGGTCAGCGCGGAATGTAAACACAGGCAAGAGGTTAAGTTGCTCCACAGAAGTGACGTGGCCGACAGGAATGTTCACGTGAATGTTGCAGAATAAGTGTATTTAACAAGAAAGAATACACCTGTTTTCACGTGTGTTAAGTACAACGCAAGAATTAATCACTTAGAAAGATAAATTTTTCTTGAATCAAGAGTGAGCAATATTTAAAGGAAATCGTGCCTCAAGTAACAGAGACTATTATTGGAAGGCCAAAGGCTTCAACGAAACAGCCACTTCTTGGGGAAGAACGAATAATCAATAATATAATGTAAGGCTGAAGGCCATAGAATGTACTAAATAGCCGTCTTTGTGTGTTGTCTGCAAGGAAGACAGCTGCCTGCCTCGCCTGGTTGTAATATAAGTTGCTAATTGCTAGCAGAGTAGGTATAGACCGACAACACAGCACACAGCATACCTCCAACCCCCCCCCCCCGCCCCCCACCGCACTCCCCCCACCACCCCACACCAAGGATGAAAAGGTGGTGACCCATCGTGTTGTCTGTGGAGAACGCTATAACACCGCTGGTAGCATGTGGAACGATGGAGAGTCTCCTGCCCCCCCCCCCCTCTCGTTGTGGGCAGCCACCAGTAGCTCCCTCTTACGTGAAAGGTAAACTGTTAAAATTTTACTGAGCTCTAATGACGCATGAGGGGAGTCATTATTTCACCCTGAATTCAGTTATAGTATGGGGATCTGTGTTGAAAATTTCCTTTCAGAGACGAAAGTAACCATGGTGAAGTGCTTCTATTATTATTATTATTATTATTATTAGCCGGCCGGTGTGGCCGAGCGGTTCTAGGCACTTCAGTCTGGAACCACGCGACCGCTACGGTCGCAGGTTCGAATCCCGCCTCGGGCATGGACGTGTGTGATGTCCTTAGGCTCGTTAGGTTTAAGTAGTTCTAAGTTCTAGGGGACTGATGACCTCAGGTGAAGTCCCATAGTGCTCAGAGCCGTTTGAACCATATTATTATTAATTTAATTATTGCTTTGATTCAATTACTTTATCATTATTACTGATACAAGGAATTAGTTCTTTAGTATCGTCCCTCTAAGAAAAGAGTTTAGGTCTTTGAAATCAATAAATAACCAAATAGAGCTCACTAGACGACCTTTATGTGCAGGGGATTGTGCGTGGTAGACTACAGATCTGGTGCTGCACGCTGACTGTAAGCTGTACTCGATGTCTCTGCCGGTCGTTGAACTGCGTGCTGAATCTGTAGGAATCTTAGTCTACGTTAACTATGGTCCAATTCTTCTTTCTGTGGAAGCCTGTCCATTTCCTTAAAAGTCTTTAAATTAATGACCGTACAGATTTTGCAGGTTCGAGCTTTCACAGTCCAAAGAAATATCTCGTAGGCATGCACAGATATTTGAAAATGTGAAACCATAAGATGGAGAGTAATTTACGCAATACACACATTGTTTATGCTGCCGAGGAATTGGTTCATTGGCCGGCCGGTGTGGCCAAGCGGTTAAAGGCGCTACAGTCTGGAATCGCGTGACCGCTATGGTCGCAGGTTCGAATCCTGCCTCGGGCATGGAAGTGTGTGATGTCCTTAGGTTAGTTAGGTTTAAGTAGTTCTAAGTTCTAGGGGACTGATGACCTTAGAAGTTAAGTCCCATAGTGCTCAGAGCCAATTGGTTTATTGTCTTATTATTCTCGCACAAAATCAGAAAATGGCTTTCAGTTAAAGATGGCGGTCTCGTAACAACGCCTTCTCTCTTAAGCCGTAATACATTCGTCCATACTCATTAAGATCAGGAGCTAGACTATAACTTTTCACAATAGTTAACATCTCTTAGTTCAAGGAATAGAGAAGAGCGTCAGCGATAATGCTGCTTTCTCATAGTACACTTCAAATAATATCTTGTTCGGCAACACAACATTTACTCTCCCGTGACGCAAACCACTACAAATGGAAGGCCGGGAAGATGAGGAGCAATGACAGGCGTTCTGGTAAGTCACAGGAAGAAACAGCAGGGAGTACCATATGGATGATGTGGCAGGTTCTGTGTCCTAGATAGGAAGCTTCTGCCGTATAGTCCAGTGGCAACAACCCCCCAGTGGAGCAACGAGCACAGCGTCAGTGACATCTAGTGACGTTAAGACACTGCCCTTCCAAGATGGAGCATCCATGGAGCCACGAAAATTCGACTGGTGGCCCTCAAAAGTGACCCTAAGGACCACTTGTGTGTGACTGACTTTAGGAAATCACGATACGACTTGTGCAGATTAGAGTATATTTGTTTTATCCAGATACTCGTTCACACGTATCATATACCAAACCCCTCCTTCAGGGTTGCAAAGGCACTGGCTTACCATTGACAGTGGTCGTTAATCAATTTCTCTTGCATGTTATCTAATGATTTGAGCCAAGTGAGCTCCATGATTAAATTCGTAGATAAAGAATTCCTTGATCATTATTTTAGAAGGCAGTCATTACATTTACGTCTGATACACTAGGCCATTTCTACATATCCAGTTAGAGTCGCAATCATTATCAAGCATCCTCCTCCCACGTCCTCCTACATTATACGCTGAGGTTACAAAAGTCACGGGATGCCTCGTAATTTGTGTTTGACCTCCTTTTTCCGGCATGGTGCAACATGGACATGGACTCGTTCGAAGTACCCTGCAGAAGTATTGAGCCAAGTGCCTCCATAGCCGTCAAAAATTGCGTAAGTGTTGGAGGAGCAGGATTTTTTGAACTAACAAACCTCTCGGTTATGTGCGATACATGTTAGATGGGATTCATGTCGGGGGATCTGAGTGGGCAAACCATTCGCTCGAATTGTCTAGAATGTTTTTCAAACCAATCACTGACAATTGTGGCCCGGTGATACGGCGCATTAAAACCCCAAAAACACCATAGTTGTTTGGGAGCATGAGGCCCGTGAATGGCTGCAAATGGCTCTGAGAACTATGGGGACTTAACATCTGAGGTCATCAGTCTTCTAGAACTTAGAACTACCTAAACCTAACTAACCTAAGGACATCACGCACATCCATGCCTGAGGCAGTATTCGAACATGCGACAGTAACGGTCGTGTGGTTCCAGACTGAAGCGCCTAGCACCGCTCTGACACTGCGGCCGGCTTGTGAATGGTTGCAAATAGTCCCCAAGTAGCCGAATATAACCATTTCCAATCATTGACGTGTTCAGCTGGACAATTAAACACAGTCCACATCATTACAGAGCCAACGCCAGCTTGCACAGTGCCTTCTTGACAACCTAGGTCCATCGCTTCGTTGGGTCAGCACCACACTCGAATCCTATCATCACCTTTTACCAACTGAAGTCTGGATTCATCTGACCAGGCCACGGTTTTCCAGTCGTCTAGGGTCCAATCGATATGGTCACGAACCCAAGAGAGGCGCTGCAGGCGATGTGCATTTAGTAAAGGCACTAGCGTCGGTCGTCACCCCATAGTCCATTGCCGCCATATTTCACCGCACTGTCCTACAGGATAAGTTCGTCGTTCGTCCCTCATTGTCTTATGGGGTTATTTTACGCAGTGTTGTGACAACTCTAAGCAAATGTCGCTGCTCTCGGTCGTTGGGAGAAGGCCGTCGGCCTTTTTGTTGTACGTGGTGAGAGGTAATGGCTTAAGCGTGGTATCTAGGCTCAACCTTGACATTGTGGACCTCGAAAAATTGAATTACCTAACTACACTCCTGGAAACTGAAATAAGAACACCGTGAATTCATTGTCCCAGGAAGGGGAAACTTTATTGACACATTCCTGGGGTCAGATACATCACATGATCACACTGACAGAACCACAGGCACATAGACACAGGCAACAGAGCATGCACAATGTCGGCACTAGTACAGTGTATATCCACCTTTCGTAGCAATGCAGGCTGCTATTCTCCCATGGAGACGATCGTAGAGATGCTGGATGTAGTCCTGTGGAACGGCTTGCCATGCCATTTCCACCTGGCGCCTCAGTTGGACCAGCGTTCGTGCTGGACGTGCAGACCGCGTGAGACGACGCTTCATCCAGTCCCAAACATGCTCAATGGGGGACAGATCCGGAGATCTTGCTGGCCAGGGTAGTTGACTTACACCTTCTAGAGCACGTTGGGTGGCACGGGATACATGCGGACGTGCATTGTCCTGTTGGAACAGCAAGTTCCCTTGCCGGTCTAGGAATGGTAGAACGATGGGTTCGATGACGGTTTGGATGTACCGTGCACTATTCAGTGTGCCCTCGACGATCACCAGTGGTGTACGGCCAGTGTAGGAGATCGCTCCCCACACCATGATGCCGGGTGTTGGCCCTGTGTGCCTCGGTCGTATGCAGTCCTGATTGTGGCGCTCACCTGCACGGCGCCAAACACGCATACGACCATCATTGGCACCAAGGCAGAAGCGACTCTCATCGCTGAAGACGACACGTCTCCATTCGTCCCTCCATTCACGCCTGTCGCGACACCACTGGAGGCGGGCTGCACGATGTTGGGGCGTGAGCGGAAGACGGCCTAACGGTGTGCGGGACCGTAGCCCAGCTTCATGGAGACGGTTGCGAATGGTCCTCGCCGATACCCCAGGAGCAACAGTGTCCCTAATTTGCTGGGAAGTGGCGGTGCGGTCCCCTACGGCACTGCGTAGGATCCTACGGTCTTGGCGTGCATCCGTGCGTCGCTGCGGTCCGGTCCCAGGTCGACGGGCACGTGCACCTTCCGCCGACCACTGGCGACAACATCGATGTACTGTGGAGACCTCACGCCCCACGTGTTGAGCAATTCGGCGGTACGTCCACCCGGCCTCCCGCATGCCCACTATACGCCCTCGCTCAAAGTCCGTCAACTGCACATACGGTTCACGTCCACGCTGTCGCGGCATGCTACCAGTGTTAAAGACTGCGATGGAGCTCCGTATGCCACGGCAAACTGGCTGACACTGACGGCGGCGGTGCACAAATGCTGCGCAGCTAGCGCCATTCGACGGCCAACACCGCGGTTCCTGGTGTGTCCGCTGTGCCGTGCGTGTGATCATTGCTTGTACAGCCCTCTCGCAGTGTCCGGAGCAAGTATGGTGGGTCTGACACACCGGTGTCAATGTGTTCTTTTTTCCATTTCCAGGAGTGTATTTCCAAATGGAATGTCCCATGCGTGTAGTTCCAACTACCATTCCGCGTTCAAAGTTGTGTTAAATCCCGTCGTGCGGCCATAATCACGTCGGAAACATCACATGAAACACCTGAGTAGAAATGACGGCTCCGCCAATGGGGTGTCATTTTATACCTTGTGTACGTGATACTACCACCATATGTACATGTGCTTATCGCTATCCTATGACTTTTGTCACCTCGGTGTATACTTTTCCTGTTATACTGTAGAGGACAAGTAAAATTTCTTTATTTGCTATTCTAATTAGTGTTGTAAGTTTAAATACCACCACTAGCGTATATCCATTGGTGGGCACGAGGTCATTAGCTTGGATAACATGTGAAACACTGAAGAGTCCTAGAGAGAGTAATCTCTGAGATGGCATAGTGGATAAGATGCCGGACTACTATTAAGGAGAGGCAGAATTCTATTTCCCGGCCGACCATCATGATGGAGATGTCAGTGTGTCAAGGCTCCGGAGAGAACCAAGGTTGCCAGATTGCATTCTCAATCCTCATGCAGAACGACCATCCGAGGGAATGGTTGGAATGTCGATGACTGCACAACACGATCACCTATTGTTCTCATAGCCTGCAATTCGGGCAGCAGCCATTACGTTTGTTATGCTTTGAGCCGGTTGCTGTGTCCTATTTCCGTGACCTCCATGACATTGCAAAAAAAAAAAAAAAAAAAAAAAAAAATTCAAATGCCTCTGAGAACTATGGGACTTAACATCTCAGGTCATCAGTCCCCTAGAGCTTAGAACTACTTAAACCTACCTAACCTAAGGACACCACACACATCCATGCCCGAGGCAGGATTCGAACCTGCGACCGTAGCGGTCGCGCGGTGCCAGACTGAAGCTTCTATAACGGCTCGGTCACACCGGCCGACCATGACATTGCATTTCAATCATGCTTTCACACCTGTACACTGCATAAACGCAAGATTTAAAGTTATGCTATTTACTGTTCTTCCTGGAGTTGGAATTTTAATGGTCAACGGCCTATTTTCAAAGCTTATGAGCTGTCTATATCTCTAAAACCTAGGATCGGAAACCAGTTTTATTTTTCACTTTGATCGTTATGCGTGTCGACATACTGATCGTGCACTGCCAAACAAAGCAAATAAATAACTGGGAAAAAACTGCTCGTTTTGCGCAGAGCACAGCTTTGTATAAAAACATAATCCCGATAACGTATTCTGCAATTTTCTCTCGTTTAATTAATGAAAAAATTGTCACAATTAGAGACAATAAAGCCTCAATTAATAACAGCATCGGAACTTCCCGCAGCTCTGAATTGCTCTTAACTGTGGCGATAAAATACATTTTTGAGCCTTACGCTTCACAATTAGTAATCCTGAAGTCAGTGGCGGCTCGTGACCAAGTAAGATGGCGGTGCACTTTGCTCAACATCAACAAGAGAGAAAATCAGTACACTGCTCATGTTTTTGTAATGCCTGATACAAACAGACCGCCCACTCGTGTCACTCCTGCATCTACCCATAATAAAACCAAAAGATGTAAACAGAAAAAAGTATTACTTTTGCAGAATAAAAGGTGTTGTGTCTAGACAAGACAGCCTAGACACAATGAGAGGAAGCCGAAAGGCACGCGCTTAAACTCACGCAGGCTGGCTTGAGGTCTGAAACAGGATACGTAATGAATGCTATAAAGAAAAGTACGTAGCTTCTGGAATACTTAACTTTAATCCACATTTGTAGAAAATCGCTCCTGATGATGCATTAATAGAATCTCAATATCTATACTGGTAATGGCGCCTTGCTAGGTAGTAGCAAATGTAGCTGATGGCTATGCTACTATCTTCTCGGCAAATGAGAGCGTAATTCTCAGTGAACCATGGCTAGCAACGTCGGCTGTACAACTGGGGCGAGTGCTAGTACGTCTCTCTAGACCTGCCGTGTGGCGGCGCTCGGTCTGCAATTACTGACAGTGGCGACACGCGGGTCCGACGTATACTAATGGACCGCGGCCGATTTAAAAGCTACAACCTAGCAAGTGTGGTGTCTGGCGGTGACACCATAAAAGGAATTAAAATCACCTGCAGCTCTATGTACGCAAAAAGTGGTGGGCATGCCTTACTAACCTTTTTCAGCAGGACTGATGTTGGATTTTATCTCTGAATTTGGATGTGGTGGTGATCACTTGTACAGGAACTCTATTCTTCTTTCCTTCATATTTGCAAATCTTTCAGTCGCTCTTTGAAGTCTGCAATTCCTAAAACGAGGTCTCGTTCTATAGAGAGCATCACGAGTGCCGATAGCCTTTCTTGGTCCATAGTATTCCGCAAGAAGAATTTGATGAGTTTCAGCGAATAAAAACAACGTTCTGCTTCTTATGTAGTCATTGTAATTGTAATTATCGCTTTCAGGAGAGCCACAGATTCACTCAATGTATCACAAAGATTATTGTCTGTTATGTAATCCAGAAAGGTCACATCTCCACACATGCTTTTGAACTCCTCTCTTCCATAAATAACAGAGAGTTCCGTTTGAAGTTTCTTTGCTGCCAAAAAAGAGTAGCATTCAACAGCAGCTCTGAAAGAAGTTTCTGGAAAACTAAGAGTAAGTAGCGAATTACTCTGGTAGAAAGAGAGAGGCTGCAACTAGGTGTCCAGGGAACTTGAATCTTTCTTTTCCTCGTAACTTATGACATCACATACTTCCTCTGCTTCACGCAGTAGACTACACATCGCTGCGCCATATTCCATTCTCCCTCTTTTATGGTACTCATATAAACCTGTTGAATTTTCACTCACTCCTTCCCTAATGTTCGCAATTTCACGCTCAAAAGCTGTCAGCTGATTTTGTGCGTACGTTGGGTCAATATCCTTTTTTTTGCAGTTAGTTATACAAAATATCCACACGGATCATGATTTTATGAAAAAATGAAAGCCAAAAAATGAACTTTTTATCCTTCAAAATTGTTACCAAGCCACAGGCTTGCAGGATCGTGTTCTCATTACACAGTTTTACCCCCTGGCTCATATTATTCATGCACGAGATAATATCTTCCCTATATTCGAAAACAGTGTTGACGCTCCTTGACTGAAAATTCCAACGAGTAGGCACTGAACGTGGCAGTCGTTTTCGTACCATTTCGTCGAGAACTGCTGTTCTTTGAGGACATGCTGAAAAGAAACTGCAAAGTCCCTGAAGTTTAGTGAAGAATATTCGCACATTTTTATTAATGGAAGCGGCTTTGAGCTTAATGAGATTCAACTGGTGGGCATAACAGTGAATGTATGATGCATTGGGAAACTTTTCCTTAACAAGAGCCTGCACACCACGTGACGAATCACTCACGACCGCTGCACCATTATATGTTTGCGCTATTAGCTTATTTGGACAATTCTCCAAATGATTATTTATCTGTTCGATGATGGACGTTGCCAAAGACTGGGCATCATGCTTTTCTGATGCTATGAAGTCCCAAAATCATTCAACTGGTTTTCCGTTAATGATGTACCTATATACTATAACCATCTGGAAAACACAGGCTAGGTCACCGCTTTCGTCAGCTATTACGGCCAAAAACTCAGCACACTTAATTTACTTTCTAATTTCCTCCTTTCAGACTTGAAGCATGCACTGGAGGAGTTCATTCTGGATGTTTTTTGAGGTTCCTTTGAAAACTGTAGCTTTCTCTAAATGCGATTTTAATACTGAGTCCGTCCGCAGCTCGTGGTCGTGCGGTAGCGTTCTCGCTTCCCGCGCCCGGGCTCCCGGGTTCGATTCCCGGCGGGGTCAGGGATTTTCTCTGCCTCGTGATGACTGGGTGTTGTGTGATGTCCTTAGGTTAGTTAGGTTTAAGTAGTAATAAGTTCTAGGGGACTGATGACCATAGATGTTAAGTCCCATAGTGCTCAGAGCCATTTTTTGAATACTGAGTCTAATTCTGCACTAAAATTAATCAATTAACGAAAAACACCAGGATTGGAATATGTTTCAGTCTCATAATGTTCTCTAAGGGCAAGTTAGAACGCACAACAGAAACGAATACAGTTAATAAGATTCAGTATGTACCTATTATCGGCAACTTTTTGGTTGTGTAATGCCACGGACCTTCTGTATCCACTGTCTAATTTTGTAGCTATATTTACATTGCCTAGACTTGCCATATTCAAAACGTTATTTACATGGACTGAAGAAAGTTCGTGTTTTCTAATTTTGTCATGGAGGTGTTGAATGTCACAGACTCCGTGTTTAGACCATGAAAGATCTCCTCCAAATAATAAACAAGGAAAACAAAATAAGGCATTTTTCATGTCACAGCCACACAGCCATTCATGCTTGTTGTACAATTCAGAGTTAAATTTCCTTTTTAATTGGCGACTTTTCGTTTTAACGGTATGCGAAATTGTTAAAGCAGGAGTCGGCCTAAATAGCCACTTGATTTCTAACTTTTCTTCAAACTTCCGTGAACTGAAGGGTTCAGAGAGCAATGATATTACCTGATTCATTATTTAACGTATTCACCTGTCACTTGAGTCTTAAAATTCACTGTAGCACACGCTAAAATAACCAACACAATGCACTTGAAATACACTCCTGGAAATTGAAATAAGAACACCGTGAATTCATTGTACCAGGAAGGGGAAACTTTATTGGCACATTCCTGGGGTCAGATACATCACATGATCACACTGACAGAACCACTGGCACATAGACACAGGCAACAGAACATGCACAATGTCGCCACTAGTACAGTGTATATCCACCTTTCGTAGCAATGCAGGCTGCTATTCTCCCATGGAGACGATCGTAGAGATGCTGGATGTAGTCCTGTGGAACGGCTTGCCATGCCATTTCCACCTGGCGCCTCAGCTGGACCAGCGTTCGTGCTGGACGTGCAGACCGCGTGAGACGACGCTTCATCCAGTCCCAAACATGCTCAATGGGGGACAGATCCGGAGATCTTGCTGGCCAGGGTAGTTGACTTACACCTTCTAGAGCACGTTGAGTGGCACGGGATACATGCGGACGTGCATTGTCCTGTTGGAACAGCAAGTTCCCTGGCCGGTCTAGGAATGGTAGAACGATGGGTTCGATGACGGTTTGGATGTACCGTGCACTATTCAGTGTGCCCTCGACGATCACCAGTGGTGCACGGCCAGTGTAGGAGATCGCTCCCCACACCATGATGCCGGGTGTTGGCCCTGTGTGCCTCGGTCGTATGCAGTCCTGATTGTGGCGCTCACCTGCACGGCGCCAAACACGCATACGACCATCATTGGCACCAAGGCAGAAGCGACTCTCATCGCTGAAGACGACACGTCTCCATTCGTCCCTCCATTCACGCCTGTCGCGACACCACTGGAGGCGAGCTGCACGATGTTGGGGCGTGAGCGGAAGACGGCCTAACGGTGTGCGGGACCGTAGCCCAGCTTCATGGAGACGGTTGCGAATGGTCCTCGCCGATACCCCAGGAGCAACAGTGTCCCTAATTTGCTGGGAAGTGGCGGTGCGGTCCCCTACGGCACTGCGTAGGATCCTACGGTCTTGGCGTGCATCCGTGCGTCGCTGCGGTCCGGTCCCAGGTCGACGGGCACGTGCACCTTCCGCCGACCACTGGCGACAACATCGATGTACTGTGGAGACCTCACGCCCCACGTGTTGAGCAATTCGGCGGTACGTCCACCCGGCCTCCCGCATGCCCACTATACGCCCTCGCTCAAAGTCCGTCAACTGCACATACGGTTCACGTCCACGCTGTCGCGGCATGCTACCAGTGTTAAAGACTGCGATGGAGCTCCGTATGCCACGGCAAACTGGCTGACACTGACGGCGGCGGTGCACAAATGCTGCGCAGCTAGCGCCATTCGACGGCCAACACCGCGGTTCCTGGTGTGTCCGCTGTGCCGTGCGTGTGATCATTGCTTGTACAGCCCTCTCGCAGTGTCCGGAGCAAGTATGGTGGGTCTGACACACCTGTGTCAATGTGTTCTTTTTTCCATTTCCAGGAGTGTAGTTCGCTCGCAGCTACACCTGAACTGGTAAGGTGGTGCCATGGGACGAGGCATCTACGGCAAGCGCAATTTGTTTGAGCTGGTTGTAGTGCATAAGGCACTATTTTTCAGTCTTTGAAAAGCTTGGTCACAGGTTTTTTTTCCAATGGAACGGAACTTTTTTAAGTCTGAGGCGGTTCAGAGGTGTGACAATATGTGCCACATTAGGAATGAACTTCACATAAATTCTTAGGAGATGGCAGCTTTCGAACGTCCTGCGAATGTTTTGTCGAAGGATGAGAGCCTTTGGCATTGATGATATGTCCTAAGTATTCAGTTATCTTTCACTTGGTGACCCTGTGAAGATGTACATTAGGTGAAACAGTAATGTTTCCCTGCAAGATGTATCCTCCACATACTTAATCTTTCAAACTTAATAACGAAACAGTATGTGTGTGGTTAGATAAAGGTTATTCTGTCACTTTCATAAGTAGGGAACGGCTTCAGACTGACCAGAGACCGTGTGGTGTAATGAGAGAATTGTTGGCGTCTTCTTATGTTCTTCAGTCTTTTCCGTCAATGTTCAAAATTTAATTTTTCATCGACGATTTACTTTAAAGTAAATTACACTTCCATGATTTGTAAGAAAATTATGAATATTTTGTCTGGTGACCATTGCACCACACGTCTCACGAAGTCACAGATTGTTTCTGACAAACAAAAGGAAAGAAATTAGCATTGAGTAGTTTAATTTTTTTTAGTTGATGTATCTGCTGATTTGTATTAGCTCTGCATTACCGCAAAGTCTGTTCACATACGGATAGGAACTTTCAAACGTTCTTCAAAGTATGAGGAGCGCGAATTTTTCTCAGTCCATCAAGTTCGCCTAAGATATATCACAGCTAATCTGCTTAGAAAGTAACTTGTTTGTAACTACCTTCTAGAAGCAATTGTTTAATCCTTGTGGCACTCAAACTACGTGAAGGAAAGTTCTTCAGGACCACATCCCATTTTAATTCATTCCATGCCGCTACATTTCGGTAATAGCACGTGGAGCTTCACACCATATTGGATTCTGAAGGTCAGTAGGCTTTAAATAAACCGACAAACTCTGGGAGATTGTAGGAGACATCAAAACAATAATTTTTCCCTAATGTAATTTTGCCTATGAGGATTATTTAAACCGGTGGAGGCCGTATTACGCTCTTCAGTTGTTAGAGGGCGTATTACACTCTTCAGTTGTAGGCAACTGCTGTCCACCAGTGTAGTAGTGCATTGTCTCTGTTTACTAATGGAGCGATACACCTGGAGTGAGTACAGTGATACGGTTGGTGCGTACTACGTAGCGCACCACAACGGACGAGCTGCACAGCGGGTTTACCAACAATATCCTAATCACCGTATCCCGCATCGTACGACCTTTGCTGCTGTGTACCAACGTCTGCGTGAGACCGGGTCATTTAGCAGATTACCTGGACAGGGACGCCGTCGCACGGTAAGAGCGCTGCAATTTGACGAAGCTGTCTTGCAGCATGTGGAGAGGGATCCTTCAATCAGCACTCGTGCAATTGCACGTAACATGGGGACGAATCAGACGAATGTAAGAACAGTCCTTCGAGAGCAATTGTTACGTCCATTTCACTTACAGCGTGTCCACTATCTGGAACCAGTTGCTTATCCACCCAGAGCACAGTTTTCGCAGTGGTACCTGGAACAGTGTGAAATGCATCCTACATTTCCATCCTCTGTGTTGTTTACCGATGAAGCAACGTTCGGGCGTGATGGAGTCGTCAACATGCACAATTCGCATGTTTGGAGTGGGGATAACCCACATGCCACAGTTACTAGCGCTCATCAAGTGCGGTTCTTCGTTAATGTGTGGGTCGGTGTTGTTGGGGACTGTTTAATTAGGTCGTATCTGCTACCTAGGCCATTAAATGGCACGCACAATTACAATTTTCTCGCCAGAGCATTGCCAGAGTTCCTGGAAGACGTCCCGCTCCCTACAAGACAACGCATGTGGTTCCAACATGACGGGGCGCCGGCACATTTCTGTCCTCGTGTGCTTCGATTCCTGGACCGACGGTTCCCAGAAACGTGGATTGGCAGAGGTGGTCCTGTACCATAGCCTGCTCGATCCCCAGATATGTCCCCTCTGGACTTTTTTGTGTGGGGAGAGATGCACAACCTTGTTTTCGCAACTCCTGTTGCATCAGAAGATGATCTGGTTGCCCGGATAGTAGCAGCAGCAGGAACAATTCAGGATACTCCTGGCGTTTTTGCCCCTGTGAGACAGAACATTATCCGACTGTGTAACCTTTGTTTATGTGTCAATGGAGGCATTTTTGAACATCTAATGCAACTGAAATTGGGTTGTGTTAATGTGTTGTCTCTTGGTCATAAAAAAATGGAAAAGTATTTGTTGGTTTCATTAATTTGCCGCCAGAGATATCTTCCTCTACCAGTTTAAATACACCTCATAGGAAAAAATGACATTGGGGAAAAATATTTGTTTTGATGTCCCCTACAACCTCCCAGAGTTTGTCGGTTTAAACACTTTTTACCCTGTATGTAGGCATGTGCATAAGTCGCAGTACACAGCTCGGTGCAGTACACATTAGTGTATCTCGAAGAAAGTGGAAAAGATTATCAACACATTCAAAAGCTGGTCAGTAGAGATGATATAGTTATATTGTTCTTCTCAGCGGCTAGACGTGTTACACAGTCTCTCTTAAAGTTAGAAATAACGATAACTTGCCCAAGATCGAGACCTTACGTTCATAGGATTATTATACCTTTTGGGAGAATCTTCCACAGCACATTACTTTTGATGTAATATCTCAAATTCTTGGGAATTCTACATCGCACTTCAGTGACAATGAGGCAGATGTATCGCTTTGATCACAGAATTCATCGCTTCACCTACTGTGATAGAAATTTATTGTTCCGTTTTTCTTTTTCCCTTATAAATTCCATTTCAAATATGACACATTTGAAGAAAAATGGGCATCCTAACGTGTTTCACGTCGTTGGTAGACTTTTCACATTTTATGTAATATTTCTGAGATGGGAATTAATATGCACGTATGCGTGAGTGTGTGTGTGTGTGTGTTCGAGCGCTTGTGGAGGGTGTAGTTAGATACACAACATTCGTTTTCCGTGTTATACAGTATTAGTGAAACATTCACCACGAGAGCGCTTCAGCCAATAGCCGTTAACCCTGTGGGTGTTTGCTCTGGCTGATATTTCCAGCAGTGCAGTAACTAGACTAGATTGTTCTCTACTGCACAAAACATAACTACTTTTTGGTGTTGGCCAGTAAAGAGTACCCCAGGGCAGCGAAGAACGTGAAGTGTCACGTTAACACTACGGCAGCGCGTGTGCTGGTGCAAAATTAGTCTGAAGGTTTCGCATTAGAGCAACATACGCTGTTTGCCGTGTTAGCATGCAGGCTGTCTGACATACAGTATATTATGTGTATACCTAAATAGAAGGTGATAATTTATGTTTGCAGCGTTGACTAACACGTAAAAGGGAGAGAGTCAAATTGTGAAACGCGAAATGGCAGTATTTCAACCTATCACATTTCTGAGACGCTTAACAATATGCATTTGACAATATTGTCCGACATATTAGCATTGAGACGCAAACGAAGTATCTGCTGTATTGCTGATTTGGTAGATATAAACTTATAACAATTTTTGTGCGGAATTTGAGTTTGCAGTTCACATGGGACACTGAACATTATCCAAAGTATGTTTCCAGTGGCTAATATGAATCTTTCAGAAACACATAATAAGTGGACCACAGAGATTACAATCTCGGTCGAAGCGAGACAGTGCGGGATAAGTTTTCCGTCGTTTTTGGGAGCCCAGTTTCTAGGTGAAAGGTTTCACAAGTGCAACAAATCATGGACGTTAATTGCAAGCTTGTGTTGTTTCGTCCGGTGGCCCAACTATTCCGCCAGCGACTCACTAATTGGCACACCTCAGGGAACGAGCCACGTGCCGCGGACTGAAAAGGGATGCACGTCACAAGGATCAGTTTCGCTAAACACACGACATCGAATAGCAATTGACAAGCCTTTTATATTAAATTCGACGGTGTGATTGCTTTCCTCGGTGAACCATATATATTCAGCTGGCAATCTGACACTGACATCAAAAACAGCGATTACGGTTCTATTCTGATTTCAAATTTGACAATTTCTCTCGATGGTCGACGGAGCTTCCTCTCGCTGTCTCTCTCTCCCTGCAGGAGTTTAAAACTCTGTTACTACTTTTATTCGACTAATTGTCTGTATTGTCGTATACGCTTGCAGCTCAACCCAGGTGAGTGAAGTGTCAGGAATACCAAACAGAAAAATTCTGAACTGTAGATGTTGCAGTGGCAATATTCAGTCTACATCTACATCTACATCTCCATGGATACTCTGGAAATCACATTTAAGTGCCTGGCAGACGGTTCATCGAACCACCTTCACAGTTCTCTATTATTCCAATCTCGTATAGCGCGCGGAATGAATGAACATCTATATCTTTCCGTACGAGCTCTGATTGCCCTTATTTTATCATGGTGATCGTTTCTCCCTATGTAAGTTGGTGTCAACAAAATATTTTCACATTCGGAGGAGAAAGTTGGTGATTGGAATTTGGTAAGAAGATTCCGTCGCAACGGAAAACGCCTTTCTTTTAATGATTTCCAACCTAAATCCTGTATCATTTCTGTGACAGTCTTTCCCATATTACGCGATAATACAAAACGTGCTGCCCTTCTTTGAACGTTTTCGATGTACTCCGTCAGTCCTATTTGGTAAGGATCCCACACTGCGCAGCAGTATTCTAAAAGAGGACAAGCATAGTGTAGGCGGTCTCCTTAGTAGTTACATTTTCCAAGTGTCCTGCCAATAAAACGCAGCCTTTGGTTAGCCTTCCCCACAACATTTTCTATGTGTTCTTTCCAATTTAAGTTGTTCCTAATTGTAATACCTAGATATTTAGTTGAATTTACGGATTTTAGATTGGACTCATTTACGTGTAACCGAAGTTTAACGAGTGTGGATTACCTCACACTTTTCGTTATTTAGGGTCAACTGCCACTTTTCCCACCATTCAGATATTTTTTCTAAATCGTTTTCCAGTTTGTTTTGATCTTCTGATGACATTATTAGTCGATTAACGACAGCGTCATCTGCAAACAACCGAAGACAGCTGCTCAGATTGTATCCCATATCGTTTATATAGATAAGGAACAGCAAAGGGCCTATAACACTACCTTGGGAAACGCCAGAAATCAATTCTGTTTTACTCGATGACTTTCCGTCAATTCCTACGAACTTTGATCTCTCTGACAGGAAATCCAGTCACATAACTGAGACGATATTCTATAAGCACTCAATTTCACTACGAGCCGCTTGTGTGGTAGAGTGTCAAAAGTCTTCCGGAAATCCAGGAATACGGAATCGATCTGAAATCGCTTGTCAATAGCACTCAGCACTTCATGCGAATAAAGAGCTAATTGTGTTTCACAGTAGCGATGTTTTCCAAACCCATGTTGACTGTGTGTCAATAGACCGCTTTCTTCGAGGTAATTCACACTGTTCGAACACAATATGTGTTCTAAAATCCTGCTGCATATCGATGTTAACGATATGGGCCTGTTATTTAGTGGATTACTCCTACTACCTTTCTTGAATATTGGTGTGCCACTTTCCAGTCTTTGGGTTCGGATCTTTCGTCGAGCGAACGGTTGTATATGATTGTTACGTATGGAGCTAATGCATCAGCATACTCCGAAAGGGACCTCATTGGTATACAGTCTGGACCAGGAGACATGCTTTTACTAAGTGATTTGAGTTGCTTCACTACTCCGAGGATATTTACCTCTACGTTACCCATGTTGGCAGCAGTTCTCGATTCGAATTCTGGAATATTTACTTCGTCTTCTTTTGTGAAGGCATTTCAGGAGGCTGTGTTTAGTAAATCTGCTTTGGCATCACTGTCTTCGATAGCATCTCCATTGCTATCGCGCATAGAAGGCATTGATTGTTTCTTGCCGCTAGTAAGATCGTATTGAGCGGCCAGTTCAACATGTCAATGCAGATGGTCCCGGCGGAGCTTCGAGTCCTCCCTCGGGCATGGGTGTGTGTGTTCGTCCTCAGCATAATTTAAATTAAGTAGTGTGTAAGCTTAGGGACTGATGACCTCGGCAGTTTAGTCCCATAAGATTTTACACACATTTGATTTTTCAACATGTCATTTTCAGCTGGGGGAAGGAGGCAGGATGTGTTGTACTGTGGTTGCGTAATTTATGTGTAGGTGTTTTACTATCTTGTGCGTGGCACTGCCGAGTTCAACAAGCTATTGAGCTTTATGTACTCCGCTTTGCTTTGTGTTGTACGTTGCTCGTTTTTCGCTTTCCTGATTTTGAAATGCTTGTGAAGAGACTACTCCGCTTCCACCACCATGTTTGAGTACGACTATCATTACTCGAAAGAGGACAGCGATCGCTATCACCTTGTATCCGTTCTGCTTTCACGTGTAAGACGTGTATATTTCTATTGTCTATTGTCAAACCACAATTTATGAAAGTTGTTTATATTTTATTAATAGGATTAAGTACGAATAATTAATATTTCTCATGTTGGAAATAATTGTGGTAGCAGGGAATTTCTGCACCAAAGTATTGTTGACAAGAGAGACCGCACACTGATATAATTTTAAAAAGGGCAGGAGAGACAACATATGGATACATTTTTAGAAAAGAGCGGGAAAGACCGCGCATTGATACATTTTGTAATGGTAGCAGGGATTGTCGGCACCAGAAAGCATTGTTGGCAGGAGAGACCGCACTTTAGCGTTCGTAGGAAGTCATTAGTAAGCGAGACGTGAAGCGAGTCGGTAGCGAGAGGTTGAGAGGAGCGGTGTGCCTGCCAGCCACTAGCTATGATTTACAAGAGATTATAAACGGATGTACAGAGGCATCAGCTAACTATTATCATAAGAGGAACTGATATTGTTGAATTAATTTTTTGAGAAACTCAAGACTACTGAAGGTATGTTTGCATGTTGCTAGTTGTAAGATTATTGTAAAAAGTAAGTCCCCTTTGAACGTTTGTAAAATCATTTCATTCAGAATATAATTAATTTTTGCCAGCAATATTGCATTACTGATTATAATCCATCTCAAAAACCATCAACGTGAAACTTCGCAAAATATTTTTGCTGTCAAGAGAAAGTTTAACTATGAATTACGTAACTTCAGTCAAATTAATTAAAGAATAATGTCAGCTTTGCTATTAAAGAATAACGTCAGCTTTGGTAATAAATACAGCCACTTATTATGACAGCCCACCAGCAGCTAATAAAGTATAGTAAAATAGAGAAAGTTCGATGTAGCAGTCAGATGGCGATCCAGTAACAGTAAAAAAGGTAAGGAACAGTTTTGGTTTATTGCCGGTAACGACTGAGGGCCACGACGACGACACATTCTATGTTTCGTCGAAATAATCAGAAAATCGCTTTTAATAAACAGCATTTAAATTTGTGTGCGAAGATTGAGAGAGAGAATTAATTTCAAAGGGAAGATTTCATTTGTTATTATAAAGCAAGAGGTAGAAATCCTAAGGGTAGGCTCTGAGCACTATGGGACTTAACTTCTGAGGTCACCAGTCCCCTAGAACTTAGAACTACTTAAACCTAAGTAACCTAAGGACATCACACACAGCCATGCCCGAGGCAGGATTCGAACCTGCGACCGTAGCGGTCGCGCGGGTCCAGAATCTAGCGCCTAGAACCGCTCGGCAACTCCGGCCGGCCCACACCTAAGGGAAGGTTTCATAGGTTATTGTAAAAGGGAAGGTTGCGTAACAACAGAAATAAAGAGGAGACGGGAAGGTTTCACACGGAAACATAAGTGCAGGATGTAGGATGTAACCCTGCGAGAGGGAGGTGGGGCTTGTTCCCTCGCACTGCTCCTCGGTTTAAGGTCTCTCATCGACTACCGCTATCTTTGCGTTTTCTCATGTTATCGTTCTCGCGAAATGTTCCTGAACCAAGCTTACATCTGCTCCTAGATACACTATGTGATCAAAAGTATCCGGACACCTGGCTGAAAATGACTTACAAGTTCGTGGCGCCCTCCATCGGTAATGCTGGAATTCAGTATGGTGTTGGGCCTTGATGACAACTTCCATTCTCGCAGGCATTCGTTCAATCACGTGCTGGAAGGTTTCTTGGGGAATGGCAGCCCAGTTTTCACGGAGTGCTGCAGTGAGGAGAGATATCGATGTCGGTCGGTGAGGCCTGGCACGAAGTTGGCGATCCAAAACATCTCGAAGGTGTTCTGTAGGATTCAGATCAGTAATCTGTGCAGGACAGTACATTACAGGGATGTTATCGTCGTGTATCCACTCCGCCACAGGCCGTGCATTATGAACAAGTGCTCGGTCCTGTTGGAAGATGCAATTGCCATTCCCGATTGTTCTTCAACAATGGAAGCAAGAAGGTGCTTAAAACATCAATGTAGGTCTGTGCTGTTTTAGTGCCGCGCAAAACAAGGGGTGCAAACCCCCTCCATGAAAACACGATCACACCATAACACCACCGACGGCCGAAGTGGTCGAGCGGTTCTAGGCGCTTCAGTCTGGAACCGCGCGACCGCTACGGTCGCAGGTTCGAATCCTGCCTCGGGCATGGATGTGTGTGATGTCCTTAGGTTACTTAGGTTTAAGTAGTTCTACGTTCTAAGGGACTGATGATCTCAGATGTTAAGTCCCATAGTGCTCAGAGCCATTTGAATTTGAGCCATAACACCACGCCTCCGAATTTTAATGTTGGCACTACACACGCTGACAGATGGCATTCACCGAGCATTCGCCATTCCCACAGCCTGCCATTGGATCGCCACATCGTGTACTATGATTCGTCATTCCACACTACGTTTTCCCCTGTTCAAGCGTCCAATGTTTGTGCCTCTTACACCAATCGAGGCGTCGTTTGGCATTACCGGCGTGATGTGTGGCTTATGAGCAGCCGCTCGACCATGAAATCCAAGTTTTCTCACCTCCCGCCTAACTATTATACTACTTGCAATGGATCCTGATGCAGCTTGGAATTTCTGTGTGATGGTCTGGATAATCTGCCTATTACACATTACGACCCTCTTCAACTGTCGGCGGTCTCTGTCAGTCAACAGACGAGGTCGGCCTGTAGGCTTTTGTGCTGTACGTGTCCCTTCACGTTTCCACTTCACTATCACATCGGAAGCAGTGGATCTAGGGGTGTTTAGGAGTGTTGAAATCTCGCGTACAGACGTATGACACAAGTCACACTGAATCACCTGACCACGTTCGACGTCCGTGAGTTCCGCGGATCGCCCCATTCTACTCTCACACGATGTCTAACAATTACTGTTGTCGCTGATATGGAGTACCTAGCAGTAGGTGGGAGCACAATGACCTAATACGAAAAACGTATGTTTTCGATCGCATAGTGTATGACCGTAAAATACTCTCCAATTGAAGTGATAAATCTTATGCAAAATATTTGAGATGGCCGTAGTTCTGATTCAAAGATTGCATTGAATATGGTAGTAGCCAAAGCGGGCTTCCTGTAAATGAAATGAAATGATCGTGTGGTATTGTTGGTCCGGAGGCCCTGTCCGGGGAATTAGTCCGCAAGTCTTATTTCAGGTGACGTCAGATCGAGCGACTTACGCTTTAGTGACGATGAGGACAACACAACACACAGTCCATGGGCGGAGAAAATCTCTCATCCAGCCGGTAATCGAACCGGGGACCGCTGCATGTTTGGCAAGTGGGTTACCTTCCTGCTAAGCAGGCGGACTGGCTTCTTGTTTTACAACTACACCCATTTTCCACATGACTTCGATGTTGGGAGCATATAGCGTCCAGTAACACTTTTCTGTAGCCTTTATTTGGGTCTCAGTGGCCTAAACTACTTCCTTCAAGGCAGAAGGAGGTCACCGATATACGGGATCGTAAAAGCTTAAGATGACTTTACGTGAGTACAAAACCATTGAACAGATCACGCGTAACTGAATTCGTTTCAGGTAGTGAGCTTCTCTCCAGGTTTGTCACCAATATACCTCGTTCCCTTCATCATCTACCATAACATCCTGACGTAACTGTGACGTAATTAAGTAGCCACAAGTTGATCTGCGTCCATCTAAACGTGCATATCATTGTTGATGACGCGTAGTGTCGTATCAAGGGAACACAGTCTTTCTACATCCCACGTTGCTCAGCATTTCATTTTCATTTAACAGTGTGCTGAGGTGATGACGGTGGTATCGCATATACAAGGTATAAAAGGGCAATGCATGGACGGAACTATCATTTGTACTCACACGACGGGAACGCGTAATGGTAGTTGGAGCTAGTCGCTTGGGACATCCCTTTCGGAAATCGTAGGGAATTCAAGATTGCGAGATCTACAGTGTCAAGAGTGCGCCGAGAATACCAAATTTCAGGCATTATCTCCCACAACAAACAACGCAGAGGCCGGCGGCCTACACTTAACGACAGATAGCGGCGGCGTTTGCGTTGAGTTGTCAGTGCTGACAGAAAAGCAACACTGCACGAAATAACAGCAGGTTGGTTGGTTGGTTGGTTTGGGGAAGGAGACCAGACAGCGTGGTCATCGGTCTCATCGGATTAGGGAAGGATTGGGAAGGAAGTCGGCCGTGCCCTTTCAGAGGAACCATCCCGGCATTTGCCTGGAGTGATTTAGGGAAATCACGGAAAACCTAAATCAGGATGGCCGGACGCGGGATTGAACCGTCGTCCTCCCGTATGCGAGTCCAGTGTCTAACCACTGCGCCACCCCGCTCGGTAATAACAGCAGAAATCAATATGGGACGTATGACGAACGTAACCGTTAGGACAGTGCGGCAAAATTAGCTGTTAATGGGCTATAGCGGCAGACGACCGAAGCGAGTGCCTTTTCTAGCAGCGCAATATCGTCGCAGCACTTCTCCTGGGCTCGTGACGATATCAGTTGGACCCTAGACCACTGGAAAACGCTGGCCTGCTCAAATGAGTCCCGATTTCAGTTGGTAAGGGGGTGATGGTAGGGTTCGAGTGTGGCGTAGACCTCACGAAGCCATGGACCCCAGCATTATGTAAGCTGATGGTGGCTCCATAATGGTGTGGGCTGTGTTTATATGGAATCCATTGGATCCTCTGGCCCAACCGAACGGATCACTGACTGGAAATGGTTATGTTCGGCTACATGAATACCATTTTTAGCCATTGATGGGCTTCATGTTCCCAAACAACGATACTGTATCACTGGGCCACTAGTGTTTGGTACCGGTTTGATGAACATTCTGGACGATTCGAGCGAATGATCTTGCCACCTAGGTCGCCCGACATGAATCTCACTGAACATTTATGGGACATAGTCGAGAGGTCAGTTCGTGCACAACATCCTGCACCAGCAACACTTTTGGGGTTATGGACGGCTATAGAGGCAGCAGGGCTCAGAATTTCTGCAGGACACTTCCAACGACTTGGTGAGTCCACGCCACATTGAGGTGCTGCAATTATATGTCCATCCTTTTTGACTGGAGTTCTTAGGGACCACGACAGTTCACTGTTGTAAGAAAATAAAACGCCTACAGCCGGCCTTATGATCTTATTCACTGTGTAGCTACCAGTTTCGGCGCTTCACTGAGACATCTGCAGACCTTAGTTGATGCTGAAGGGGTTATGACGATCCATATATACATTGCATCAGTGGCCAACATGACTGGTTTACGCGGACTGTAACAGTTGGCAGTTAATGGTTGGAGTGTTGACATCCCAGTTACAGATATTTTGCGTAAACTGGTCATGTTGGCCACTGATGCATGGTATATATGGATCGTGATAACCCCTTCAACCCCAGGAGATGGCTCAGTGCAGCGCCGAAATTGGTAGCTACACAAGAAATAAGATAATAAGAACGGACTGTAGGCGTTTCATTTTCTTACTAGCGCAATAAGAAGTACGACACAACGTTAGGAGGTATCCGACGACATTCGTCACTTCAGTGTATTTTTGAAAGACAATTCAGATGACATTTCCTCCAGTCTTTCTACGTCTTCCACCGAAGGTAAAGTAAATTCATAGTGTATGATTAGCTCTGAGTGCCTCAAGAGGAATGTTCAGTTGCCTGTCTGCAAGCGTTTTTTACCAATTGGACGCCACTTCTGCGACTTCTCTGGTCTTATCCTGCCCCAGTAATCCTACCGGGAGAAAAGGACCTACAGTTTAACGTGATACCCAAACGACGTGTCTTTCCTGACATGTCTTCACATCACTGAGAGGTTTAGGCTAGTGTAAGAGCAGACTGAAAAATTCCATTGTCTAACCTGAATTCGATACCGCTATCATACAATCTTCAGCCTCACCCTTTATCGCTGGGCCACCTACCCCAACTACCAAGGTTGCAGGTAAAGAAGAAACTTCGTACATCGATCGTTTGATGATGGCTGTACAGAAGTATGGAAAGGGGCGTGGAAGAGGGGGGAGGGAGAGGGGTAGGAGGCAGCTGGATGGAAGTTCAGGGAGGGAATTTCCTCACCGAAGTGACGTGAAATTAATACTCCAGCAGATGATGGATCACTGTGGTATCTTCGGCATAACAGGCGACTGACAACCGGCTAGTTTCCACGAAGCCATCTGCGGCATCTGATTAATTAGGAGTACCGCCGGGCCGCCGTCTGGTGCGCGGGTCGCTTCTACCGCAACTCTATTCGCAGCCTGTTTCTGCTCTCTGAACCTTGAGGGCCAACTGCGATGCAGATGCAAACTGGGGTAAAGAGCTCTAACACACTTTCATCATCAGTAGTGAGTTCGATCACTATCATTATTGTTATTATCATTTTCACAATCACCATCGTATTCAAGTACAGAGAATATAGCCATGCGTAAAAAATAGGTTATAGATTAGTCTCTGAATCTGACCATTAGATAGCCTCATTCAGAGTCATATTATGTAAGACTCTTACACCATCTTTCAATGGATGGGGTCGACAGTTCTTCACAACGTTTGTGATTGTAAGTGGCCAGAGGTGGAGGATGCTTGTAATGTTAATTAGATATACGAAAGTGACCATGTTTGTCTGACATAATTTCATTTTTGACCTCCAAAATAATGATCAAGGGATTCGTTATCTAGGAAATTAAATAAGAGTTTGAATTAACTCCCTTTCTTACTTTAAAATGCATGATGAAGGGTTTGACACATTGCCAATGATAAGATAATACGTTGACAAATATGAAGAATGGATCAGAAACATAATTCATGTGAACGCACGTCAGGGCAAAATAATTGTATTCACGGAACTCATACCATGATTGCTGAAGGGTTAATGATTGAAAACAGGAAGTGTTACAGGAGGCCATGTGTTTGCACCTATGGATGGAGATGAAAGCGTGTTGAACCTTTAGCTGCAGGCGAGTCTTCAGAATGGGGCTTGCAATTACTGATCCAAGTAAAAATTACTCGACTTTCCCAACAATTTGTCTCGCTGTTACGGCTCGATATTATTATAGTGAACTACATATGGAAGCCGAAGTGGCTGCAAATCAGTCATTGGTTTCAGACCAACACTGCCTAAGTTTAGGTCAGCCGGAAAAGTGCCCAATAGCCTGCTCATCAAGTGTGCTCAAACAGGCACCTGGCTTATGAGACGATCATGTGAAGACATCATCCCGTGATGGCTCCTGGCTGCAGACAAACTTTTTGCCTGCTGATTCATAGAAGAAAAACTCGAATCTTGGCGTTATTCTGAATGCCGACCAGTGGAAGATTGTCTTAAAAGACGGTGGCCTCCACCCCTTCCTCTCATTTCAGACGGTTAACCATTAACAAGATTCGTAACACTTGGCACTGAAAAACTGTGTCCTACTCTCTTGCTTTTTCTGTCCACGACCAATTGGATGGACGTCTACCTATAAGCAAAAACTCGTCTCTTTCTATCACTTCTAAATTGTTGGGGGATCTTCTACATCTACATCTACATTTATACTCCGCAAGCCTCCCAAAGGTGTGTGGCGGAGGGCACTTTACGTGCCACTGTCATTACCTCCCTTTCCTGTTCCAGTCGCGTATGGTTCGCTGGAAGAACGACCGCCGGAAAGCCTCCATGCGCGCTCAAATCTCTCTAATTTTACATTCGTGATCTCCTCCGGAGGTATAAGTAGGGGGAAGCAATATATTTGATACCTCATCCAGAAACGCACCCTCTCGAAACCTGGACAGCAAGCTACACCGCGATGCAGAGCGCCTCTCTTGCAGAGTCTGCCACTTGAGTTTGCTAAACATTTCCGTAACGCTATCACGCTTACCAAATAAACCTGTGACGAAACGCGCCGCTCTTCTTTGGATCTTCTCCATCTCCTCCGTCAACCCGATCTGGTACGGATCCCACACTGATGAGCAATACTCAAGTATAGGTCGAACGAGTGTTTTGTAAGCCACCTCCTTTGTTGATGGACTACATTTTCTAAGGACTCTGCCAATGAATCTCAACCTGGCACTCGCCTTACCAGCAATTAATTTTATATAATAATTCCACTTCAAATCGTTCCGTACGCATACTCCCAGATATTTTACAGAAGTAACTGCTACCAGTGTTTGTTCCGCGATCATATAATCATACAATAAAGTATCCTTCTTTATATGTATTCGCAATACATTGCATTTGTCTATGTTAAATGTCGGTTGCCACTCCCTGCACAAAGTGCCTATGCGCTGCAGATATTCCTGCATTTCGCTGCAATTTTCTAATGCTACAACTTATTTGTATACTACAGCATCATCCGCGAAAAGCCGCATGGAACTTCCGACACTATCTACTAGGTCATTTATATATATTGTGAAAAGCAGTGGTCCCATAACACTCCCCTGTGGCACGCCAGATTTACTTTACCATCTGTAGACAACGCTTCATTGAGAACAACATGCTGTGATCTGTTTGCTAAACACTCTTCAACCCAGCCACACAGCTAGTCTAATATTCCGTAGGCTCTTACTTTATCAGGCGATAGTGCGGAACTGTATCGAACGCCTTCCGGACGTCAAGAAAAATAGCATCTACCTGGGAGCCTGTATCTAATATTTTCTGCGTCTCATGAACAAATAAAGCGAGTTGGGTCTCACACGATCGCTGTTTTCGGAATCCATGTTGATTCCTACAGAGTAGATTCTGGGTTTCCAGAAATGGTATGATACGCGAGCAAAAAACATGTTCTAAAATTCTACAATAGATCGATGTCAGAGATATAGACCTATAGTTTTGCGCATCTGCTCGACGGCCCTTCTTGAAAATTGGAACGACCTGTGCTCTTTTCCAATCATTTGGAACCTTCCGTTCCTCTAGAGACTTGCGGTACACGGCTGTTAGAAGGGGGGCAAGTTCTTTCCCGTACTCTGTGTAGAATTGGTATCCCGTCAGGTCCACTGGACTTTCCTCTGTACTTTCTTCAAAATTCAGCCTAGCCTGGCCGCCTGCCGTTCTTCCTAGCAGGTGTCCGGCAGCCTCCAGTGAATTCTGCCAGGGTAGACACTCGACGGATCGACTCCTCGCTCTCAGCTAAGGACAACTTGCTCTCATAGCGACTTCTTATTTAAACCTACAAGCAGTTCGATATAGGAAATTACATCGTGTAATCAACATTAGTTAAGTACTGGCAACCAGTGGTACCAACACAGATTTTATTTATTAGTGGGGAATAATTATTCCCATTTTATTTGTCTTTTATTCCGGATTTTACATCAGTTACGGGACAGTTTGGGAGAAACCGTTGTGTAACATTATTGTCTTTATCTACGATAACAATGAAGAAATAAATTATCTCCTTGTTCATTAGGCAGGAATGCTAGATATTACACCACCACAGCACTGTGGTTAACAGTGCTGCACAAACTACACAAGCCCAATGCCCTCTCCAGCTCAAACTTCATATCTTTTGCTTATTTACCCCTTCTTGGATCGTCACTGTTAGCGAGGCTCTCCGGTATTGGAATAGCAAAAAAGGGCTTCAATTGGCTCTGAGCACTATGAGACTTAACATCTGAGGTCATCAGTCCTCTAGAACTTAGAACTACGTAAACCTAACTAACCTAAGGACATCACACACATCCATGCTCGAGGCAGGATTCGAACCTGCGAACGTAGCGGTCGCGCGGTTCCAGACTGAAGCGCCTATAACCGCTCGGCCACACTGGCCGGCTAGGAACATCACCTCAGCTTTGGACGTAATGGGGAGATCATGTACCTCAGGTGTAGGTGGTCTACAGATATAATTAAATTTTCCTCGAGGCATTTGATTGGTGGGGAGGGCATTGGACTTCAGTAATCCGTGAAGCAATATCACCCATAGTGCTGCGAGGCTGTGTTGAGTAGCATTCGTGTCCAAGAAGCAAGGAGATCTGGGTTTAAGTCCTAGCCCCAGCACAAAGTTTAATTCATTTCTTCAGCTTCCATATTATCGTAGATGAAAATGAGATTCAAATGTCTCGAGGAAAATGTAATTATAAGATTATGGCTTTTCCTCTGCCCCAAAGTCACATGCAATACTTTCACATGAATCCCATTTCATCGAGATATGGGCATCCAGTTTGGATGCAATTAAAGAGTCGATCTTTCGCGGTGGGGATTTTTTAACGTGTAACCTTCTTCACTGGTTTCTGGGTTAGTCTGGTGTTGTTGTCTGAATGTTCATTCCACCGTTTGTTCCACTTCTCGGTGTCATCGAATAGATCCGTGACCCGAAAATCTACACAAGAATGTGTTTGGTGTAACTTTAGGCATACAGCTGGTGGGCTCTTGAAAGTGCTTCTTAGAATTTGGGAGTTTTTTTAAGAATATGCACTTTGAAAACTTTTCTTCTTAGATCTGGAGGAACAATATTGGGTCGAAAAACCAAACACTGTACTGGAGTTGATCCAATAGTGATAGTAATGTCATTACGGCCTCATTCAGACATAAATTTTCTTATCTGTATGGGCGCTGTTTTCCCATGCAGGGGCACCATACCGGTAACATAGATCCATCTAAATACAGCTACAGGCATTTGAAAGTTGGTGACTATTGGCCATATGTAGTTTATGGAACGAGAAGCGGTCTTAAGGTTCGTATTATCATCATACGAGAACTTACGTCACATGGAAAGTCTCAGTCTCAGAGTAGGTCTTTGTATTCGCTAAGGACTCTTGAGTTTGCATTCCGAAGAGGCACTCTACATCTCTTATCAATTAATTGTCATCCTGCACGCGTTTGGATCTACGCGGGAGGGAAGAGGAAGCCATCGCTAGATACCAAACTGAATGAATGTTGGTGGTAGGGCAATATTTAATACCTCTAAGCAGCACAGTGTTTGACTGTATCCCTGAAACGAGCCCAATTTCTCTGTCGTCCTTTCATCTTCATTGACACCCTTCCATCGCAGATCGTAGCTCGATGAATTCCCGTCTGTCTAAACTCATGGCAAGTAGACCACTGGATCACAAAGTTGTTTGATGCGAGAGTCATTCGCAGTTCTGAAGTATCTTTGGCCGTTGTTTCCTGTGGTTATCGCTTAGGATAGCGCGGTGTGCGGAGATGTCCACTGTTTTCTAGAGTTTGGTGGCTCGGTAATAGCTGGAACGCAGAATCGTTAAGTTGTGCACTGGCAACCATAGCTCAGAAAACTAATTTATTTGGTTGTTTTTTCAGTCAGTTATGTTGTAATATAATTTTATGTGCTAAAATTCTCTAAAACTTGTTACATCGAGTAAGCAGGCTTTGCATGAACATTGACTTCGGTATGAGGAAGTCCACATAGGGCAGAAGAGGGAGGAAAATTATACTGTTACATATATCTTTAGCTTAAGCACTAATCTCTTCCTGCCTGATGATTAATGTTCAGCCGATTTAAGCGCCTCACGCTAGTTTACGAGGTATTATATTTTTGTGGTTTTTTGGGAAGAGCGTAGGCCAGCTGCTGTTTTGGCTAATGGCTCTGAGCACTATGGGACTTAACATCTATGGTCATCAGTCCCCTAGAACTTAGAACTACTTAAACCTAACTAACCTAAGGACAGCACACAACACCCAGCCATCACGAGGCAGAGAAAATCCCTGACCCCGCCGGAAATCGAACCCGGGAACCTGGGCGTGGGAAGCGAGAACGCTACCGCACGACCACGAGATGCGGGCTGCTGTTTTGGAAGATCTGTAATTTGTATTGTCGTATTTTCAATACTCTGATGTAGATATACGTAGCATGAATTTTTCATTGACTGTATCATTCTTGCTGTGCCCATGTGCGTCTCATGTTCAATGTGTATAAAATAAGTTGATGTAGAGTATTTTCTAGTCTTATTTGTAGCATTTAAAAAAGTTTCTCGCGTTCTCCGGCTATCCACGGTCCATGTAATCATACCTTCACCCAACTTCTCATCTTCTGCACGTGGCTGAAGATTAGGACAGCTTAGACAAGTGAATAATTCAGGGCAATTAACCACATCAGTCTGCAATACATGAAATACCTAAAATAAATGGAAGCCTACTAGCTTCTTTCAAGCTACCCATTTCTGCTTAAAAGCCCGTCACAATCTCGACACGAGATCGTGGTTATATTTTACGGTAACTACTGGTCTCTGACACATTCAATCTGTAAATAGCACACCGTAGAAATCCGCCTCCTCCCTCACTTCTTGCAAAAAAGCAACTTACTCAATTATGACCGAGTGTTGGCTTATTGAGGCCGTGGCAGATGCAGAGTTTCTACCGATTACTGTGCTGTTCCGCCTTGGGCTTAAGATTCATCTACGCTCCTTAGCTGCCATTTTAGCTGAGTTGGGCTTGAAAACTCTGACAAATCTAAAAGCTTGTGAACTGTTTTAGCATTGATTCACGACTAGCGTGCATCTTCTCCATTATAGCCACGCAGAGATTTGATGGGCCTTAAGCACCAGCGGTCCACTTGCTTGTCAGTTACCATTTCCTCGCCAAGAGAGATTGGCGGACACTTCTTTTTCTCAGCCTGCAGGCCAGTTCGCCCGCGTTAGGGACAGTTATCTCAGTTAACCACAATGTCACATCTTAAGAAATCGTCTTCCTATGCCGTAATACAAGCCCTAATGACTTATCGGATAATATAAGCTTGCAATTTCAGGTTTTCGTAAATGGCGGAATGTTTTCCGGCGCAGTTTGCAGAAACAACGAGTTAAATCTCGACAGAGTATCAGCCTGATACAAAGTCCAGAGGAATACAATGCTATGCACTTCATGAAACGAAACGTAAGTGTATGGTATGACTACGTGATTAATTAACTCGACCATAACTTGTTCAAAATTACTTTAGGATTGGCAGTTCAGCAGGAACACATGGAGGTAAGGAGAAGATTTGCCACGTCCCGCAAGATACTCACGCTTCATCTTTTATTTTATTCAATTCGCTGAAACTCGCAAACCAATCGCTATGTAAATTTGGAACTGGCATCAGTGTGTTCTGGAGGAGCTGCACTATATTTTCGTTTTAGTTTTATCTGCAGCAACAAATTATTAAGATGATATAACTACAGTTTACTAAAATTCATTTTCTGACGGCATTATGGAATTTTCGACATGCGGGAAACGTTTTTGCTATTGCAATCGGGTGAACACATTAAGGGATTGATATCTTACGAATACAGCACATTTTCAACTGCTTGAAACCGGAACCTTGTCAGAATTTTCTTCCACGGGATATTATCAGTTATATGTAGCGCACAATCGTCTGCAAGCGATCACCCTTTTGGTTACGGATTTCTATGTTGTTAAGTGGAATGATCAACCTACGTATTACCAACAGAAGAAAAAATACGATTTTTGCGTGTTTAACGAGGTGAGAAAAACGTATTATAAACAGGCCAACCAGTATTGGAAGAAAGAAAGGAAGTGATACAAAAAAGAGTACTTCACTATTATAGCAATTATATTGTAAACACTAGTATGTATTTCGTGTGATATCTGCTGAATTCCTGACATGAACTTAATCTGACCTTCGTTGTTGACATGGCCTTCTTATTGAAATGTCAATACCGGATGTTCGGAAATTCAAGTTGCAAACTTCTAGGACTTGTAGAGTGTAGTGAGTACGTAATATTTTGAACAGGAAATCATGTTCGGGAACGTACACTTTCCGTTCTACGATGGTTCAGTTCAGATATGTAGCGCATTCATGTCTGTTGAGATAAAGGGATCAACCTCAGAGTGGCTTGTTCTGGTATGCAACGGGGCAAACAGGATAACGTCTATTACGTCTTCTATGGACTACTTCTTAAGGGATCGTGTGCAAAGTTTAATTTACCAGACTTTTGTAGAGACAGAAGAAGATCTCTGGCATGAGTTCTGGCCGCTGCACCAGAAATTGAAGAGACACCAGGTGGGAAGGAGAGTGTGTTTCAGGACATGCTCGTAGCAACTATGCCATATCAAGCGGCTGTTGTAATGCATCAGTACTGTTCTGTACGTACAATATGCTAGACTCTTTTTGCTTTGGAAAAATGTAAACAGGTAATGTTTAAGTGTTAATACAAACAAACGTGCTTAAGTGATAAATGGATGTTTCATTATGTTTCCTTTCGAATAATAATTGTACTTTATTACGCCTAAAGCAATTCCTCAAGCAGAAGTGGATGAGTTAAACATCTGAACTGAAACCGTCGTAGAACGCAAGAGGTAGGTTTTCGGACATGGATTGCTATTCAGAAAATTACCGAGCGAGGTGGCGCAGTGGTTAGCACAGTGGACTCGCATTCGGGAGGACGACGGTTGAAATCCGCGTCCGGCCGTACTGATTGAGGTTTTCCGTGATTTCCCTAAATTGCTTCAGGGAAATAACGGGACGGTCCCTTTGAAAGGGCACGGCCGACTTCATACCCCATCCTTCCTTAATCCGATGGAACCGATGACCTCGCTGTTTGGTCCCCTCCTCCAAATCAAGCAACCAATCAAAATATTATGTACTCACTCCCCTCTACAAGTTTTAGAAGTTAGTAATTGAAATTTCCGAACACCGTGTATAATTTTGTTATGTAATTACTTCAAAACTACAACTGAATCCACATCTACTCCATTTCTATGGTGATATCACTCTCGTTGGTGAAAAGTGTAAATTTATTATTATTTCTGGGAACGCAACAGAATTTGAGCCCGTATTAACACTACCTACACTACGTGATTGAAAGAGCAGAGGTAATGTGATGAGCCAAAGATTGTGTTACATATTTATATGTTTTCGCCAGTTTGTAGATTTCGTATATTTGGAACTGCGTTTCATGAAGACATATTAGTTCCATAAGTGCCAACGTTCTCAGGTTATCATTACATCGACGTTACAGTGCAACAAGCCAATCAATCATCTCTCTCTTTCGCTCGCCACGATGGGTGCCTTGTTGGCAACAGCTCAATGATAAGAAATATTATCTACAACAGTTATTATCTAGAACAGATCCTAAATTAGTGATTTTACGAATCACTTTCATTTAAAAAGCAGGATACCGTTTGAGACAAATCCGTGCGAAGTGCCTGCATGATGGAGAATAAGTCTGTCCCAATTGCCGTACGAATGGTTCAAATAGCTCTGAGCATTATAGGACTTAACATCTAAGGTCATCAGTCCCCTAGAACCTAGAATTACTTAAACCTAACTAACCTAAGGACAGCACACACATCCATGTCCGAGGTAGGATTCGAACCTGCGACCGTAATGGACGAGCGGTTCCAGACTGAAGAGTCTAGAACCGCTCGGCCACAACGCCCGGCCCAATTGCCGTACGGCATTGCCATTATTCCTTGAGGTAGTGAATGACGCAACCAGCCAAAAATACTTCTTGAATGTTTTATTTTATTACCATAAGCAGCTTCGGACTACCATGCCCATCTTCCGATGGCTAAAATTTTTCGTTAGACAGATGTTTTGGTTAACAGCATGTCGTCTGTTCCACACTGCACAAGAATATATGAATATATCGTGCCACTTTATCCTTTGTTTCATTCATAAAAATATGCTTAAGTGGAAAAGAAGCTAGAAAATATCGAAACTTGGATTCTGGGGAGAAAACACTGTGTGCCTAAGCGAATTATCAATACAGAATCACTTGCTGAGGATATACAAGATTACTATCGCAGAAAGGATTATCTGACACTCAGTTGTTATTGGTCACTCTTAAAAAGTCAGGCATCTTTGAAGAGAGTCGCACAACGTTATTCACAGTTTTGCACGACCTAGGATTTCATACGGACATTTCTGTGGCTGTTAAACGATGAACGAAAGGGAGGACTTAGTTGCAGCTAAAGGAACATTTAAAAGATATGAATATTTGTTCATTAGAAGAGTTATGATTCAAAGTAGCGAATATGAAAAAGTGCTCATAGCTCTTAACGTATGCATTTCGGAGCAAATGTTTACTGGAAATTTTTTTCTTGTTTTCGTCCATACTGCCACTTACCAAAATATGGAAAGCAAAGAGCTTGCTGTAGAAGAGATTTGTTTCGCAATATCGAAGATGAAAAACTGCCCTTAGTTCTTAAGGTATGCATTTTTGACCCTATGCTTACTGAGAGTGTTTTGCTTCTAGTATCGTGTACATTCAACTGTATGCGTTTACGCTATTAATTGTGATACACCCTATATATATATATATATATATATATATATATATATATATATATATATATATATATACACAGTGTGTTACAAAAAGGTACGGCCAAACTTTCAGGAAACATTCCCCACACACAAAGAAAGAAAATATGTTATGTGGACATGTGTCCGAAAACGCTTACTTTCCATGTTAGAGATCATTTTATTGCTTCTCTTCAAATCACATTAACCATGGAATGGAAACACACAGCAACAGAACGTACCAGCGTGACTTCAAACACTTTGTTACAGGAAATGTTCAAAATGTCCTCCGTTAGCGAGGATACATGCATCCACCCTCCGTCGCGTGGAATCCCTGATGCGCTGATGCAGGCCTGGAGAATGGCGTATTGTATCACAGCCGTCCACAATACGAGCACGAAGAGTCTCTACATTTGGTACCGGGGTTGCGTAGACAAGAGCTTTCAAATGCCCCCATAAATGAAAGTCAAGAGGGTTGAGGTCAGGAGAGCGTGGAGGCCATGGAATTGGTCCGCCTCTACCAATCCATCGGTCACCGAATCTGTTGTTGAGAAGCGTACGAACACTTCGACTGAAATGTGCAGGAGATCCATCGTGGATGAACCACATGTTGTGTCGTACTTGTAAAGGCACATGTTCTAGCAGCCCAGGTAGAGAATCCCGTATGAAATCATGATAACGTGCTCCATTGAGCGTAGGTGCAAGAACATAATGACGAAACTAAAATGAGCCCTATATATATATATATATATATATATATATATATATATATATATATATATATAGGGTGTTACAAAAAGGTACGGCCAAACTTTCAGGAAACATTCCTCACACACAAATAAAGAAAAGATGTTATGTGGACATGTGGCCGGAAAGGCTTAATTTACACGTTAGAGCTCATTTTAGTTTCGTCATTATGTTCTTCTTAATATTAAGAGAAATCTTGACAGTTTTTTTTCGTGTATACCGCCACAGCGTAATTTCGTAATTTGCCGGTAGTCAACGCAAGTCGCAAACATGGCGAGTTCAGGTGCGGAGCGAGCTGTTTCATGTAATGGCCTCCCCGATGACCAGACCTCACTCCGTGTGACTTATTTCTGTGGGGACACATTAAAGATCTGGTGTATGAGCTGCCCCTACCACGTGGGCTGGCAGAGCTCCGGGAGAGAATGCGGGAAACGACTGCCACAGTCGGCGATGCCATGCTGGGACGGCTATGGCAAGAATTCGATTACCGTATTGACGTCTGCCGGGTCACTCATGGTTCGCATGTCAAATATTTGTAAAAAAAACTTTCGCAGTTTCTCTTCAAAATACAATATGTATGACATCTGTACAATGTTTTGTTCTTGTGTTATAAATAATTGAAAGTGCTCGCGGACTTTATGTACACCTTGTATATACGTTTCTTTAGTTGTGTCGCCTGTCCACCTCTACTTGGCAACGTGACTAGAACTGATATACATTTCATCGAGCCACGCCATTTCGGTGATGTTCATAACACGTGTCTCCCTTAAAAATCAGCTTTGCGTTGCAGCTATATCTTCCCTTTTCTTCATCGTCTTACAGCCATAGAAACGTCCATATGAAGTCCTAGGTCGCGCAGAACTGTGAATTACGTTGTGCGACTCTCTTGAAAGATGCCTGATTTCTTAAGAGTGATGAATAATTACTGAGTGTCAGATGTTCTTATCTGCGATAATAATCTTGAACATGGCGAGGAATTTCATCCTCAGCAAATGATTCTGCATTGATAATCCGCTTATGCACACAACGTTTTCTCGCCAGAGTCTCAAGTTTCGATGTTTTCTAGCTTCTTCTCTTTCTCGAACATTTCCTTGCCAACCTCCAGAATAGTATTATTGCTTATATACAAATCTGGAGCATCTCTGTTTATCACATTGTTAACGGAGAGCCATGGGCCATCATGCTGGTTTTCAGTCTCAAAGTAGACACGATCGTGAAAAGCATTTCTGTCGACTGACCTCGTGTGATAATTCCCTATTAAAAAACGACGACGAACTTTACTACTCATATCTTTCGACGAACTTCCTTCTGACAGCGTTCAGTGTAGTACAACAAATAAAAGTAACAACAAATAAAATAATAAATCTTGCAACAATAAAACGATAACAAACAAAATCACAGAGTGAAACGAACACACAGGACATTTATTTATTTATTTACTTGTTTATTACCAAATTATAGACCTGTTATCTGATGATGTAAAACAGGTCGTGTATCTTACTATTTTCGTTTTTCATCTTTTTGCAGTTTTCTTTTCTTTTGTTTTATCTACAACATTTGCAAAGAATAATACTTTTTTAAAATAACAATAATTTAAGGTTGAAACATAAATAAAAGTTTGTTTTTTAAGAAGAATATAAAAAGCTGATAGGATAGAGGAGAGATTTGTTGGTACCATCACCAAATGTGATCGACGGTGAATACCTCGGAATAGTTTCTTGGAGCCGTTGACCACCAGTCTCTCTCTCTCTCTCTCTCCCACACACACACACACACACACACACACACACACACACACACACACACACGCATAAAAATGATTATTAGTAGGGAAATAGTACTGCTTAATTATTACTAATCCTATGTATTAACTTTAGGTGCCCATCCGTGTACAACATTTGGTGATTTCTTGGCTAGATCGTCAGCACATTATGCTTATTTACTGTCACATTTCGACTTCCTCCTCCTGTTGCTCTTCATTATCGCTGTTTCGGCTGTCGCTATGGGCTTCGTTGTCCATCCTCTGGAGATTGTTATTACGTAGCACATAGGCATGTCTGCTATGTCGTGTCCTCATGTACTCTTCATGTGTTGTTTTTGAAATACTGTTTGACAATACGTTTAATTGTTCCGATTGTTCTTTGTCTCTTATTTCTGTTTAAACAGGGTGTCCCAGCTATCTTGTCCACCCAAAATATCTCTGGAACAATAACAGCTATTGGAAAACGACTTTCACCGGTATCAATGTAGGGCTGGGGCTCATGAATGTACATATTTGGAAACATTCTATAACGAAAGCATATGTGTTTTTAACACAATCTTATGTTTTTTTAAATGGACCTCCTATATCTTTTCTTCAGCAATCCATAGCATGACAAAGCACATACACAGTGGCGTTGATTGCATCGCAATATTCCCATTACATCCCGAGATATTGAGACGCGAAGTTGACGCTTGAAACACCCGATATGCGCTGCTAGCGCACGTCCTGAGGCTCAGGCGTGAACCCCATGCTGCCCGTAATCGCGATGTGATTGACATGTGTAATCACACCTCCATACTTATCAAGAGGTCCGAAACGAATAATACGGTCTGCTGCCATCAAATCTCATAAGCACATAATGGTTTCCCTCTTGCACGTTTTATGTATCTACGTACACAATATGAACCAGTACCGATCGGTGTACACCCGTCAGGTTGTCTTATTTATCCTGCACACCCAAAATAAGGTTTATCTAATGCGTTGTATGACCCATTGTGCCTGTCGCGCAGGGCCTGGCTCTACCTAGTCAAGTGTCCAACGTAGTTCCCACTACTACCACAGTTACCACTTCGCCTTGTTTATGATTTGCGACCCATGCAAACTTCTGTACTCCACCACCCTCCGAGCATCCCATTTGTTGTTGCTTTGGAGTGCAGTACACCGCTTGCCAGTGTAGTCGTGCATCAGAGTAATCTAGTGACGGCACGGAGGTAGTACACATTGTGAATATACGTTGTGTTGTGGAACTTATACTGTACAGTATAATGTACACACATGAAGATATGGTAGAAATGCTGCTGATCTATGGAGAATGTACGTTGATTGGAAATACGTTATGAGATTGCTTGTTTTTTGATAGTACTGTTAGCGAACATTATGATTATTAAGTTTCTATGTCTGTTTTCTACCCTACTCTACATACCTGTACTGTACCCTGTTGTAGGTGGACGAAATGCTGTTCAGGCAGAACGACTGTACAGAAGACGATATCCTGAGAAGCCGTCACCTTCGCGCCGGATGTTTGGTCGTCTCACATGTCGTCTACGTGAAACGGGAAGCTTAAATCCAAGACCTCGACATCGTCCTAGAACACGCACAGATGAACGTGCTGAAGTTGCTGTGCTCGCTGCCATAGCTGTGAATCCTCAAATCAGCACACGTCAAATTGAACGTGAAGTTGGTGTGTCGAAATCAAGTGCACAGCGTATTCTTAAACGTCATAAATTGCATCCTTACCATGTTCATTTACACCAGGATCTTCATGGAAATGACTTCCGCAATAGGGTAACATTTTGTCGGTGAGCTCAGCAAAAACTACTGACTAATCCAAATTTTTTTGCAGATGTTCTCTTTACCGACGAGGCATCATTCTTCAACAAAGGAATTGTCAATATGAGGAATATGCATTATTGGTCCACAGACAATCCAAAATGGCTCTGTCAGGTAAAGCATCAACGTCCGTGGAAAGTTAATGTTTGGTGTGGGATTATTGGAGATACCATTATCGGACCTTTCTTTATAAATGGCATCCAAAATGGCAGACAATACTCCAGATTTATACGACACAATCTTCCTGAACCTTCCTCTGAACCGGAGACTGGTCATGTGGTATCAGCATGACGGATGCCCTGCACATAACGCCTTACGAGCACGACGACTTCTGAACCGTAAGTTCCCTGGTAGGTGGACTGGACGAGGTGGCCCAGTTAGGTGGCCTGCCCGATCTCCGGACCTTACACCGCTGGATTATTTTCTTTGGGGAGCAGTGAAGGATGCTGTTTACCAACATGAACCAACAACACCAAAGGACATGAAGCAACGCATTATTGATGCTTGTACAGCCATCAAAGAGGAAACAGTAGCACGAAGTAGGGCATCCTTCATCCGCAGAATGACCTTATGTATGCAAGCCAATGGGCATCACTTCGAGCATGAGATGTGGACGCTATGTTTAGTATGTAGTGCTGGTATCACAGTGGAAGTTTCTACAAAGGGCCATTTTACCCAGTGATGTTAAGAAACATTTGTTTGCAACAATTTGTCATTTAACGCATTAGATAAACATAACATTGATAATTATGTGATAATAAAACTAATTGGTTAAACATGTCAACATTCATCTTCTATGTCCTACCTGAACTTCCCAAATCAAAACATTTTTACCTAAACAACGGTAAAACTTTTAGTCCACTTGTTCATTTCACTAAAACCATGAACATGAATTTTACTATTACGAATGAATGATTTACTGTCACTTGCGCTAGATCTAGAGTAAAATAAAGTTTTAACGTTGAGCTGCATTACTTTTTTAGTAACGGATTAACGATAAGCGAAGTTAACTTTGTGACTAACGTTGCGGTACACAGATATGTTACAGAACCGCATCACCCCTAGCCTATGGGATAAATACCTGCTGGAATGTACGACGTTAATGCAGGATGGCAGCAGACCGTATTATTCGTTTCGGACCCCTTGATAAGTATGGAAGTGTGATTACGCATGTCAATCACATCGCGATTGCGGGCAGCATGGGGTTCACGCCTGAGCCTCAGGACGTGCACTAGCAGCGCATGTCGGGTGTTTCAAGCGTCAACTTCGCGTCTCAATATCTCGGGATGTAATGGGAATATTGCGATGCAATCAACGCCATTGTGTATGTGCTTTGTCATGCTATGGATTGCTGAAGAAAAAATATAGGAGGTCCATTTAAAAAAAACATAAGTTTGTGTTAAAACACATATGCTTTCGTTTTAGAATGTTTCCAAATATGTACATTCATGGGCCCCAGCCCTACATTGATACCGGTGAAAATCGTTTTCCAATAGCTGTTATTGTTCCAGAGATATTTTGAGTGGATAAGATAGCTGGGACACCCTGTATATCCATGTCTGTTTCTGTGTAGTCTAATTGTATGTGTGGTGCATGCCATGATGAATGGTCGCGGGCATGGGTGTTGTTCTTAGCATAAGGTAGTTTAAGTAGTGTGTAAGTCTAGGGACCGATTACCTCAGCAGTTTGGTCCCTTAGGAATTCACACACATTTGTAGTGTATGTCATTGTTCGCGTATTGCCTGCAGAAGAAGACAGTGTGTTCTGGGGAACCTTTTTCCCTGCATGTGCATATAGGTGTCTGCCTCAGTCTCACGCGGTTTAAGTGCGTGGGTAAGCTCCGTGTCCGGGTAAGGAATGTACCATGCCGCGGCTATGATCGATATGTTTCATTCTCAACCGCTCCCTTACGCCAGGGAGGAAATCGTATAGTCTACGTCCCTTATCACTTACATCCCACTCACCTTGCCTTGCAACCAAACGCCAATTTTAAGGTGACGTATCGTCTCTATCGACACCAGTTATTATGTGTCTCCACATCTTTAACCAGTAGCTCACAGCTCTGTATTTGATCGTGATATCTATAGGGCATATTCCGAGCACCACGCACAGTGTATCCGCTGAGGTGCCGAAGGCTCCTGGTAGCCTAAGTAGGACACTTCTCCGTCCTCATCTTGCTTTGTTGGTGGCCAGGTTCAGTCTATGTGCCCACGTGCTGGCTGCGAAGCTGAGTACTGATTCTAAGAGCGCCCAGTGGTATGTCCGTATGACTGGTAGAGGTAATCTGTAATGTTTTGAATTTAGCCTCACAAGTTTGTGTAGTATTTTTTCTGCTTTGTCTGTTGTTAGCCTTATGTGTTCGTGGAAATTCAATTTTTCGTCTATGTATACCCCAAGATAGCGCCTAACATGTGCCTGTTTCATGTTTGTGTCCCCAATTTTAACAGAAGGATTCCTCTGGAGTGGTCCTTTCAGTAATGTGTATGTTGTTTTGTTTTCAGCTATCCTTATTTTATTGCTGTGACACCACTGTGTAATTGTTTGTAGCATTTCACTGGCTTTCTCTTCTAACTGGACTGTGTTGTTCGCAGTGTCTACAACTAATAGGTCATCTGCGTAGGCGACAATTCCTTCTGACCTGTCATCCCCACCCAGAAGTTGTAAGAGTGGTTCGATTGTTGTGTCCCAGAGGATGGGACCGCAGATCGACCCTTGAGGATAGCCTTTGGTAATTCTTTTAATTACTTTCCGGCTGTCCATCTGCCATTCGACTACTCGGTCTTTACAGTAGTCTAGAAAACTGTTGTAGACTGCGGTGCCTCCAAACATCTTAACCTGTGAAACATTGCAGGCCACCAGAGATTATCGAATGCTCCGGCAATGTCAGTCATTATTTCCATGGCGTGTTTCTGTGTTGTAGTTTTAACTAGGTGTAGTGCCTGGTTGAAGGCATCATTTTTTGATCTGTCAGTTCTGAAACCGAATTGGTGTTGCCTCATACCTCTGAGAGCTCTGGGTGTTTGCAAGAACTTACACAGTAGCTTCTCCTGAATCTTCGCTAGGGTGCTTATCAGGTATTTGGCCCGTTGAAAGGCATGTACTAAGGTCTGATAGGGTAGCTCCAGAAAATAGTCGGTAGTTGCTAACCGCAAGGTGGAACGAATATAATAAGTGAAAGTATCTAACCAAAATTTTATCCTTCTTTTTGTGAAAGTATCGTTGATAAGATAGTTCTAAATTAATTATTCAACAAACCTGCATCTGACTGCGTCTGTGAACTTGTTTCTTGCACTCCTCCATTTTGACAAAAATGCAACATGTATTTGACTCAGCAGTCAAGTTTAAGAGCAAATGCCGTTTTTGCAATGGCATTAAGATGGTACTGGAAAATTAACTTTTGGCCCTGATGTTTACTTGGTTCTTTCATTGGTGGGTAAATTTACTTTACTACTCATTTTCATATTCAATACAATGTTGATGTTAAACACAATGTTGATCTAAATATATATATTGTTAAAATTTTAAGTCATACACAAAACCTACCATTTCAAACATTTTTGTAGCACTAATCACTCTTACAAGAAATTTTACAAGACGCTTACTGCGTCAAACCTTGGACATACAGATCCTAACTCTAAACATTATCTAACAAAAACCAATTTGAAATGATTATGTATCTTCTCTCATTTATGTGCTAAAGTTTGGTAGGGGCAGCGACCTACCTTAATGCTGTCACCACATGTCTGCTTCTTCCGAGCACCTAGCTGCGATTCCTCCCTTAAAGCTGTCTGCACACGTCTGCTTCCTGTGGGCACCTACCTGCGACTCCTCGGTTTTTTTTACTGCGCGCGCCCGGCTCTCTTAACCATCAAAGATCCTCCTACTCAAAGATATTATACTCATTCCACCTTGCGGTAAGTCTATGGGTCTGAAGAATGCCTGTCCGCTGATTTATTAATAATGACAGCTTTGGAGGTTTTCCATAAAGTAGGTACCCTGACCAGGTGTGAGGCATCATTCAGTAACGTTGTTAGGAATGGGGTGATCTGCGGCGCTAGTTTCTTCAGTGTTTCCAAATGGATACCATCCGGTGCAGGTGCTTACTTGCTTTTGAGCTCTGAGATTGCTAGGGCAACCATTTCTTGCGCAAAAGGACAGGTGACAGTTGCAGTGTGGTATGGTGTGTGTAGGTTTTCTCATAGTGTTGTATGATATTGTGTGTCTGTATTGATAACGTCTTCAGGGAGCATTTTATACAGCAGAAACTCCGCTGTATTCCTCCATCCCCTCGTCATCGTGTTTATCCTGCCTTAGCGTTGCCAGAAGTAGTGGGGTTTTCATCTTCTCTGTCATTATTTTGTATGGTTCCCCCCATATATTTTGCTATGTTTGTGTTGTTATAAATAGCTCCCATTGTTGTCTACGCTTGTTGCATAGGGTCTGTCTGTATAAGTCTTGTTCATGCCTTGTGCTTCAAGTGTTGTGCGTCTGTCCCTATCTGCTATCGCTCTTTGATACTCGTATAATTTTTGTTAGCGTCTGGCATCTTGTTTGAGTCTCATGAGTTCGTTGGTGCAAAGTGTGGGTGAGCGTTTTGTGTTCTTTGCTGTCGGTATTGATGTGTTTTGTGCATGTTGTATTACCTGTGTTACCTTGTGTGCTCTATGACTGATACCTCCATTGACATTTTCTAGATCGTGTTATTGTATAATTTCCGTGACAGTATTTTGTTCCAGTGTGCTTTGTGCAACAAAAAGTGTCTGGTGTGTGATTTGGTCGGTGTGTTCTGAGTGTGAATTAGTGTGTATGTTATGACATTGTGATCACTACTGCTTATGTTGTCGTGTACAGTCCAGTTTATTACGTATGCCATTGCTGCATTATTTTCAAGCGTTAAGTTGATATCACTGCTCGTACCATCGAACCCTGCATATGTTTGTATAGGTCCTTCCGTGTGTTTCTTATATTAGGTAGGTGATTGTGCACCCTCTATCATCTCATCATATAGGACAGCAAGTTGCCTGAAACTCCAGCACAGAGTAAGCGGGAAGTATTGCGGTGGTGGGTATTCAGTGGCTGTGGCAGTTGGCGAAATGAGTGTCGTGCCTCCTGCGTGGGTTTCCCCTCCACTGCCTCCATCATAGCCGTCAGACTTAAAGTAGTTTTTGAACATACTTTAGTGTAAGACATGTTGTACACATACTTTAGAATAGCAGTGTGTGTGGAAATAGGACGTCGAACGACAGTGTAAACTATTTGATCAAAAGTATCCAGATGCCCCTGTGCTATGCGGAACTGACCAGTAGATGTCACACTAGGCAGACCCACCAGTACAAAAGGATGTGGGAAGTACTGTGTTGTCAATAGATAACCAGTGATAGCAGAATGGGTCACTCAGAAGAGCTCAGTGACCGCAAAAGAGTTCATTGTATTTCACCCGAGTAACAAATTTCTGCAGCTGTCGTCTGTTGGTGATGTGATTGTGAAGCGGAAACGCGAAGGAACACCCAAAGCTAAACCAAGACCGGGCAGACTTCATGTACTGATGGACAGCGATCGTCGTTCATTGTGGAGGATGATTGCAAAAGGTGCCACCAGCAGTTCAGCTAGCACAATGACTGAGCGTAGGCAATCAAAAAGAGTGGGGTACAGTGGTTCAGTAGCTCATCATAAGCCACACATATCTGTAGTCAGTGCAAAGAGCGCTTGAGATGCTGTGAAGAGAGACGCCAGTGTATAGTGGATAACTGGAAACGAGTTGCTTGTATTGATAATCACACTGTACTATTTTGCAGTCTGTCTCTGAGCACTATAGGACTTAACATCTGAGGTCATCAGTCCCCTAGAACTTAGAACTACTTAAACCTAACTAACCTAAGGACATCAACACATCCATGCCCGTAGCGGTCTCGCGGTTCCAGACTGAAGCGCCTAGAATCGCTCGGCCACTCCGCGTGGCTATTTTGCAGTCTGATGGAAGGGCTTACGTTTGAATAATTCCTGGAGACATTACCTACCATAATGTATTTAGCCAACAAGAGGAGGTAATGATACGGTTGTTGTTGTTGTTGTGGTCTTCAGTCCTGAGACTGGTTTGATGCAGCTCTCCATGCTACTCTATCCTGTGCAAGCTACTTCATCTCCCAGTACGTACTGCAGCCTACATCCTTCAGAATCTGCTTAGTGTATTCATCTCTGGGTCTCCCTCTACGATTTTTACCCTCCACGCTGCCCTCCAATACTAAACCAGTGATCCCTTGATGCCTCAGAATATGTCCCACCAACCGATCCCTTCTTCTAGTCAAATTGTGCCACAAACTCCTATTCTCCCCAATCCTATTCAATACCTCCTCATTAGTTATATGATCTACTCATCTAATCTTCAGCATTCTTCTGTAGCACCGCATTTCGAAAGCTTCTATTCTTTTCTTGTCAACTGTTTATCGTCCATGTTTCACTTCCCCACATGGCTACACTCCATACAAATACTTTCAGAAACGACTTCCTGACACTTAAATCTATACTCGATGTTAACAAATTTCTCTTCTTCAGAAACGCTTTCGTTGCCATTGCCAGTCTACATTTTATATCATCTCTACTTCTACCATCATCAGTTATTTTGCTTCCCAAATAGCAAAACTGTTTTTCTACTTTCAGCGTCTCATTTCCTAATCTAATTCCCTCTGCATCGCCCGCCTTAATTTGACTACATTCCACTATCCTCGTTTTGCTTTTGTTGATGTTCATCTTATACCCTCCTTTCAAGACACTATCCATTCCATTCAACTGCTCTTCTAAGTCCTTTGCTGTCTCTGACAGAATTACAATGTCATCGGCGAACCTCAAAGTTTTTATTTCTTCTCCATGGATTTTATACCTCCTCCGAATTTTTCTTTTGTTTCTTTAACTGCTTGCTCAATATATATATTGAATAACATTAGAGACTACTACCCTGTCTCACTCCCTTCCCAACAACTGCTTCCCTTTCGTGCCCCTCGACTCTTAGACCTGCCATCTGGTTTCTGTACAAATTGTAAATAGCCTTTCGCACCCTGTATTTACCCCTGCCACCTTTAGAATTTGAAAGAGAGTATTCCAGTCAACATTGTCAAAAGCTCTCTCTAAGTCTAGAAATGCTATAAACGTAGGTTTGCCTTTTCTTAATCTAGCTTCTAAAATAAGTCGTAGGGTCAGTACTGCCTCACGTGTTCCAATATTTCTACGAAATCCAAACTGATCTTCCGCGAGGTCGGCTTCTACCAGTTTTTCCATTCGTCTGTAAAGAAATCGCGTTAGTGTTTTGCAGCCGTGACCTATTAAACTGATAGTTCGGTAATTTTCACATCTGTCAACGCCTGCTTTCTTTCGGATTTGAATTATTATATTCTTCTTGAAGTCTGAGGTTATTTCGCCTGTCTCATACATTTTGCTCACCAGATGGTAGAGTTTTGTCAGGACTGGCTCTCGCAAGGCTGTCAGTAGTTCTAATGGAATAATGTCTACACCCGAGGCCTTGTTTTGACAGGTCTTTCAGTGCTCTGTCAAACTCTTCACACAGTATCATATCTCCCATTTCATCTTCATCTACATCCACTTCCATTTCCATAATATTGCCCTGAGACACATCGCCCTTGTATAGACACTCGATATACTCCTTCCACCTTTCTACTTTCCCTTCTTTGCTTAGTACTGGGTTTCCAGCTGAGCTCTTGATATTCATGCAAGTGGTTCTCTTTTCTCCAAAGGTCTCTTTAATTTTCCAGTAGGCAGTATCTGTCTTACCCCTAGTGAGATAAGCCTCTGCATCCTTACATTTGTACTCTACCCATGCCTGCTTAGCCATTTTGCACTTCTTGTCGATCTCACTTTTGAGACGTTTGTATTCCTTTTCACCTGCTTCATTTAATGCACTTTTATATTTTCTTCTTTCATCAATTATATTCAATATTTCTTCTGTTACCCAAGGATTTCTACTAGCCCTCGTCTTTTTACCTACTTGATCCTCTGCTGCCTTCACTACTTCATCCCTCAAAGCTACCCATTCTTCTTCTACTGTATTTCTTTCCCCCATTATTCTCAATTGTTCCCTTGTGCTTTCCCTGAAACTCTGTACAACCTCTGGTTTAGTCAGTTTATCCAGGTCCCATCTCCTTAAATTCCCACCATTTTGCAGTTTCTTCAGTTTTAATCTACAGTTCATAACCAATAGATTGTGGTCAGAGTCTACATCTGCCCCTGGAAATGCCGTACAATTTAAAATTTGGTTCCTGAATCTCTGTCAGTATCTCCAGGCTTCTTCTGTGTATACAATCTTCTTTTATGATTCTTAAACCAAGTGTTAGCTATGATTAAGTTATGCTCTGTGAAAAATTCTACCAGGCGGCTTCCTCTTACATTTCTTCCCCCAATCCATATTCACCTACTACGATTCCTTCTCTTCCTTTTCCGGCCGGCCGAAGTGGCCGTGCGGTTAAAGGCGCTGCAGTCTGGAACCGCAAGACCGCTACGGTCGCAGGTTCGAATCCTGCCTCGGGCATGGATGTTTGTGATGTCCTTAGGTTAGTTAGGTTTAACTAGTTCTAAGTTATAGGGGACTAATGACCTCAGCAGTTGAGTCCCATAGTGCTCAGAGCCATTTTCTTCCTTTTCCAGTCACCCATGACTATTTAATTTTTTCGTCTCCCTTCACTATCTGAATAATTTCTTTTAGCTCATCATACATTTCTTCAATTTCTTCTTCATCTGCAGAGGTAGTTGGCATATAAACTTCTACTACTGTAGTAGGCGTGGGCTTCGTGTCTATCTTGGCCATGTCTATCTTGGCCACGATAATGTGTTCACTATGCTGTTTGTAGTAGCTTACCCGCATTCCTAGTTTGTATTCATTATTACGCCTACTCCTGCATTACCCCTATTTGATTTTGTATTTATAACCATGTATTCACCTGACCAAAAGTCTTGTTCCTCCTGCCACCGAACTTCACTAATTCCCACTATATCTAACTTAAAACTATCCATTTCTCTTTTTAAATTTTCTAACCTATCTGCCCGATTAAGGGATCTGACATTCCACGCTCCGATCCGTAGAACTCCAGTTTTCTTTCTCCTGATGACAACGTCCTCCTGAGTAGTCCCCACCCGGAGATCCGAATGGGGGACTATTATACCTCCGGAATATTTTACCCAAGAGGACGCCATCATCATTTAAGCATACAGTAAAGCTGAATGCCCTCGGGAGAAATTACGGCTGTAGTTTCCCCTCGCTTTCAGCCATTCGCAGTACCAGCACAGTAAGGCCGTTTTGGTTAGTGTTACAAGGTCAGATCAGTCAATCATCCAAACTGTTGCCCCTGCAACTACTGAAAAGGCTGCTGCCCCTCTTCAGGAACCACATGTTTGTCTGGCCTCTCAAGAGACACCCTTCCGTTGTGGTTGCACCTACGGCACGGCTATTTGTATCGCTGAGGCACGCAAGCCGCCCCACCAACGGCAAGGTCTATGGTTCTTGGGGGGAAGTGATACGGTATGAGTGTATTTTCCGTGGTTAGGGAGCGGGCCGCTTATTGCGCTTAAGAAAACGCTAAATGCGGAATGATATGGGACATTTTACCATATTGTGTGCTACGTGCAGTTCAAGAACAATCCGGAGGCGATGATTAATTGTGTCAGTATGACAATGCATCCTGTCCATAAAACAATATCTGTGACGCAAGAGTTTGTGTATAGTAACAGTCCTGAAGTGGACTCCCACTTTCAATTTACGTTACATTATCATAGCTGCGGATCCCGCGTGATATCTGTTCTTTCAGATATGTCAGACGCCACGCATTCATATAACAGATATCCAACTTGGATCATTCACTGAGACATTCACAAATGACATTTTACAATATGCTGTACTGTCATCGTACTCTCCTCTTTTACGTAGTTTATGAAGACGTTCAGTTTCTTTTTACATTCTATGATAAAAATCAGGACATAATACCCCATTATACTGTGTTCTGTCAGTGATCAAGGCCGTCACTGTTTCAACTTTCGTTCTGTGTTCTCCATCGACCACAAAGATTTCACTGAGGAAACTAAACATTCCAAAGCAGCACTTGCCCCAGAAACTGCAAGACAAAACTCCGCCAAATGAATCACTTTATTCATATTAATGTTTGTACTGTCGAAATTGGCAAACATTTTAAACAACTTTTCATAAACATTTTCATTGTCACTTCCGTCTCTTTTCGTCAGGTTCTATTAACTTGAAAATTTTCAAACAATTCTTCTTTGTCAACAGAAAAATTTCTTCGGAGAGCCGATTAATCGGTGGGACAGAAAACTTGTACAGTTGTTTTCCAACCTTCTATGTCCGAGCCCGCATCTCGTGGTCATGCGGTAGCGTTCTCGCTTCCCACGCCCGGGTTCCCGGGTTCGATTCCCGGCGGGGTCAGGGATTTTCTCTGCCTCGTGATGGCTGGGTGTTGTGTGCTGTCCTTAGGTTAGTTAGGTTTAAGTAGTTCTAAGTTCTCGGGGACTTATGACCACAGCAGTTGAGTCCCATAGTGCTCAGAGCCATTTGAACCATTTGAGCCTTCTATGTCCGAGGTCCTCTCTCTTGGTATCTCATTCTTATTGCTTTCTTGGTTCTTGTACACACTGTTTATTGCCCGTCTTTCCCTGTGGCTTACAAATATTTTTCCAAGAATTTCTAGCCTCTTGCATCATTTTATGAGAGCGAAATGTTATCTTGCTCCAAAAATCTTAAGAAAATGTCGTAATCCGTCGTAAGTATTGTCTCCATTATCAAGCGCAACACTGTTATGCCTCTGTCATGCCTTTACTTTTGCTAAAGCCAAAATGACTCGATCCTCAGTTTTCTCTTCTGTATATTATTCTTGCCAGTAACGTTAATGTTTGAACTTTTAAGCTAACTGTGCAATATTTCCCGAATTTATATGTCTTCGCTATCTTTGGGACTGTGTGGATGATTTCCTTCCGGAAGTCCGATGGTCTCCAGTCTAATAGATCATGCACACTAACTTCACTTACCCCAATGATCTTAACTTTACGGAAGATTATAAAGTAAGCCTTAGTACTCATAGATCAAAGCCATTATGTATAACTATGTTGTATGCCATTGTTGGCTCGGATTCAGCCGCCTTTCGGGAAGGAACTTCTTCCTCCGTGCACGAAGGCCCTTTTCCTCGGGCATAATTGAAAGTTATGCCGTGATGCGGTATGAGTGTATTTTCCGTGGTTATGGAGTGGGCCGTTTATTTGTAGAGTGTAGGTGAGTGTAATGGACGCGTGTATAGTGTAGTGTTATGTTTGTGTTGCATGATGAGAGAAGGGAGAGGGTGAAACGCGGTGCCGGTACATAGCCGGGTCCTCTCGAACAGCACGACGGGTGCCGCCAAGCTTAACGTTCGCATCCGACTGACAGAACACCATCAACAGCGTTGCAAGACCTTTCGTCAGTCACATCATGCGACAGTGTGCACACGTTTGAAATTAAATTCATGACACTAGCTCAATGTCCGGCGATCAGGAACCTTCTCTTCTCTTCTGCTCTTGGCGGCCTAATACTTAAAGTGAAAATTTCATCCACCACTAGAATTCGAACTAAGTTACTTCCAACTCGCGTGCCACCGCACAGATGTGCATTAGTGGCCTCTGCTACGCATATGGGATACAGAATTTACTGTCTTAAATTAACCATGCTACGTTTGTTAATATTTAATCACGAAGTTTGGTATTAGAAAAGATAGGAAGACCGGGTTGTAACGTACACTCAACGACGAAATTTGAGGTGGAGAACAAGCCCAGATTGATAAAGGGTGAGGAATGAAATTGGTCGTATCCTTTTTAAGGAAATTAAGCGATATAGGAAAACCATGGGAAACCGAAATTTGCGCTGCTGTTTGGTGATTTGGACTAAGCTACTACTATCTCAGAAATCTAGAGAAATTCTGACAGTGAATGATACGTCCCTAGTCTGGGCTACATCTCTAGACACTCTAGACACTCAAATGCAAAGGAATGAAATTGCTATTGGACTTTAAATCGCCACACTTGAAGCATGACTTCTCCAGACAATAATGATCATAACTTAAGAAAATGGAAAACTGTAGAAAAATTCTCGTCCCACAGGAAAATACCACCCACCTCGAAGCCTCCGCCAGACTTCCCCATCATATTCCTGAAACAGCGGATTCTGAGCGATTTGCAATAAAATGTTTGACGTCTCGTTCTCTCTGTGAATCAGCTCACCATTAGGCAATGACAGCCTCTTAACTCAGAAAACAATAAGTTCATTGGTTTTGTCATCATAACTATTAACTTATTTTCTTAGGAAAATGCTGTCTCCTGGTAAGATTTCTACTAATCGTACCTCGCAGGCTAACGATTCGCTACGAGACATTAACTGTACAAGGCAGAAATGCAAACACTAAAAGATGCTGCGGAAATTAGGAAGTTAAAAAGGAGGTGTCAAATGGATAAAGGCAGTTATTAACGAGAAAGTGAGATTTTCAAGCAAACCGTCGATGGAACATGCAATACAAAATCCTCACAAAACTCCTGAGAAATATCTTCGATAGGTTGTCAGAAGATACAAAAAAATGTAGTAATAACAACAATAGGTGTAACAGTACGGAACCAACGCTGCTATCAATGATTTTGTTTCATTGCTGTAGATTATACAGTAACAAAAGACATTTTACAACTCTGTGACCATCTTCAGGCTATCTTCAAGGCAAATATGCTTTGTTAACAGTTCCTAATTATAACTAATAACAATTTTGTTTGATTGTGTGTCAGTACTTACATCCATATTGCATCGTCGCACTGCAGCTGTCTTGTAATCTTATTGCTGCACAACAATTGCAGCCTACTTTATTTGTTAACCTTTTAATATAATTTGCACTTATGACTGCTGTTGTTGGGAAATGTCAGCTTACATCTATTATCGGTGGTACTTACTGTTGTAGTTTTGACAGCTAATCCAGCGATATTGTATGCATACAATATGTTTGTTTATTGTCAATATATCCTAATGGTCCATGGTGCAGTAGTACAATCTTTATCATATTTCCGTAATGTATGTATTTTTGTTTTAATTTTGTTTCAATTATCCGGAAACGAAATGTATGATTTTAATAAAGTAATCTATATAATTTTTGTTTCACGCCCGATTGTTCTTTTATTATTTTATCAGGGTCTATCTGTGAGTGTATACAGATTTCGATTTGTTCCACGACGTTCATTTTAAATCTCTTTCGTGTTGTATGTAAGATTTTCTTTGCGTTTTTTAATGTAATCAACCTGATTCTTTTCTGTTTTCAGGTGGCTGGAGAATGTGGATTGGTTTGTGTCGCCATTTTTTGAGTTTCATCTGTACCTAATTTCGAAGATTCTGCCTGTTTGTCCAACACAGACTTCTCACAGTCTTTACATTTAATTTTATATATGCCTGGTGGTGTGTGTAGTGGTGGTTCTGCTTTATCACAGTCGGTTAGAATTTTGTGGTTTTGTCCAATTCTGTACGAAATTTAACTGTTTTTTAGTAATGCGTTCATTTCGGTAGATGTATGTCCTATGTGTGTTTGCGGTATATATCTGAACTTTTGTTTTTTGGAAGGTTCTTTCGTTAGTTTTACGTCGTTAAGGATTTTAATGGGTTTAAGTTTGTTGTGCTTTTAGTATAGTTTTCGACTATTCTCGGATCGAGGTAATTTTGTTGAGCTACATAGGTTGAGACTACCTATCCTTTTTCTATGGCTGTATATTCTAAAGTTAGATTTATTAGTATGTTGATCACTGTGTTTAAATAATATCAGTATGCTTTTTGGTGGCAAGAGATTTCATTAATAATATCTTCTGATGATGTATGTTATATGTAATTTCAGATTTTTGCTCGTAGTTACTATTTTAGATTGTTAGGTCCAAAATACTTATAGTCTTATTGGTTACAAGTTCTATTGTGAATTCGATTTTAGTGTGTAGTTCATTCAGCGTTTATGTGACTTGTAAGTCGTTCATGAATCCATGTATTAGTAGCAGAGTATCGTCTACCTACCATAAATAGTACTATGATTTTCTTTATTAGTGGGTTAGTTGGATTAAAGAATTTTAGCTAAAGTGTTTAGGAAGTTGTCAGCTACACGCAACCAAAACAAAATAGGAAATAGCGACAAACCTCATAGCAACAACTAAATTGGCTATTGACATAGCTAAATTATCCATTCGCCAACAGAACGAAATGGTGGTACAGGCATAACTTACAACACTTACATAAAATGCTGAATGAACTACACACTAAAATCAAATTCAGCTTGGAAACCGAAAAATAAAATTATTAATATTTTGGACCAGACAATCAAAAACAGTAACAATGAGCGAAAATTTGATACATACAGAAAACACACAACGTCAGACAACATTGTTAACGCAAGCTCTTGCCCCCTGAAAACATACAAATATGTATATTTTAACACAATGATTAGCAGAGTAACAAACCTAACTTAAGAATATACAGCCATACATAAAGGATAGGTAGTCCTAACTTATGCAGCTCAACAAAATGACCTCGAACCGTGCATAGTGAAAAACTATACAAAAACGCCGTACACCTATACCCATTAAGATCCTTAACGACTTAAAACAAACAAAAGGAACTCTTAAAAAACAGAAGTTCAAATACGTATCGCAATCACACATAGGACATACATCCAGCGAACTGAACACCTTACTGAAAAAGACAGAAGTTAAATTCTGTACAGAGCGGGACAAAACCTCAAAATACTGACTGATTCTCATAAAGCAAAATCACCACTACATACACCACCAGGAATATATAAAATTAAATTTAAGGACTGTGAGATGTCTGTACAGGACGAACAGGCAGAAAATTTGAAATTAGGTACTCAGAACACGCAACGAATGGCGACACAAACCAATGCACATTCTTCAGCCGCCGGGAAACAGAAAAGAATCGGCTGATCACATAAAAAATCGCAAAGACAATCTTACATACATCACCAAAGGGACTTAAAATGAACGTTTTGGAAGAAATCGAAATTTGTGTATACTTACGGACAGGCAGTGATAAAACGTTCAATGATCAAACGGACGTGAAACATAAAATAATTAGATTACTTTATTAAAGTCATACAGCTCGATTCTGGACATTACGTAAACATAACAAAGATTATAATACTGCACCATGGATCATTAAGATACATAGACTAATAACGAAAGAAATTGTAGCCATACAGCATCGCTGGACAAGCTGTCAAAAATGTTCAAAAAAATCGAATGTGTGTGAAATCATATGGGATTTAACTACTAAGGTCATCAGTCCCTAAGCTTACACACTATTTAACCTAAATCATCCTTAGAACAAACACACACACCCAAGGCCGAGGGAGGTCTCGAACCTCCGCCGGGACCAGCCACACAATCCATGACTGCAGCGCCCGAGACCGCTCGGCTAATCCCGCGCGGCTACTACAGTATATACCGTCGATTATATACATAAGCTGACATTGCCCAACAACAACAGTCATAGGAGAAAATCATATTAAATGATTAACAAATAAATTAGGCTTCAATTGTTGTGCAGCAATATGATTATAAGACAGCGAAAGCGCCATCATGCACTATGGATGTAAGAACACACAATCAATCAAAATTGTTAATGTTATTAGTAGTAATTTTGCCTGCAGATAGCCTTACGATGGTCATAGAGCTGGACAAGGTCTTTTGCCACTACATAATCTACAGCGATAAACTACCATAAATTGTAGCAGCATTCTGGTTAAATACTTTTGTTACAATGTCATTACGAGACATCAACGATGCTGCGGGCTCGAGAGAAAATAAAAACAATAGAAACTTGATGTACCCAGCAGAGAAACTTATAATGGGTAGATACCACTTTCGATACTTAATGTGGACGATAGCGCAGCAATTAATAGTAGAAACAAAACTGCCCAAGTATTGCAAGCATGAAATTAGAATTATATTAATACATTCAGCTGCTAACGGGCGTTGATATATAGCAACGGGGACAGGTGAAAATGTGTGCCCCCACCGGGACTCGAACCCGGGATCTCCTGCTTACATGGCAGACGTTCTGTCCATCTGAGCCACCGAGGGCACACAGGACAGCGCGACTGCAGGGATTATCTCGCGCACGCCTCCCACGAGACCTACATTCTCACCTTGTTCGTCCACACACTACTTTCGTAGTGTCCCACCCCAACACACTCATTACTCGTGGAAGACATTCTTACGAAGTCCCGTAAGAGTTCGGGGAACAGGTGTGCATTCACACAGAAGAAGAAGGTAATGGCCGGTGTTGCCAGAACTATATACTTACATGGATATGGTGTCTGTTCTTTCTGACACCATATCCATATACGTATTACAAGCGTTTCGCAAATGCAGTTCAAGAGATGAATAGAGAACACATATAAGATGGATATAACATGGCGGAAGCATAACAGCTAAGGGATGAAAGCGTGAAGAAAACACCTGGTGCTGATGGTGCATCAACATTAAGAGCTAAGTCTAGGATGAAATAAATAAAAAAAAGAGAAAGAATACAAACGGAAATTGTAAATTTATACACAGAATGTCACGGCGTGAGGAACTTCCTCAAAAGTGGAACTATGTTTATGTCCTTCTACTTATTATAAAATATGACAGATAAAATGTAGAATAGACATATAAGACATCTCCCTATAACATATAAAATGTTCGATAGTGTTATCTTCAACCGGAGCGAAGAATGAGCTCTCCAATTAAATGCTGATCTGTGAGTACTTTACAAGGCGTGAACGAAAGTATGGAAGAGGACAGAAAGTGTAAATGAACGTTGATTTACAGATTTTTAAACACATTTGATTTAGTTTCAATGAAATTTGAATTAATATATCTTGAGGAACAAGTAACTGAAGAATGAGATTGTTCAAATGGCCCTAAGCACTATGGTACTTAACATCTGAGGTCATCTGTCCCCTAGACTTAGAACTACTTAAACCTAACTAACCTAAGGACATCACACACATCCATGCGCCAGGCAGGATCAGAACCTGCAAACGTAGCAGTAGCGCTGTTCCGGAATGAAGCGCCTAGAACCGCTCGGTCACAGCGGCCGGCAACAAGTAACTGAATGAATCTATATTAGTAAAGTGATAAATATGTACAGGAGTTGGATAAAAATACGGAAAGACCAAAAACACGACACGTTACCATTCCTAAGACGTTGTAAGAAATCCGTTGGCTCTAAAGTAAGCTTCCATTCTTTTCAAATCGGATAAATACATGTCCTGTGTGGTTTTAGAGGAAATATCATACCAATCTTCCTACATTATAGTGGCAAATTCAGGTAACGGCAATGGAGACGCATTGTGATCACGTAGCCTTCTGTCCAAACTAGAGTACAAAGGTACAAGAATATTGTGATCTTGAGGCTGTGGTGGCCAGGGGAGACGCACCAATTTATCCTCGTGCTCATAAAACCCGTCGTAGATGTTGTTACCTATGCGAAGAGGGATCCGGTCGCCTTGGAACACAGCAATACCATTCGGAAACAAACATTGTACCTTGGATTGGACCTGCAACCAAAATGGTCACGTAATCCTTGGCCGTAATGCCATCTTGCAGAGTAGCCATGGGGCCCATGGAATACCGAGATATGGCTGCCCAAATCATTGCCGAACTTATGCTGTGTGTAACTCTCGGGGCATAAACTCGACCAGAATTTGGAAACAATGTGAAACTAGACTTATACGACAAAATGACTTTCTTCCATTGCTTCATAGTGCAGGTATTATGGATTCAGCATTACGCTTCCCTGTTACGGACATTTGCATTACTGATCAGTGTTTTAGAACCACAACTCGCCCTTGAATTCCCTGCTTATGGATCTGCGTTGACGTTGTTTTGGTGCTGACAAAGTTCCCGAGTACGACACTCAGTTCTGCAGTGACTTTTGCAGCTGTCGTCCTCTTATCTTTCGTCACTATCCTCTTCAATGACCGTGTGTCACGATCACTCAACACACACTTTCGTCCGCGTTGTGCTGTAGCGGGTGATGTTTTCCGCTTACACTGCATGCGGTATAAATCTTCGCTACGGTGCCTCCAGAAGCACCAAACATTTCGGCTAACTTGTTCACGGAAGCATCGAAAATACGAGCACCAACCACTTGCCCATTTTAGAACTCACTTACTTCCGACGAAATGCACTCACAACTACAAAGAACAGAGTTCTGACCACGACTGACACTTGGAATATTTTGAGGACACTGCATACGTGCCGGCAGTGGTCAAATCCAACAGCGCAACCTCCCGACTTGTCCAGCAACTGCATTTATGTTCAAGCATGCATTTCTCGCTGTGTTTCGATATTTTAGCCAACCATGTGTGACACTGCCTCAAGGCATTAATCAAGGTAGTAGGAAATTCAGATTTGAAACAGGATTAAGGGAAAGAGATGAGGAAGCTTCAAAACTGTTCTCAGCTGCTCTATCCGAAATTTTTATCGTGCGCCGAAAAAACAAAGACATGATACATGTTAAAGGAATGTAGCTGGCCCACATCCGTTTTTCAAATGATATTGCGCTTTTTGTATCTAATGTATAAGAATATCAACAATAAACTGTTTTAGAGGTAGGTTGGAAAATCATTTACACTCCTGGAAATGGAAAAAAGAACACATTGACACCGGTGTGTCAGACCCACCATACTTGCTCCGGACACTGCGAGAGGGCTGTACAAGCAATGATCACACGCACGGCACAGCGGACACACCAGGAACCGCGGTGTTGGCCGTCGAATGGCGCTAGCTGCGCAGCATTTGTGCACCGCCGCCGTCAGTGTCAGCCAGTTTGTCGTGGCGTACGGAGCTCCATCGCAGTCTTTAACACTGGTAGCATGCCGCGACAGCGTGGACGTGAACCGTATGTGCAGTTGACGGACTTTGAGCGAGGGCGTATAGTGGGCATGCGGGAGGCCGGGTGGACGTACGGCCGAATTGCTCAACACGTGGGGCGTGAGGTCTCCACAGTACATCGATGTTGTCGCCAGTGGTCGGCGGAAGGTGCACGTGCCCGTCGACCTGGGACCGGACCGCAGCGACGCACGGACGCACGCCAAGACCGTAGGATCCTACGCAGTGCCGTAGGGGACCGCACCGCCACTTCCCAGCAAATTAGGGACACTGTTGCTCCTGGGGTATCGGCGAGGACCATTCGCAACCGTCTCCATGAAGCTGGGCTACGGTCCCGCACACCGTTAGGCCGTCTTCCGCTCACGCCCAAACATCGTGCAGCCCGCCTCCAGTGGTGTCGCGACAGGCGTGAATGGAGGGACGAATGGAGACGTGTCGTCTTCAGCGATGAGAGTCGCTTCTGCCTTGGTGCCAATGATGGTCGTATGCGTGTTTGGCGCCGTGCAGGTGAGCGCCACAATCAGGACTGCATACGACCGAGGCACACAGGGCCAACACCCGGCATCATGGTGTGGGGAGCGATCTCCTACACTGGCCGTACACCACTGGTGATCGTCGAGGGGACACTGAATAGTGCACGGTACATCCAAACCGTCATCGAACCCATCGTTCTACCATTCCTAGACCGGCAAGGGAACTTGCTGTTCCAACAGGACAATGCACGTCCGCATGTATCCCGTGCCACCCAACGTGCTCTAGAAGGTGTAAGTCAACTACCATGGCCAGCAAGATCTCCGGATCTGTCCCCCATTGAGCATGTTTGGGACTGGATGAAGCGTCGTCTCACGCGGTCTGCACGTCCAGCACGAACGCTGGTCCAACTGAGGCGCCAGTGGAAATGGCATGGCAAGCCGTTCCACAGGACTACATCCAGCATCTCTACGATCGTCTCCATGGGAGAATAGCAGCCTGCATTGCTGCGAAAGGTGGATATACACTGTACTAGTGCCGACATTGTGCATGCTCTGTTGCCTGTGTGTATGTGCCTGTGGTTCTGTCAGTGTGATCATGTGATGTATCTGACCCCAGGAATGTGTCAATAAAGTTTCCCCTTCCTGGGACAATGAATTCACGGTGTTCTTATTTCAATTTCCAGGAGTGTATATTAAGGCTAAAATATCGCACTGTAAAAGAAATATACATGTTATGAACAAAGTAAAAAACTTTTGATGACTTTTTGTATTTACAGCAGTTGAAGATCATGATTGGATGTACAGAAACTAAAGTAAATTCAATAGGATTTTCGAAATTAAATTTCCTATATGCCTGAAAAGAAAAATATACATTTGGTGGTTATGTGCGCTTTAGTGTGATATCAACTTCAACTATGAAAACCACTTGTAAAGAAAGGGTAAATCAACCATGAAGACGTACATGCTAAGAATTCCTTCGGGAAACGGAAAACTAACAAACCAATCAGGAAAAATATAAGAGTCGAGGCAGTTAAGACTGCCATGAAACTTAAATGGAGGGGGCAAGTCATGTAGTCAGGTGAAGAGATGTCCGCCCCCCCCCCTCCCCCTCATGTTCTTAGCTGAATTCCAAGAGATAAGAAAGTCATAGACGATGACGTAGTGGAAAGTCGGTAGGTGACGTTACAACACATGCAGGAGCGAAATGATGAAGCCAGTAACGGGTGCAGAAGCGTAGACATCTTAGGTGTTTGACGACCTTTCACGTCCCTTGTCACTGTGTTTTGGCACCGTAAAAGCTTACAAGTGATTCATATTATTGAACAAACCATAAGAGTACGGTGAAAACTTCATAAATCTACGAATAGCAATTTAAAATTGGTGACGTGAAACATTGAGTTCTGGCGTAGATTTTCCGCGCAACAGTTCACATTCACACTCCGTCAGGGAAATTTGATGACCACTGCTCTTGAGGTAACGATATAATTTTTACATGCAACGTAGTGAGGGCGGCTCATACGATTTACATAGATGGTCCTGTACAACAGCCACTTTTAATGTATTCTTTTTCGTGCTAGCTTCATAACAAGTGATCTTTGTCATACTTGAGAATGAGAGGCAAATGTATGGTGTAATGGGGACTCTTTGCAGTTATTTTATGTCACATTTCCAAATAATACGAACAACGTGACGCACTTTAGAGTCCATCATCATGACGAATCATGTCCTGTTCCATATGTCTGTTTTAAAGGTTTGAGAAAGGCGAATGTGTACATTTTAAACAATGATAATATTCAACTAGGCAAGTTTCCTAACGTCAAATCAATTATTAGATAGCCAACAGTTGCGTAAACTAATGCATAATATTTTCACAGTTTAGTAATCCTTTATCTTTTTAAAGGTCAGATATTACATTGTAGATAGGAGAGATTCTTCCAACGTATTGTACATTTTATTATAAAAAATAATACATTTTTATTGATTTTTTACCGATATTTGGTATCCAGATAATAAGCGCTTACAACTGCGAATATTTTACACACATCAATCATTTTGTCTGGGGTTACAGAACAAAATATTTCATTCGAATATCATGTAAATTGATAGAGAATTTGAATTAAAACTGCAAGCACTGTTAACATAATGGGTTGACGAGACAAAATAATATTGCTATGGCTGTGAATAATTGTCTTACCAGTAAAACTTACAGGTGCGAATAAAGCAATCAGTCAAGGTGTCAGATGTGAAGCCGCTTCGTAGTTTCACAAAGAAACAATATCTTCTCGCATCTTTAAAGTTTATAGCTTTATAAAGTCTGAGAAGCCACAAATTAGACTCTCGTGTAATATTTTTAAAAAACCAGGGCGTTGCTACATTAATTACACCCATATGGAGGGTGCGTAGCAAATGTCTGAGTAAAGGAATAAAGCAATGTATTTCCTTATTCCGAGGTGGCTGAAAGTTAAAGGGATAGTAATTTAATGTTGTTGTTGTAGTAAATCTGTTTGACACCAGTTAACTCTTATTGTGGTAACAGAAAGGCGCAACTGTGGTGTGAGATGTTACAGGTGAGAACTAAATGTTCTGTGTGTATATTATCACGGTGTATTGTTCTTACACTAGTTAGTCATTTAACAAAGTAATAAGTCCCAGATTTTGTGCAAACTATTTTCTTTCTTTCGTCTCACAGACGTAGAAGAAAGGAATCATCGTTTTACGTGATTGTTCCTGGAAAGCACAATCGGTTCATGTTTATAAGTGTGTTCTTCTAGAGATCATTATCAACCATGGTTTCTTAAGAAAATTTTAGGAACAGCCGATATTCAGTGAACTCTAAACGATTAGGGTCAAATATGCACAGACGGTGGAGGACGAACACCTGAGCCCTTTGAAATTAGGAACCAATCTTCAGAAATGAGATCCTCAGGCGGTATGAAGTCTGTAATGACCAATGTTTTTGTGTTGTCCGTTTGAACTGCTTATGTTTCATAATAAATAACTACCATTGCTTCACACTGATGGTACCATCTTGAATAATCGTCTCTGAAGTGTTCATGAGTGGAATTACCACTGGTTATGCTTCAAGGCTGCAGATGGAAGATGGAACATTATCTTTACAAGAACTTGCAAGAATATTCATTAAAGCATGGTGCGGCATGATGCAGCACCTGGAAAGCAGTATCTAGTGGTTAGAGAAACACTTAGTAGCAGGCACCGTCCTTCAAGGTGCATGTATAACACCATCTGAGCTACTTTCAAGAAATTTTCTAGTCTCCACGGTTGGTTCACATTCCCAGGGCACAGGAACCTAAGAGTTTGCCGAGTGCTTTGGGACATATAATACCGAAAGTGTTTCATGTGTAGATTACACTCGACGCAGTCCAAGGTGCCTGTATTCTGGAAATTTTCAATGAACGTCACCGTCTGTGGAAACAAGAAAATTTTGTAACAGCAGCTGAGGTGGCGTTCTACATAATCCTTAATGTATTAACAACTATGACAACTCAATGAAGAATATACATAATGTTAATTTGAGGGGTGGTTCTAGCTGGACGAAATTTCTGGACATAGTTACTAACTTGAGAGAGCTGACCAAGCCTATCGAGAAAGAAATGTCCGAAAAGTAGATTTTGAAGAAATGGTGTGATATCGTGTGGGAGATGATCAATAAAGACCTGTAAACTTAGGGGTAAATTGTAATCTTGGAAGAGTGCAAGTATGCAGCATGTATTACGCTCCTGTAATGAACAACGTGTGCTAGCAATGGGATCGAATGATTTTGAACCCAGAGTGCAGTACCGTCAATGGTTTATACTGTAATGCAAACATCGAGATAGGCGCTCGTCACTTTAGAGAGCCCCTAAAAGGTTAGTTTGTTGTTCTAAGATGTTCGTAGTCGATAGTAATACGAATCGAAGTATTCTGATCTATTAGTTTAAATCTGTGGTAGAGTAAAGTCCTGAATCTGACGGTTTGGATCACCTGTACGTGCACCTGACGAAGTGCATTCCCAGTTCACTCGACACTGAACAGGTTATGCCTAACTTTTCCTGTTTAGCAGTGGCATATATGTCAGCAATATTCTTTCAGAGAGTCGCTGTTTGGTTTGTTAAATATTTCAGGCGGTAGGAGAGAGTCACATAGGTCCGTGCCGCTGTTGACTGGTAACCGTTGGCCGCCAGCTGCGTTCGATGGGGCCGTCGAGCCGGCGACTGCACACTGGTCTTACGTCAGCGGTGACCGCTCCACTATAACGGAAGCGCGCAGTGGCGGGTCGCGCGGCTGGCTGCGATTGTGGGACGCCGGCGCCGAGACGTCACTGGTCCTCTGGCTGGTCCGAGTACTTGACGTGGGCCCGGTAGCCGGTGACGTCATCGGCCCAGTAGGACACGGCCTGGTGGCGGCCGTCGGGCAGCCGCTGCCAGTAGCGGCCCGTCGTGCGGCCGGAGGAGCGGCTCTCCGACTGCCCGAAGACCGTGCCGCGCTCCTCGTCGCGCACCGAGTACGAAAACTGGTAGTCCTCTTCACCGTCCTGTAAACAGCACGTCCAACAGACAATATTAGTCTCTCCACTACGCTCCACCCATTGTACAGTTCGCTTCTTCATGGAATTTAGGTTCTCTCTTGCATTAGGACAGTTGTTCCCAAACTGGGAGAAATTACAAAAATGTAATGTTCTGGGGGGTAAAAATGAACAAAAAATCAAAACTAGGGTAGCAACAGCTAAAACAGTTATACACGATTGATTGATAATTCATCTGATACAAAATGTGTTAAAATACAGGTGTGAAAAATATTATAATATAAAAATGAATGAAAAGTCGAATAGTTCGCTGTATCTCTATTTATTTAAGTTAGTTGCAGACCCGCACAACTGGTTCTGCAGTTTTAAGTTGCATCTTCTGGTGTATACAGGGTGAAAAGTATTTAAACCGACAAACTCTGGGAGGTTGTAGGAGGCATCAAAACAAATATTTTTCCCTAATGTCATTTTTTCCTATGAGGATTATTTAAACCAGTAGAGGCCGTACTACGCTCTTAATTTGTTAGATGACGTATTAAGATCTTCAGTTGTAGGCAACTGCTGTCCACCAGTGTAGTAGTGCATTGTCTCTGTTTACTAATGGAGCGATACACCTGGAATGAGTACACTGATATGAGAATGAGATCTTCACTCTGCAGCGGAGTGTGCGCTGATATGAAACTTCCTGGCAGATTAAAACTGTGTGCCCGACCGGGACTCGAACTCGGGACCTTTGCCTTTCGCGGGCTAGTGCTCTACCATCTGAGCTACCGAAGCACGACTCACGCCCCGTCCTCACAGCTTTACTTCTGCCAATGTCTTGTCTCCTACCTTCCAAACTTTACAGAAGCTCTTCTGCGAAGCCGTTGCATAAGTAATTTGCAGCTGAAACCGGGTGACCAGCTCACCGTTTTTGCCGTTTACTAGTATAAGTCAACATCGTTACACGTTCTCCCGTGAAAAATATTCACAATTACCATTCATACAGTTTTAACAGAAATTTAACAACTGTCCGTGCAAAATTTTCCTGTTAATAGTACTCTGACATGTATTTGTCAGAGATGGTAAAGAACTTGGAACCTTTTTAGAACAATATGAGTAGTGTCTTGGAAACAGATTGTAAGATGAATATCAACAGTGGTAAACAGTGGGTAATGTAACGTAGTCAGAGGGAATTACACAGAGGTGACAAAAGTAATAGGACACCTTCTAATGTCATGTAGGAACTCCATTGCCGGGCGTCGTGCAGAAACTCAAGCAGGCATGGACCCAACAAGTCATTGGAGGTCCCCGGCAGAAATACTGAACCGTGACGCCTCTATAGCTGTCCATAATTTTGAAAGTGTTGTCGGTGCCGGATTTGGTGCACGAAATGACCTCTCGATTACACCCCATAAACGTTCAATGGGCGGCCAGATCATTCCCTCGAACTGCTCAAATTGTTCTTCAAACTAAGCGCGAACAATTGTGGTTTGGTGACACGACTCGCTGTATAAGTCATGAACGGTTGTAGATGGTCTCGAAATTGACGAACATAACCATTTACAATCAACGGTCGCTTCAGTTGGAACAGAGAACCCATAAACCATTTACAGTCAACGATCGCTTCATTTGGAACAGTGAACCCAGTCCATTCCACGTAAACACAGCCCACACCATTATGCAGCCACCACAGGCTTACAGAGTGTCTTGTTGACAACCTGGGTCCATGGCTTCGTGGCGTCTGCGCCACACTCAAGCCTTACCATTAGCTCTAACCAACTGAAATCGGGACTCATCTGATCAGGCCACGGTTTTCCAGTGTCTAGGGTCCAACCGACATGGTCACGCGCCCAGGAGAGGCGCTGCAGGCGATGTCGTGCTGTTAGCAAAGACACTCGCGACGGTCGTCTTCTGCCGTAGCCAATTAACGCCAAACAGATACCTGTGTCGTAGGTGCCATATTGATTTCTGTGGATATTTTAAGCCGTGTTGCTTGTCTGTTCGCACTGACAACCGCTACCCAAACGTCACTGCTCTCAGTCGTTAAGTGAAGGCCTTCGCCCACTGCGTTGTCCGTGGTGAGAGGCAATGCCTGAAATCTGGTATTTTCGGCACTCTCTTGACACTGTGGACCTCGGAATATTGAGTTTCCTAACGATTACCTAACGATTTCCCCAACCAGAGATTGTACAGAGTTTCAGGCAGAGCATAAGGGAACAATTGACAGGAATGGGGGAAAGAAATACAGTAGAAGAAAAATGGGTAGCTTTGAGGGATGAAGTAGTGAAGGCAGCAGAGGATCAAGTAGGTAAAAAGACGAGGGCTAGTAGAAAACCTTGGGTAACAGATGAAATATTGAATTTAATTGATGAAAGTAGAAAATATAAAACCGCAGTAAATGAAGCAGGCAAAACGGAATACAAACGTCTCAAAAATGAGATCGACAGGAAGTGCAAAATGGCTAAGCAGGCATGGCTAGAGGACAAATGTAAGGATGTAGAGGCATATCTCACTAGTGGTAAGATAGATACTGCCTACAGGAAAATTAAAGAGACCTTTGGAGAAAAGAGAGCCACTCGTTGGAATATCAAGAGCTCAGATGGAAACCCAGTTCTAAGCAAAGAAGGGAAAGCAGAAAGGTGGAAGGAGTATATAGAGGGTCTATACACGGGCGATGTACTCGAGGACAATATTATGGAAATGGAAGAGGATGTAGATGAAATGAGAGATACGATACTGCGTGAAGAGTTTGACAGAGCACTGAAAGACCGGAGTCGAAAGAATGCCCCTGGAGTAGACAACATTCCATTGGAATTACTGACGACCTTGGGAGAGCCAGTCCTGACAAAACTCTACCATCTGGTGACCAAGATGAATGAGACAGGTGAAATACCCTCAGACTTCAAGAACAATATAATAATTCCAATCCCAAAGAAAGCAGGTGTTGACTGATGTGAAAATTACCGAACAATCAGTTTAATACGTCACGGCTGCAAAATACTAACACGTATTCTTTACAGACGAATGGAAAAACTGGTAGAAGCCGACCTCGGGGAAGATCAGAAATGTTGTCCGCAGAAATGTTGGAACACGTGAGGCAATACTGACCCTACGACTTATGTTAGAAAATAGATTAAGGAAAGGGAAATCTACATTTCTAGCATTTGTAGACTTACAGAAAGCTTTTGACAATGTTGACTGGAATACTCTCTTTCAAATTCTAAAGGTGGCAGGGGTAAAACACAGGGAGCGAAAGGCTATTTACAGTTTGTACAGAAAGCAGATGGTAGTTATAAGAGTCGAGGGGCATGAAAGGGAAGCAGCGATTGGGAAGGGAGTGAGACAGGGTTGTAGCCGGTCTCCGATGTTATTCAATCTGTATATTGAGCAAGCAGTAAAGGAAACAAAAGAAAAATTCGGAGTAGGTATTAAAGTCCATGGGGAAGAAATAAAAACCTTGAGGTTCGCCGATGACATTGTAATTCTGTCAGAGGCAGCAAAGGACTTGGAAGAGCAGTTGAATGGAATGGACAGTGTCTTGTAGGAGGATATAAGATGAACATCAACAAAAGCAAAACGAGGATAATGGAATGTAGTCGAATTAAGTTGGGTGATGCTGAGGGAATTAGATTAGGAAATGAGACACTTAATGTAGTAAAGGAGGTTTGCTATTTGGGGAGCAAAATGACTGATGATGGTCGAAGTAGAGAGGATATAAAATGTAGACTGGCAATGGCAAGGAAAGCGTTTCTGAAGAAGAGAAATTTGTTAACATCGAGTATAGATTTAAGTGTCAGGAAGTCGTTTCTGAAAGTATTTGTATGGAGTGTAGCCATGTATGGAAGTGAAACATGGACGATAACTAGTTTGGACAAGAAGACTATAGAAGCTTTCGAAATGTGGTGCTACAGAAGAATGCTGAAGATTAGATGAGTAGATCACATAACTAATGAGGAGGTATTGAATAGAAATGGGGAGAAGAGGAGTTTGTGGCACAACTTGACAAGAAAAAGGGACCGGTTGGTAGGACATGTTCTGAGGCATCAAGGGATCACAAATTTAGCGTTGGAGGGCAGAGTGGAGGGTAAAAATCATAGAGGGAGACCAAGAGATGAATACACTAAGCAGATTCAGAAGGATGTAGGTTGCAATAAGTACTGGGAGATGAAGAAGCTTGCACAGGATAGAGTAGCATAGAGAGCTGCATCAAACCAGTCTCAGGACTGAAGACAACAACAACAACGATTTCCGAAATGGAATGTTCCATGCGTCAAGCTCCAATTATCTTTTCGTGTTCAGATGACACCTCCGCTAATACACTGCCCTTTTTACCTAGTGTACGCAATACTAGCGCCATTTGCATATGTGCGTATCTCTAGCTCATGATTTCTGTCATCTCAGTGTAGGTAAGGAAACAAGAAACTGAAAGTAGCAAATATGTTTTGGTAGTTGGGCTACAAAGTAACTGATGATGCCTGAAGTGGATAGGACATAAAATGGAGAACAATAGTAGCGAGACAAATTTTTTCCGAGAAAAAGAAATATATGAATACTGGATTTTAATTTAAGTTTTAGGAAGTCTTTCTCTGAAGGTATTTGAAGTGCAGTCTTGTAAGCAAGTGAAAAGTTTCCGATGTACAATTCAGGCAAGAAGAAAGTTTTTGAAATGTCGTCCTATAGCGGACTGCTGAAAATTAGATGGTTGGATCCGATAATTAATGCACAGAGACTGATCATAATTCAGAAACTGAGCAGTAAAGCAATTTATAGCACAACTTGGCTATTGCACATATCCTGAGGCGTCCATGAGCCGTCAGTTTGGAAATAGACAAAAAGACTGGAAGAACTGTAGAGAGAGACGATGACCTGACTATAATAAGCGGTTTCTAGTGGATTTAGATTGCAGCAATTAAGCAGAGAAGAGGCTTGGTCAAGACAGAGTTGCATGGGGAGCTGACTCAAACCAGTAGTTGGACTGAAGACCTCAACTACTACAAGACTGTCTTGAAAGAAGGAAGGGGCATCAATGAAGAACGAAACAATTTTAAAAGCTGTATCGTAACGCGGCCCTTGATTAAAAAAAAAATGGTTCAAATGGCTCTGAGCACTATGGGACTCAACAGCTGAGGTCATTAGTCCCCTAGAACTTAGAACTAGTTAAACCTAACTAACCTAAGGACATCACAAACATCCATGCCCGAGGCAGGATTCGAACCTGCGACCGTAGCGGTCTTGCGGTTCCAGACTGCAGCGCCTTTAACCGCACGGCCACTTCGGCCGGCCCTTTGATTCGTTTTACTACATTCAGAGATAAAAGTAAATGAATCAAAAGTCTGAAATAGTACCGAGCTTACTGAATATAACTACCAAATCAGTTACACCATAACAATGAGGAACACAAGGTACTATCAACAGAAATATAATTGAAATATAAACAACTAGATCAAGATATTGATGAAGTGCCAGAGGCTTACAATGAAACTACAGCAATCCAGTGTTTGATATTGAAGAACTTGTATCAGTCATTGAATGCAAGAGTTTTTATACATATTATTTCATTCTTGGTTCCGATAAAATTTAGAAAAGATCGCAGAAACCGCGCATATAGCATTGTCCGTAAATGGACGAAGCAACCACGCAAAAACTATTTGTTAAAATATATATTTCCGTACACCATGATCTGCGTATAAATATGTTTAGTTGCCAGACCACTATTCGATCATTTAGTCTATTATCAGTGGCATCTGATACTCAAGAAAAATAAACACATGTTTACATATTGATATGTATAACATAAGAACATTTTGTGTACATAGAAGTAGAAATATGAGGATGGTTACATATTGTGTACGTGTATATGACAGGTCGTGTATACCACATATAAAATCTATAAAATGTTAAAAGTGCTGTAGACACAAAAAACATAGATTCCCTAGGACATTTAAAATTTCATTACATTTCTGAAAAGCAATTAGTACACCGTTTTAGAGGTATACAGTTCAAAATGGTTCAAATGGCTCTGAGCACTATGGGACTTAACAGCTGTGGTCATCAGTCCCCTAGAACTTAGAACTACTTAAACCTAACTAACCTAAGGACATCACACACATCCATGCCCGAGGCAGGATTCGAACCTGCGACCGTAGCAGTCGCGCGGTTCCGGACTGCGCGCCTAGAACCGCGAGACCACCGCGGGCGGCAGGTATACTGTTCACTCAATATTTATTGTTGCTATAGTGCATATGGGACACCTGAAATGATTACATTTATAGATCAATAGCACCAGCTGTTCTAAGGTGACAGGTATTCATACGTGGTGTAGCCCCACGGGTGGAAATGCAGGCACCGACTCTGGCATCCGTCGTTCGTATAGATGGCGAATACTGTCTTGTGATACGTCGTGTTTCTCCTGCTCCGTCAGTTCACGTAGTTCTGTAAGTGTTGTTGGTTGACGGTCACACGCCACGCACCTCGTCCCATCACATGTCACATGTGCTCATTTAAGTCCGGAGATCGTCCTGGCCAGGAAAGTTGCTGAATGTCTAGCAGAGCACGTTGGGTTGCACAGGCAATGCGTGACTGAGTTGTTCGAACAACGCATCGCCTTTGTGTTGCAAGAACGGCAGAAGAACGGGTGTAACAACTATCTGCATGTACCGAACCCTGATTAGCGTCCCCTCCAGAAACACCAAAGGTGAACGACAATTGTAGCTTATCGCACCCCCTACCATAAGAGCTGTGGTGGGGCTAGTGTGTCTCGGACGAATGAACACTACGAGATAGCTCTCACCAGGTCTATGTCGTACGCGCGAACGACCATTACTTGCGTGCAGGCGGAAACTGCGTTCATCCCTGAAGACAACGTAGCACTATTCCATCTTCCAACTGGTCATCTGAAGGCACCAGCCGTGCTGTGAACGTCGATCTACATCTACATATACATCCATACTCAGCAATCCACCTGACGGTGTGTGGCGGAGGGTACCTTGAGTACCTCTATCGCTTCTCCCTTCTATTCCAGTCTCGTATTGTTCGTGGAAAGAAGGATTGTCGGTATGCCTCTGTGTGGGCTCTGATCTCTCTGATTTTATCCTCATGGTCTCTTCGCGAGATATTCGTAGGAGGGAGCAATATACTGCTTGACTCTTCGGTGAAGGTATGTTCTCGAAACTTCAACAAAAGCTCGTACCGAGCTACTGAGCGTCTCTCCTGCAGAGTCTTCCACTGAAGTTTATCTATCATCTCCGTAACGCTTTCGCGATTACTAAATGATCCTGTAACGAAGCGCGCTGCTCTCCGTTGGATCTTCTCTATGTCTTGTATCAACCCTATCTGGTACGGATCCCACACTGCTGGGCAGTATTCAAGCAGTGGGCGAACAAGCGTACTGTAACCTACTTCCTTTGTTTTCGGATTGCATTTCCTTAGGATTCTTCCAATGAATCTCAGTCTGGCATCTGCTTTACCGACGATCAACTTTATATGATCATTCCATTTTAAATCACTCCTAATGCGTACTCCCAGATAATTTATGGTATTAACTGCTTCCAGTTGCTGACCTGCTATTTTGTAGCTAAATGATAAAGGATCTATCTTTCTGTGTATTCGCAGCACATTACACTTGTCTACATTGAGATTCAATTGCCATTCCCTGCACCATGCATCAATTCGCTGCAGATCCTCCTGCATTTCAGTACAATTTCCATTGTTACAACCTCTCGATATACCGCAGCATCATCCGCAAAAAGCCTCAGTGAATTTCCGATGTCATCAACAAGGTCATTTATGTATATTGTGAATAGCAACGGTCCTATGACACTCCCCTGCGGCACACCTGAAATCACTCTTACTTCGGAAGACTTCTCTTCATTAAGAATGACATGCTGCGTTCTGTTATCTAGGAACTCCTCAATCCAATCACACAATTGGTCTGATACTCCATATGCTCTTACTTTGTTCATTAAACGTCTGTGGGGAACTGTATCGAACGCCTTGCGGAAGTCAAGAAACACGGCATCTACCGGTGAACCCGTGTCTATGGCCCTCAGAGTCTCGTGGACGAATATCGCGAGCTGGGTTTCACACGATCGTCTTTTTCGAAACCCATGCTGATTCGTACAGAGTAGATTTCTAGTCTCCAGAAAAGTCATTATACTCGAACATAATACGTTTTCCAAAGTTCTACAACTGATCTACGTTAGATATATAGGTCTATTGTTCTGCACATCTATTTGACGTCCCCTCTTGAAAACGGGCATGACCTGTGCCCTTTTCCAATCCTTTGGAACGCTATGCTCTTCTAGAGACCTGCCGTACTCCGCTGCAAGAAGGGGGGCAAGTTCCTTCGCGTACTCTGAGTAAAATCGAACTGGTATCCCATCAGGTCCAGCGGCCTTTCCTCTTTTGAGCGATTTTCTCTATCCCTCTGTCGTCTATTTCGATATGTACCATTTTGTCATCTGTGCGACAATCTAGAGAAGGAACTACAGTGCAGTCTTCCTCTGTGAAACAGCTTTGGAAAAAGACATTTAGTATTTCGGCCTTTAGTCTGTCATCCTCTGTTTCGGTACGATTTTGGTCACAGAGTGTCTGGACATTTTGTTTTGATCCACCTACCGCTTTGACATAAGACCAACATTTCTTAGGATTTTCTGCCAAGTCAGTACATAGAACTTTACTTTCGAATTCATTGAACGCCTCTCGCATAGCCCTCCTTGCACTACATTTCGCTTCGCGTAATTTTTGTTTGTCTGCAAGGCTTTGGCTATGTTTATTTTTGCTTTGAAGTTCCCTTTCCTTCCGCAGCAGTTTCTAACTCGGTTGTTGTATCACGGTGGCTCTTTTCCATCTCTTAGGATCTTGCTTGGCACATACTCATCTAACGCATATTGTACGATGGTCTTGAACTTTGTCCACTGATTCTCAACACTATCTGTAATTGTGACAAAACTTTTGTGTTGAGCCGTCAGGTACTCAGAAATCTGCTTTTTGTCACTTTTGCTAAAAAAAAAAACTCTTCCTCCATGTCTGAGCCTGCATTAACCGTAACCTTCACCCAATTTATTTCACATTTCGGATCTCTGTCAATTTCCTTCGATACTATTGCACTTCTTATCGCTATAAACACGCCTCCCCCTTCACTGTCCAGCCTCTCTCTGCGGTATACATTCCAATCTGAGTTTAGGATTTCATTACTGTTTACGTCTGGTTTCAGTCAACTTTCTGTCCCTAGTACTATGTGGGCATTGTGACCGTTTATTAATGATAGCAGTTCTGGGACCTTTCTATAGATGCTCCTGCAGTTTACTATTAGCACATTAATATTGTTATTCCCTGTTGCATTTTGCCTACTCCTCCCTTGCCGCGTCTCAGGAGGCGTCTTGCCGGGCCTAGAGAGGGAATTCTCTAACCTCAAAAACCCACATGTGCTCGGCTCACAAGCCTTTTTACCTGTGCTGTGGTAATTATACGATTTCCCATCCTGCCAATACGAATATCTTTGCGGGCGTCCGTCCTGTTTGGAGGTCCAGTAGAATACTGATACCAGCATTGTTGCGCAACTGTAGTTGTGTAGCAGTTCTACGAATGGACCATCACACCACTCAGAAGGACACAATTAGACTACTTTCAAACTCACTCAGTTAGATGCAGGAATCACGAGTGCGTCTCCGAGGCGTGGTTGACTGGTTGCTTCACACGTCTGCATTCAACTGAACCTTCTGGCTGTCAAAATTTCCTATTAAAGGTTAGGGACAGATGGCGCTTTGGTAGCTAAGAAGTTTCCGATTCCACCCGTCTGCTTTGACCCATGACGTCACAAATATGGCGGAAACGACCATACACTATGCTTCCAATATGGTGTCTATGACGTCATTAGGTAAACATGACCAAAAACATGAAAATACATTGAAAAACGAACAGACACACGTTCACAAAAAACCTAATGAATCTAACGGGACAAGCGTGGGAAATTGGGGTTTTTTGGGTGGGGACAAAATAAATATAAACAAATTTAGACACAAACCACACAAAACGACGAAGAAAATCGACAAAACAAAACCCCAAATTCCACTAAGTACAATATCCTCTGGAATCGAACACTTCCCTTGACCTATATAGCTCAACAGCAGCTCCCGATCCCACAAATTGGAATCGAACACATCCCTTGACCTATATAGCTCAACATCAGCTCCCGATCCCACAAATAACACTTCCTTTGACATACGTAGCTCAACAGCAGCTCCCGATCCCACATATTGGAATCGAACACATCCCTTGACCTATATAGCTCAACAGCAACTCCCGATACCGGAACACCCACAGCTACAACCACACATTGGAATCGAACACTTCCCTTGACCTATATAGGTCAACAGAAACTACCGAAAACAAATCATAAAACCCTAAACTACAACCACGTCCACGATCATCACTACCTCAAAAATCACAAAAAACCAACAAAATTCAAATCGAACACATCCCTTGATCTGTTATCCTTACGACATCTCCACATACAGCCGTCCATGGTCCGAGACGCCGGAACTTTAATAAGCCTCATTTCTTCACGACATACTGAACACTTCACGACTTCATCCAAAAATCCGAATAGTTTAAGAAATTTTATTGGAGACAACGCACTGTCCCCCATCATCGCCGACGAACACAAAAAACTACAATAACGTCGAAATAACAAAACTAAAACCGTTCACTCACTGAAAAATATTCCGCTGAAAGCACAGTCCCGATATCATACACGTGCAATGCTATCACGCAAATGAACCCCATACGCCACGTAACACGCTACCCATAAACATACCACCAGAGAGAACCACCGCCCGCAACAATACGCCACCTACAAACACGCCACACACGCAAACTAAACCAAAAACATCACCCAACACACCACCAGAGAGCAACACTGATCACATCACAGTCTGGAACCGCGCGGCCGCTACGGTCGCAGGTTCGAATCCTGCCTCGTGCATGGATGTGTGTGATGTCCTTAGGTTAGTTAGGTTTAAGTAGTTCTAAGTTCTAGGGGACTGATGACCTTAGAAGTTAAGTCCCATAGTGCTCAGAGCCATTTGAACCATTTGAACCGATCACATCAAAACGACACCTACAAACACGCCACTCTCACAAACAAATTCCACGCCGTCGTGACGTCACACACCACAACAGCCTTACGTCACGACGGGTGGGATCGGACGCTTCGATCGACCCACGCTATGTGTTAGCAAACGACGTTGAAAACATTTTCAGTTCATTTCCCCAGGTGACATATGCCATCTTCGGATCAAAGTCGGCGTCGTCTTTCCAGGTGTACTATTTTTTTCCGGTAGTGTATAACCATGTCTGTGTGATCGCGATAGCGTCCATTACAGGTCTTATCCTTGTAGTACGGAGATTGTCGTATGCCCCTGTTTCAGCTGTCAAACTCTGGACAGCCACACTTCTTGCTCGTATTGGTCACTCCTGTCACGGAATGAAAATATGGAACTGGTGGCCATGGCAAACAGTCTTATATTACACGTGTCAGATGCCACTGCTGGTGGGACATACAGCCGAATAACGGCCTAGCAATTAATCCTAGCATTACACGAACAAAAAATTTCAAAAAACGCAATTCGTTAATTAGTGTTGAATTGTATTAACAGCATATACCTTAAAGAGCTACTGATGTGTAAGTAGCGTCCAGAACCTGAAAATACCTTTTAGCACACTTTTAGTAATATCAACGCCCTTTCAGAAACTTGTACTACCGACTTCATGACCACCACAAAAAGATTTTAAAAATGCAGATTCCCTTATTTGTTGTTTATTTTCCTCTCAAAATACTTTTGAAAGAGATACTGATGTGTAAGTAAGGCCATGAATCTCGAAATATTGAATACGACGATCAGTATGAAAAGTGACATCTGATACTGAGACTTAAACTTTTAGGTGAAGTTTAACTGAAAATTTTAAACATGTGTGGAATCTGCTAGAGAAGTTAATTAAAAATACAAATATTCTTTTTCAAAAGTTTTAAATATAAAGTAGCTGACTGGTTTAGCTTTTTTTTTTTTTTTTTTTCAAAAGGGGGCATAAAGCACACCAATAGCTACCTGGCATTGCGCAGATTATAAATTTTTGCTCTTACCTCATTCTGAAAAGCAAGATATCTTTTAACGAATCTTTACAAACTGCGGAGCACCAACTATACAAGGTTATAACGAACAGATAGACATGGGTTGATAAAATGCAACAAAAACAGAAAATTTGAGTTAAGAAAAGCAACATTTGAAAATATATGCGTGAAAAAACTGCTGGATTAACCTCCGTATGCCATATAAAATATCTTTTAAAAACTCTTGCGATCAAAGACTGATACAAATTCTATTATTTAAGTCAATATGGGTGTCCTCCATAACACACAGCGCAAGCTAATTTACGCTAGAGTGATGAATTTACGAGTAAAGTCATTAAACATCTCTATGAAATTAGCTCAAGGGCAATGCAGAACTAGGTAACATAGCCAGATAATATCGGTAAGATTAATGGAGTTGCCAACCTCCTCATCTCAGAGTAGCACTTGCAACCTACATCTTCAATTATTTGCTGGATGTTTTCCAATCTCTGTCTTCCTCTACAGTTTTTGCCCTCCGCAGTTCCATGGAAGCTATTCCCTGACATCTCAACAGAAGGGACAGGATGACAGGACCTGATAAGGAGAAGGGACAGGATGATGGCACAAGTCTGTTTTGGAATGAAAGCTTCACTATGTGGCTATATAATTACGGAACTAACCGAACATACGTCAGGGGAACGAAAGGAAAAAGTCATATTTATTTGATAAATAATGGACTCAAAAAAAAAAAGTACCAGCAGATTGGAACCCAGTCCCTGAAGTAAACAACATAAAAAATACTCTAAAGGTCTGTGACTTAGAAATTAAAGCAAGAGGAATACCGAGCGCTCCTTCCGTATGTAGCCGCCTTACATGTCAAACGCAACAAAGCTAGCGACAGGTCGCCATAACAGTGGCTTGCGCTCTTTATTGTGCAGCTATCGATTACCAGGTACACAGAGATCGTTCTCTCGTGTGTACACGCCCCAGCGTCGCCTTGTGAGCTTTTGTGGTCCCTATTTATCGCGTCAGAGCCTCGGAAAAGCGCCTCACTACACATTTCTCGCGCACAGTGCGGGCTCACAAAGCCGCCCCGGAGTTTGAGTGAAAATGAAATTCCCGCACCGCACCGCACCGCGCCGCGCCGCCCGGCGCCGGCGCTGAATGAGCGAAGGATTTATTAAGCGTGCGGCGTGGCGCGACGCAGAGCGGGCGCACGGCGTACCCCGCAGATCGGAATTTAAGGGCGTCAAGCAACAGGTCCTGCTAGCGCGGAAATATGGCCTCACTGTGAAAGCGGCGAGAAATCGCTCTGATTCACTTTCCTGACAACCTACTTCCACTCTCAGTATGTCCAACCACGCCGTTTAGCTCCTCGGTTATCCCTCGTAAAGCGCCAATTACAATTCCACCAGTCCGGTTCCACATTACACACTTTCCAATGGGAGCGCTGTCTATTAGCATCCGAGAGATGTACGCATAAAACTGCTTCACAAAAGCACTTACGGAATTGGAAAAGAAAAGAAGAAACAAACTCTGTATTTTTGTAGCAATGTCCACAATTGAATGACAGTCGTGCTCATGATATCATTCTATTCGAGGAATTTGAATGATCCCTTAGGCTCACTACCACTAACAAGAATACCAACATAGAACAGATTATTATCAGTCACCTATTTTTAGCGTTACGTGTTTCTTCCAGAGAAGGTCAATCTCTAAATTTATACAGATGTTTCAGGCTTACTATACGTAACAAAATTATATACCTTTTCTGCAGTATACTTCCCCCAAGACACTAGCGGAATTAAATCCTTGAAGACTAAATCTACCTATCTTGTCATCAATCCCCAGATGCAACTTTTCCTCTGTCTCGTGATGACTGGGTGTTGTGTGATGTCCTTAGGTTAGTTAGGTTTAAGTAGTTCTAAGTTCTAGGGGACTGATGACCATAGCTGTTAAGTCCCATAGTGCTCAGAGCCATTTTTTTGAAACTTTTCCTGTGTACGCTGCTCCTCAAAGAACGTTTTGTTTGCTTAGGTATCATTAGCTCCTCAGTAATCCTTTCCAGTCTAATATTAATGCTATATCTGTATTAACAACTTTATTTATTATACCGTTAGCATACTTATTATTAAAGAATGTAATCTCATCTTGAGTATTGTAACAGGTTGTCAAATCAAGCCCCTTTCAGCCATCTAATTCAAACTTTATTTGAGCGTCAGTTTTGGCGATTTAATACGCTATCTTCAGAATCCTGACTGACGTGTAGGCAGATTCCGCCGCGGTTGTGGTTAAAACAGAGTCTAGCGTTCAAATACTGGTTTCTGTAGATTTCTGCTTGCTATAGCGATTACTTCAACCTTCGTCTGCCGACTGTTTAGATCCGAGGTGGGACCTTCCTACACGTCATTCAGGGGCCTGAAACTCGTAGCCAAATAAAATAAGTTTGGACATTAGACGGCAGAAAGGTGTTGGATTTGACATCCTGTAGCGAACAGCCGAGTCCCGCAACCGTTTCTGAAACGATGGACATACAGAGACCTGAATATTGTAAAGCCGGAATACGGATATTTGGTTGGCATGTAAGAATCATAGGATGACAACTTTTTGACAAATTTTACATTGGTCGGGAATTCTGCTACCTTCTTCAGATGAAGCACTTATATGGGAACTATATGAGCACTAGGTAATCATCTACATGCTGTAAAACATGATGTACACGATCTGAAAATTATAATCGGCTCGTCTAAGGCTCTCTGCTAGCAAAAATGGAAATTTTGCTAGCAATGGCAATGTCATAGTCACTACCCGATGAAAGTTGTGTTCTATCTGTCCTTAAGAACTATCGATATAAAGACTGACAGGAGGTGGGGAGGGGGGGCGGTATGCTACTTGAATTGTTTAGTACTACTGGACAAAGGCAATCGATGACCGTGCCGTCGATGGAACTGCAGAGAGTGGATAGAACTACGTACGCATCGTGAGAAATGCACGTTTGAACATAAATCCGGATGCTAGCTAAGCCTGCAGGTAGCACTGTTCCATTTGAACTCGAACGGCGCCTATACAGTGACCAGCAATTGTCAGTGTGTAGTTCTGATGCATTATGTCGGAGCACACCCCTGCATTCGAACGTAGGCAAATTGTTGGTGCTGGAAGGTTGGTGCTTCCGTAACCGAGGCAGCCGAAGTGTCTTGTTTCAAGAGGCACCGCATCTATGATTTATACCGCACATAGGGAAAGCGGAAAAACATTATTCGCTAAGTCACAACTAGGACGAAAGTGTGAGTTGAGTGATGATGACAGACGGTCACTAAAGAGGACTGAGACGAGAAATAAGGAGACAACAGCAGCGAAGTTTACTGCGGAACTGAATGTCGCAGTCGCGAACCGTGTCAGCACCAAAACAACGCCAAGGGATCTTCAGACGTTAGGAACTGCAGGGCGAGCAGGAATTTCAGAACCACTCATAAACGATACAAGTGATCATAACAGGAAAACGCGGTGCAGAAGCCATGAATCTAGACCGTGGGACAACGGAATAAAGTCATTTGGGCGAATGAGTCTTGTTGTACACCATTTCCAACTTCTGCCCGAGTTTATGTTCCAGTTAGTCCGCAAGTTTTCATTACTGCCAAGGCTTCTGTGTCCATTTTGGCTGATCGGGTCCATACCACGGTGCAATGTCTGTATCCCAATGGTTGTGCTGTACTCCAAGACGACGGGGCCCCTGTTCACACAGCTTGCATCGTCCGAGACAGCGTTTTTGAGCTCGAGGATGAATCATCGCATCTCCCCTGCCCACCACAGTCACCAGACCTCAATATTATTGAGCCTGTGCGATCTGCTTTGGAGAATATGGTGCATAATTGCTATCCACCTCCATCATTGTTATCTCTGCTTGTCACTATTCTGCACGAAGGATGATATAAGATTCCCTTGTAAACCATACACGACCTGTACTTATCCATTCGAGGTGACTGGAAACTATTTTGAAGCCAACGGTTTTCCTGCACCGTGTTAAGTATGGTAATGTGTGCGTGTGCGTGTTTCGATGTTTTCCTCCACCCCTTCTAGCTTCGTCACGTTCCTAGGTACAGTCATGTAGCAGTTCAAAGAAGTGTTAGTTGCTTGAAAGTGTAAGCACGAAAAGTAATTGAGGAGGAAGTGGCTTCGCCGACAGCCGCGACACTTTGCTGTTAACGTCGCGAAAGTCTTAAAAGATGAGAAAAAGAAAAAAAGTCATAGTGCAGGCGGGAAAGATGATGGAATGGTTACTAAGAAAGTGTTGAGTAGGGCGATGGTGGGCAAAATATGACACTAGGGACACGATGTTAACAGGAGTAGAACTGAAGTATCTACACTAAAGAAGAAGGGGGAACGTGCAATCAATAAAACTCAAGCATCTCTATGAATAAATGTAATAAATGTGTGTTAGGCAGCACTATCTGTAGTTATATGTAAATTAATGGTGGTGGTGATGGGGGGGGGAGGGGGGTTGGAGAAAGAGAGAACTGATGCAGCTGCATCGAGACATGACACGGAATCAGCGGCGGCGAGCGAAAATGTGTACGGAGCTGGTACTGGAACGCAGGATCTCCGGCTTTCAAGGCAGGTTAGACTAGATTAGAGATTAGATTAGATTAGTACTTGTTCCACAGATCATGAATACGACACTTCGTAATGATGTGGAACGTGTCAGGTTAATAAAAGGTGTCTAAACAAGATGTTACATTACACAAAATATTACATGACACTTCATTTTTATTTTTTTTGGTGGGGCTTGGGGAAATTACCCACTTACTATATCCAAAAATTCATCTAATGAGTAGAAGGAGTTGCCATTAAGAAATTCTTTTAATTTCCTTTTAAATGCTATATGGCTATTTGTCAGAGTTTTGATGCTTTTAGGTAAATGACAAAATACATTTGTGGCAGCATAATTTTACCCCTTCCTGAGCCGAAGTTACATTTAACCTTGAGTAGTGAAGATCATCCTTTCTCCTAGTGATGTAGCCATGTACACTGCTATTACTTTTGAATGGTTCAAATGGCTCTGAGCACTGTGGGACTTAACTGCTAAGGTCATCAGTCCCCTAGAACTTAGAACTACTTAAACCTAACTAACCTATGGACATCACACACATCCATGCCTGAGGCAGGATTCAAACTTGCGACCGTGAAGGTCGCGCCGTTCCAGACTGTAGCGCCTAGAACCGCTCGGCCACAACGGCCGGCAACTACTTTTGAATTCGGTCGGATTGTTAATAACAAATTTCGTAAGTGAATAGATATATTGTGAGGCTACAGTGAAGATCTCTAGCTCTTTAAATAAGAGTCTGCAGGATGATCTTGGATGAGCTCCAGCAATTATTCTGATTACACGCTTTTGTGCAATGAACACTCGTTTACTCAGTGATGAGTTACTTCCGAATATGATGCTGTACGAAAGCAGAGAATGAAAATAGGCGTGGTAAGCTAATTTACTGAGATGTATATTGCCAAAATTTGCAATGACCCTAATAGCGTAAGTAGCTGAACTCAAACGTTTCAGCAGATCTTCAGTGTGTTTTTTCCAGTTCAACTCCTCATCAATGCACAAACCTAGAAAATTTGAATATTCTGCCTTAGCTACCGATTTCTGATCGAAATATATATTTATTGATGGTGTCACTCCATTTACTGTGTGGAACTTTATATACTGTGTTTTGTCAAAGTTTAATGAGAGCCCATTTGCAGAGAACAACTTAATGATTTTCTGAAGAACATCGTTTACAATTTCACCAGTTAATTCTTGTCTGTTGGGTGTGATAGCTATACTTGTATCATCGGCAAAAAGTACCAGCTTTGCATCTTCGTCAATATAGAATGGCAAGTCATTAATATATATTAAGAAGAGCAGTGGACCCAAGACCGAACCTTGCGGCACCCCATTCTTGATTTTTTCCCTGTTTGAGAAATCACCAGTTTTTTTGCATATTATGTGAACTGCTTAATTCAACTTTCTGCACTCTTCAAGTTAGGTATGATATAAACCATTTGAGCACTGCCCCATTCATATCATAGTACTTGAGCTTATCTATAAGTATTCCATGATTTACACAATCAAAAGCCTTTGAGAGATCACAAAAAATCCCAACGGCTGACTTGCGGCAACTCAGAGCATTTCATATTCCATTAGTGAAAGTATATATAGCATTTTCCGTTGAAAAACCTTTCTTGAAACCAAACTGCCATTTTGTTAAAACTTTATTTTTACAAAGGTGTGAAGCTACGCTACAATACATTACTTTTTCAAGAATTTTGGATAAGGCAGTCAGAAGAGAGATTGGGCGGTAGTTGTTGACATCAGTATAACTTCGGTATAACAATGGCATACTTCAGTCTATCTGGGAAAATACTCTGCTTCAGAGAGGTATTACATATGTGGCTAAGAATCCCACTAATCTCTTGGGAACAAGCTTTTATTATCCTGCTGGAAATGCCATCAATTCCATGTGAGCTTTTATTCTTAAGAGAGTTTATTATCTTCCTAATTTAAGAAGGAGTGGTGGGTGGAATTTCAATAGTGTGAAAAGGTATGGGTAAAGCCTCTTCCATTAACTGCCTTGCTTCTTCTAATGAACATTTAGATCCTATTTTCTCTACAACATTTAAAAAATGCCCCACTTAGGACACAGTATTCTTCGCAGTGCGGGGACTATCTTACAGGCGGCCCACATTCCCGCCGAGCGCTACCTATCCGCGAACCATTTTCCTAAGTTCCCTACTTTGACACTGCTCCAGGGGGTCGGACATACTTTTGCATCCGCACTGAAGAAGGTGAAGCCATTGCCCATTTAGGCGAATTAATAATATGAATGCGTTGGTTGGTTGATTCGGGGGAGGGGACCAAACAGCGAGGGCAGCGGCTACATGCTATTAGGAAAGGATGGAGAAGGACGTCGGCCGTGCCCTCTCAAAGAAATCATCCCGGAATTTGCCTGAAGCAATTTAGGGAAATCACGGCAAACCTAAATTAGGACGGCTGGACGCGGGTTTGAACCGCCGGCCTCCCGAATGCGAGTCCAGTGTGCTAACCACTACGTCACCTCGCTCGGTTTATCAATGCGTGGTGGCTTTTCTTTCGGACATGTCCGAAAGAACAGGCAGCACTCATCCAAATAACATCTGTAGAGTTATGAGAAATATAAGGAAATGGCAGCTTCGTGAGGACTCTGGACGCACAGAACTGGGATACATTGCTATTAAATAAGCTTTGAAAAATATTAATTTGTTCCTTGGGATCTGGTTCTAAAATAGGGCCGGCCGCGGTGGTCTAGCGGTTCTGGCGCTGCAGTCCGGAACCGCGGGACTGCTACGGTCGCAGGTTCGAATCCTGCCTCGGGCATGGGTGTGTGTGATGTCCTTAGGTTAGTTAGGTTTAAGTAGTTCTAAGTTCTAGGGGACTTATGACCTAAGATGTTGAGTCCCATAGTGCTCAGAGCCATTTCTAAAATAGGGTGGAGGGGGTAGTTTCAAAAAAGGTACACTACAGTACATTTTAACGAAAAAGTAAATCATCACATCCGACAACGACAGAGCAGCTGCTTCATGGATGGCAGGGAATGAGCCACCGTGTTGATACTTGTCATCTAACACATTGAATGCATAAAAAATTGAACTTTTCTCTTTCCACGATCGTTGGAATTGGGTTTCTGTCTTTTGTAGTTTGGAAGCAGTAAGTGTTTGAAATCTCTTCCGTCTTTTTGAATAGTCCTGTATATGGCAGCATTTCGGAAGTTCTTAATACGAAACAAGAAATACATATGCAATGTGCAAAAAATAAATTCTTAATTCTTACCAAAGTGCATGAAAATATCGATAGAATCAGAAATGAGGACATTAAGAAAGAATTTCGGGTAGACAGTTTACAAAAAAAAGTTAGAGAAAACACTTCAAAATTGTATGCACCGAATGGCAATAATGTTAAAATATTTTCGAGCCAGTAGGAAACTGCTATGGTGGGAACTTCGGAAGTATGAGCATCATGCCGAGTAACGTCAGTGGTCCCTTACAGCAGAATAATATTATCAGACAGGCAGATGATGAACAGCTGTATATGCCTTCGGTTCGTGAGACAGTGCAGAGAGGTTTGGTATTTAATACCGCCGGCATTCAGTAAACAATTACTAGCATTTCAGAGCAACAGCGCATAAATGAAGCCAAAATACACAGAGGTGACAGTAGTCAAGGGACAGCGATATGCACACGTACAGATGACGGTAGTACCGCCTACACAAGGGACAAGAGAACAGCGTTCCGACGAAGCTGTCATTTACAATCAGGTGATTCGTGGGAAAAGATTGCCGATGTGATTATGGCAGCACGATGGGAATTAACAGACTTTGAACGCGGAATGGTCGCTGGACATAGACATATGGAATATTCAGTTTCGGAGATCTTTAGAAAATTCAGTATTTAGAGAGCCACTGAGTCAAAAGTGTGCCGAGAATTCCAAATTTCAGGCGTTACCTCTCACCACGGACAACGCAGAGGCCGACAGCTTTCACTAAATGACAGAGAGCAGCGGCGTTTGCGTAGAATTGTCAGGGCTAATAAAGAAGCAACACTGCTTGAAGTAACCCCGGAAATCAATGTGGGACGTACGACTAACATATCCATGCGGTGAAATTTGTCGCCTAAGGGGCTCCGGAACGCCCTATACTTGCAATGTTAAAATAACGCTTATAAATTACATCTTTCCTCACAAAGTATTTGAGGTAGGAAGTTGAACTTTTTACAGATTATTTATTGGAATATGGGCTACAACTTAACACAGGGATTTTACAAAATTTTAGTTCAGTTATTAAAGATGATTTTTTTTCAATTGTAATGAAAATTCACTACATTTTTTTGAAATTTTTTATTTATATATTCAAAAATATACAGTTTTTTGGAAAAAGGCTGTGTTAAATTATGCAGAAGGTACTGTGTAACATTTACTGAAAGTTTGAAACAAATATGTTTGGAAGATCCTTAGAAAACATGTAATTAGTATGAGAAAATAAAAGTTTTGGGAATCGAGCGACAATGATTGGATTAACTTTTTAGTGCATTCCAGGTCCATAGGATGGATTATCTTCATCCTCTGCAAACTCCTCCTCCAGCTTCCCTTGTTCCTCCTCCTGTTTACTGTATTTCTAGACTCTTTACAGCCCTGTCTGCAGCCCGAAGGCGTTCCTTGTCTAAAGCAAGCATCGCTCGTACCATGTTGGAACCTATCTTCATTCCCATATTTCTAAATACCTTGCACCTTACAATGTTGCCATCATTGAAAGTCGCAACAGCAACTTTACTTTTACTCATTATTATACTTCAACAAAACAGAGACTCAAGAAACAGAATTGATTACGAATATTTTCGAGATAACGACAGAGTAAATAAACATGAAACAATCGACAATCACACCAGCGATATATATTGCACCATCACAGGTTAGCCACAACACATACTTTATCTCACATCACTAAAATGTACCTGATGAACACGGACGTTAATAATAACACCATTTGACAGCAGTTTAACAGCGCCACAGTGGGTCACGCCCATGTAGAACACATTTCAAAAAAAATTTAAAAATAGTTGTAGTCTTCGGAATTGAATAAATTATATATCTATTAAAAGGTAATAGTCTGCAGATTCAGAAAACGCAAAAAAGTAAAAATTGAACTTTTCATGATTTTGAGTCTTTGCGGAGCCCCTTAATGGGCTACAGCAGCAGACAACCAATGCGAGTGCTTTTGCTAACAGCACGGCATCGCTTGGAGCGACGTTTCTAGGCTCCTGACGATTGGACGCTAGACGACTGGTAAACGGTGGCTTGGTAAAATGAGCCCCGATGTCAGTTGGTAGGAGCTGATGGCAGGGTTCGAATGTAGCGCAGACCTCGCTAACCCACGGACCCAGGTTGTCAAAAAGGCACTGTGCAAGATGGTGGTGGTTCCATAGTAGTGTGGGCTGTGTTTCCATGGAATAGTCTGAGTCATTCACTGGAAATGGTCATGTTCGGCTACTTGGAGACCATTTGCAGCCATTCATAGACTTCATATTCCCAGACAACGGCGGAATTTTTATGGGTGACAAAGCGCTATGTCACTGGGCCACAACTGTTCGCGATTTGTTTGAAGAACGTTCTGGACGATGCGAACGAGTGATCTGGCTGCCCATCGAATATTTATGGAACATAACTCAGAGATCAGTTCGTGCGCAAAATCGTGCACCGGCAACGCTTTCGCTATTACGGGCAGCTATAGAGGCAGCATGGCTCAATATTTCTGCAGGGGACTTCCAACGACTTGTGTCCATGCGACGTCTAGTTGGCGCTATATACCGGGTGAAAGGATGTCCGACACGATATGAGGAAGTACCCCATGAAATTTGTCACCTCAATGTTTAACTGGTCCCGAAAATATTTATAAGACTGACGCGAATTTCAGACTGCTTAATGGACAGGAGAGCTACTCATTACAGAAAATGCTAGGAACCGTGATTTCGTTGCACCAAACGGCTGCTGTCTCACGTCTGCGAATACGCTTGTCCCACATGCTCTGTCCCGAGTGCTTTGCTATATAGTTACGTTTGAGTGAGTGAGATGAAGGGACGTGTTTCGTGATCAGCTGAATGTAACACAAAATGATGCTCAGGATAAAACAGCTCATGATTATTGTGGAGTATTATGAGAAGTAATATTCGTGAAGACGTGTGCACAAATGTTTGCACAAGAGTTTAACACTGAATGTGTTTTGGCAAAACCTCTAGCAAAGTCTGCAATTTGAACTTGGCGGCAAAATGGCTCGAAAAGGGCTCTGTAGTGTGTATCAAGCATAGCTATCCCACAATAGTTCGAACGACTCAAAACTTTGTTCGAGTGAAGGAAAGCCTGGACCAAAAAAGCTCGTGTCGAGTCATTGTCAAAAAGGACTTCCATCTATATTTTAACATGATTATAGTCTTGCATGAGTTAATGTGTTCAAATCAAGTTAAGCGAGTGGAGTCCCTCCTCTGGTTTATGAGTAAAATGGATCCCCAGCGTTTGATTCTATCGGGTGAGGTTTCGTTCAGACTGGCAGAGTACGTGAACACACAGAGCATGCACCGTTATGTATCATAAAATTCCAGTCAGCACTTTGGAGAACCGTTGTATAATATCAAGTTTGGTCTTTGGAGCGAAATATCTGGTGTTCGGATCTTGAAACGACTCATTCACCAAAATGTTAACGCTGTTCAGTATGGCCAGAAACTGTTTAATCCATATTGGGATCCACACGCAGAATAGGAACGACTGTATGGTAATTTTCATCGTGACAAAGCAACAGCATACAGCCGCTAGGCAATCTCGTCACGATAGCATGAGGTGTTCGGTGACGAGAGGACAATCAGCAGAAGCAACACAATGTCCTGACCACCTCGATAGCCTGATCTCTCTCCTCGGGATTGTTACCCATGGGACATAGTGAAGGATCATGTGCAGTCAAATAATCCCCACACATTGGAAGAGCTGCATCAGGACACTGAAAACGCTACTGGGCCTATCCCTCAGGCAGAGCTGTGATCAAATGTATCCGGACAACCCAAAATCATACGTTTTTCATATTAGGTGCATTGTGCTGCCACCTACTGCAAGGTACTCCATATCAGCGACGTCAGAAGTCATTAGACGTCGCGAGAGAGCATAATGGGGCGATCCGAGGAATTCAAGGACTTCGAACGTGGTCTAGTGATTGGGTGTCACTTGTGTCATACGTCTGTACGCGAGATTTCCACACTCCTAAACATCCCTAGGTCCACTGTTTCCGATGTGATAGTGAAGTGGAAACGTGAAAGTATATGTACAGCACAAAAGCCTACAGGCCGACCTCGTCTGTTGACTGACAGAGGCAGCCGACAATGGAAGAGGGTCTTAATGTGTAATAGGCAGACATCTATCCAGACTGTCACACAGGAATGCCAAACTGAATCAGAACCCACTGCAAGTACTATGACAGTTAGGCGGGAGGTGAGAAAACTTGGATTTCATGGTCGAGTGGCTGCATAGAAACCACACATAACGCCGGAAAATGCCAAACGACGCCTCGTTTGGGGTAAGGAACGTAAACATTGGACGATTGAACAGTGGAAAAACATTGTGTGGAGTGACGAATACGGTACACAATGTGGTGATCCGATGGCAGGTTGTTAGTATGGCGAATACCCGGTGAATGTCAACTACCAGCGAGTGTAGTGCCAACAGTAAAATTTGGAGGCGGTGGTGTTATAGTGTAGTCGTGTTTTTCATGGAGGGGGCTTGCACCCCTCGTTGTTTTGCGTGACACTATCACAGCACAGTCCTACATGGATGTTTTAAGCACTTTCGTGCTTCCAACTGTTAAAGAGATATTCGGGGATGGCGATTGCATCTTTCAACACGATCGAGCACCTATTCATATTGCACGGCCTGTGACGGAGTGGTTACATTACAGTAACGTCCGTTAATGGACTGGCCTGCACAGAGTCCTGACTGAATTTCACACTCTGTATACTCCCAAATCCCCTACAAGTTTAATTATATATTTCTACTACAATTCTGTACACGAAAACGATAAGAAAAATTTATTTATTTGCTATTCTTCCTGGTGGTGCAATTTTAATAATCTGCAATACACGTCGCCTAGAAGACACATGACGTCATTGGTTTGCGCAACATGTGGAATGCTGAAGAGTCTCAAAGATTCCAATTTCTAGATTTCCGGAAAGCGTCTGATACGGTGCTCCATTAAAGACTGTTAAAGAAAGTAGGAATATATGGAACAGGTTCACAGATACGTGATTCGAAGACTTCTTAACTTACAGAACCCAGCATGCTGTTGACGCCGAGTGTTCATCAGAAACATGGGACTCGTTAGGAGTGCCCCACGGAAATATGACAGGAACGCTGTCATTCTCTGTAAACATAAATGATTTGGCGGACAGGTTGGGCAGCAATCTGCTATTGTTTGCTGGTGACGCTGTGGTGTGCTGTGAGGTGTCGAATTTGAGCGACTGTAGGAGGATACAAAGTGATTTAGACAAAATTTATGGTTGATACGATGAATGGCAGCTAGGTCTAAATGTATAAAAATGTAAGTCGGTGCAGATGAGTACGAAAAACATTCACGTAATATCCAGGTACAGCATTAGTAGCATCCTGATAGACACAGACACGTTGTTTAAATATCTGGGCGTAAATGACCTTGCAAAGCGATACGAAACGGAATTAGCACGCGAGGATTGCGGTAGGAAAGGCGAATGGTCGATTTCGGTTTATTGGGAGAATTCCAGGAAAGTGTGGTTAAACTGTAACGGATACCGCATAGAGTACGCTAGTGCGACCTACTCCTGAGTACTGCTCGTGTGATTGGGATCAGTACGAGGTTGGATTGAAGGAAGACATCGAATCAGTTGAGAGGCAGGGTACCAGATTTGTTACTGGTGGGTTTAGAACAAAACGCAAGTGTTAAGGAGATGTCTTTTAGGAACTTAAATGGGTGTCCCTGGAGGGGAAGCGACATTCTTTTCGAGGAACACTATTGAGGAAATTTACAGAATGGCATTCGAAGCTGACTGCAGGACGATTCTGTTGCCTCCAACATACATCGCGCGTAAGGACCATGAAGATAAGATACAGGGTGTTTCAAAAATGACCGGTAAATTTGAAACGGCAATAAAAACTAAACGAGCAGCGATAGAAATACACCGTTTGTTGCAATATGCTTGGGACAACAGTACATTTTCAGGCAGACAAACTTTCGAAATTACAGTAGTTACAATTTTCAACAACAGATGGCGCTGCGGTCTGGGAAACTCTATAGTACGATATTTTCCACATATCCACCATGCGTAGCAATAATATGGCGTAGTCTCTGAATGAAATTACCCAAAACCTTTGACAACGTGTCTGGCGGAATGGCTTCATATGCAGATGAGATGTACTGCTTCAGCTGTTCAATTGTTTCTGGATTCTGGCGGTACACCTGGTCTTTCAAGTGTCCCCACAGAAAGAAGCCACAGGGGTTCATGTCTGGCGAATAGGGAGGCCAATCCACGCCGCCTCCTGTATGTTTCGGATAGCCCAAAGCAATCACACGATCATCGAAATATTCATTCAGGAAATTAAAGACGTCGGCCGTGCGATGTGGCCGGGCACCATCTTGCATAAACCACGAGGTGTTCGCAGTGTCGTCTAAGGCAGTTTGTACCGCCACAAATTCACGAAGAATGTCCAGATAGCGTGATGCAGTAATCGTTTCGGATCTGAAAAATGGGCCAATGATTCCTTTGGAAGAAATGGCGGCCCAGACCAGTACTTTTTGAGGATGCAGGGACGATGGGACTGCAACATGGGGCTTTTCGGTTCCCCATATGCGCCACTTCTGTTTATTGACGAAGCCGTCCAGGTAAAAATAAGCTTCGTCAGTAAACCAAATGCTGCCCACATGCATATCGCCGTCATCAATCCTGTGCACTATATCGTTAGCGAATGTCTCTCGTGCAGCAATGGTAGCGGCGCTGAGGGGCTGCCGCGTTTGAATTTTGTATGGATAGAGGTGTAAACTCTGGCGCAAGAGACGATACGTGGACGTTGGCGTCATTTGGACCGCAGCTGCAACACGGCGAACGGAAACCCGAGGCCGCTGTCGGATCACCTGCTGCACTAGCTGCGCGTTGCCCTCTGTGGTTGCCGTACACGGTCGCCCTACCTTTCCAGCACGTTCATCCGTCACGTTCCCAGTCCGTTGAAATTTTTCAAACAGATCCTTTATTGTATCGCTTTTCGGTCCTTTGGTTACATTAAACCTCCGTTGAAAACTTCGTCTTGTTGCAACAACACTGTGTTCTAGGCGGTGGAATTCCAACACCAGAAAAATCCTCTGTTCTAAGGAATAAACCATGTTGTCTACAGCACACTTGCACGTTGTGAACAGCACACGCTTACAGCAGAAAGACGACGTACAGAATGGCGCACCCATAGACTGCGTTGTCTTCTATATCTTTCACATCACTTGCAGCGCCATCTGTTGTTGAAAACTGTAACTACTGTAATTTCGAAAGTTTGTCCGCCTGAAAATGTACTGTTGTCCCAAGCATATTTCAACAAACGGTGTATTTCTATCGCTGCTCGTTTACTTTTTATTGCCGTTTCAAATATACCGGTCATTTTTGAAACACCCTGTACGAGAAATTAGGGCTCGTGCTAGGCATATAGACAGTCGTTTTTCCCTCGTTCTATTTGCGAGTGGAGCAGGACAGGAAATGACTAGTAGTGGTTCGCTATAATTCCGCCACGCACCGTAAGGCGGATTGTGGAGTATCGATGAAGATGTATGTGTAGAAAGACTATAACCTGCGAGATGGTACAGTAGATACAGCACCTTGGTGGTGGTTGTTCTAAAGGTCTTCATGTAAACAAGTGCGTGATATCCGAGGGCAAGGAGGGGCCGTGCCCTTCCCCCTAGCTCTCAGGGAAAGAAAAAAAAAGTGCAGTCACGAATTTTTTCTTCAAGTCTATATCTTATGCAGATTTATAACAGAGGTGGAACAGGCACTCTTTTATGGCTACTTAAAAGTCACCAGTCATCTTACAAAATATTAAAAACACTCCATACCCCGAGGTCTATACCTCCATCCCCCCCCTTTTATATGAATGCTGTACTGCAGCTGCTGTTACAAGTCATTTTGGATGTTCTTATTTACATAATTCTTCACCTAACAGTGGATATGTCTACGACGATGACAATGATAACGGTATGACGAATTATAGACTACTGGCCATTAAAAAAACTACACCTCGAAGATGACGTGCTACAGACGCGAAGTTTAACCGACGAGAAGAAGATGCTGTGATATGCAAATAATTAGCTTTTCAGAGCATTCACACAAGGTTGGCGCCGGTGGCGACACCTACAACGTGCTGACATTAGGAAAGTTTCCAAACGATTTCTCATACACAAACAGCAGTTGACCGGCGTTGCCTGGTGATACGTTGTTGTGATGCCTCGTGTAAGGAGGATGAAATGCGTACCATCACGTTTCTGACTTTGATAAAGGTCGGATTGTAGCCTATCGTGATTGCGGTTTATCGTATCGCGACACTGCTGCTCGCGTTGGTCGAGATCCAATGACTGTTAGCAGAATATGGAATCGATGGGTTCAGGAGGGTAATACGGAACGCCGTGCCGTATCCCAACGGCCTCGTATCACTAGCAGTCGAGATTACAGGCATCTTATCCGCATGGCTGTAACTGATCGTGCAGCCACGTCTCCATCCCTGAGTCAACAGATGGGGACGTTTGCAAGACAACAACCATCTGCACAAACAGTTCGACGACGTTTGCAGCAGCATGGACTATCAGCTCGGAGACCATGGCTGCGGTTACCCTTGACGCTGCATCACAGGCAGGAGCGCCTGCAACGGTGTACTCAACGACGAACCTGGGTGCACAAAAGGAAAAACGTTATTTTTTCGGATGAAACCAGGCTCTGTTTACAGCATCATGATGGTCGCATCCGTGTTTGGCGACATAGCAGTGAACGCACATTGGAAGCGTGTATTCGTCATCGCCATACTGGCATATCACCCGGCGTGATGCTGTGGGGTGCCATTGGTTACACGTCTCCGTCACCTCTTGTTCGCATTGACGGCACTTTGAACAGTGGACGTTACATTTCAGATGTGTTACGACCCGTGGCTCTACCCTTCATTCGATCCCTGCGAAAGCCTACATTTCAGCAGGGCAATGCACGACCGCATGTTGCAGGTCCGGTACGGGCCTTTCTGGATACAGAAAATGTTCGACTGCAGCGCTGGTCAGCACATTCTCCAGGTCTCGCACCAACTGAAAACGTCTGGTAAATGATGACCGAGCAACTGGCTCATCACAATACGCCTGTCACTACTCTTGATGAACTGTGGTATCGTGTTCAAGCTGCATAGGCAGCTGTACCTGTACACGCCATCCAATCTCTGTTTGACTCAATGCCCAGGCGTATCAAGGCCGTTATTACTTCGAGAGGTTGTTGGTTCAAATGGCTCTGAGCACTATGGGACTTAATTTCTGAGGTCGTCAGTCCCCTAGAACTTAAAACTACTTAAACCTAACGAACCTAATGACATCACACACATCCATGTCCGTGGGAGGACTGAAACCTGCGACCGTAGCGGTCGCGCGGTTCGATGCTGTAGCGCCTAGAACCGCTCGACCACACCGGCCGGCAGAGATGGTTGTTCTGGGTACTGATTTCTCAGGATCTATGCACCCAAATTGAGTGAAATTGTAATCACATGTCAGTTCTCGTATAATATATTTGTCCAACGAATACCCGTTTATCATCTGCATTTCTTCTTGATGTATCAATTTGAATGGCCAGTAGTGTACGTTCTGGAGACTTGTGCCCAGAGAATCTTTAAACCTATGAGTCATGGCCGTCGCGTTTCGGTCAGCAGATTGTGGGAGAAATGTAGAAGTGTGAAGCGACCCACCTGTCCGACGTGGGCGTATTCGTTGGTCGGCAGCGACGCTCGGTGGCCCAGCTCGGCCACTAGCCCGTTGCCGCCCCCGTCCTGCGCGTCTTCTTCCGTGGGGCTCGGCAGCTGGAAGCCCCTGGGCAGCAGCGCGGCCACGTCCTCGTCGGCGACCGCCTCCTTCTGGAGCTGCTCCAGCAGCGGCGACCGCTTGCTGTTGCTGCGCTTGTCCGTCTGCAGCTTGGGGGCCGCCGAGGCCTGCGGCCGCAGGCGCTGCTGCGCTGGCGGTGGCGGTGGCGGCGCCTCGTACTGCTTCTCCTCCCGTACACGGATCAGCAGTGGACCCTGGGGCGCCTGAAATTACGTTACCCAGCATCCAGTTAAATACCGTGCAAAAATATTAGGTTGCTGCAAAATTTCGCAGCGTTTTTCCACAAGTGTAATAAACGAAACAGACACACCTAGCTGAGACTTTAGTCACCGATAATATATTCCTCTTCACTATTTACAACCGTCTGCCAACACTGCGATATATCTGTTTGATTCCACGACTGTAGAAATCACTTCGTTTTGTGGCAAAGAGCTCGTCGAGTCATGTGCGGAGAGCATTTTCTAGCAGAAAGGAAGGACCTTGAAGGCTGTTCGATAAAAAGCGGAAAATGTGAAAATCTGAGAGCGCAACATCAGGTGATGGAGGTGTGTGCGGAATGCGGAATGACTTCCCAACTCAACTTCTGTATAGTGATTTTTGTCAGTTTAGAATAATGCGGGGGGGGGGGGGGGCGGCGTTATCGTGAAGTAGCATCGCTTCACGCAGTCTTCCTGGTCGTTGTTCATGGAATGCGTCTGCAGGACGTGTCAATTGTTACGCCTCAGAGAAGCAATTCGTAGTAGACCACTTCACGAGAAAAATGGAAATGCCGTGTGGCTAGGGCCTCCCGTGGGGTAGACCGTTCGCCTGGCGCAAGTCTTTCGAATTGACGCCAATTCGGCAACTTCCGTGTCGATGGGGATGAAATCATGATGATAAGGACAACACCCAATCACTGAGCGGAGAAAATCTCTGACCCAGCTGGGAATCGAACCTGGGCCCATAGGATTGACAGTCTGTCCCGCAGACCACTTAGCTACAAGGGGTGGACACGAGGCAAAAGCTGACGAGCAAGCAGAGATGAATATATGCTCACCAGCTGATTTTTGTGATGTTGGCTTAGAGCACCTTCTCCATTACATACAAATATCTCACGATGGTGGAATGATCTCAGTTCATCACATTTGCCATTTCTCGTGTACACTAGCATGGATCATTGCGCACTGATGCGTTTAAACCATCTCCATCAGACCTAGAATGTCTTCCTCAACGTCGAGAGTCGCTAATGTCAAAACGACCTTCTTTAAAACGAGACAATCATTTTCTCGTCGTTCCCTGTCCAATGACATTACTGTCATACACAGCGCAAATGTTTCTGTCTGCTTCGTCTGCTATCGCCCCTCTATTGAACTCAAACAGAAGATCATGTTGGGAATGTTACTATGTCTCCATTTGGCAACCCATTCTTTAACGTCCAGTGCTCCGGTCACTATCCCCAAATGAGGAAATGACAATATATAAACTCATATACCAACACTGAACTAAAAATAAAAAATGACACTCGATAAAGGAACCCATAGCAACCGGAACAGTAACATGCAAATAAAAACTCTACGAAATGATGCACCAACGTAATAACAGAACAACAAGAATGCTCGAACTCCAGGAAGATTATCTCTTACAGATGGCTGTAAAGAAAGAAGGAAATACGTTCCACGATCTAGAAAAGCTCTAAAAATGAATGACTTTCCCCTCCCACACGCAACTTAGAGTAAAATAGTAATACCGTACCATAAATTAGAAAAGACACATACACACATCACAAGAGTGCCGCGCTCCCCACTACCTCTTAGTACCGCTTCTACTATAGCCTCTTCTCCTCCCAAAATTCCGACTCCATTGGCAGCCTCCATAGTTGAGAAATTGTCACGATTCCTCAGGCAACCTAGTTGTAACGTCGAATGCAGTGATAGCGATGTTGTGGAAATGCGGTCCAGTGAAAATTATTGTCCAGGGAGGTTTGAGTCCAGAATACTTACAAAAGATCAATTGAAAGATGTAAAACATGGGAGACGTAAGAGTAAGTACTCAATCAGCAGCCTTTAGTTATCATTTAACGCGAATCTTAGGTCGCCCACTTAATAGAGCTGCTTACAAAGCGTATCTCAGTTCGGACGACACCAAAGACATTGTGCGAAGCAACTAATTCTTATTCATTTCCTTTGATAAACAGTATACATAGATCACATTTGTATACGGAGTTGCGACGTGGAACGTGTAAATTAGCAACCATAATATGTGGGTACATGCTGCCTAATTACTAATTTGTGTTTGTCCTTTTGCTTCTATTGAAGTGTTTCTTTACAACTTCTTTTGAGAATACTTTCGATAACTGTCAGGCATACTTATTTGAAAGGGCAAACTGTGTATGAGAATTGTAGCTATGCATGTCACTCGTTTCTGCGAGAAACTTGTGTTAACGTGCCTCTGCAATGCCTAGGCGATGATACTATCGTCGCCGTTGGCGGTGCATGGTGCCTGTGTACAAGGCCTTGAAAGCCATAGACATTGACTTGGTTGGGCAATTCAATAAGCAGCACCTTATTGGAAGGTCCTGATGTGGAATGAAATTCTCACTCTGCAGCGGAGTGTGCGCTGATATGAAACTTCCTGGCAGATTAAAACTGTGTGCCCGACCGAGACTCGAACTCGGGACCTTTGCCTTTCGCGGGCAAGTGCTCTACCATCTGAGCTACCGAAGCACGACTCACGTCCGGTACTCACAGCTTTACTTCTGCCAGTATCTCGTCTCCTACCTTCTACTCTTTACAGAAGCTCTCCTGCGAAACTTGCAGAACTAGCACTCCTGAAAGAAAGGATATTGCGGAGACATGGCTTAGCCACAGCCTGGGGGATGTTTCCAGAATGAAATTCTCACTCCGCAGCGGAGTGTGCGCTGATATGAAACTTCCTGGCAGATTAAAACTGTGTGCCCGACCGAGACTCGAACTCGGGACCTTTGCCTTTCGCGGGCAAGTGCTCTACCATCAGGAGAGCTTCTGTAAAGATTGGAAGGTAGGAGACGAGATACTGGCAGAAGTAAAGCTGTGAATACCGGACGTGAGTCGTGCTTCGGTAGCTCAGATGGTAGAGCACTTGCCCGCGAAAGGCAAAGGTCCCGAGTTCGAGTCTCGGTCGGGCACACAGTTTTAATCTGCCAGGAAGTTTCAGGTCCTAATGTGTTTCGAGGACTGATGCTGCACTTCATATGTGAAGTAACTACTGTCTTTGGAGGTAGTACGTGGCTGACTCTTGCTGTTGTTTGGGGCATTCATTCTGACTAAGGTGGTCTTCGAGCATCCCTGATGAAATATAATTATCTGGAAGATCTGGAGTATAATTGAGAGTTCTGGTATACATGCTGAAGTTCCTTATTGTACTGTGGCGCCTCACAAGCCCTTTGTGTTGTCGACCAGAAAGAAGAAGGAGTTGAACTGTAACGAGTATTTGTTTATTTGGGCCAAAGTAAGGATTAGAAATTGTAAAATAAATATTGTTGGCGATTGTATGCTGTATTATAGACAATAAATCTAACTGCTTATCTCCTTTTCCATAATTTATTATCTATAAAAAAATTAATTCACTTATCCAGCCTCCTATCGCGCGCGCTCAATTGAAGAAGGCGGTTGTAGTGGTTACTGGTCACGCCAAAACGCTCATGAATTTTTTTTTAATCGAACTCTGGTTGCCGTGCAAGGCGGTTGGCTACCTTAAGAGAGCGCGCTTAAAAAGCCGGAGCGCCCGGTAGGCACTACAGAATAGTACAGACCATGTATCCAGGTACTGTATTTGTGAAATATCTTTATCAAATGGTTCAAACGGCTCTGAGCACTTCAGGACTTAACATCTGAGGTCATCAGTCCCCTAGAACTTAGAACTACTTAAACATAACTAACCTAAGGACATCACACACATCCATGCCCGAGGGAGGATTCGAACCTGCGACCATAGCGGTCACGCGGTTCCAGACTGAAGCGCCTAGAACCGCACGGCCACACCGGCCGGCGAATATCTTTATCATTGGCATGTTCGAATAGGTGGTTGACAACTTCTTATCAGTACAATCAGAGAGGTTAGAGCCCACACAGAGGATACCGACAATCTTTCTTTCCACGAACAATACGAGACTGGAATAGAAGGGAGAACCGATAGAGGTACTCGAGGTACCAACCGCCACACACCGTCAGGTGGCTTGCGGAGTATGGATGTAGATATACATGTAGATGTACAATAAGGGAGTGCCTCTGTTGTTCAGAAGCACGATGGAAAGTTCTTTCGGACATGCATGCAACGTATTCGCAACTGCGAATATGGACAACCATCAGCTGTACGATACACTGAAGCACCAAAGAAACTGGCAAGGTATGCGTATTCAAAAACAGAGATTAGTAAACAGGCAGAATACGGCACTGCGGTCGGGAACGCTTATATAAGAAAAAAGTGCCTGGCGCAGTTGTTAGATCGGTTACTGCTGCTACAGTGGCAGGTTATCAAGATTTAAGTAAGTTTGAACGAGGTGTTATAGTCGGCGCACGAGCGATGGGACACAGCATCTCCGAGGTAGCGATGAAGTGGGGATTTTTCGCTGCAACCGGAAAAAGATCCTGCAAGAACGGAACCAACGACGACTGGAGAGAATCGTTCAACGCGACAGAAGTGCAACCCTTCCGCAAATTGCTGCAGATTTCAATGCTGGGCCATCAACAAGTGTCAGCGTGTGAACCATTCAGCGAAACATCATCGATATGGGATTTCGGAGCCGAAGGCTCGCTCGTGTACCCTTGATGACTGCACAGCACAAGGCTTTACGTCTCTCCTGGGCCCGTCAGCACTGACATTTGACTGTTGATGACTGGAAACATGTTTCCTGCTCGGACGAGTCTCATTTCAAATTTTATCGTGCGGATGGACGTGTACGGGTATGGAGACAACCTCACGAATCTAAGGACCCTGCATTACAACAGGGGACTGTTAAAGCTGGTGAAGGCTCTGTGATAGTGTGGGTCGTGTGCAGCTGCAGTGCTATGGGACCCCTGATACATCTAGATACGACTCTGACAGGTGACACGTAATTAAGCACCCTGTCTGATCACCAGCATCCATTCATGCCCATTGCGCATTCCGAAGAACTTGGGCGATTACAGGAGGACAATTCGACAACACACAATTGTTACAGAATGGCAGCGGGAACACGCTTCTGAGTTTTAACACTTCCGCGGGCCACCAAACTCCCCAGAAATAAACATTATTGAGCTTATTTGGGATGCCTTGCAACGTGCTATTCAGAAGAGACCTTCACCATCTCGTACTTTACGGATTTATGGTTAGCCTGCAGGATTCAGCACTACTTCAGACATTAGTCGAGTCCATGCCACGTGGAGATGCGTCACTTCTGCGTGCTCACGGGGCCCTACACGTTATTAAGCAGGTGTACCGGTTTCTTTGGTTCTTCAGTGTAGAATGACGACAGCGATAATTTGTGCCGAACAAGGTTCGAACACGGATTTCCCGCTTATGGTGAGCACGCATGCGTGTCCCAAGGAGCTTTGCGGTGTACTTCTTAACAACAAAGCTACCGCAACATCGTACTTATCCGCCGATACTGGGCCTGCGACGTTCAGGTGAAATGTCTCCCCTGTACGGGAATACACATTGTGGACTGCGAGTGTAGGCTGATGACACGTGGTTGACGACATTTGGAAGTTGGGTCCAGCCGTGAGTCGTGCTCGGATAACCTTACTGTAAGGCGACCACTCGCCATAAGTGGGAAATCCGGGTTTGAGTCCCGCTCAGGCACAAATTTTCATTGTCATCATCCCATGATGGCTGTCCACATCCGCATCTGCGAATATATGTAATATATATTTTATCAGTAGTTGACATTCCGAGTTGTTTAAATAAGTAGATCTCTACGAGACATACTCGTAAGGATCTCGGTCAAAATTCCAAGTAATTGTGTTGGATTGTTGTTTTCGTCACCTATGATACAGGACAATATTAAGTCTACTTATGTCAGACTCGTTTCGCCACATATTTCCAAATGCATCATTAGTGGTCTAAAATAAAACCATATTCATTAAGAATTGTTTACTGTTTCTTAAATTTCGTACATTGCATAAGTTTCTAACATGCATCAGCTATTTTAAAGTGTCTTGGGTGAATAAGAAAATAAACTGAAACTTCGAACAAAGGGGAAGAACCTTTAAATTGACTGTTTAGCTTCGCTGATGCTATACCAATTACAGCGGACACCGTACGAGACGCAACGAAACAGATAAACATTCTCCAAGAGTTAGTAGGAAAAGCTGGGTTACAAAGTGCATTTGATAAAACCGCATAAATGACCAATGTTAAGGAAACAAATAAAATATATGCAATCATATACTGTAAAAATAAAGTTTTAGGACTCAAAAGCATGCGTGAATTAATCCAGCCAAATATTTGGGACAAAGAATGTAACATAAATAGAGCCGGAAAAATGGAAATGACATTTCAGTTAGCAAAGAACACGTTCAGTAAGAAATTGTTATCTATTAATGTCACACTGAGGCATTACAACGTGGTGATTAAAACCGGGTGTCTTAATGCTTGAGACTCCCTCACTGCAGACACAGCCAAACAGTAAATAATTTCGAGAAGATAGAAAGAATAATAATTTGAAAAACCTTGGGTACAATGTATGAAAATAAGATTTAGAAAGTGAGAAACAACAAGGTGTTGCATGAAAAAAATGCAGAATATAGTAGATACAAAAAGAAGGCCGAAGTTTACTTTTTATAACCACTTAAAAATATAAGGTAACAAGAGGCTGACAAAAAAATACTGGAAGTCTTTAAAAAAACCGAAATTTTGTATTTTATACAAGTTGAAAATTGTCAACAGGAGTTGTGAACAAGGAGATACACATAAGAAACATACATGAATTCACGGAAAAGGTACAAAAAGTCAAAGGTTTTCATGAGAGGATGAGAGGACACAAAAGAATTCAAAAGAACAGAGGAAGAACATGGATGGAAGAAAGAAGAGAAGAGAGAGAAAGAACGAAGGTTTTGACTCATTAACTTGCGAAATTCTCTGGATATATACTTGCGAATTTTATTTATTTTTAAATTCGCTATTGCGTTATTTGCTAACTCGCCCGCTAACAAGCTATGCGAATTGCTTCTAATCCGCAGAGCTAACAAAAAAAAATGCATTCTGCTATTTGAATATAATTACGGATATGGTCATAGATGTAGGCAGTTCCAGTTCTCAGGCTATATTTTTAAAAATAAAAGTCAAATGCGCCTCGCATTTCTCGGTTACAGGAGTTGTGATGCTAATTATCCCATGTGGTTGATGACGAAACAGATCCCAACCACGCGAACTACATTATTAACATTATCCTATAGACCACTAATGAATCCAAATATACAACATTTCGAAACTGGGTGAGAAATATATAAAAGAACTTTATTTCAGATTTCTCTGAGGCCATATTTTTCCCGTCTTGAGAGAAATACTTGTATCATCTGCAGAAATAATCCATAGTACCAGTAACGGCGCAAAGCTCATGATAAGGCCTTTCAGAACACCCACATCAGGTATTACAGTATGATCGGCTAAGACCAGGATACTCTCGAAGAAGAACCTCAGGACTTGAAAGACGGGATAGGAGATAAAAATGTCGCAAAAAAAATGGTTCAAATGGCTCTGAGCACTATGGGACTTAACATCTATGGTCATCAGTCCCCTAGAACTTAGAACTACTTAAACCTAACTAACCTAAGGGCAGCACACAACACCCAGCCATCACGAGGCAGAGAAAACCCCTGACCCCGCCGGGAACCGAACCCGGGAACCCGGGCGTGGGAAGCGAGAACGCTACCGCACGACCACGAGATGCGGGCTAAAAATGTCGCAACTTGAGAGCAACAGTGAATATTCCGCCCAAATGAGCAATAGCAAAGCTTGTATATTAGTTTTTATATTACTAATTCTACCACTGCCAATTGTAATTAGCAATCCGCATGCAGATTCGCCCTCAGTGTAACTGAATAAGGTAAAAATCATATTTGTAATTTTAATTTACTGTTGTTTAAGTTATTCAAAAGGCCGCAATTCTAAGAACTTGATATGCCTTGCAGAAAGACAAAAACAAATAAAAAATAATTAGAAACATGTGATTTCTGCTGGTACAGATGATGTTCTATCCCTCTGTGAGTAACTTGGACAGCCTAAAGCAGCTTTAAATATTGTGATTTACGAACAGAAGATAAATAAAGAACGTGCTCTACCAAAAACGTGTTTTGTTCGATAAAATATTATGGCTGATAGTCAAAAATCCACTACGGCGATATTTCCGGATTTAAAACTTTTGATAGGCGATTGATTATATTTCAGGCGTGCAGCTGTAGGCAACTGTATGAACACTTTTTCTTCACCTCATATTTCGGCCATATACCTTTCGGCCATCTTATGAGTGAGCCGGCAGACCAAATTGAAGCTACCGCGAATCATAATGGTCAGACAGAACTGCTTGAAGCTGCAAGAGCATTTTGCCCGTTCGACTTCATTCTGTGCTATGGGTTAGAAAATAAGGGAACATGACTGTGTAGAATGTTACTGTTCCCATAGTCTGTAAATGTGCGTTAAAGTGTCGTGAGACGATCATCTTCCGACGTTTATGGAGCGAATCTGGGATTTTTTGGCTTCATAAATTAAGGTCGTGGACAAAGTAGCATATTTTGTGTAAAATCTGATGGATTCACTCTTGACGATTTGATAGACGGATGCCGCCGAATGTGTTGGCTGTGAGTATAACGCAGAGCGACCGTTACAACACTGAAAAGCTTGTTCTGAAGAGTCTGCAGTCGATTAAAGTGACTGTCGACGGCTATCTGAAAATATGGCTGGAGGTGTGAAGGCAGTGCAAAGAGTCAGTTTCGCATTGTCAGATAGTGCGTCACTCTTTAAGAGTGGGTACAAATGGTAAAACAGGCCACAGTTGCCGCTCGGGGTATGTTGGACCTTCATTTATTGTATTTCACTGAATCACTGCAAGACAAGTCTGAGTCACCAATTGTGAGTAGCGGTTAGAGGGCTTGAGCTCGGGGTGAGTAGAATTGCTTGACTCCAGTCAGGACTGTTTTTCACCTTCCAGACAGCGCACCATTGGATGTCTCTGAACATGCCTAACAATGCAGTCGAGGTCGTGGCACTGATTGAATGGCGCAGTTTCAGCGGCGTTAGGATGATTGCCCCTCCAAGCTGCTTGGGTACGTTGGCGGAATACATCACGGATCACGGGTTCCTGGACCCCAGAATCAAACCCTGTGGCGTTCGCTTGCTTGGAGGGTAGGGAGTCCATCATACTAATCAAGCCTTGTTGCGAGACGCGGTCAAAAGCTTTTTCTTCTGTGTCAAGGAATACATCTTCAGTGCTCTCACCTTGACTCTACGATGTATGCATGTACTCAACCAAGCGCCGGGAGCGAAAGACTGGGGTGTGCTGAGCGCGGAATCCAGTCGGTTTGCTAATGTCAAATGACATTGCTGTCTGTAGGGAATTTCAGGAGCGATCGCATTACAACACGCTCCAGAATTTTACACAAGCGCCAGAGACATTGATCAGCATCAAAGAGGTATGGATATATGCGGCTACGCTTTCGATCCATGCTGGGCTTTCGATAGGAGCTGCCTGTAGTGGCGTCTTTGCGAGTTTATTTAAGAAAGGCCGGACCATTCTTTTTCCAGGCTAAAACCGCTAAATTCTTCGCTGAACGAATTTCCACAGCATACTTTATCACTGAGTTCCAAACAGATTCAGCTGACGCTAGAACGCCAGTATCGTCAAAGAGCATAGTGTGGCCGGTGTTGATGCAGTGCTCTCCCACAGGCGACTTATTGGGCTGTAAGAGTTGAGTGTACCTTCAGTGTCCGTGCATCTTTCGTGGAGTGTATACGTTGTTTGCCGCATTTATCAAAAGCCGACACTCGCAGGGGATATGGTAAAACACAGAGCTGTGGGGCAACAAGTCATTTTTGACCTTGCACCAAAAGTCGTGCAGCCTTCGGTGCAAGGTGAAAAATCGCTTTAACTCTGTTCTTGGTGAGGATCCGATCTATTTCCGACGACAGGGTTCCCACATGTACAAGAATAGTCACGGATTTAAATCTCTCTATTTCTTCTTCCTCGTTCCACAAGTCTGTCTTAGATTTTGCGCGTAGCGCCACATGAATCTGTTGTGGAGAGTACAATTTGCTTCCAGAACGCCTTGTAAGTGTAGGTGATGATGCCGCAGATTGCTGTCCCCAACAATGCCTGCGCCCGGTAAACCAAAGTTTTGATACCACCTGTCATCTGGGTAGAGTGGTGACAGATGTTTGCCTGTAAATACTGGGTTATTAGAAATGATTGAAGCGATTTCACAGCTCTACAATAACTTTATTATTGGAGATATTTTCACAATGCTTTGCACACACATACAAAAACTCAAAAAGTTTCTTTAGGCATTCACAAATGTTCGATATGTGCCCCTTTAGTGATTCGGCAGACATAAAGCAGATAATCAAGTTCCTCCCACACTCGGCGCAGCATGTCCCCATCAATGAGTTCGAAAGCATCGTTGATGCGAGCTCGCAGTTCTGGCACGTTTCTTGGTAGAGGAGGTTTAAACACTGAATCTTTCACATAACCCCACAGAAAGAAATCGCATGGCGTTAAGTCGGGAGAGCGTGGAGACCATGAAATGAATTGCTGATCATGATCTCCACCACGACCGATCCATCGGTTTTCCAATCTCCTGTTTAAGAAATGCCGAACATCATGAAAGTGCGGTGGGGCACCATCCTGTTGAAAGATGAAGTCGGCGCTGTCGGTCTCCAGTTGTGGCATGAGCCGATTTTCCGCAGGCTACGCGTGAAACTTGCCCGCACGCGTTCAACCGTTTCTTCGCTCACTGCAGGCCAACACGTTGATTACCCCTTACAGAGGCATCCAGAAGCTTTAAACTGCGCATACCATCGCCGAATGGAGTTAGCAGTTGGTGGATCTTTGTTGAACTTCGTCCTGAAGTGTCGTTGCACTGTTATGACTGACTGATGTGAGTGCATTTCAAGCACGACATACGCTTTCTCGGCTCCTGTCGCCATTTTGTCTCACTGCGCTCTCGAGCGCTCTGACGACAGAAACCTGAAGTGCGGCTTCAGCCGAACAAAACTTTATGAGTTTTTCTACGTATCTGTAGTGTGTCGTGACCATATGTCAATGAATGGAGCTACAGTGAATTTATGAAATCGCTTCAATCATTTGTAATAGCCCTGTACAAGTCCGTATGAGTCGGCTTCCGATAAAGTGCGTGTCTCAAGGTATCATCCTCTTTGTGATGAACCAAAACATCGAAGAATTCGATTTCTGTTGTAAATTGATATTTTCTGTGGATGGAATGTAGACGGTTTACAAATTCATCGAATTTATGCGTAGCCCTCAAAATGGCGTCGGTAGCGGAAATGCGTTCCAAGGAAAGAGCTGTCACGGAATTTTTTTTTTTTTTTGGTGAGAAGCAAGGGCATCGCAGATATTCATAGCTTCTGGCAGAATGTGTACGGATACCTGATAGCGCACGAAAGCACGGTGAATCGTTGGGCGAGGAGTCTGTCATCATCGCAACAAGGCCGCTCCAACCTGTCTGATCTCCCGTGTGCCTCCCAGCCGCACACAGCTGTGACTCCTGCGGTGTTGGAATCTGCGAACACTCATTCGAAGTGATCGATGGATGACAGTGTGTGTGTGTGTGTGTGGTTTGAGGTTTTCGGGCGCTAAACAGCGTGGTCATTAGCGCCCAAACGCATAGAAACAGGAACACATGCAGTGAAGGGACGAAGACGGACACCGAACAAGGAGAACGGCTAAAAGACACAGACCTGACGCAGTTCCAAATCCTCACATACAGAGGCAAAACAAGAGGAGAAGAAACGCACTAAAAGAGGAAAGGAAACACAAGGAAAGGAGAACAGAAATCGAAGTGAAACAAGTAGGTAATCGTGGCTGGCGGTCACGTGACTGGTCAGTCACCCAGCAGCACACTAAAATTCTCTCCCTAAAATCCGAGGCAACAAATTGGACAGGACACAAAACCGTAAGACCTTAACCACAGTCGTTGCGTCGTCTTGCAAAATAGAGGGCAAATCCGGTGGCAAGGAAACCACCGCCCTCTGGTCAGAGAATAAAGGACAGTCAAGTAAAATGTGGCGGACCGTAATCTGGACGCCACAAGCACTGCAGATTGGGGGATCCTCCCGCCGGAGTAAAAAACCGTGCGTTAAGGGACTGTGCCCGATGCGGAGGCGAGTGAGGAGAACCTCATCCCGCCTGCATGACTGGTAGGACGTACGCCATGGCCGCGTGGTGGCCTTGACCAGACGCAGCTTATTTTCACCGACTGCCAGCCACTCCTCTTCCCATTGACGCAGAACACGAAAACGCAAAAGGGAGGTAACAGCATGGAGGGGGACGGCACAGTCAACAACGTGAGGGAGGGAACATGCATCTTTGGCAGCCACATCCGCCAGTTCGTTTCCCCTAATACCCACATGCCCCGGCACCCAGCTGAAAGAAACCTCCTTCCCCTGCCGTTGCAGGTGGAGGAGGGCATCGTGGATGTTCTGGACGACCGTATCCGCTGGGTACATCTCTGTTGGTAGCGCTGACGCACTCGTCCACCAGCTGGGGTAGTCAAAGCCGTGTATCGAACATCGCCATTTAACACAAGACCGTAAAGAGAAAACGAATGCCTCCTTCTCCTCGTCAACGCAAGCCCTCTCACAAGTCTGCGCACACTGCACCCGAGAGGCGCTCACTAAACTTCAGCCGGCCGGAGTGGCCGAGCGGTTCTAGGCGCTTCAGTCTGGAACCGAGCCACCGCTACGGTCGCAGGTTCGAATGCTGCCTCGGGCATGGATGTATGTGATGTCCTTATGTTAGTTAGGTTCTAGGCGACTGATGACCTCACAATTTAAGTCGCATAGTGCAAAGTACAAACATGTTCCGGGAAAATCCGGAATACAGAAATACAAGTCGCTGAGGAATGAAATAAATAGGAAGTGCAGGGAAGCTAAGACGAAATGGCTGCAGGAAAAATGTGAAGACATCGAAAAAGATATGATTGTCGGAAGGACAGACTCAGCATACAGGAAAGTCGAAACAACCTTTGGTGACATTAAAAGCAACGGTGGTAACATTAAGAGTGCAACGGGAATTCCACTGTTAAATGCGGAGGAGAGAGCAAATAGGTGGAAAGAATACATTGAAAGCCTCTATGAGGGTGAAGATTTGTCTGATGTGATAGAAGAAGAAACATGAGTCGATTTAGAAGAGATAGGGGATCCAGTATTAGAATCGGAATTTAAAAGAGCTTTGGAGGACTTACGGTCAAATAAGGCAGAAGGGATAGATAACATTCCATCAGAATTTCTAAAATCATTGGGGGAAGTGGCAACAAAACGACTATTCACGTTGGTGTGTAGAATATATGAGTCTGGCCATATACCATCTGACTTTCGGAAAAGCATCATCCACACAATTCCGAAGACGGAAAGAGCTGACAGGTGCGAGAATTATCGCACAATCAGCTTAACAGCTCATGCATCGAAGTTGCTTACAAGAATAATATACAGAAGAATGGAAAAGAAAATTGAGAATGCGCTAGGTGACGATCAGTTTGGCTTTCGGAAAAGTAAAGGGACGAGAGAGGCAATTCTGACGTTACGGCTAATAATAGTAGCAAGGCTAAAGAAAAATCAAGACACTTTCATAGGATTTGTCGACCTCGAAAAAACGTTCGACAATATAAAATGGTGCAAGCTGTTCGAGATTCTGAAAAAAGTAGGGGTAAGCTATAGGGAGAGACGGGTCATATACAATATGTACAACAACCAAGAGGGAATAATAAGAGTGGACGATCAAGAACGAAGTGCTCGTATTAAGAAGGGTGTAAGACAAGGCTGTAGCCTTTCGCCCCTACTCTTCAATTTGTACATCGAGGAAGCAATGATGGAAATAAAAGAAAGGTTCAGGAGTGGAATTAAAATACAAGGTGAAAGGATATCAATGATACGATTCGCTGATGACATTGCTATCCTGAGTGAAAGTGAAAAAGAATTAAATGATCTGCTGAACGGAATGAACAGTCTAATGAGTACACAGTATGGTTTGAGAGTAAATCGGAGAAAGACGAAGGTAATGAGAAGTAGTAGAAATGAGAACAGTGAGAAACTTAACATCAGGATTGATGCGCACGAAGTCAATGAAGTTAAGGAATTCTGCTACCTAGGCAGTAAAATAACCAATGACGGACGGAGCAAGGAGGGCATTAAAAGCAGACTCGCTATGGCAAAAAAGGCATTTCTGGCCAAGAGAAGTCTACTATTATCAAATACCGGCCTTAATTTTAGGAAGAAATTTCTGAGGATGTACGTCTGGAGTACAGCATTGTTGGTAGTGAAACATGGACTGTGGGAAAACCGGAACAGAAGAGAATCGAAGCATTTGAGATGTGGTGCTATAGACGAATGTTGAAAATTAGGTGGACTGATAAGGTAAGGAATGAGGAGGTTCTACTCAGAATCGGAGAGGAAAGGATTATGTGGAAAACACTGATAAGGAGAAGGGACAGGATGATAGGACATCTGCTAAGACATGAGGGAATGACTTCCATGGTACTAGAGGGAGCTGTAGAGGGCAAAAACTGTAGAGGAAGACAGAGATTGGAATACGTCAAGCAAATAATTGAGGACGTAGGTTGCAAGTGCTACTCGGAGATGAAGAGGTTAGCACAGGAAAGGAATTCGTGGCGGGCCGCATCAAACCAGTCAGTAGACTGATGACAAAAAAAAAAAAAAAAAAAAAAAAGTGCTCAGAGCCATTTGAACCATTTGAACTAAACTTCATTGGGCTGTTATCCCTCGCCACTACAGCCTGGATCTCTCCCCTTGCGACTTCCATCTGCATGGTCCAATGAAGGATGCACCCCATGGGAAGCAGTACATAGATGAGAGGGAGGTTACTGATGCAGGCAATGTTGGCTCCGCCATCGACCAGTAGAATGGTATCGTATGGGCATTGAGGCTCTTCCAGTAAGGCGGCGTAAACCTGTGGTACTGAACGCAGATCATGTTGAAAAATACGGTTTCGTAGCCGAAATAGTGAAGAATAATGTGGTGTATCTGAATTCAGAATAAAACAAATTTGCTTTCAGAAAAACATTTAGCAGATACCAGCGCCTTTTCCTCGAAATCTCCATTAACAAATATGGCCACCAAGGACGATAAAAGACTAGCAATGGAGAGAATGCAAGTCTGTTTAAAAAGTTCGTTATTAATATCTTAGAACTAAACTTCATCAACGTCTCTGGCGCTGGTGTGTCTGTACCTGCATGTGCAATGGTGCGGTGCGCGGGCTTAAAAGGGAAGACCAGGAGCTGCAGTTCCAATCTGTCGGCTCACTCAAGCGGATAGGCGAAAGGTGAATGGACGAAATATCAGAGGAGGCTCCACGCCAATGGTGGATCATTAATTTACTCATTGTCCGCCCCGGTAGCTGAGTGGTCAGCGTGACAGACTGTCAATCCTAAGGGCCCGGGTTCGATTCCCGGCTGGGTCGGAAATTTTCTCCGCTTAGGGACTGGGTGTTGTGTTGTCCTAATCATCATCATTTCATCCCCATCGACGCGCAGGTCGCCGAAGTGGCGTGAAATCGAAAGACCTGCACCAGGCGAACGGTCTACCCGACGGGAGGCCCTAGCCACACGACATTTCCATTTTCAATTCACTCATTGCGCCGCAAAAACATGAAGACACTTTAGTTATATGCTCAGTGAACATTTAAATAGTGTTCAGAGTATAAATAACCTCAAATTTGCATATGTGCATAGCTGTATGAGACGTACCACAGGTGGCAGTGTTGTCGATACCGTTGCGGCTGGCACAGTCTGCGCGTGCAGTGGCTGCTTCGGCAGTATCGGCTGAAGCTGTGGCTGTGGCTGCCGCGGCTCCACCTGCTGAGGTCTCAGCAGTTTTACAGGCGCTGCCTGTGTCGTCGCCGCTGCCTTTACACCTGCCATGGCGTGCACCTGCAATAACTGCTGCGGCGGCGTTGGCTGCAACTGTGGCTGTGGCTGCCGCAGCTCCACTTGCTCAGGCCTCGGCAGTTTTACAGGCACTGCGTGCGTTGTCGTCACCTCCGCCGTGGTCGCTATCTTCGTCGCCATCGTCGTCGCCGCCATTGTCGCCTCCCGCGCTTTCCCGCTGGTCGTGGGCGGTGGTTCCGTGACGGGCTGTGCGCTGGACTGCGGCACTAGGTCGGCCATCTGCAGAACGAACACGTCCGAGTCTGGCACCGGCAGGTACTCCAGCTCCTTCCCCGCTATGTCTTCGGCAGTCAACAGCCTCGCGTTTCGCACAGTGTCTACCGTAGAGGGACCCTCAGCTGCGGGTCTGAAGTCGTCCGGGGACACCAGCACTAGTGGGGCTCCTTTAGCGGCACTCACATCATTACTGCGAGTCGCCCCTTCTTTGCTGGATTGGAGTGCAGCCTCACTGGCAGGTGTAAGGACGTCCCTGGCGGTAGGTGCCACCTTGTTGCCAGGCTGCAGAGCACCAACGGCACCACCGCTGCACATGTTGCACAGGAGGAGGGCTCCCCCATAAACGACACTCCACTGAAAACAAAAAGCAACGTAAGTCGTTTAAACACACAACTTTGGTGACAGTGCCGTTTCTCTAGTGTTTGAGAGAATAGATAGAACGATTCTTGGTCACAGGAAAATAAAAATTTAGTGACAAATAACGTGTGTTTAGTGCAGTTCAATCTACACTCCTGGAAATGGAAAAAAGAACACATTGACACCGGTGTGTTAGACCCACCATACTTGCTCCGGACACTGCGAGAGGGCTTTACAAGCAATGATCACACGCACGGCACAGCGGACACACCAGGAACCGCGGTGTTGGCCGTCGAATGGCGCTAGCTGCGCAGCATTTGTGCACCGCCTCCGTCAGTGTCAGCCACTTTGCCGTTGCATACGGAGCTCCATCGCAGTCTTTAACACTGGTAGCATGCCGCGACAGCGTGGACGTGAACCGTATGTGCAGTTGACGGACTTTGAGCGAGGGCGTATAGTGGGCATGCGGGAGGCCGGGTGGACGTACCGCCCAATTGCTCGACACGTGGGGCGTGAGGTCTCCACAGTACATCGATGTTGTCGCCAGTGGTCGGCGGAAGGTGCACGTGCCAGTCGACATGGGACCGGACCGCAGCGACGCACGGATGCACGCCAAGACCGTAGGATCCTACGCAGTGCCGTAGGGGACCGCACCGCCACTTCCCAGCAAATTAGGGACACTGTTGCTCCTGGGGTATCGGCGAGGACCATTCGCAACCGTCTCCATGAAGCTGGGCTACGGTCCCGCACACCGTTAGGCCGTCTTCCGCTCACGCCCCAACATCGTGCAGCCCGCCTCCAGTGGTGTCGCGACAGGCGTGAATACAGGGACGAATGGAGACGTGTCGTCTTCAGCGATGAGAGTCGCTTCTGCCTTGGTGCCAATGATGGTCGTATGCGTGTTTGGCGCCGTGCAGGTGAGCGCCACAATCAGGACTGCATACGACCGAGGCACACAGGGCCAACACCCGGCATCATGGTGTGGGGAGTGATCTCCTACACTGGCCGTACACCACTGGTGATCGTCGAGGGGACACTGAATAGTGCACGGTATATCCAAACCGTCATCGAACCCATCGTTCTACCATTCCTAGACCGGCAAGGGAACTTGCTGTTCCAACAGGACAATGCACGTCCGCATGTATCCCGTGCCACCCAACGTGCTCTAGAAGGTGTAAGTCAACTACCCTGGCCAGCAAGATCTCCGGATCTGTCCCCCATTGAGCATGTTTGGGACTGGATGAAGCGTCGTCTCACGCGGTCTGCACGTCCAGCACGAACGCTGGTCCAACTGAGGCGCCAGGTGGAAATGGCATGGCAAGCCGTTCCACAGGACTACATCCAGCATCTCTACGTTCGTCTCCATGGGAGAATATCAGCCTGCATTGCTGTGAAAGGTGGATATACACTGTACTAGTGCCGACATTGTGCATGCTCTGTTGCCTGTGTCTATGTGCCTGTGGTTCTGTCAGTGTGATCATGTGATGTATCTGATCCCAGGAATGTGTCAATAAAGTTTCCCCTTCCTGGGACAATGAATTCACGGTGTTCTTATTTCAATTTCCAGGAGTGTATATCCAGATTGTCAACGCATCGGCCAAATGGGACTACATTTATTGACCAGAATGAAAAATGCTCCTGTCATTGCACAAAAATGGCGGATATTTCCTGGGGACGGACAGGGATTTAAAAGGAGGGAACTAGTTTTTGAAATATCTAGCAGCTTCAAAAAAACTTAGACCAACACACCTTGATATATTCACACCTGTTTGCCTTCTAGAATTAGTACCCAGTCACGTAATACAGTGCATCGTGTCAAGTAAAGTAGCAATATACACGATGTCATGTCACATAACATGACACATTCCATCATGTCATTGCATTTGTTATTATGTCATGCAATATGACATATTGCGGCATTAAAGTTTACGGTGTGTGCATCCCCACTCTGGAGTAGTTCCTATTATATATGCAGCCCCCACTCTAGGATACCTCCTACTGTAGATGCATTCCACTCTCTAGAGGCACATAAATTTGTATCTATTTGTTCTTACACTACTCACCATACATTTAATCAGGAGGAGAGAGGAGGGGGGGGGGGGGTTAGGGAGAAATCGTCCCCGTGGGGAAAACACCCCATCCCTGTCTAAAAAGCATTTATTAGCGTCGCTCTTCCCCCTTCTAGGATCAAATCCTCCCCCAGAAATTTTATTCTCCCAGAAAACCTTTTTTAGTTGTTGCATGTATGCTTTTCACCATATGGTATTATACATTCGTTACTTCGACTGGCGAATCTTCTGGTTTTCGTGCTCCAGACTCGAACCTATAGATTGGAAGCTGCAAGTGTGCCAACACCTTGCAGCTGAGAGAGCTCATTGTACTGGATAAGTAGGGTTAACTAGTAAAACTGTGCGAGCACTCCGAGATATTTTGATTTAAATGTGTCTGAAGCTGCCAGGTAAGTCGGAATTCTAGTTCCCTTCTTTTACGTCCCTAACTCTGGCCTGGACATATTCGCCTTTTTTGAGCTATTATAGGAGTATTTTCATTCCCGTTGCCAACTTGTACTCTGCCATAATTTTGACATTAAACCACCATAGACTGGCAATCGTTGTAGATTTTTGTTGACTCGGGCGACTACTAATCCGGTATAGGTTTTTTTTTCTGCCTTCCGGATGGTGTTGCTTGAGTTGGGCATATTTAGTCTGATTCCTCTACAGTTAACTGCCTGGTACGGTTGAACCTGTCAAGTGGAGCCTACAGTGTTCTCAGACCATACAAGGCTCACTACCACATCGTTTTCCCAAGGAACGTTTTTGTCTTATTTTTTATTTTCTAATTTTTTCATTTTTTTATTTTCTATGATTTTTATTATTTTCATGCTTTGTATGATATTTTTAAAATTGCTTTTATTTCCTTATTTTTTCATTTAATTGTTTCGTAGTTACATAGCCGCATAAGACTGTATGCACAAACATGTCAAAAATACCCATAAGTACTTAATACAGTGCACAAAATAACATCAGACATAAATATGATACCGAGCGAAATATTAAATACTGTGCGAAGTTTATGATAACAACCTACGTAAATAGTTTATATTATGTAGACAAACTTGCGATACGACGGTAATACACAGATAAACTTACTAAAAGCTTAATATATCGCAGGCCGAACGATTTGCGCAACAAATAATAAACTACTGAAAAGCGTACACCTAGTTATTATATCTTATATTAAACTTCTTGTCATTGTTTATTTAAAGTGTGTTATAATAAAAACTGAAAATTAAGAAACCGCCGCTAGAGAAACTCACGTGAATAACTTTGTAATGATATGTTGCAACAACCAATCCGAATTAAGTATGACTGGCTGAAATAAGCAGATGAACTGCTAAATATGTATGCACGACAAAATACTATCAACTTTTCAGTCTTGTACGAAAATTGTCGAACTTAAACTTGTTTTGTGTGAAAATAATTTTTCTACACAAATAGCATTGTAGTTTTTGAAGGAAACGCAGTGAAACGTTTTCTATTGTTTGAAAATAAGATGACCTTCTTTCTGACAATGATTTATATAGCAATTTTCAGGTTAATTTAATTTTCTGCAAAGTTGTTGATAAAGCCTTAAAAGTTCAATGGACGAAATTTTGTTCAAGAGTAAGCATAATTATAGTTTGGTACCTCTCTTGTTCTGCAGGTCCAAAGATTTTTTCTATGATTTTAAGCTGATGGTGAATAAAATCTTTAACGTATAAACAACGAAACGATAATCAACTGTAACGCTACACCGCTTCCGAAGCCTCCCAGACAAATTGTGCACATCGATTAATTCCTTTTGGAAAAAGTGTTAATTGGGCTGAAATTAAAGTTCAGCTACTGGTACTATTTTTACGTGTACCATTCGTATTTTACCCGCAAATACGGGCAAGAAACACATTTCCGTCCGGTGGATGGGGTGGGGGACGGGAGTTTGAAGCGCGCCACCTCTATATTTAAACTTGTACGAAACGGTTCAATTTTTTCACTAAGGATAAACACAAAACGAAATTCTTTTGTCCAGTAATTTTTAGTCCTTGTAGAGATACAATGGTTTACAGTCGAGCTAAATGTAGCAAGTAAAATTCATTCTCAAGGGAACTGTATGTGTGGAAACGGTTTAAAGTGATTCAGATAGATAAAAAATGCACTATAGCGATAAAACTGAAAACTCGCTTTATAAAGCTGTCTTCATTCGAATTTTACGTGCAAGAACACGCGTTGTCAGTTCTTCACGCATGCCACTTCTATGTTTCAATTTATGTGCAAAAAAATCGTTTTCCTGTTACATTTATGAAGTGTGCCACCTCTGTGTTTAAACTTCAGCGAATCACTTCGAACTATGTACCAAAACAGAGAAACGGATGAAGTCAAAATGAAATTTTTTATCCAATAACCATTATCTGTTGTCAAAATACGATCTTTTTCTTAACAATTATTTATCAGTGCAAGCTCTCATGCAACACCCTCACGATCATTTCAGACTTTCTGACCATCCTGTATATGTCTTTCTCTCACTGCCTCCTTTTCCTCCCATTGATTTACGGTACAACCCACAGCCACTAACTCGTGTCTCACTTACACTGTCTCCTTTTGTCAATCATTCCCACTGATACTGTTTCCTTTATTCTATCATTCTCACTGCTACTCTCTCCTCCATACCTCACCAGCTTACACTCAAATATTCAAAATTACGATTCAAAATCCGCCATCCCCCCCCCCCCCCCCTTGTACAGGGCTATTACAAATGATTGAAGCTATTTCATAAATTCACTGTAGCTCCATTCATTGACATATGGTCACGACACACTACAGATACGTAGAAAAACTCATGAAGTTTTGTTCGGCTGAAGCCGCACCTCAGGTTTCTGCCGCCAGAGCGCTCGAGAGCGCAGTGAGACAAAATGGCGACAGGAGCCGAGAAAGCCTATGTCGTGTTTGAAATGCACTCACATCAGTCAGTCATAACAGTGCAACGACACTTCAGGACGAAGTTCAACAAAGGTCCACCAACTGCTAACTCCATTCGGCGATGGTATGCGCAGTTTAAAGCTTCTGGATGCCTCTGTAGGGGAAAATCAACGGGTCGGCCTGCAGTGAGCGAAGAAACGGTTGAACGCGTGCGGGCAAGTTTCACGCGTAGCCCGCGGAAAATTGGCTCATGCCACAACTGGAGACCGACAGCGCCGACTTCATCTTTCAACAGGATGGTTCTCCACCGCAGTTCCATCATAATGTTCGGCATTTCTTAAACAGGAGATTGGAAAACCGATGGATCGGTCGTGGTGGAGATCATGATCAGCAATTCATGTTATGGCCTCCACGCTCTCCCGACTTAACCCCATGCGATTTCTTTCTGTGGGGTTATGTGAAAGATTCAGTGTTTAAACCTCCTCTACCAAGAAACGTGCCAGAACTGCGAGCTCGCATCAACGATGCTTTCGAACTCATTGACGGGGACATGCTGCGCCGAGTGTGGGAGGAACTTGATTATCGGCTTGATGTCTGCCGAATCACTAAAGGGGCACATATCGAACATTTGTGAATGCCTAAAAAGACTTTTTGAGTTTTTGTATGTTTGTGCAAAGTATTGTGAAAATATCTCAAATAATAAAGTTATTGTAGAGCTGTGAAATCGCTTCAATCATTTGTAATAACCCTGTACCTACATGTTAAAGTTCACTGATCTGAGCGTTTCCAGACACCCCTCCCCAAGCCTGTGTATTGTCTCCACTCATAAGTATTTTTTTATTTCCACGTCTCCTCTCTCTCTTGCTCCCACTGCTGCTACCTCCATCTACCTTTCTTTCTCTTTTATTGCCACTATCTCTCAATGACCATCACTATCTTCTCTCTTTCGTCATACGTCTACCCAGGTCGCCACCATACTGGCCGAAGATGGTCATCCGTGGTAATGCAGAACCGTAATTCATCGGTGAACACAGTGCGACATCATTCCTCAGCAGTCCAAGCTTTCTGTTCACGGCACCACTCCAAATTCAGCAGTTCGTGTCGTGTTCCCTAGTTTGGCTGCTGCTAGTCTCCAACCAATGGTGCGAGAAAGCGCAGAACATAGCAAGGGGACCATTGGTGGTTCCCGGATGGCAGGCACGGATGTGAAGGTGTTACTACACGATGTGACCAAAAGTATCCGGTCACCCCAAAAACATACGTTTCTCATACTAGGTGCATTGTGCTGCCACCTACTGCCATGTACTCTATACCAGCGACTGCAGTAGTCATTACACATCGTGAGAGAGCAGAATGAGGCGCTCCGCGGAATTCAAGGACTTCGAACGTGGTCGGGTGATTGGGTGTCACTAGTGGCATACGTCTGTACGCGAGATTTCCGCACTCCTAAACATCCCTAGGTCCACTGTTTACGATGTGATAGTGAAGTGGAAACGTGAAAGGGCACGCCCAGCACAACAGCGTACAGTTCGACCTCCTCTGTTGACTGACAGAGACAGCCGGTGGTTGGAGAGGGTAGTAATGTGTAATAGGCAGACATCTATCCAGACCATCACACAAGAATTCAAAACTGCATCAGGATCCATTGTAAGTAATATGACAGTTAGGCGGGAGGTGAGAAAACTTGGATTTCATGTTCGAGCGGTTGGTTATAAGCCACACATCACTCCGGTAAATGCCAAACGACGCCTTGCTTGGTGTAAGGTGCGTAAACATTGGACGATTGAACAGTGGAAAAATATTGAAACATTGTCTGGAGTGACGAACCACGGTACAAAATGTGGCGATCCTGTGGCAGGGTGTGAATATGGCGAATGACCGGTTAACGTTATCTGCAAGCTTGTGTAGTGCCAACAGTAACTTCGGAGGCGGTGGTGTTATGGTGTGGTCGTGGTTTTCATGGAGGGGGCTTGCACGCCTTGTTGTTTTGCGTGGCACTATCACGGCACAGTCCTGCACTGATGTTTTAAGTACCTTCTTGCTTCTCACTGTTGAAGAGCAATTCGGGGATGGTGATTGCATCTTTCAACACGATCGCGCACCTGTTAAAAATCCCTGTAATGGACTGGTCTGCACAGAGTCCTGACCTGAATCCTGTAGAACAACTTGGGATGTTTTGGAACTCTAACTTCTTGCCAGGCCTCACCGACCGACATCGATACCTCTCTTCAGTACAGCACTCCGTGAAAAATGGGCTGCGATTCCCCAAGAAACCTTCCTGCACGTGAGTGAACATATGCTGTCATCAAACCTAGGGTGGGCCAATACCATATCGAAATCCAGCATTACCGACGGAGGGCGCCAAGAACTTGTAAGTCATTTTCTGCCAGGTGTCCGGACACTTTTGATAACATAGTGTATGTGCTCGATGCACGAGTGGGCTATCATCCATTGTGGTGGCCACATGTTTCATACTTGAAAGTTGAAGATGCCTGCCCTTATGTTTCCAAGCAGTCCAACATCGGCACATTGTCATATGGCCAATGCCCCACAAATCTGGATATTGTACGATTCGACCGTCCGGCTAAATGGAGGTCAATAATGAGGTCGCTATCAACCTCTGTCACGTGCTGATAACACAGTCTCAGGCAGATGCGTGACATCTGCTTGGCCAACACAGTGAATACCCAATATCGGACGCTGTTCGCGCCTTATGTACTGTAGGAGGCTGTTGGACAATACACTGCAGTGTCCATTCTACTTGTCACAGGGAACTGCAACTCTAATCAATTACATCCCCGTCAATGGTGTGCTTGTGTACGAAGTTACATTGTCACAGGGAACTGCAACTCTAATCAATTACATCCCCGTCAATGGTGTGCTTGTGTACGAAGTTACATTGTCATCGGACCATGCCTTCTGGATACTTCAGCATTTCTGACCAGACAGTCCATTTAACCCATTGGTTTACACAATGGGCTCACAGCCGGTCGCAGGTTTCAAGACCGTTATTGCGTTGTCAGCTGTGAGATTGGCCGAGTAGCTATAGCTTCTTCTTAGAGTTCCTCCTCCTCAGTCTTTAGATACGACTAGAAACCTGAGAAATCGATCTACTTAGTGGTGTATAACACATTCGCTTTCTTTCAATGTTTTGCGAGTTATAGACAATGGTTTTCGGGTGTTGTTCGGTTTGTCCCCCCCACTCCCACTCCAGCGCCACGAATCCCATCAAGAAAACACCCTCCAGAAACTACATAGTGTGCAAAGCAAGGAACACGTAAAGTGATACACGGTGTGAGTGTGAGAAACGTCTAGTGGCGTTGCACACGTCTGTACTTTTTCGAGTATTGTTTAAAAACAGTCTTGGTTGCAATTTTGGTTTTTTTATTTTTCAACGACGCGTTTCGCCTTATTTAGACATCTTCAGGTTACCTACATAGAAAACAGAGAACAAATACATCTATTTGAGAATCGCGATCGCGTTGTACAGACTTGAATAACCTATAAGCATGTATAAACAGATCACCTATTGAAAGTGTAAACAGATCACCCATTGAAAGAGAAAATACGTTTATTTGGTATTTCTTAGAAGAATCCGTTAGTCAGTGTAGCCAAAGGGCATCGTCGAATATATCAGGCCAACATCGCCTTCGTTAAACTCAGTAAAAACTAGAAATATAAAACAGTAAATTCATTACCTTTTCTAGATGGACGCGAGAGGCACCAAGGTCTCAATAACGCGTTCCCGTTCACAGGAGCGAGTAATAGTAAGATGGGGGCTCAGGTAGTAAGCATAATGCGCCACAGCGTCGTGTGCCAGTACTGAAGCCTAATGCAGAATCACCTCAAGAGGTGGCGCTGCGACGCAGCAGTGGTTAAAAATGAGAGATCGTAAACTGGATATACATACCCACTAAAACTCTACCAATGTAATGCACTTAAAACATTGATAAGATGGAATTAATAGGGGCAACGCCTTTGCTTAACTTATCCTAAAATTTTGACGAAGTAAAATATAAATGAAGGCGGTACATTTAAAATGAGAAAACAAGGTGTATAATACAACACACAGATGCAGTACATAAACAGATTTTTCGTATCATATACCACTAGAACGAGAACATTAGAAACACAGGACCGTAATTCCAGATAAAGAGGGCGCCTATATAACACTCAATACTGCGTCATTCGGAGCTAGAATGTCTAGCACGACATGAGAAATGAGTAAAATGCGTCATCATTTAAAGCGACAAACTCGCAAGTATCCTATTTGAGTCAAGAAAACCCTAATGGTTTGGCTAAGAAGATGACATAAGACCAGAGAGGAACAGGGCTCATATTTAGGCAGAACTACGAGAGCTCCAGCTGATTGGCGCCAAATATTTGGCCATTAAAGAGAGACAAATTTTTGTCTTCCATATGCCTAAATATTTCAATTTCTTCCAAAATGTTTAACTTCTTACCTTTTTGCGCAAAATGCAAAAACTTAAGATTTTGTACTTGCTGAAGACTGTGGTCATTGGCTTTAAGGTGTTGGGCAAAAGCAGAGCTCTGTTTTACCTGTCCCCATATCGAGTATGTCATACCAACAGAAACTTCTAAAACAGTATTATCTTTACTCCTCATCAACTAAATGAATAATAAGGATAGACTCACAAGGAATTTCTATCAAAAAAATTTAAAATTTTGAGAAAAGTGTGTAAGACAAAATATGCTGATTTTCGTAAAATTGAAAAGTAAATATAGGGTTGCCTACGGGGCAAAATATTAGTAAGTCAGTGCATTAATAGGAATAGCGGCGTTCCCGGCAATCGCTAACATACTGTTCTGTGCGAATGGGCTATTGAAATAAGCTTTACTTCAGCTGTCAGAACAAACTTGACATGTAGCAAATTAATTCTGAGACGGTGTCGAAACGTTAGTGTTTAATAGATCTCGAGTACGTAACTATGGTAAAAGTTACTAGTTAAAATGTTTTGGAGTGCAACGTTGACATTTTTATGTCAGTAGGGGCTTTTAGAGTTTTTAAGTTTTTCATCGCAATGTACGCATTTCGTAGTGGACGCGTGAGTTCAGATATCGAAATTAACTGTTCGAAAACCTACTGGCTGAGAGATTGTAATTCCTCCTTAGTGGACTGGTGACCGGATTATTATTAATAATTCCATTTCTGTAAAACGAAATAGAGCACAAACACGGAATTCAATTATTCCTAACATCGTTTGCAAAATTACACGTATTATTAATTATTGATCAATCACAATTTGAACCTTAGAAATATGATGGAGAGATCACTGTTATTTACGGCGGTAATCCTTATAGCGTTCCCGCTACGCTTCGGCTTATTTCGGAACTGATGGCCTGTTCAAACCCATTCAAGTGCACAGTCACAAGTGATTACTTTACACACTAAAAGAAAAGTGGTATTACGTCACAGCTCATCAGGAGTGAGAGCAGTGATGGCAAATGGGCTGTGCATTTGTAGTAGGGACGCTGAAAACAATTCTCAAAAATACATGGTGCTGAAATTCAATGTCAACGTTTGAGGCATACATTGAGATAATGCATTTACGAGTAATAGGAATACAAGCCGTACTTGACGACAATGCTACTTTATGACCTTCAGTCCTCAATTATTTTAAAAATAGAAAAAATATTCTTGCACTTTTTCATGTATATGTGGACCAATTTATTGTGTTTGGGGAAAACTATAATTTACCATACTTGTGTCAAAAATGAGAAAAAACTATCAAAGAAATTAACCATGGGTCTGAAAGGTAGTTGAGGATATGAAATAAAAAGTAAACAGTTACCATAAACTCAATATTTAAGCTATCTCTTTTCCAACGCCGTTTTTGAGCACGACAAAGTAAGCACGTTGCGGTTGTTAATACGTAAATATGACTTCTGTTGTGGGTTGCCAGGAGAGCCAACACCGGTAGCAGAGGAAGCCGAAAGGCACGCGTTTTAGCTCACGCAGGCTGGCGTGAGGTCTGGAACAGGACAAGGAAATTAGACTGTAGAAAAAACTGACGTAGTTGGTGGAATACTTAACTTTAATCCATAAATGGTGAACATCGCTCTTGATGGTACATTATTCATAATCTCAATAGTAACTGGCAATGGCGCCTTGCTAGGTCGTAGCAAATGACGTAGCTGAAGGCTATGCTAACTATCGTCTCGGCAAATGAGAGCGTAATTTTGTCAGTGAACCATCGCTAGCAAAGTCGGTTGTACAACTGGGGCGAGTGCTAGAAAGTGTCTCTAGACCTGCCGTGTGGCGGCGCTCGGTCTGCAATCACTGATAGTGGCGACACGCGTGTCCGACGTATACTAACGGACCGCGGCCGATTTAAAGGCTACCACCTAGCAAGTGTGGTGTCTGGCGGTGACACCACAACTTCGCTAAGGACTTTGCAATGTTGCGCTATCTTTACTATTTTCCGATGGAGTACACCATTCAAAGTCAACAAGAATGATGAAACTAAAACTGACAGGTGTACAGTAAACAGGCCACTGCGCCTCAAAGGTGAACGAAATCATTTGCAGGTACAAAAAGTGTAAAAAGTCAGCGTCCAGTATACGGGACCAGGCATCAAAGGGTCAGTATGACTCAGCAAACGATATTCATCCGTACACTGTTTACTTATCAGAGTACCCGCTTTCATTATTTTTCTTATTAGTTTCAGAAAACTGTAGCCTACGCTTCGAAACTGAGTGAGGAAAAATTCCTGCTAAATAATTCAGCCTTATAACTCTTCCGCGAGCAACGCAGAGCATTACCATTTATAGAGGGAGGTCGCAGTTTGTGCTGAGGTATAACAGCGCGGCTGCCTTTGAAGGAGAGAAGGGCCCTGTGGGGAGCGGGCGCGCAAAGCTGTATTCGATCAAAAAGAAATCTCGTACGTTTAACACAGATGTAATAACGGCGTCGGGGAGATGAAAAAGTCCGTGAACGCGGTTCTCCTTGCGGAGGCGCGGACGAAAATTAGATGCACGACCGAAGCGGCTCAGGGGTGGATAAAGGCCGAAGAGAAAGAGGGAGCGAAAAGGGCCGAGAAGGAGAGAGAGAGAGAGAGAGAGAGAGAGAGAGAGAGGAGGGGGAGAAGGAGAGAGAGAGAGAGAGAGAGAGAGAGAGAGAGAGAGAGAGAGAGAGACAGTACGAAGAGAGGGAGAGGGAGAGAGTGACCGCGCTGGAGAGAAAGAGTTAGTGGGGCAAAGAAATACATAGAGGGAGAGAAGATGTCGCAAGCTATCCTTTCGAGAAGCTGAGAGAGAAAAGAAGAGATAGTGAGAAAAATGGAAAAGACGAAAGAGGAGGGCAGGTCCTGTAGGTGGCTTTCGAGAGACGCAACAGTGTTGCTGGGCGCTCAGTAACAGAGCACTGATCCCACTCGGTATGGTATCGCTTTGAGACTCATGAACCGAAGATGTGAGATGGTTCGGAGGAAATCCAATATTATCTGAGCTACTGTTCCAAATCGATGGACTCTCTATCATCTAGGTATGGAATACTTGATCTCTGAGATAGAACTTAAACGTGCCACCAAATTGTTATCACATGCAAAGTAAATAATATTATAGATAGGTAAAAAGTTTCGATCAACATGTACATGATTACGTTCAGAAAGGAGAAATTCCGATCGCTGACGCATTCGGGCAATGAAAGAATTCCTGATTACTTGGCTGATGCGTTAACCATCTACACCACATTGGCACAATGGTTAAACACAATTGCACGGACTATCCAGGTACACCTTCACCTCAGTCCAAATTCTCGTCTGCCGCTCACTACCAAGCAGCATCCCTTCTCCATTTTTCCTCTTCCTTCCTCCTCGCATCACTCGAAGACCCGCTCGAGGTTGGGTGAAGAGTGCTTTGCACTGAATGTTCATATGAACCTTCATGGCGCATATACACTCCTGGAAATTGAAATAAGAACACCGTGAATTCATTGTCCCAGGAAGGGGAAACTTTATTGACACATTCCTGGGGTCAGATACATCACATGATCACACTGACAGAACCACAGGCACATAGACACAGGCAACAGAGCATGCACAATGTCGGCACTAGTACAGTGTATATCCACCTTTCACAGCAATGCAGGCTGCTATTCTCCCATGGAGACGATCGTAGGGATGCTGGACGTAGTCCTGTGGAACGGCTTGCCATGCCATTTCCACCTGGCGCCTCAGTTGGACCAGCGTTCGTGCTGGACGTGCAGACCGCGTGAGACGACGCTTCATCCAGTCCCAAACATGCTCAATGGGGGACAGATCCGGAGATCTTGCTGGCCAGGGTAGTTGACTTACACCTTCTAGAGCACGTTGGGTGGCACGGGATACATGCGGACGTGCATTGTCCTGTTGGAACAGCAAGTTCCCTTGCCGGTCTAGGAATGGTAGAACGATGGGTTCGATGACGGTTTGGATGTACCGTGCACTATTCAGTGTCCCCTCGACGATCACCAGTGGTGTACGGCCAGTGTAGGAGATCGCTCCCCACACCATGATGCCGGGTGTTGGCCCTGTGTGCCTCGGTCGTATGCAGTCCTGATTGTGGCGCTCACCTGCACGGCGCCAAACACGCATACGACCATCATTGGCACCAAGGCAGAAGCGACTCTCATCGCTGAAGACGACACGTCTCCATTCGTCCCTCCATTCACGCCTGTCGCGACACCACTGGAGGCGGGCTGCACGATGTTGGGGCGTGAGCCGAAGACAGCCTAACGGTGTACGGGACCGTAGCCCAGCTTCATGGAGACGGTTGCGAATGGTCCTCGCCTATACCCCAGGAGCAACAGTGTCCCTAATTTGCTGGGAAGTGGCGGTGCGGTCCCCTACGGCACTGCGTAGGATCCTACGGTCTTGGCGTGCATCCGTGCGTCGCTGCGGTCCGGTCCCAGGTCGACGGGCACGTGCACCTTCCGCCGACCACTGGCGACAACATCGATGTACTGTAGAGACCTCACGCCCCACGTGTTGAGCAATTCGGCGGTACGTCCACCCGGCCTCCGGCATGCCCACTATACGCCCTCGCTCAAAGTCCGTCAACTGCACATACGGTTCACGTCCACACTGTCGCGGCATGCTACCAGTGTTAAAGACTGCGATGGAGCTCCGTATGCCACGGCAAACTGGCTGACACTGACGGCGGCGGTGCACAAATGCTGCGCAGCTAGCGCCATTCGACGGCCAACACCGCGGTTCCTGGTGTGTTCGCTGTGCCGTGCGTGTGATCATTGCTTGTACAGCCCTCTCGCAGTGTCCGGAGCAAGTATGGTGGGTCTGACACACCGGTGTCAATGTGTTCTTTTTTCCATTTTCAGGAGTGTATATCTGAGTGGTGTCTGTTCTTTCGGACATGTCCAAAAGAATAGGCACCACTCTTATAGCTACATACATGATTAAATATTGCTTACTTATAGAAGATCTGGTAGGCAGGATTTCTGCAATTGATAGACATTATTAAGAGACAGTTTCAGTCGGGGTTGGCCTTCATTGCGGGCGGCTGCCCGACGGCAGACGGTTTCCACCTAAGATGCACTGATTCAGAGCCCTTGCATTGACTGGCTCGACCGCATGACCATATAAAATAATTTTGTGCATATGAAGAAGGGATTCTAACATCGCAGAAAAAGTCATTGATTAAATAAATGAGTAGTACAACTGAAGCGGATCACTTTAAATTAATTAATTATTACTTACTTATTTGTGCTTGTTATTATAATCAGTTATAATTCTGGTTTGATATCGCTCTCAACGCTAGTCTATCCCATGCAAGCCTCCTGATCTATGCATAACTACTGAAACTTACATCTATTTCAACCTGCACGCTGTAGTGTAGCACTGGCCTCCATCTAAAATTTTTAGCTCTTATTAGTAAACTGTTCTTGATACTTCAGGAGGTGTTTCACACACCTGTGCCCTGTTTTAATAAACTTGTATCATACATTTCTTTTCTCCCCAGATAGATTAAATGTCTCTTCATCAGTTATCTGGTCTGCCTGTCTTATATTTAATATTCTTCTGTGCCACCACATTTCAAAAGCATCTATTCTTTTCCGAACTGTTAATCATTCAAATTTCACTTCTGTACAAGTCCAAACCCTAGATAAATACCTTTAGTGAAAACGTCTTAACACTTAAATTTATTTTCTGTTGACGGCATCATGGAACCACAAAAAGTTGTAATGTACGAGTGCTTTTCGCAAAGCATGTTCCAATCAGCACAAAATCGAAACGACTGTGAAACTCCGGTGAAGCTTTGCATATATGTCTTGGGCAATGTCTCTAGTATGCCTGTCGATCGCGTGACGTCTCTTTTCTCATTTCTGAGTACAACATGAACCTGTAAAGATGCCTAGGAAACAGCCTCTCCCGCCAAGTATGAGGGCCTGTTGACAGATTTCGCCTGATGACATGCAGCCCACAAAACACGACTGCCATGCGGTTCCTTCTTCATGCCATTTCTCGGCCGCACCCTGCATAGGCAATGAAGATGATCCTGCTGCGTTTTCGATGGTAAGTATTTGATCACTCACAATACAGCCAGTAACTGCGTGCCCCTGAGTTTCATCTCTGCTCACATGAACCTCTAGCTTTGAAGACAACGTTTTGGCAAGACGACGAGCATAGAGAATTTTCGGAAATCACAGGCGGCTGCCTTCTATGACGAAAGTATTGGAGAGTTGGCACAATGTCACGAGAAATGTCTATATGTGAGCGGCAACTATGCACAGAAGTAGCTGGAAGCTTTAGATGACTGTTGCATATGAAACATTTCTGACTTTCACAGTGTTTTCCACTTCGCGACCCATCGGAACTTACTTTCCAAATAGCCCTGGTATACAGGGTGAATCAGCTGCCCCTATCAAGGGGTTTTATGCAACCAGCGACGCCTTCAAATACCATGTGCAAGATTTTCATGTTCTCTCGCTCGCTACACCCAAGCTTTAATCCTATGGAAAAAATGAACTGAACCTCTTTGTAGGAAATTTAATGTAAAACTTATGTTTTCTCAAGGGGCCATAGTTTTTGAATTATTCAAGAAAATCGTACAAAAGTGATGTTCAAACACATTTCTCTTGATTAGGTTGGAAACCGTGGACTCCAGCGAAAACGTATCAAAGTACAAAATTTAACTACACGTAATTTCATACAAAAGGGTCCTGCTCGTTTTTTTCTGTACTACTAATAGTTTGTGGGTAGGTAGTGAGAGAATATGTTGATTTGGCAGGTGACTTTAGAAGGCGTTGCGGGCCGCATAAAAAATCTATTCATAGGGCAGCTGAATGACCATGTATTGATCTACAGACAGCCAGTTCGATCAAGGTTGCAACTTCATGTCACACGTTAACAGCACACCTAATTATAAGAAGGTTTCTTGGGGTCAGATAAATAACTGTTCTTGATTGCAGCATCTGCCACTTTCTCAGGCATCATTTATCTTACACATGTCGTAGCATTTTTTGACTGAAGAATAGACAGATGTTGTGAAATCCGGGCATAGATTACAGGCAGAATTTGTTTTACAACTCTAGTTTGTCACCTATAGAGCATGTCTGGGATGCGATGAGAAGGTGTATATTTTCATACCAGCCTCACGATTGATGGTCGTCAAGTATCTGTACAGTCTGCAGTTCTCAGCCACATTTTATAAAGATGTTTATCTGGCTACTAACAGTCGAATCCGCAAACATCAACAAACGCTAAGAGTATCTTAAGAGCGCAATGTTCTCGCACAAAAAGTAATGTTTTAAGATGTGCTTAATTGATGATGGTGAATTAGGCCTTGATCTTAGGAAAGTGCGCCACTCATAAAAAATTGGCATAGAGATAATGGGCGTGAGTGTATTGTACCGTTGAGATGCTATGGTATAAATTTCAGACGAAGGTAACATGAATTCTGGTTGCGCTTTGTAGAGGCAGTCATCTTTAAATGCGGTGTATATTTTGTAGCAAGGAATATGAAATTAAATTAAGCCGTTCTATTAAAACGCAATGACAGGAAGAAAAATAACATTCAAAACATTTAGTGAAAACATTTTGGTAGGGACTGGATCCACAGCCTTGGTAATGTTGGAACGTTACACGGTGTCTGGCTTGCCTCCTTCCATTCATACTGTTTACATGCCCCTTCTCACGATTGGTGATAGGCAGGTCACTTTAATGGTGTCTAAGTCTCATTACGTTGATTCATTACAGGAAAATGTATTTTATAAAATTTCAGTGGGCGTCGGTGAAGGGGGTTCCTGTTCCAGTCAGTGAATACGTGAGAAATGCATAGCTCGCATACTTCTCTGAATACAGCAGCTGTGTCGTGGGCACCCAGAGCTTTGTGCTGGCTTTTGCGTGTCTAATGGCCACCAACGGAAGCTTACGGAACCTACTGGTCCTTTCAACAAAGTCGGGGTTGGTGGCCTGTGACACGAGTCGCCTTTGAGATGGCCGATGGCAACAGTTTCAAGTGCTTGTTGGGACACTACAATTTATAGCGGAGAAGTACAAGTCTTGGAATGTCGTTTGACCTCGGATAATTCAGAAGTGTTAAACTACTCTCTAATTTACCCGTCGTCGGCTGGCGTCAGACGGGAATTTCTAGGACAAACTAGCGAGGAAGATGTACTGTGATTGGCCCATAACTTACGACATTCCGGAGTGGGGATTTGTTAAAAGTGGCATTGACACGCTACTTATGGAAGAGAGTTACATTTTTCCCGATTGACGTTTGCGGAAAAATTTCCGCAGTCGTGTCGGGGGCTGGTGAGGAAAAAAACCATTTTTGTTTTGATAGCTGATGGAGACAGGTTGCTGGTTCGAGACGTCGTGGCGCTTGGAGGTGTCCGAGTGCTGACGAGTGAGATTCCGATTCTTCACTACGACCAGAGTCCTTCGACTGACCGCCACAGCAGGCTGGTGAGAGCTTCAGCTGCCCGGCTTACTAGATGGAGGGTAATGTTCAGCTACGAAACGTAGCGTTGCACAGCTCCACTAAAGCAGCATTTTCGATCATGTGTCCACCAAGTGGTAGACACTTGAGAGAGCCAATGCATACTTTAGGCGCCCGGAACTGGCAAAAAACGTCCGATTGGCGGAAACGCACTAGGAAGGAGAAAAGAGCCGAAGTTTCGATGCAATTTAACGGTACAAACCTTGCAGTTGGTAGAGAGAGTTTCCACAAAATAAGAGAAACGCTCCTATTCGTCGAAAAAAGCCGTGGCGTGAAGAACGAAAGAAACCAGGTGGGGAGACAGTTCAGCTATGAGTAAGACAAGACGGAAATTTTTGGGAACTCTTCTCTGAACTGGCATGAAGTGCAGAACGGAGCACATAACGCTCTGTACGACGCAGAGGAATAATTTATGTGAACACTGCGTTCACAGCGGCCGATATCCAGCTAGAAATTAGATATAGCATCGTTTAGCTCCCACTGTGGATAAAAGAACCAACCAATTAGTTAATTGTTCTTGCGAGAACTGAGAGGGCATTATAATATGCACCCTGCTCCAACCATGCGTGTGTATATCGCCACATTCTAAGACTAGGAATGAGTACATGTTCTCTCACATAATGAGAAACTTAGGGAAAGCTTTTGCTAAAAAATTAAGCAAAGGTGAAATTAGTTTTATAGAAATTTCAGCGGAAGAGAGCGGCCTAGCAGACGACAGCTCATCGCAGCTTAAGGTAAATACTGCGTGCAGAGGCGTAAACTTGTTGGTTCACCAGCTTGCGTCCACTGTAAACTCGAGCGACCTTGGGTAATCTTTTGCTCAACTTGTCACATAAGTAACATCCACCGTAGATTGTCGTCCTAAGAAAATTACCGAACTTTGAGCCGGAATCGTACGATTTTCGTAGTACTGACTAACATCATAAGGTAAGTGTAGGAACAATTTTGTAAAGAAACTTCTAGTTAAACTTTAATATTGTCGTTTTTAGGATAATTTAACCTTCTGAGAGTTAATATTTAATATTGTCGTGTTTAGGATTATTTCACTTTTTGATGTTGACAAGATGCGTTATCCTGACAACTTTTTTTTGTTGTCACACTGAAAACTGTGTAAAACCGTTATTTTTGTGCTAATATTGAGACATTAACATGTCATTTCAACGTACATAGTTGTCTTCAGTTCTAGAATAAATAAACCAAAAATATTGCACCTTACAGTAGGACTACAAATATCATTTAAAAAACGGAATTATGGAATGCAACAAATAAGCACCAAAGTTTCTGAACACAAAATATGGAAAAATAAAAAAGGGTTTCTCAGTTTAAATACTTGAAGGAAATCATGTAAGAAAACGGTCTGAAAAAAGCTGCAAACGAAGATTGCTGTCAAAAATGGCAACTTCATTCAGATTAACACAAAATATTTGTAATAAAAAATCACTTTCTAAATTCACTAGCCTTTGGCATTACAGCACTGTAATTAAACCTGAATGTATTTATGGAGCAGAAACCTTAATTTTAAATAGAAGGAGGGATATTGAAGAAATTCAAAAGAAAGAAAGACTATTAGGAAAATATTGAACCTCAAAATTGCTGATGGAGAAACTTATAGGCTAGGAAATAATGAGGAAATAGAAGAATGCACAGACACACATGGCGACATGAGAAAACGAAGACTTAAATTTTATGGGCATATTAAAAGAATCGCACCCACTAGGTTGACAAAACAAATAGTAGAATTCTGTGAAAACAGAAGTAAGGCCAAAACTGAGGCAATTAAATGGATTGCTGCGTTTAAGGAGGATCTTAAGGTAGCCTGTATAGCTCAGGCAGACGTTACAAATAGAAAAGCATGCACGCAAAATGTATTTGCTTGGATAGCTGGTCAGAGGGAAATTAGAAAACGGACGGGAACACCTTGGTCTGATGAAAGAAAGAGACTTCATTCTGGAAGGATGAAACAAATTTGGACACAAAGGAGGGCCAACCCTCAAAAGTGACACTGATGGATGCTACCTTGCGTGGTCCTATTGGGCCCATTCGTTAATAATAATAATTGAGTTGGTAGAAAACTCTCAGAGTGCGAATTCTTTGCCTTTCGGGCCGCACCTATTCAGGTAATCAACAATAATGTGAGTAGTGAGGATACGAAAATAAAAACAATACAAAATACATGAGTGGAGAAAATCTCCTCTCCCGCCGGAAATCGAACCCAGACCCCTTCACATAGCAATCCGCCGAGCTGAGCGTGCAGCTACCGGGGCGGACCAGACGATAATTTCCTGTCCGGCCAAGAGCGCTGCACCTCGTGCCCGCACTCCTGCTGATTGAGTAGCCAGGACAGAGGTGCAGGTGGCCAGTCGCGGCAGCTACCGGCGGACCCAGAATAGAGCCGTGCGGACGGCCGCTTCGGCGCGCGCACCAGGAGCCGCGGAGCGCTCGCCAAGTTTATTGGCCATCAGCCGCGCCGGCCACACCGACCGCGCCAGTCGTAAACAGCTCCATACACATACGTACACACACACACATGCGCGCTCTTATTTAATATTGTACGCCCGCGTTGGCACACACCCATTGGCTCGTTCCCGGGCACATGCTATGCGGCGTTGGCGGCTGAGGACAACGTGCAATGCGTCACCGAAACTCCGACGAGGACGGGCGTTTGCCGAGTTGTTCCCGCCTCGACAGGACAGCTGTCTGCACGGGCCGATGGTTTCTCTCCGCTCGCAGGAGCACGGAGGCCAAGGATAAAATACTATTACAGTACACTTTGTTAGGTCGTAGCACTATCTCACGATGTTTTTGGGCAATGAATCTGTACTGATAGTTTCTTTTTCAATTGATTACAAACTTATTGCAGTGTGACTTCCTATAAACTAGCAAATTAGGAAACCACGTGTAATATACATACAATGTAATTTAATTTTCCAATATGAACAAAAGTTTTATTTGAATATAGACATAAGAACATCTCTATATTAAAAAAATCATTTATCTTGCTCTCCCTCTCCTCCTTAAAGCGTGTAGTAGGCCAACAGCGTTTTGAGTCCGATGTTCCAGTAGTTGTACGTCTCTGAGAGGTTACCAACAGCAGTCCCAAATCATAGCGGTGTTCCACTGGCCCTGATACCTTTTTCCATCGCTGTCATTTCTTGATGGAAGCTGCTTCCATCTGTTCCTCATTGACATCATCAGACGTTAGAAAAAGAAAACCCCCTTGAATGATACCCAAGTCTGTCTCACGCTCACAATCATGTTTGATTCAAAAGTGAAATGGCTGGTTCTAATGGCTCTGAGCACTATGCGACTTAACTTCTGAGGTCATCAGTCGCCTAGAACTTGGAACTAATTAAACCTAACTAACCTAAGGACATCACACACATCCATGCCCGAGACAGGATTCGAACCTGCGAACGTAGCGGTCGCTCGGTTCCAGACCGTAGCGCCTAGGACCGCACGGCCACTCCGGCCGGCTCAAAAGTGAAGTCGAGCGTCGTTTCCCCATGCGAAGTCCCACAAGCACTCATTCTTTCAGTGCTGATATGTGAGGTAACTGCCCTCGACCTTTGTGTAAGGCTATCAAGACTATTTTGTTATGTTCAGAAACGCGTAGAGGTGAGCTTAAATTTTTTTTCAGTTATTCATTTACATCAACGTCTACGTGATTACTCTGCTATTCACAATAAAGTGCCTGGCACAGGGTTCAATGAACCACCTTCAAGCTGTCTCTCTACCTTTCCATTCTCGAACGGCACGCGGGAAAAACGAGCACTTAAATTTTTCTGTGCGAAATCTGATTTCTCTTATTTTATCGTGGTGATCATTCCTCCCTATGTAGGTGGGTGCCAACAGAACGTTTTCGCAATCGGAGGAGAAAACAGTTGATTGAAATTTCATGAGAAGATCCCGTCGCAACGAATAACGCCTTTGTTTTAATGATTGCCACTCCAATTCATGTATCATGTCTTTGACACTATCTCCCCTATTTCGCTATAATACAAAACGAGCTGCCCTTCTTTGTACTTTTTCGATGTCATCCTTCAGTCCCACCTGATGCGGATCCCATACCCCACAGAAATACTCCAGAATAGGGCGTACAAGCGTGGTGTAAGCAGTACTGTTGCACCTTCTAAGTGTTCTGCCAATGAATCGCAGTCTTTGGTTTGCTCTTCCCACAATTTTATCTATGTTATCGTTCCAATTTAGGTTATTTGTAATTGTAATCCCTAAGTGTATAGTCGACCTTACAGCCTTCAGATTTGTGTGACTTATCGCGTAATCGAAATTTAGCTTATTTCTTTTAGTACTCATGTGAATAACTTCACACTTTTCCTTATTCAGGGTTAATGGCCACTTTTCGCACCATACAGAAGTCTTGCCTAAATCATTTTGCAAGTCGTTTTGAACATCTGACTTTACAAGACGGTAAATTCAGTGTTAATTGTAAAAAAAGAGCGGCTTTTTGTTATCATAGCAGAGTTCAGTGCACTAAAAATATCAAGCTTAAGCCACATTTATTAAACAAGTTCCCTCATCGTTAACGTGTGCTGTTTACAATTCCACAAGTTCCAAAACCCAATGACAGAACTCGCACATTTCAGGAATTCGAATCCCTTAGGGTCAAAGTTGTGCTGTTAATGCATGGTGAGAAACTGACTGCTATGAGATAGGGAATTAACGGCAACTTCTAACGGTCATAGTAACAGTTCAAAGGCCCGAATTCTCACTGATTACATTATAATACCTCAATGAAAGACGCACTCTGTCAAATAACCCTGTTGTCTGTTATGCAGCGATATGAAAAGGCAGTACACTACCTGCCAGCATAATTGTGGTCTGTACTGGGAAGGAAATGTAGTTCTGCACTGGATACTCCGCTACGGTCGCAGGTTCGAATCCTACCTCGGTCGTGGATGTGTGTGATGTCCTTAGGTTAGTTAGGTTTAAGTAGTTCTACACTCCTGGAAATTGAAATAAGAACACCGTGAATTCATTGTCCCAGGAAGGGGAAACTTTATTGACACATTCCTGGGGTCAGATACATCACATGATCACACTGACAGGACCACAGGCACATAGACACAGGCAACAGAGCATGCACAATATCGGCACTAGTACAGTTTTTCGCAGCAATGCAGGCTGCTATTCTCCCATGGAGACGATCGTAGAGATGCTGGACGTAGTCCTGTGGAACGGCTTGCCATGCCATTTCCACCTGGCGCCTCAGTTGGACCAGCGTTCGTGCTGGACGTGCAGACCGCGTGAGACGACGCTTCATCCATTCCCAAACATGCTCAATGGGGGACAGATCCGGAGATCTTGCTGGCCAGGGTAGTTGACTTACACCTTGTAGAGCACGTTGGGTGGCACGGGATACATGCGGACGTGCATTGTCCTGTTGGAACAGCAAGTTCCCTTGCCGGTCTAGGAATGGTAGAACGATGGGTTCGATGACGGTTTGGATGTACCGTGCACTATTCAGTGTCCCCCCGACGATCACCAGTGGTGTACGGCCAGTGTAGGAGATCGCTCCCCACACCATGATGCCGGGTGTTGGCCCTGTGTGCCTCGGTCGTATGCAGTCCTGATTGTGGCGCTCACCTGCACGGCGCCAAACACGCATACGACCATCATTGGCACCAAGGCAGAAGCGACTCTCATCGCTGAAGACGACACGTCTCCATTCGTCCCTGTATTCACGCCTGTCGCGACACCACTGGAGGCGGGCTGCACGATGTTGGGGCGTGAGCGGAAGACGGCCTAACGGTGTGCGGGACCGTAGCCCAGCTTCATGGAGACGGTTGCGAATGGTCCTCGCCGATACCCCAGGAGCAACAGTGTCCCTAATTTGCTGGGAAGTGGCGGTGCGGTCCCCTACGGCACTGCGTAGGATCCTACGGTCTTGGCGTGCATCCGTGCGTCGCTGCGGTCCGGTCCCAGGTCGACGGGCACGTGCACCTTCCGCCGACCACTGGCGACAACATCGATGTAGTGTGGAGACCTCACGTCCCACGTGGTGAGCAATTCGGCGGTACGTCCACCCGGCCTCCCGCATGCCCACTATACGCCCTCGCTCAAAGTCCGTCAACTGCACATACGGTTCACGTCCACGCTGTCGCGGCATGCTACCAGTGTTAAAGACTGCGATGGAGCTCCGTATGCCACGGCAAACTGGCTGACACTGACGGCGGCGGTGCACAAATGCTGCGCAGCTAGCGCCATTCGACGGCCAACACCGCGGTTCCTGGTGTGTCCGCTGTGCCGTGCGTGTGATCATTGCTTGTACAGCCCTCTCGCAGTGTCCGGAGCAAGTATGGTGGGTCTGACACACCGGTGTCAATGTGTTCTTTTTTCCATTTCCAGGAGTGTAGGTTCTAGGGGACTGATGACCTCAGCAGTTATATCCCATAGTGCTCAGAGCCATTTGAACCATTTTTGCACTGGATACTCATTTGACAGAAATGACGTCTGCTTTCACACATTATTTATGATAGACATCTTATTTATGGTGCAAAAGTACTCATTACAGCACATTCTTTCAGATCTGTGTCTGCAACCCGAGGCTTCGCAAACAGAAAGCTCTCACCGTGTTCTGATGCCATAGACCCTAGAGAGGCTACACTCACAAGACAGTAGTCTCAGCCCTGGCTGTAGAACAATAATAATTACCGAGCTTAGAGTCCCCATCGCACCTGGTAGGGCTGCAACACACGTGGCATGGCATACTACGCGGGCCAGCCTGACGCAGTAGCGGCCCAGATTAACAAAACATCCGAGCCTGGCGCTGCACCACTTTCGCGGTCTAAGTCTCCTGTCAGAATAGGGAAGAGTAGAGCGACACTAAATGCAACTAGCACCGGTTTCGAAGTGTCTGTCATTGAACGCAGCCCAGTCCAAGAGGTAATCCACGACAGTTGCCGATGTATTGTGGTTATTCAGCATGCTGCTACCATTTGTCAGCCTAATAACTGTGGGACTACTGGCTGGTCCTGGCACTGATGATTGTTTTGCTGGGTCGCAGCAAGGAATGCAAGGCTTCTGCAGACTTTCAGTTTGATTCCTAATGCAGACTTTGGTCCGTAAGACGAACGTATCACAAAGGTATTGCATATGTTGAAGCGATCTCACGTAGGAACTGCGCCCTCGGTTCAGTGTCAATGTTTGTGTGCCTGCGCCTGCGTGTGTATACATTATAATCTTTTCCGAATCCTGATAATTGTTGCCCCTTTGTGCATTTTCTTTGTTTCATTACTACACTACTGGCCATTACAATCACTACACCAAGAAGAAATGCAGATGATAAACGGGTATTCATTGGACAAATATATTATACTAGAAGTGACATGTGATTACATTTTCACGCAGTTTAGGTGCATAGATCCTGAGAAATCAGTACACAGAACAACCAGGGCATTGAGTCAAACAGAGCTTGGATGGTGTGTACAGGTACAGCTGCCCATCCAGCTTCAACACGATATCACAGTTCATCAAGAGTAGTGACTGGCGTATTGTGACGAGCCAGTTTCTCCGCCACCATTGACCAGACGTTTTCAGTTGGTGAGAGATCTGGAGAATGTGCTGGCCAGGGCAGCAGTCGAACATTTTTTGTATCCAGAAAGGACCATACAGGACCTGCAAAATGCGGTCGTGCATTATCCTGCTGAAATGTAGGGTTTCGCAGGGATCGAATGAGGGGTGGAGCCACGGGTCGTAACACATCTGAAATGTAACGTCCACTGTTCAAAGTGCCGTCAATGCCAACAAGAGGTGACCGAGACGTGTAACCAATGGCACCCCATACTATCACGCCGGGTGATACGCCAGTATGGCGACGACGAACACGCTTCCAATGTGCGTTCACCGCGATGTCACCAAACACGGATGCGACCATCATGATGCTGTAAACAGAACCTGGATTCATCTGTCGTTTTGCCATTCGTGCACCCAGGTTCGTCGTTGAGTACACCATCGCAGGCGCTCCTGCCTGTGATGCAGCGTCAAGTGTAACCGCAGCCACGGTCTCCGAGCTGATAGTCCATGCTGCTGCAAACGTCGTCGAACTGTTTGTGCAGATGGTTGTTGTCTCGCAAACGTCCCCTCTGTTGACTCAGGGATCGAGACGTGGCTGCACGATCCGTTACAGCCATGCGGAGAAGATGCCTGTCATCTCGTCTGCTAGTGATACTAGGCCGCTGGGATCCAGCACGGCGTTCCGTATTACCCTCCTGAACCCATCGATTCTATATTCTGCTAACAGTCATTGGATCTCGACCAACGCAAGCAGCAATGTCACGATACGATAAACCGCAATCGCTATAGGCTAAAATCCGACCATTATCAAAGTCGGAAACGTGATGGTACGCATTTCTCCTCCTTACACGAGGCATCACAACAACGTTTCACCAGGCAATGTTTGTGTATGAGAAATCGGTTGGAAATTTTCCTCCTGTCAGGACGTTGTAGGTGTCGCCACCGGCGCCAACTTTGTGTGAATGCTCTCAAAAGCTAATCATTTGCATATCACAGCATCTTCTTCCTGTCGGTTAAACTACGCGTCTGTAGCACGTCATCTTCGTGGTGTAGCAATTTTAATAGCCAGTAGTGTATATGTCCGTTGTAAACCATCCACGTGGGTTAATATTAACAGTTTGTTGGCCCTCTGCCATTACCCTTCGTCTGTTCAAATGTGTCCTCTGTAAAATGTTGGTTGTTCGCGGCTGCGTGGTTTAATGTTGCTAAAATTTGATCACGGTACGTAGAAATTGTGTCTCCACGAACCACGTGACCACAGGAGCTAACTTGAGCGTAACTTTCCCGTGGACCCCTGTCTCGGTCCTAGAGTTTACTTACTGCTCTAATTTTGAAATATTAAATATACCCTGTCCGGATTATTCAGTTGCATTTGCGGTTTGTGATTTCACGATAAGCGCGTAAGCGTGTATGTGTGGCCCTCATTGAGGCGGTTTCTCCAAACCGAGGTTCAACTTTAAATGCAACCATGAAATTCAGATTTACTCTTTCATTTAATCATTTCTCAGCGCAGCGGAACAAACCTCCTAGCTTCGTTGCATGTTGGTGTTGGTGCAGTCCTTGGCGTTCTTGAGTGAATGTGGGTCTGAATGTATTGAACCTTTCCCGTCAATCACTAATTACGGCCGCGATTCTAATTTAAGAAATTCTGTTGTGAATCGCATAGCGTTTCACAAGCAATCGTACGTAGTTACCAGGTGACAGCAGTTATATAGATGTTTTATATCAGTGTCTTAAGAAATAAATACTTTTGTTTCATGTCTTATCCAGTGTACTGATGTTACATCACATTTACCTATGCCATTCGCCTTGTAGTTTCTTTTTTAGCCCATCCATAGCGTTTCCATGAGCACAGGTCCAATAATTAGTGTTCCCTTTTTATTTAAAACAAATTCTTTACAATAGATCTTGTTTTCAGGAACGTTGGTGCAAGTTGCTCTTATTCAGAGTGTTCACTTACTTTTTACTTATTTTTAATATTTGATTCATGTGAACATCCCAGTTTTTGTGAGTGACATTACAATGATGTTCTTTTATGAGTTTTTCCTTATCACTAAATTAATTAATTTTACAACTCAGTCGAACCTCTTGTTTGTCGTGTGGCTAGAGTTGGTGGCAACCCAATCTTTTACTTTGATTTTAATGTCAGATAGCATTTCCATTTGCGTGTGGCTCTTTTAGCCATCAGGATATAGCTCACGGCCTCACTCAGTTAATAAACACCACTTAAGTGCACGTCACTCACAGTAAGTAAGAGGAATTTAGGGCATAATCGGGTATGGAAGTAAAACTGGGAACCCTTATATTTCTCTTTAGGAGTTGGTAACATTGTTTGTTCGCCTTTCGACCATGAAGACAGTCGGCAGCTTCAGTATCACCATAACGCTTGCTACTGTCAGATCCGTTGTTCTTGGGCAAAATAAATTGGTAGATTCTTATGATTGGGACACTGTGTGTTTAGCAGGGAACTTATACCGTCATATTACAAGTTTAAACTAGTAAGTACAACGAATGATAGTTTCAACAGGCCTTATGCACATAAGCCTTGTTAAACGATACCCCACCATCATTTTTACATAGAAAGAATTTTACAGGTAAGGTATACTTGGGATAAAACCGGGTAAAGCAATGAGGTGAAACCGGAACTACCTCATATTACCCCATGATGACGTTACATATAACTTACATGTGTGACGTACACTGAAGAGCCAAAGAAACTGTTACACCTGCCTAATATCGTGTAGGGCCCCCGCAAGCACGCAGAAGTGCCGCAACACGACGTGGCATAGACTGAACTAATGTCTGAAGTAGTGCTGGGGTAACTGATACCATGAATCCTGCAGGGCTCTCCATAAACCCCTAAGAGTGCGAGGGGGTAGAGATCTCTTCTGAACAGCATGTTACAAAGGCATCCCAGATATGCTCGATAATGTTCATATCTGGGAGTTTGGTGGCCAGCATTAGTGTTTAAATTCAGAAGAGTGTTCCTGGAGCCACTCTGCACCAATTCTGGATGTGTGGGGTGTCGCATTGTCCCGCTGGAATTTTCCAAGTCCGTCAGAATGCACACGAATGAATGCAGGTGATCAGACAGGATGCTAACATACGTGTCACCTGTCAGAGTCGTATCTAGACGTTTCAGAGGTGCCGTATCAGTACAACTGCACACGCCCACCATTACAGAGCCTCCATCAGATTCATGAGGTAGTCTCCGTGCCTGTACTCATCCATCTCCTCGATACAATGTGAAACGAGACTCGTCCGACCAGGCAACAAGTTTCCAGTCATCAACAGTCCATTGTCCGTGTTGACGGACCAATGTGAGGCTTAAAGCTTTGTGTCGTCCAGTCATCAAAGGTTCACGAGTGGGCCTTTGGCTCCGAAACCTCATATCTATGGTGTTTCGTCGAGTGGTTCGCATGCTGTCACTTGTCGATGGCCCAGCATTGAAATCTGCAGCAATTTGCGGAAGGATTGCACTCCTGTCACGTTGAATGGTTCTCTTCAGTCGTCGTTGGTCTCGTTCTTGCAGGATGTTTTCCCCGCCGCAGCGATGTCGAGGATGCGATGTTTTACCGGATTCCTGATATTTACGGTACATTCATGAAACTGTCGTACGGGAAAATCCCCACTCCATCGCTTTCTCGGAGATGTTGTTTCCCATCGCTCATGCGCCAATTATAACGTTCAGAGTCGCTTAAAACTTGATAACCTGCCACTGTAGCATCAGTATCCGATCCAACAACTGCGACAGACACTTGTTGTCTTATATAGGCGTTGCCACCCCAAGCTCCGTATTCTGTCTGTTTACAATCTCTGTATTCGAATATGCCCGCATCTCGTGGTCGTGCGGTAGCGTTCTCGCTTCCCACGCCCGGGTTCCCGGGTTCGATTCCCGGCGGGGTCAGGGATTTTCTCTGCCTCGTGATGGCTGGGTGTTGTGTGCTGTCCTTAGGTTAGTTAGTTTTAAGTAGTTCTAAGTTCTAGGGGACTTATGACCACAGCAGTTGAGTCCCATAGTGCGCAGAGCCATTTGAACAATTTTTGTATTCGAATACGCTTGCCTATACCAGCTTCTTTGCCGCTTCAGTGTATGAAGTATATTTTTTTAACGGGATGCAACTTTTATGTACACGTGTAACTACACTGTAATAATTACATATAGACTTTACAATTATTTTGTGCCAATTTTAGAATATATTTGTCACTTAAAATTTGATTATCTCTTCTATCCATGCCCTATTTTCATTTAAGATTATACCATTAAGCGCTTTATGCGGTCAGCAAATGAGGAGGTGGTTTAACAGCCATCATGGAGGAGGGGCAACCAAGTATCAAATACCTTAGTTGTTTGGACTTGTATATACTAAAACAGTGACAATGCAAAATGACGTATCCGGCTTTAAAACATGTGTATTTTCGCTCTGAATACAAATTCTTTTGACAAAGAAGAAATTGCACAACCAGATGCAATAGAATAAATAATGCGAGATTCCCAGAACACAAATGAGTCAGTTTCTGCTTCTTCTCCATACTCTGGTCCGTGGAGTGATGCGCAAACGCAGTCTTCATTCACTATGTCATCGTAGCATGTAAAACCAGTCCCTCATTACGAGAGACCATCACCAACCAGATGAAAAGGAAAATGCTCCGTGATCAAGAATTTTACATACAAAGATGAACTCAGCGTAACAAAAGCATCTTCTCGGCTGGTTAAAAAAATTGGTGACAGACTCCGGGTCTAGACCATAAAAAAGAGTCTGAAGACGAGAGAGGCAAACAGTGCTTCTGAAGATGAGAATGAAACACCTTGTTTTCTTTGCAAATGAGACACACTCGTCAAAAAAAAAAAAAAAAAAAAAAAAGCAGGTAGTTGGATAAAGTAAAGTGTGAGAAGTGGGACCATGAAGATTGTGCAGCGTAGACTGAAGATGACTCGCATGGGTAGGTGTGTCCATGCCTCAGACGGAAAATAAAACATTGCCCGTTTGCACCAAACAGAGTAGCTACTTTTATTCTAAGGTAAGGGGTATTACCGTATACTGCACAGTGCTGAGTTATATTAAATTTAATTCAAACTATCAAAAGTACGTTCTCATAGTTCATATATACATCGTTTATACCTTATTGATATTTCACTGAAATAAATTTGAATTCCCAGCAATGAAAATTGTTGTTGTTATCTAGAATTGTCCTTAGCTGCCCGATTATGCCCCTACTTTTCCTATAGCATAATCAACATACGATCTGTCACTTTTATGAAATCTGTAACTCCATGGTCTTTGAAGCAGAGGGTAAAAACCTCAGTCGCAGACAGACGAATACACCCAACAAAATAATGATCCAAGACGGATGGAAGTGCTATTCTGAGACGAAGAGGTTGGCGCTCTTAACGAAATAAATTAATTTGTTCTTAAACCTGTTAAAGTAGATAGGTATTCAGGAGCAGTTAGATTAGACATCGTTTGATGCAGGCGTCGCTACACACTTCGAAGCTTATACGTGGATTGTGTCATTTCGAGTTTCCGTTCCTCTCCTGAATCAACAAAATTCCCTCGCCTTGTTGCGACCGTGTGGTTGTCATCTAGATTAGTGATCTAAATAGTATAGCTAATAAATTTCGTATTATTTCAAGAAATACGCTGTTTATAATAATATATTGTCTTGACGTAATTCAAAAGATTATGTCTTCTGTTGTGTCTAGACAAGACAGTCTAGACACAAGGCGGAGATACCGAAAGGGCACGCGTCAACTCACGCCGACTGGCGTGAATTCTGGAACAGGATACGTAATTAATTCTGTAAAGAAAAGTACGGAGCTTCTGTTTACTTAACTTTAATTCATCCTTGTGGTACATCGCTCTTGACTATACAAATGAGACTCTCTCCAGATATGGTTAATGGCGCCTTGCTAGGTCGTAGCCATGGACTTAGCTGAAGGCTATTGTAACTGTCTCTCGGCAAATGAGAGAAAGGCTTCGTCAGTGTAGTCGCTAGCAAAGTCGTCGTACAACTGGGCTGAGTGCTCGTACGTCTCTCTAGACCTTCCGTGTGGTGGCGCTTGGTCTGCAATTACTGACAGTGGCGACACTCGGGTCCGACATGTACTAATGGACCGCGGCCGATTTAAAGCTACCACCTAGCAAGTGTGGTGTCTGGCGGTGACACCACATTTTCATCTTCGAATACAGTTGGCTGTATAATCTATTCCTGTGAAAATATTCTCGTCGTCTCTGAACACTTGACCGAAAAAATTGTAGGTGAAGGAAGGTACTCCACTTCGAAAGAGTACGTGTTCTGTTAAGTGTTGCGTCACATCTCTGATGTGAAGTCGAAAGGGTAATTTCTCTGCAATATGAGAATGTCACTGATTGTTTTAAGTCGGTTCTGTACAAGTTATATCCATGACCTGTTAACAGCAATGCTCGACACATGAACATTTAACGTAACACGCCGGCGCCATTAATTTGCATTGAAACGTTGTCAATCAGTTACAATCTGAGACTGCACAGAGACAGTGACTGAAAACAAACATAAATAAGTAAGAGTGAAACGCATAATGAGGAACGTCGGCACGTTTTTATTGATATTGGAATTTTGGTGAAATGTGAAAAGTCGTGCGAAATTACTTTAAAAAGGATCCAAAAAAATGGTTCAAATGGCTCTGAGCACTATGGGACTCAACTGCTGTGGTCATCAGTCCCCTAGAACTTAGAACTACTTAAACCTAACTAACCTAAGGACAGCACACAACACCCAGCCATCACGAGGCAGAGAAAATCCCTGACCCCGCCGGGAATCGAACCCGGGAACCCGGGCGTGGGAAGCGAGAACGCTACCGCACGACCACGAGATGCGGGCAAAAAGGATCCAGTAATAATTGGGAAGAAAAGTCGATCGCAGTGATAAGCAGTGTTTGATCATGAATCATTATAGAGAGTTGTAATTGTATTATTGGTAAACCGAAATAATGACGAACTGAACTATCCTTTAGTGTAGAAACGTATTGGATGACAGCAAGCTGTCGGCATTTATAAACAGTATTCGAGACCATGTGAAAAATATTCAGATTTCACGATTTCAGTAACGTATGATCAATAAAGCACCCGAGTCACATAACAGATCCGTAGTCATTTTCACTCTTACAGTCCATTTAATTGATCTCATTGAAGCATTATCAGAATACATTTCAGTGTATTTCCTAAAATGAACTTATTTGTAAACTCGCCGTTCTGCATTTATTACAGTTGGCATTTTCACTCTGATATGCTGAAGTGCAGACAGTGCTTGCAGCATGCGAACTATCCAAACATGAGCGAACGATATACAGTTGACTCTTATTATTTCGGATCTTGGTAAATGGAACTTCTCGATGTGTCGAAGTCCCTCGGAGAAAACGGTACATTTCCTCAAGTTCTTCCCTAACGAATATTGATCTTTGAACTTGAGAAATCTCATTGGAGGTAAACACCGAAGGAAAGAATGAGACTGTGGCTTACAGTGAGCAAGGCGGCTCTCAAACACTAAAACACGTTTTTATATACGAAAATGTTAACCATAGATGTTTCAGCGGTATCAAATCATTTGCTTTTCTTACCATTCCCTTAAAAATGAGTGTAAGACACCAGAATTCAGTAGTGAGTGTCTAAAAATCTAAATTCGTGTCACACAATCAGCTGGGAGTTCCTCAAGAGGGACGGCCGGATGCCTGTTTGAAAGCTGTTGCAATTGGACATCACTTAGAGCGATTTGTGCGGCCTTAGGCCGCCCCAGTAATACGATCCACGAGTCATTCTTGGCATGTATTCACGTCATTGGCAGGTGAAGGCTAGCGTAAAGACAAACCGAAAACTTTCGGCGTTTGACGGCGATTAGAACAGCCGACCTTACGGTGTCCAAGATCAAAAATGGTTGAAATGGCTCTGAGCACTATGGGACTTAACTTCTGAGGTCATCAGTCCCCTAGAACGTAGAACTACTTAAACCTAACTAACCTAAGGACATCACACACATCCATGCCCGAGGCAGGATTCGAACCAGCGACCGTAGCGGTGCGGTTCCAGACTGAAGCGCCTAGAACCGCTCGGCCACTCCGACCGGCTTGTCCAAGGTTGCACTTCACCATTAGACTAGCAAATCCTGCCTCGGGCATGGATGTGTGTGATGTCCTTAGGTTAGTTAGGTTTAAGTAGTTCTAAGTTCTAGGGGACTGATGACCTCAGAAGTTAAGTCCCATAGTGCTCAGAGCCATTTGAACCTACAACGAGGGCTGTTGATCCTAGACCAAGACAGGAAAAAGGGACACAAAAAAATCTGTTCTTTCTCGACAGTTGTGTGATTTACGTCTAGATAACGTGAAACTTCTTGTTTTCCTCAGGAAAACCAGTCTGAAATTACAACCACTCACGAAGCAATAATTAAGAATTTTAAAACTCTTTATTGGAAAGAATTTGTGAAAATGGATAGGAATTAAGGTGGTGAGAGGTGAAACAAAAATTTTTGCAATAATAATCATGATTGATAAATTAGGCAGGAATCTTACGATGATTTTGAACTGTCAAGAAATACGGATTCATCAAGGAGCTTCTAGAACAACGTAGGAGTGGATAAACGTACTCGGGTTTCCACGATTCCTAGCTTGCGACAAAATGTGTCTTATTATAATTTCGTACATTCTGGCGATAATGTGGAAGCCTGCTATTCCCTGACTGACGCTGAAATCTTGTCTTTTCTGGGTGATCACAAGAAGATGATAAAGTAAAAGAAGAAGAAGATGCAGAGCAGAAGCCATCCGTGACTCCAAAAGACAGAAATACACTGATGGGGGAAAACGTCATAAAATCAAGAAGCATTTGTGCGCTATAAACCAAAGTCTCCAGGCGCGTTTCTACATGTGAAACATGATGTCTATTCACATATCGCGCTAGTGGCATGAGAGGGGCCTACTAGCGCCTTATGAGGATGCAAATCAGGTTGAAACCCGGCGGTCGTCAAGGGAAGGCAGGATTCGTTTGCGACTGTGGACGGGGCCGTAATCAGTTACTACTTGTTGCCTTTTACAATTACACAAAATTTATTTTAAACCAGTAATTGCAGACTCAACAATAAATAAAAGAATACCACACGTTATTAATGAAGGAATAAACAACAGTGTAAATAATAGTGTTTTCAGTGGGTTACAGATTAGCAAATCACCATTAAATACAGGTACAACAGATAATGGTTTAAAGGCAAGCCAATGTGATCTGGGCAGAAGGCCTTCCACGCCAGGAATGGCAATAAATTAAGAACTGTTTAAAACTCGCTGCAACTTAAAAATTACAGGTATTGAAATATTAAAGGCAAGTCCGCAAACACAGTAGACGGCATCAGACGGCAGGAATGGTAGTAAATAAGTTTTTAAAGGCTTACTGGGTAAATACCAACATCAAATTAGAATTTTAAGGCAAGCGAACATAATCACGGCTGAAGGCCTTACATGCCAAGAATGGTAATAAATTAAGAATTGTTCAAGAACTCGCTGCAATTTACAACTTCCAGGCATTGAAATATTAAGGTAAGTCGCCACAAACACAGCAGAAGGCATCAGACGCCAGGAATGGCAGAAAGTATGGTTTTAAGGCTTACTGCTAAAATAAAAATACCAATTAGAATTTTAAGGCAAATGACCACAATCGGGGCTGAAGGTCTTACACGCCAAGAACGGTAATAATATAAAAAAATTGAAACCTCCTGTAAAACAGCAAATACAATAGCAAACGTTAATTAAAAAAATAAGCATCTGAGCCAGATGGTGCTCTAGGAAACGACCTCTGAGAAGGTCTGGCAACAAACACTTTCGCGAGCGATGAGATATGCAGCCAAGAGTTGCATTTACTCCGCAAGATGGTACATCAGACTAGTGGCAGTCTAGTGAATGACTAATGATGATCTTGCTGAAGCTACCTGACGTCCGATAAACCATTGCAACGATGGAACGCCGGCAGCGACCGCTACGGTCGCAGGTTCGAATCCTGCCCCGGTCATGGATGTGTGTGATGTCCTTAGGTTAGTTAGGTTTAAGTAGTTCTACGTCTAGGGGACTGATGATCTCAGATGTTAAGTCCCATAGTGCTTAGAGCCATTTGAACCATTTTGAACCAACGATGGAACACTACGCCAAAGCTGGTGGTCTGCACTACGTCCCCAGAATACTGTGCTTAGAGCGCCCGGAACGAGAAAGGAACCACTACCAGATTTCCGTCCTATTCCACGAACCCGAAAATCTGAACCAACAAGTCACAGTACAGAGGCAAAACCGAAATGTAACCAACCAGAATCAGCAACCACACATCATTGCGGAAACAATCGCAAAGCGAGCCAAAACCAAGTACCAAATGAGTGACATCAAATTCATTACGCACACAAACGCACACTGAACTCACTGTGACAACTCTGACGATGGTTGGCAGAATGAAACAAATCTCTTCACTGCTTTATTAATTCATAGTTGAGTAACCACACCGTCTAATCACTGAGACAACTGCTTTTAACACAGTAGGGTCTTCAAGTACTAAGCGGTATGCAGATCCATCAAACTGCACATGATGACCTGATGATAAAGCTGTCACATCATCAAATACCTACTACTGGCGGTTCTAGGCGCTACAGTCTGGAACCGGCGACCGCTACGGTCGCAAGTTCGAATCCCGCCTCGGGCATGGATGTGTGTGATGTCCTTAGGTTAGTTAGGTTTAAGTAGTTCTACGTTCTAGGGGACTGATGACCTCAGCAGTTAAGTCCCATAGTGCTCAGTGCCATTTGAACCAAACTACTGGGTCCACACAGGTGACTGACTCCACTCTACTTGGATTGAAATGCACTCATCTTAAAGCTTGCTGGATCCGGTTTACGACGAGGTCGTGCACTCTAGTGACCACAGCCCTTCCATCGGGCAGTCCATGCGTGCCGTCAGCGGTCCTGGCGTGTTCTCGCACTGCACGGACCTGGCTCCTCCTGAATCCCCCACAGAACTGGCACACTCTCACGACCCGGAAAAACAGCGACGTCGCCCCAAAGATAGGGCAAGAGTTACTACATATCGATAACCACCGCTGCTGCCACTAGCGGGGCAGGCAACGCTTGCGAAACCGAGTGGCGCCAGTCAGCACGAGAAGAAGACAAACAACGTCAACCATGCCAACTAAACGATATCGTCAGGCCTCCAACAGAGGGCGGAACCTACAAACATCACCAACGTGAGCCGCAGCATGGCTCACAGGTTTTCATTAAATACACGCTGTAACTGGAACACGTGAGGCAATACTGACCTTACGACTTATCTTAGAAGATAGATTAAGGAAAGGCAAACCTACGTTTCTAGCATTTGTAGACTTAGAGAAAGCTTTTGACAATGTTGACTGGAATACTCTCTTTCAAATTCTAAAGGTGGCAGGGGTAAAATACAGGGAGCGAAAGGCTATTTACAATTTGTACAGAAACCAGATGGCAGTTATAAGAGTCGAGGGACATGAAAGGGAAGCAGTGGTTGGAAGGGATTGAGACAGGGTTGTAGCCTCTCCCCAATGTTATTCAATCTGTATACTGAGCAAGCAGTAAAGGAAACAAAAGAAAAATTCGGGGTAGGTATTAAAATCCATGGAGAAGAAATAAAAACTTTGAGGTTCGCCGATGACATTGTAATTCTTTCAGAGACAGCAATGGACTTGGAAGAGCACTTGAACGGAATGGATGGTGTCTTGAAGGGAGGATATAAGATGAACATCAACAAAAACAAAACGAGAATAATGGAATGTAGTCGAATTAAGTCGGGTGATGTTGAGGGTATTAGATTAGGAAATGAGACACTTAAAGTAGTAAAGGAGTTTTGCTATTTGGGGAGCAAAATAACTGATGATGATCGAAGTAGAGAGGATATAAAATGTAGACTGGCAATGGCAAGGAAAGCGTTTCTGAAGAAGAGAAATTTGTTAACATCGAGTATAGATTTAAGTGTCAGGAAGTCATTTCCGAAAGTATTTGTATGGAGTGTAGCCATGTATGGAAGTGAAACATGGACGATAAATAGTTTGGACAAGAAGAGAATAGAAGCTTTCGAAATGTGGTGCTACAGAAGAATGCTGAAGATTAGATGGGTAGATCACATAACTAATGAGGAAGTATTGAATAGGATTGGGGAGAAGAGAAGTTTGTGGCACAACTCGACCAGAAGAAGGCATCGGTTGGTAGGACATGTTCTGAGGCATCAAGGGATCACCAATTTAGTATTGGAGGGCAGCGTGGAGGGTAAAAATCGTAGGGGGAGACCAAGAGATGAATACACTAAGCAGATTCAGAAGGATGTAAGTTGCAGTAGGTACTGGGAGATGAAGAAGCTTGCACAGGATAGAGTAGCATGGAGAGCTGCATCAAACCAGTCTCAGGACTGAAGACCACAACAACAACAACAACAACAACACGCTGTAACGGTCTTAAGCATTAGTTATGTTGTCGCCTTTAAGGCGACAAAGACGCCATTATCAACACATCACTGAGTTTTAACAAGATCGTGTAATAGGGCTACGAGAAGACGGATGTTCCGCCTGCAATATTGCAGAAAGACTTGGCACGAATGTAGCCACTGTACGTGATTGCTGGCAGCAGTGGTCGCGTGAATGTGCGGTCACAAGAAGACCGGCCCCCGGACGGCCACGTAGCCACTACACAGAGGGGAGACCATCGCGGTCCGCGTATGGTTCTGGCGCATCATATTGCATCAGCAGCAGCAATTCGAGCAGCAGTTGGCACCACAGCGACACAACGAACTGTTACAAATCAGTTACTGCAAGGACAGCTCTGAGCCAGACGCCTTATAGCGTGCATTACACTGACCCCTAACCACCTCCATTTGCAACTTCCATGGTGCCATGCACTAAGTGTACTCGCAATTGCGAATAATGAAAACCATCAGCTGTAGAATGGAGTGAGGACAACGAAAATCTGTGCCGGACCGCGACTCTAACCCGGACCTTCTGCATATCGCGAGCGCTCGCCTTACCATTTGGCTATCTGTGCACGACTCGCGGCCAATCCCAAACTTCCAAATGTCGTCAAGCATGCGTGGTGTCAAGCGAGGGCTCATTGGAGAGCAGGGGGGAACTCTGTTGTGTTTTCTTACAAAATCTGCTTCTTCCTCGCTGTCAGTGCTTGCCGTGTGTTGGTTAGAAGGAGCTCCAGTTCAGGGTGTGCAATCAACCTGTCTGCGTGCTGCGCACACTAGATCTACTCTTGGAGTTATGATCTGGGGAGCGGTTTCGTATGACAACAGGAGCGCTCTCGTGGTTATATCACGCAACCTGATTGCAAATTTGTACGTCAGTATGGTGATTTCACCTGTTGTGCTGTCATCTCTGAACAGCATTCCAGGGGGTGTTTTCCTACAGAATAACGCTCGCCCACGTACCAGTGTTGTAACACACCATACTCTACAGAGTGTCGACATGTTTCCATGTTCTGCTCGATTACCAGATCTGTGTGAAATCGAACGCGTACGGGACACTATCAAAAGATAACTCCAGCGTCATCCAAAAACAGCAATAACTGTGTCTGTATTGACCGACCAACCGCAACATGGAACTACATCCCACAAACTGACATCCAGCACCTGTAGAACACAATGCATGCACGTATGCCTGCTTGCATTCAGCGTTCTGGCGATCACGCCGGTTATTAATACACAACCGTTTCACATTTGCAATGGCTTTTCTCGCGCTTACATTAACCTTGCCACGTTAATTACACTACTGGCCATTAAAATTGCTACACCACGAAGATGACGTGCTACAGACGCAAAATTTAACCGACAGGAAGAAGCTGCTGTGATATGCAAACGATTAGTTTTTCCGAGCATTCACACAAAGTTGGCGCCTGTGGCGACACCTACAAGATGCCGACATGAGGAAAGTTTCCAACCGATTTCTGATACATAAACAGCAGTTCACCGGCGTTGCCTGGTGAAACGTTGTTGTGATGCCTTGTGTAAGGAGGAGAAATGCGTACCATCACGTTTCCGACTTTGATAAAGGTCGGATTGTAGCCTACCGCGATTGCGGTATATCGTATCGTGACATTGCTGCTTGCGTTGGTCGAGATCCAATGACTGTTAGCAGAATATGGAATCGGTGGGTGCAGGAGGGTAATACGGTACGACGTGCTGGATCCCAACGGCCTCGTATCACTAGCAATCGAGATTACAGGCATCTTATCCTCATGGCTGTAACTGATCGTGCAGCCACGTCTCGATCCCTGAGTCAACAGATGGGCACGTTTGCAAGACAACAACCAACTGCACGAATAGTTCGACGACGTTTGCAGCAGCAGGGACTATCAGCTCGGAGACCATGGCTGCGGTTATCCTTGACGCTGCATCACAGTCAGGAGCGCCTGCGATGGTGTCCTCAACGACGAACCTGGTTGCACGAATGGCAAAACGTCATTTTTTTCGGATGAATCCAGGTTCCTTTTGCAGCATCATGATGGTCGCATCCGTGTTTGGCGACATCGCGGTGAACGCACATTGGAAGCGTGTATTCGTCATCGCCATACTTGCGAATCACCCGGCGTGATGGTAAGGGGTGCCATTGGTTACATGTCTCGGTCACCTCTTGTTCGCATTGACGGCACTTTGAACAGTGGACGTTACATCTGAGATGTGTTACAACCCGTGGCTCTACCCTTCATTCGATCCCTGCGAAACCCTACATTTCTGCAGGATAATGCATGACCGCATGTCGTAGGTCCTGTACGGGCCTTTCTGGATACAGAAAATGTTCGACTGCTGCCCTGGCCAGCACGTTCTCCAGATCTCTCACCAATTGAAAACGTCTGGTCAATGGTGGCTGAGCAACTGGCTCGTCACAATACGCCAGTCACTACTCTTGATGAACTGTGGTATCGTGTTGAAGCTGCATGGGCAGCTTACCCGTACACGCCATCCAAGCTCTGTTTGACTCAATGCCCAGGCGTATCAAGGCCGTTATTACAGCCAGAGGTGATTGTTCTGGGTACTGATTTCTCAGGATCTATGCGCCAAAATTGCGTGAAAATGTAATCACATGTCAGTTCTAGTATAATATATTTGTCCAATGAATACTCGTTTATCATCTGCATATCTTCTTGGTGTAGCAATTTTAATGGCCAGTAGTATAGATACATATGTTAACTAGGCAAATGTACTCCAGAAATTTCATTATTCTGCATTAATTATCTTTTTATGATGCGATTCTTTTTCAGTCAGCAAACTCCTCAGAACATAGGCAAACGTTAATTATTTTCGGCATCTTTTATGATTGAACATACGTTTCACTAAGCACACTAGAGTTTAATTAAGCACAAACAGATCACTGATTTCTTTCTAAAATGAAACTGAAGTTTTCTTGCGTATTTTACAAATTTTCTATTTTGTTTTTGTTTAAAATGCTAACATAAATAAAAATTAATAAAAACAGTCAAAAGATCAACTTCCTCTTATTTGAGTTTCAGTTGTTACTTCTAATTCCGTACGTATAAAAACGGAATGTGGTTGAAATGTCACATTATTGTGACCAACGCACTCACAGACCGCAGTAAGCAGCACGAGTAGTGGAGGACATACACACATCAAAAAAATTTTTGCATTACCTCGGTTCCGCGAGTTCCGGAACCTGTACAGAAAATTGGAACAGAGATCAACATGAACATCATTTCCGCCCTTTCTATTGCTCATGAAAACCACACACTGTATCTTGTACCACCATACTGCGAGACCTTCAGAGGTGGTGGTTCAGATTGCTGTACACACCGGTACCACTAACACCCAGTAGCACGTCCTTTTGTGTTGATGCATGCCTGTATCAAGGCACTATTGGTCCAGATTTCCCCACTCCTCAACGGTGATTCGGCATATATCCCTCAGAGTGGTTGGTGGGTCACGTCTTCTATAAACAGCCTGTTTCAATCCATCCCAGGCAAGTTAGATAGGGTTCATGTCTGGAGAACATGATGGCCACTCTAGTCGAGCGATGTCGTTATCCTGAATGAAGTCATTCGCAAGAGTGCAAGATGGGGGCGCAAACTGTCGCCAATATGATGCCGATATGGTTGCAGTATCGGTTGGAGAATAGCATTCGCGTATCGTACAGCTGTTACAGGCCTTCCATGGCCACCAGCGGCGTACGTCGGCCCTACATAATACCACCCCAAAACAGCAGGGAACCTCCACGTTGCTGCACTCGCTGGACAGTGTGTCTAAGGCGTTCAGCCTGACCAGGTTGCCTCCAAACAAGTCTCCGACGATTGTCTGGTTGAAGGCATAGGTGAAGAGAACGTGATGCCAATCCTGAGCTGTCCATTCGGCATGTTGTTGGGCCCATCTGCACTGCGCTACATGGTGTCTTAGTTGTAAAGATGGACCTCGCCATGTACGTCAGGATTGAAGTTGCTGATCATGCTGCCTATAGTGCACAGTTCGAGTCGTCTACTCATCTAATCTTCAGCATTCTTCTGTAGCACCACATTTCGAAAGCTTCTATTCTCTTCTTGTCCAAACTATTTATCGTCCATGTTTCACTTCCATACATGGCTACACGCCATACAAATATTTTCAGAAACGACTTCCTGACACTTAAATCAATACTCGATGTTAACAAATTTCTGTTCTTCAGAAACGCTTTCCTTGCCATTGCCAGTCTACATTTTATATCCTCTCTACTTCGACCATCATCAGTTATTTTGCTCCCCAAATAGCAAAACTCCTTTACTACTTTAAATGTCTCATTTCCTAATCTAATTCCCGCAGTATCACCCGACTTAATTCGACTAAATTCCATTATCTTCGTTTTGCTTTTGTTGATGTTCATCTTATACTCTCGTTTGAAGACACTGTCCATTCCGTTCAACTGCTCTTCCATGTCCTTTGCTGTCTCTGACAGAAGTACAATGTCCTCGGCGAACCTCAAAGTTTTTATTTCTTCTCCATGGATTTTAATACCTACTCCGAACTTTCCTTTCATTTCCTTTACTGCTTCCTCAATATACAGATTGAATAGCATCGGGGAGAGGCTACACTCCCTTCCCAACCACTGCTTCCCTTTCATGCCCCTCGACTCTTATAACTGCCATCTGCTTTCTGTACAAATTGTAGACAGCTTTTCGCTCTCTGTATTTTACCCCTGCCACCTTCAGAATTTCAAAGAGAGTATTCCAGTCAACATTGTCAAAAGCTTTCTCTAAGTCTACAAATGCTAGAAACGTAGGTTTGCCTTTCCTGAATCTATTTTCTAAGATATGTCGTAGGGTTAGTATTGCCTCACGTGTTCCAACATTTCTACGGAATCCAAACTGATCTTCCCCGAGGTCGGCTTCTGCCAGTTTTTCCATTCGTCTGTAAATAATTCGCGTTAGTATTTTGCAGCTGTGACTTATTAAACTGATAGTTCGGTAATTTTCACATCTGTCAACACCTGCTTTCTTTGGGATTGGAATTACTATATTCTTCTTGAAGTCTGAGGGAATTTCGCCTGTCTCTTACATCTTGCTCACCAGATGGTAGTGTATTGTCAGGACTGGCTCTCCCAAGGCTGTTAGTAGTTCATGCCCATATGCTGACTGATATTCATTAGCGACAAAGGATGTAATCTGCACGCCAGTACCGCAGCCGGACGTCCGCCGAGCGGCGATAAGTGGCATCACAGATGGTGTTTGGTGTGTACGGCGTGAAACGTCTGAAAGTAAACACCCTACAACAGCCGCCGGGAGGGTCCAGTGCGGAGGAGGGATCGTTGTGGTCTGGAGAATGTATTCGTGGCATCCCCTGGGATGTATCGTCATTCTAGATGCACAATGGATCAGTATGTATCTATTCTTGGAGACCATGTCCACCCACACATGCAGTTTGTTTATCCTCAGAGCACCACTGTTCTTGTCCGACCTCTAAACTCCGAAAAAATCCCAGTCGAGAATCAGTGGGACAACCCAGATTGGGCTGCTCGCGCCATAAATACTAAACCGTGAACTCTAACGCGCCTCAGCACGGCAGTGGTGTCGGCATGGCTCCAATCCTCTATCGACACCTTCCAGAATGTCAATCAGTTTCTTCCTGCACGTCCGCACTGCAAAATGTGTTACTCGTGCCTTTGATGACAGGTAGTCACATTAATGAGACTGGACGGTGTAGATATGACTGGAGTCTTTTTTCTAACTGTGTGAAGGAGGTAACATAACCCGAATGCCATCTGTGCGTGCGTTTCCCACGCCGAGACTAACAGTAAGCTGCAGAGTGATCTCTATGTATAGGGTCGGTTCTTATGTTCGTAGCATTTTACCATAAATCACAAGACATACACACAACAGAGACTTTAGTTATTAATAATATATTCTCCTTCACTGTTTACATCTGTCTGCCAGTACCGCATTACCTTTTAGATTCTGCGACTGTATAAATTATGTGGTCTTGAGGCGCATTTTCTTCCAGAAAGGAAGCAAGGTGCCGGGGCTAGCAGTGTATTTAACACTAAATTCTTCTAGAATCTACATATGTAAATGATGCTCTAAGCCCCCCCCCCCCCTCTATTCTCACTCCGACTTTTGCTGTTGCACATGGATTAAAAAGAAACGCGAACTGACTGTAATCGACCCTGCAAGTGGAGTAGAAAAGAGTTTGGGACCTGCAATAATTTAATTTGATAAATAAGTTAAATAAAGGACAGTTTCATTAACGTAGAGAGAAATGATAGGGTTGCTCTACCGATTAACAGAATGAAAGTTCTGTCAAAAATAACAATATGATTTATTATGACTAAACTTACAATAATAAACAAAACACATGAAACATTTACAATACATCAAATTGGCTCAAATTGGATACTCAAATAAATGCTGTGAAGGTGAAGTTGTCCCTAAACTAGATTGTGACATTTATGACGAAGTGGTATGTGGAGCCAATTCCTTGCAACTCAAGAGAAACACACAGCCAACCCAACATTAATTTCTGCTACAGTAGTGAGAACTCAGATAATGAACACCGAAGACAGATCAAAGTTAGAGAAGACGAACAGACGCGCTCTGATTATCACCTAGCAAAATTGCCTGCTTTGCCGGTGCTGCGGACGTACATTACCAAGCTCTCTTCTTCACTGCAAGGAGACGATCTGGCATACTGGAGGCGATGGCTGGTTGCTTCGACGTCCCGTCGTGGTGATGATAATGTCGCGAGTATAGCCCGAAACAAATTATTCTGGCCTGGTTGTTCCAGACTACAGACTTCCTAGCAATACAAATGCGCCTCTGAGGGAGACGAAGAAGGCTCGCCACACAATCACTGACGGTACAGTGATTGATTTTAACAAGCCAAGTCACACAGTAACTCCGATACAGTCAACTTTAGCCAAAACTGCTCAAGACAGATAACATAGGCCGCTTGTACGCAGAACGCTCAATTGCCAACTGTACTCGGAGAGTTACGTTGAAGTCGAAACTTCAGCAACTTCGTCGAACAGTTACAATTAAATAAAAGTATATTAGACAGCCAACGGAAGGCAGGCTGTCCAAAGCAGCGAGAGCTCAGTCTTGTAACCTATTCCGACCGAAAGGCGAGAGCCGACTCTCTCAAGAGCACCCGTACAGGTCGAACACAGAACATTCCTGCCCCCACGACAGTGGCCGTGGTTAAACGTTCCAAACAGCAACTCGAAACCGGCGGAAAATTCCACTCTATTGCCGAAGCACTACCATTCCACCAACGGAGATTCTTGGCTCCAATTTCTGTGCCGATTTTGCTACGTCACGGAGCTATGCCCTGAGCAAGCCAATCACAGTTACGATTTTGCAGAAGACGCGGGAATTTGCCCGCCAATACTGCCGGGGAACACAAGTCATTCCCACGCCTCGCTGGTAGCCCGCCAGAAACGGTTTTCACTAAGTTTCTGCGAAGTAACGGAATCTCTAGCCCAGCCGCCCTTCCGGCGCATCTGGGCGTGTCGCTCCCGCTCTTATGACAATGTCGGCTTCTGGAAAGCATCCACTCGACTCCCTCACATCCGTCGGCTTAACCCTTTCAAGCTCAGCGGAACTCGCCTGTCACCGAACCACCCGGGTGACGAGAGACGCTGCGTGGGAAGTCCGTGTGTGAAGGAATAGCAACTTTTCACCGCATGCAGTTAGAGAGGAAAATCGAATTACTCAGAGTAAGATAGAAATATGAGAGGGGGCTTCTACCACCTCTCAAGGAAAATCCTTGAGATCATTCGACAGAGAACGGAAAATGGAAAATCTGAGAGCGCAAGATCAGACGAATAATGTGGGTGCGAAGTGACTTCCCAACTCAACTTTTTCAGTCTAGCAGAACGCAAGCGGGCGTTATCGTGGAGCAGCATCATATCACGCAGTCTTTCTGTTCGTTGTCCTTAGATTGCGTCTGACAATAAATATCAGCAGTGATGGTTGCACCTTGCGGAAGCAGTTCGTAGCGCACCACACCATCGCAGTTCCACCACATGCATGACATTGTCTTTTGTGGATGCGGGCAGGCCTTTGAACAGGGAGTTGCGGCTTTGTTTGGTATCAACCATTTCTTTCTTTTACTTACGTTAACATAAAGATACCATTTCTCGTCATCAAGATAGAAATGGTCGGTGTTGTTCACGAGCCAGCTGATGATGATGCTGCTGCTGCTGATGATGATGTCTGGTTTGTGGGGCGCTTAACTGCGCTGTTATCAGCGCCCGTACAAACTCCCAAACTTTGCTCAGTCCAATCTCGTGACTTTCATGAATGATGATGGCAACACAAACAGCCAGTCATATCGAGGCAGGTGAAAATCCCTGACCCCGCCGGGAATCGAACCCAGGACCCCGTGCGAGTGAGTTGGTAACGAACAAGCAGTGATGCACATACGCCCATTTTGTGATTTTGGCTTAGAGCATGCGGTACCCACACACCCGATTTTTGAACCTTCGCATTGCGCGATCTCAGAATGGTCACATTTCATCACATTTGCCAGTCATCGTGTACACTGGCGTGTATCATTGTGGATTAATGGTGTTTCAATTATCTTCTTCAAATTCCGAAGGTCTTCCTGAACGTGGAGAGTCACAAACGTCAAAACGATCCTCCTTAAAACGAGAAAGCCATTTTCTTGCCGTGCTCTGTCCAGTGGCATAATCGCCACACACGGCACAAATATTTCTGACTGCCTCCGTACCTATAATCCTCTACTTATGTCGAACAGAAGAATATGTCGGAAATGTTCCGATTTCTCCATTCCGCACTCCATTTTTTAGCATCTACAGCTGCACTCATTATCTCCAAATGACAAAATGGTAATATGTAAACGCAAATAGCAACAGTGAACTACAAATAAAAAATGACCGTCGATAAAAACTCATACCAACTGCAACACCAACACGCAAAACAAAAACGGTACGATCGTATGCATCAGCATATTATACACTCCTGGAAATGGAAAAAAGATCACATTGACAACATTGACACCGGTGTGTCAGACCCACCATACTTGCTCCGGACACTGCGAGAGGGCTGTACGAGCAATGATCACACGCACGGCACAGCGGACACACCAGGAACCGCGGTGTTGGCCGTCGAATGGCGCTAGCTGCGCAGCATTTGTGCACCGCCGCCGTCAGTGTCAGCCAGTTTGCCGTGGCATACGGAGCTCCATCGCAGTCTTTAACACTGGTAGCATGCCGCGACAGCGTGGACGTGAACCGTATGTGCAGTTGACGGACTTTGAGCGAGGGCGTATAGTGGGCATGCGGGAGGCCGGGTGGACGTACCGCCGAATTGCTCAACACGTGGGGCGTGAGGTCTCCACAGTACATCGATGTTGTCGCCAGTGGTCGGCGGAAGGTGCACGTGCCCGTCGACCTGGGACCGGACCGCAGCGACGCACGGATGCACGCCAAGACCGTAGGATCCTACGCAGTGCCGTAGGGGACCGCACCGCCACTTCCCAGCAAATTAGGGACACTGTTGCTCCTGGGGTATCGGCGAGGACCATTCGCAACCGTCTCCATGAAGCTGGGCTACGGTCCCGCACACCGTTAGGCCGTCTTCCGCTCACGCCCCAACATCGTGCAGCCCGCCTCCAGTGGTGTCGCGACAGGCGTGAATGGAGGGACGAATGGAGACGTGTCGTCTTCAGCGATGAGAGTCGCTTCTGCCTTGGTGCCAATGATGGTCGTATGCGTGTTTGGCGCCGTGCAGGTGAGCGCCACAATCAGGACTGCATACGACCGAGGCACACAGGGCCAACACCCGGCATCATGGTGTGGGGAGCGATCTCCTACACTGGCCGTACACCACTGGTGATCGTCGAGGGGACACTGAATAGTGCACGGTACATCCAAACCGTCATCGAACCCATCGTTCTACCATTCCTAGACCGGCAAGGGAACTTGCTGTTCCAACAGGACAATGCAAGTCCGCATGTATCCCGTGCCACCCAACGTGCTCTAGAAGGTGTAAGTCAACTACCCTGGCCAGCAAGATCTCTGGATCTGTCCCCCATTGAGCATGTTTGGGACTCGATGAAGCGTCGTCTCACGCGGTCTGCACGTCCAGCACGAACGCTGGTCCAACTGAGGCGCCAGGTGGAAATGGCATGGCAAGCCGTTCCACAGGACTACATCCAGCATCTCTACGATCGTCTCCATGGGAGAATAGCAGCCTGCATTGCTGCGAAAGGTGGATATACACTGTACTAGTGCCGACATTGTGCATGCTCTGTTGCCTGTGTCTATGTGCCTGTGGTTCTGTCAGTGTGATCATGTGATGTATCTGACCCCAGGAATGTGCCAATAAAGTTTCCCCTTCCTGGGACAATGAATTCATGGTGTTCTTATTTCAATTTCCAGGAGTGTATGAGTGTGATGAGGGGGAGAGGGGAACAAATATGCTCGTCAGAAATACAGCTGCAAAAAGAAAATAAATTGGTTTTTAAATACAACTGATCAAAACCAGCTCTGCGTTGCACTTCCACCTCCATATTACTGCAGCAGTCTAGACAGGAGCAATAGGTAGAAAGAAAGCAGAGAAGAATCCGGAACCGTTAGAGATTTTATGCTGTAGTAGAAAGTCAAGATGACATCGACAGATAATGTAAGAAATCAAGAGATAGTAAATAGAATATGCTGTGACTGAGGTTTGTAAAGAACGGTACGCAGAAGGTGAGACATATGAGGAGCATGTGAAAGGCATCTTGGGCTGATTTAGCCGACAGCGGAGATAGCAGAACGTCCAATCGAGGCAGAAAACATTTAAGACTATGCTGGATTTCGTACTTACGGACAAAAGCGTTTTGCATATGAAATAATTAAGTATTTTTGTCGCCGACTAATATACCGAGCTGTGGTCGTCTCATACTTGCTGTAAAAACCGTTCTAAATAACTAACTTAAAAATTGCGAAATTTTAAAGCACTTTCGGGAATTATGAATCTTAAATTTTGACATTTTGAAACGTGGCCTACTAAGAATAAATAAATAAATGTCGTGTGACTAGGGCCTCCCGTCGGATAGACCGATCGCCGGGTGCAAGTCTTTCGATTTCACGCCACCTCGGCGACTTGGGCGTCGGTGGGAATGAAATTATGATAAGTAAGATAACACAACACCTAGTCACTGAACAGAGAAAATCTCCGACCAATCCGGGAATCGAACCCATGCCCTTAGGATGGAGATTCTGTCCTGCTGACCACTCAGCTTACGGGGGCGGACACTGAGAGTAAACTGTACGGGCAAAATAAATTAGAATTAAAAGTTAAGAAAAAGACGATCTAAACACGGGCTTCAGATCTGAGGGGAACTCACTGAAGAAGAATTCATTAATACTGTTCCTTTATTCGGAGTGGGCAGGGTTGGAACAGATTGAAATATACGGTTGGAAAATTAAAGTAAATGTATGAGTATTACAGAAATCGTCACAGCTCTGACCGCACCTGTACTATACATACTGTAGTACAATGGAGCGTTGAGAGAGAATAAATACACAGACTGGTTTTTTCACATGTAGATAAAATATTTTTTTTCGTTTTAACGCCTTTGAGAACGAAGGAAACAACTCTGCTGGTATCAATGATCAATGTTTTCATAAAGGTTAACAGTAAATCTCTAACTTCCGTTACATTATGCCTACATAGAGGTCAGTTAGTTATGGACGTTGGTCTGTGAACAATATGAGTCCATTTTATGGACAATTAATTTATGATCCCTTGGAAGAGATATCTAAGTCTGTAAACTGGGACGAATGTGTCCTGTCTGAATCATCTTTGGTCTGTTAGTCCTAGTGATTTGTTTGTGACATTCACGTATTAAAACTGCTGACAGTAAAACTGTGAAGATTAATAACAGCATTGTGAACCTAATGGACAAGTTCACATTATTTCGACAACTCAAAAAGACAATACATTTATACTGAAAGGCATAAACGAGGTAACACACTGACGATTTCAACGCTGGCAGACAAAAGAAAAAATTGGAAATTAAAAGAAAAAAGAAAAAAGCTTTGAGAGTTTATACGTTGAAATGAGATTTATTGGAGCCGTTCTAGAAAAGAGAGGATTCAGAAAATATTAAACGAAGAGAACACGGTGGAGAGCTCATGGAATCTGTACGTCGCAGGCACGGTTCTCTTGAAATATAAGAGATTTTTTTTCGCCAGCAGGGGAGACCTGTCAAGACCAAAGCACCACAACAGGAGTTGAGCCTAAACCTGCAACGAGCATTATGGTTTATCGTCCAGTCTGTAGCGACGTCACTGAAGAGAGAGCACGGAGTGCACTGGGACGAAGAAGGAAATCAACCGCGCTCTTTTCAAAGGAAAAACACAGTCATCTGTGATAAGCGATACTGTCAAACTACAGAAAAACTACACTGCAGCTCCAGAGAAACTGGTATAGGCATGCGTATTGAAATACAGAGAAATGTAAACAGCCAAAATACGGCGCTGCGGTCGACAACGCCCATATAAGGCTCGTTTCACACTGGGACACTGGTGACGGTCACTGGTGACGGTCACTGATAGAGATACATTAGTTTGAATTGGAGCATTCACACCGGGACACTGCACTGAGTCACCGAGTCACGGTGACCCAAAAGTGACGGTCACTGATAGAGATACATTAGTTTGAATTGGAGCATTCACACCGGGACACTGCACTGAGTCACCGAGTCACGGTGACCCAAAAGTGACTCACCCTCGCCACATGTGACGGACACGGACACTGTGTTTGCTGCGGTCACCGCCGGACATGCATTAGCTTGTATTGGAGTGTTCACACTGGGACACCGATCACAGACACAGCAGTGCAGAGTTGCCAACAGACAGGCAGCCGTTGCTGAGCCCAGTGGTTCTCCACACAGTGCAGCCATGAGTTTAGAGTTCATCAACACAGAAGATTTTATAAGTGAAGTGGGAAGTCGTCCCGTTATTTGGGACATGAAAAGCGATGACTACAGTAACAAAGTCATGAAAATGAAAGCGTGGCAAGAAATTGTTACGAAGTTTGCGCCTGATTTCGATGAAAAGAGCATAGATGAAAGAAACAAAATTGGTAAGTTCTATATTCTTTTTTCACTTTAATATCGTATTTTTTGGACCACAAGAATAGCGAAATATATTTTCTACCCCTGTACGAGGCTAGGAGGTTAATAACCTACAAGGAGAATGCTATCCATCACCCCTTTTCTTTTGCATTACCAATAGCAAGTGTACTGTTATGCAGTCTCAATGCGAGAAGAATGGACAAAATGGATGAGCGCAGAAACCATGTACTCACCCCTACAGTGCGAATGAAAGTAAAATAAAATAAATAGTTTTATTTCAACATTTTCATAACAAAATTAAGGGTACGTCTTTTCGTAGTCTAATAAGGCGTTCCGCCTTATGGTCCGAAAAATACAGTTAAAATATTATTCAAAACAACAATAATTTACGCATATGTTGTTACTATAATAATGAATTTTATTTATTTACCATAACACTATTGACTTACAAGTTTTTGACACCCGAATGAGATCAGTGCTCGTGCTTGGGTTCTGTTCAATTAGGTACACACAACTGTAATACAAAAAAGTGCATTGTAATTATAATTTTAATTGCAAGTTTTAATCAGTTCAGTGAACGCAACAGTATGGTTTGTTACAGTTAACATGGTAATAATTGAACACTGCACATTTCAAATACAATTCCAATGAACGTTTTGTCTTCATTCTCCTCCTCCTCGTCCTCCTCATTACAAGTACTAAAAACAGTTCCTCCTCGCTCGAGTCCATTTCACCAACTAATCAGTTGGCAACAGCAGCAGTGTGGGACACCAGTGGCCCAGGAGTGTTCGCCACAGTCACCGGTGACCGTCACAAGTGTCCCAGTGTGAAACGAGCCTACAACAAGTGTCTGGCGCAGTTGTTAGATCCGTTACTGCTGCTGCAACGGCAGTTTATCAAGATGTAAGTGCGTTTGAATGTAGTGTTATAGTAGGCGTACGAGCGACGGGACGCATCATCTCCGAAGTAGCGACGAAATGGGGATTTTCCCGTATGACTATTTCGAGAGTGTACTGTGAATATCAGGAATTCGATAAAACATCGTATCTCCAACGTCGCTGCGGCAGGAAAAAGATCCTGCAAGAACGGGGCCAACAACAACTGAAGAGAATCGTTCAACGTGACACAAGCGCAACCCTTCCGCAGATTGCTATAAGTTTCAAAGCTGAGCCATCAACAAATGTCAGCGTGCGAACCATTCAACGAAACATCATCGATATGGGCTTTCGGAATCGAACGCCCACTCGTGTACCCTTGATGACTGCACCACACAAAGCTTTGCGCCTCGCCTGGGCCCGTCAGCACCGATATTGGTCTGTTGATGACTGGAGAGATGTTGCCTAGTCGGACAAGTTCCCTTTCAAATTGTATCGAGCGATGGACGTGTACGGTTATGAAGACGACCTCATGGATCCATGAACCCTGCATGTCAGCAAGAGACTGTCCACGCTGGTGGCGATTCTATTATGATGTGGAGCGTGTGCAGTTGGAGTGATATGGGACCCTTGATACGTCTGTCTGATCACCTGCATCCATTCCACTGCCAATTACAACGGACTTGGGCAATTTTAGCAGGACAATGCGAGACCTCACACGTCCAGAATTGCTACAGAGTGGTTGCAGGAACACTCCTCGGAGTTTAAACACTTCCGCTGGCGATTAAACTCCCCAGACATGAACATTATTGCGTATATCTTGGAGACCTTGCAACGTGCTGTTCAGAAGAGAACTCCACCTCTTCGTAATTTAACGCGTTTATGGAGAGCCCTACAGGGTTCATGAGGTCAATTCCCTCCAGCATTACTTCAGACTTCAGTCGAGTCCTCGCCACGTCGTGTTGCGCCACTTTTACGTGCTCGCGAAGGGCCTGCACGATATTAGGCAGATGTACCAGCTTCTTTAGCTCTTCACTGTTATTGGGATGGCTGGTCGGGTTTTCGAACTTGTTTCCTTCCAGATGCGAGTCCCGAACCTCAACCGCCTTGCCTGTTAATAAAGATTGAATAAAGATGGTGATCGTAATGATGATGATTTTGATGACGGCTTAGGATTTATTTGATAAATTTAATATCACATATATAAGTAAATTGTCAGTGTTCTTAGTACACGAAGTTTATCGTTGGGTGAACGACCAATTATAGTACATCCAGTTAGATAGGATCGGAAGTTCCGTACAGATTTAACAGCTCTGAAACATCCCTTGCCAGACTAAGATCTCGTGTATTTGGCATTCGTGATGTACGTTCGCCGGCGATAGTGGCCGTGCTGTTCTAGGCGCTACAGTCTGGAGCCGAGCGACCGCTACGGTCGCAGGTTCGAATCCTGCCTCGGGCATGGATGTGTGTGATGTCCTTAGGTTAGTTAGGTTTAATTAATTCTAAGTTCTAGGCGACTGATGACCTCAGAAGTTAAGTCGCATAGTGCTCAGAGCCATTTGAACAATTTGATGTATGTTCCTCGTGTACAATTAGGTTGTAGTTGTCGACCTGCTTTATGAATTTCAGTCCTATACATGACGGTAGAATCTGTTCCCGAAAGAACAGTTACCGTAGATGACCATGCAGCTTTGCTAGAATGAAATGATAATTAAATGGACACCCTAGCTGCAAACAGGCGTTGATATAATTCATTGGGGACATGTTGAAAATGTGTGCCCCGACCGGCATTCGAACCAGGGATCTGCTTACAGGTGCTCTATCCATCTGAGCCACCGAGGCGCACTACGAAATATAGTGGTGTGGACATGTTGGGAATGTGGATCTCACGGGGAGCGTGCAAGGGATAAGTCCCTGTAGGCGCCCTATCCTCTGTGCCCTCGGTCGCTCAGATGGATAGAACGTCTGCCATCAGGAGATCCCCGGTTCGAGTCCCGGTTGGGACACACATTTTCAACATGTCCCCATTGAAGTATATCAACGCCTGTTTGCAGCTAGGGTGTACATTTAATTATCATTTCAGTCCTGTAAATGTTACAGACGGCGTCTTAAAAAGGTGGAAGGATATCAGCAGCGATGCCTGAGGAGGATTTGTGCATATAAAATAACTAGACAGGCGCACAAATACAGTTTCCTTGAAGAGGCATATAAAACCAGCGTAGAAGCGATGGGTCTAAGGCGCCGGTTACGAAGGGCGCAGAATGTAATCCGCAACTCCAATCATCGCATTCCGAAACAAGTGTTTTAATGGAACGTTCATGCTGTTGATGCCAACGTGGGCTATTGATGCGATGCCACGCAGAAAATGCAAGAAACTAATGAGGCGAAATTGTATGATCGAAGCTACTAGTTATGGGGAAGTGGCAAACTGTGTACCTCTCACTTCAGATTGTACAGTCACCTCTGGACTCACAGATGATTAGGAGATAAACCGGCTACAAGTATTTGCTATGGTGATGATGATAATGATGATGATGACGACGATGATTCAGTGAGACATATATTTACGTACTAAAACCTGGCAGAAACTGAGAGAAACAGAAAGAGGCAGGTTGTGCAGAACGAATAGGTTCATGATAAAAGAGATGAGACGGTCATAGTGACTTTTACGAAGAAAAAAATCTGGAGCTATTGGGCATTTACCCAGAAGCTCGCCCGCAGCTCGTGGTCGTGCGGTAGCGTTCTCGCTTCCCACGCCCGGGTTCCCGGGTTCGATTCCCGGCGGGGTCAGGGATTTTCTCTGCCTCGTGATGGCTGGGTGTTGTGTGCTGTCCTTAGGTTAGTTAGGTTCAAGTAGTTCTAAGTTCTAGGGGACTGATGACCATAGATGTTAAGTCCCATAGTGCTCAGAGCCATTTTTGAACCCAGAAGCTCCTTAATTACGGAAACCCTTGTCTGAATTCCTCGACATAAAAAATGACATAAACGACAGTTAGACGAAGGACGAGTACATGACGTCAGGAAAGATTCATCAGGGCAAAGTTATCAGATCCTAAAATATAAATAAATAGCCGGGATTGGAAGACGGCTTTGTAAAACTGCCCCAGCCATCCGTTTTAGTGCTGCGCGTAGTGTTCAAAATGGTTCAAATGGCTCTGAGCACTATGGGACTTAACATCTATGGTCATCAGTCCCCTAGAACTTAGAACTACTTAAACCTAACTAACCTAAGGACATCAGACAACACCCAGTCATCACGAGGCAGAGAAAATCCCTGACCCCGCCGGGAATCGAACCCGGGAACTCGGGCGCGGGAAGCGAGAACGCTACCACACGACCACGAGCTGCGGACGCGCGTAGTGTTAAACGCTAGGGTAGAGAGAGAAGAAGAGTCGTGGCTCTAGCGAACTCTACAACTCTTACCTCTAAAACTTGCCCAAAACTGCCATTACCGCCAGTGCACGTACTCTGCAATTAACAGCAGACCTTCTGTTTACTCTTGGCCACTCTCCGCCGCTCGTCAGTAAGCCCTTGTAGAATGTGTGTAACTATATTAAGCTACATACTATTATCATATTTTCGTTACAAAATATGAAGAAGTAAATTCTTACTTTAGATACTCTGACAAGAAGATCAAAAAGGGGATGTAACGAAAGACATTATAAAGAGCTTCAATTGCAAGTATTTTTATTCAGAAGATACTTTTAAGCTGACGATAACATTTAATCTTGGTATGAAACACACTTCAACAAGCGCAGTCTGTCCGTTGTAACATTTTGGTATTCCACAATATTACTCTGGATCAATATTTTCTTTGTTACTCTTTCCAGATTGTGGTACGGCACCAGAGGCGACACTATTTAGTAGTATGTAGGAGTCTGTCTGCACTCTTCTCAAGCTACTAATAAAAATGTTACGGTAAGACGATACGAACGTTACACCAGGCAGATGGTCGGGTCCAGGCACGCAGTATTCTACGCGAGTGGCTGCTCAAAAGATGCACCACACCGCGGGCGTTGGCCTGTGAGGGAAATTTTATGGTGTAGGGGACATTTTCCAGGGTTTCCATGGGACACGTGACTTTATTGGAAGGCACCATGACATGTGTGGACTACGTGAACATTTTTAAGGACCACCTGCAAACCTTTATATATGAGGCCTTCCCCGTGGGATGGCGTCTTGCAGAACAGTCGTTGTCGCAAGGACAGAACCATACTGCAGTGCTTCAAGAAGGTTGATAGTGACCTCACGCTGATGTCATGGTCACCAAATTCCCTTGATCTGAACCGGAAGGGAAGCATCAAGGGTTCTGTCGGGAGTTAGCTGCGCGCCCAGAAAGCATCGGTTCGTAATTTACGTGAACTGCACGACCTGTGTTACGTAGTTACAGGCTCCATAGATCCTCTGAACGATTTTTTTTTTTACCGGAATGACGTGGAACGAGTCAGTACACATGTTTAATGTTAACTTTAGTGACCACATTTTTATTTTTACTCCTACTCACACCTTTTTTTTATTTTTTTTTTATTTTTTATTTTTTTACTGGCAAGCAGTTTTTAAGTGGAAGTTCGTCAATGGAATAGAAGGAGTTGTCTCAGAGAAATGATTTTAAATCAGATTTATAACTCGATTCGCTATTTGTCAGACATTTTACGTTATTGGGTAAATGATCAAAAATTTTTGTTGCTGTCTGTTGACCTCATCTCTGAGTCACTGACAACTATAACAGTGGGTTATTGTGAAGGTCATTTTTCACTACAGTGTTGTAGGTATATACATCGCTGTTCTTATCAAATTGTGATGGATTACTTATGATAAATTTCACCAATACATACATATTGTGACGGCGGAATTAAAGTGCCTATGTCCTTGAAGAGGTACCTACAGGGTGTTTCAAAAATGACCGGTATATTTGAAACGGCAATAAAAACTAAACGAGCAGCGATAGAAATACACCGTTTGTTGCAATATGCTTGGGACAACAGTACATTTTCAGGCGGACAAACTTTCGAAATTACAGTAGTTACAATTTTCAACAACAGATGGCGCTGCAAGTGATGTGAAAGATATAGAAGACAACGCAGTCTGTGGGTGCGCCATTCTGTACGTCGTCTTTCTGCTGTAAGCGTGTGCTGTTCACAACGTGCAAGTGTGCTGTAGACAACATGGTTTATTCCTTAGAAAAGAGGATTTTTCTGGTGTTGGAATTCCACCGCCTAGAACACAGTGTTGTTGCAACAAGACGAAGTTTTCAACGGAGGTTTAATGTAACCAAAGGACCGAAAAGCGATACAATAAAGGATCTGTTTGAAAAATTTCAACGGACTGGGAACGTGACGGATGAACGTGCTGGAAAGGTAGGGCGACCGTGTACGGCAACCACAGAGGGCAACGCGCAGCTAGTGCAGCGGGTGATCCAACAGCGGCCTCGGGTTTCCGTTCGCCGTGTTGCAGCTGCGCTCCAAATGACGCCAACGTCCACGTATCGTCTCATGCGCCAGAGTTTACACCTCTATCCATACAAAATTCAAACGCGGCAACCCATCAGCGCCGCTACCATTGCTGCACGAGAGACATTCGCTAACGATATAGTGCACAGGATTGATGACGCCGATATGCATGTGGGCAGCATTTGGTTTACTGACGAAGCTTATTTTTACCTGGACGGCTTCGTCAATAAACAGAACTGGCGCATATGGGGAACCGAAAAGCCCCATGTTGCAGTCCCATCGTCCCTGCATCCTCAAAAAGTACTGGTCTGCGCCGCCATTTCTTCCAAAGGAATCATTGGCCCATTTTTCAGATCCGAAACGATTACTGCATCACGCTATCTGGACATTCTTCGTGAATTTGTGGCGGTACAAACTGCCTTAGACGACACTGCGAACACCTCGTGGTTTATGCAAGATGGTGCCCGGCCACGTCGCACGGCCGACGTCTTTAATTTCCTGGATGAATATTTCGATGATCGTGTGATTGCTTTGGGCTATCCGAAACATACAGGAGGCGGCGTGGATTGGCCTCCCTATTCGCCAGACATGAACCCCTGTGACTTCTTTCTGTGAGGACACTTGAAAGACCAGGTGTACCGCTAGAATCCAGAAACAATTGAACAGCTGAAGCAGTACATCTCATCTGCATGTGAAGCCATTCCGCCAGACACGTTGTCAAAGGTTTCGGGTAATTTCATTCAGAGACTACGCCATATTATTGCTACGCATGGTGGATATGTGGAAAATATCGTACTATAGAGTTTCCCAGACCGCAGCGCCATCTGTTGTTGAAAATTGTAACTACTGTAATTTCGAAAGTTTGTCTGCCTGAAAATGTACTGTTGTCCCAAGCATATTGCAACAAACGGTGTATTTCTATCGCTGCTCGTTTAGTTTTTATTGCCGTTTCAAATATACCGGTCATTTTTGAAACACCCTGTACATGACTTCCTTGGGTGAACACGATGAATTGTTCTTACTTCTCGCTTTTGTGCAATGAATGCTTTCTCTGTAAGTGATGAGTTACCCCAGAAAATTATTCCGTACGACATTACTGAGTGCGATCCAAAAATTTGTAGCGTTCTACCCAGTTTACTGACTCCTGCTCATGTGCTACAGGAGTTGTTGGTATGACTCTATTTGTTAAACGGAACTGAGTGTAGTGTGTTTTTATATAAATTTAGGAAACGTTCATTTTCAGGAAACCACTTAATATGTAGCTTCCTTTTTAATGGGGTTTGTTGTAACATTAGTATCTTCTGCGAAAAGCACCAATTTTGCTTGTTGAATGTTAAGTGGTAGGTCATTCTCATATATAAGGAATAGGAGTGGACCAAAATTGAACCCCATGGGACTCGCTTTCTGATTTATTTATTTATTTTTTCCCTTCACGGTCACTAAAATTTTCTACTTTTCCGAGACTGTCTGCACATAGATGTTTGGCATCAATTACTGCAGACATCTCCAAGGTCTTGTCGATTCTATGTCATGCAGATTCATGGCTGTATTGTGTTCCATCGGAAGATCAATACACTAATAAGCAGATAGTCGTCAGCGCACGTGTGTACTTTTCTGGCTGAGGGGCAAATTACGGATTTCGGGTATGGCATGTGGTGACCATTGCCAGACCTTTAGGGAATCCGCCCGAGAGAGGGGCCGGCCGGAGTGGCCGAGCGGTTAAAGGCGCTACAGTCTGGAACCGCACGACCGCTACGGTCGGAGGTTCGAATCCTGCCTCGGGCATGGATGTATGTGATGTCCTTAGGTTAGTTAGGTTTAAGTAGTTCTAAGTTCTAGGGGACTTATGACCACAGCAGTTGAGTCCCATAGTGCTCAGAGCCATTTGAACCGAGAGAGGGAGTCTAGTTGTAGGGAGAGACAGACCTTACCGACAGTAATATCTTACTTTACAGACGGATGTGTGTGTGTGTGTGTGTGTGTGTGTGTGTGTGTGTGTGTGTAGTGTGAGTGTGTGAGTGCCTGGCTTCGAGGGAGAAAACTGGAAATTTGTGGTAAGGTCTTATGGGACCAAACTGCTGAGGTCATCGGTCCCTAAGCTTACACACTATTTAATCTAACTTAAACTAACTTACGCTAAGGACGACACACACACCCTAGGGACTCGAACCTCCGACGGGGGAATCCGCGCGGACCGTGACAAGACGTTAGAGGGAGAGAATGGGAGGGGGGGGGGGGCAGAAAGAGAGAGAGAGAGATTGTGTACGTACGAAGACACTTCCATGACACTCCACACTTGTTACATGTAGTTCTTTTGTGGAACCAGCAGCATGTAAGTCGCACAACGAATTTTCACTGGCTTCTGGGCTGGTCACTGTTGTGCCATCTCGTCGGTGTCGCGATTTTATGGCGACTGTGGCGCGATAAATCTGGCTCCTTACGACCGAGAGGCGGAGGAGGAGCTGCGACGACTAATTTCGCAGATTTGTTTTAACGGCCGGCCGCTGCAAATTGGAGCAATCGCGGGGGCGGCGAGGCCGGAGAGCGACCGTCTCCCGGCGGCGGACAGACGCCGCAATTTATCCCGCGGGGTCTGGAGCGGCGGCCGAGCGCCTCCGGGCGACTAATAGCGCAGCCCGGCGCTGCCCCCGCCTGCTCCCTGCTCCCGGCTCCCTGCACCCTGCGGCGCCTCGTGTCTTGTTTTTACGCGTGGCGCGCGGACTCCCGAGTTAATGGCCAGTGAACCGCGACCCGGCGACAAAGGTCGAGCAAAAGAGGTCAAAGCGCAGCCAAGCACAGCGGGGCGCCGGGCAAGAGGGCTGCCGTCTCTGACACAGCGGTGCGAAAATGTCGCAGAAAATACCGACCGTGCAGGAATAAAGAGAGAGATTGCTAAGTCCGCTGACTAAACCAATTAGCACTTTTCTAATAGATTTATCAATACAGTCCCTCCATCTATCATATACTTGACCCAGCGTAATTTCTTAAGCGCTCGAGAGTTCGTTTCAGCAGGTACCGATCTGTTCCCTTAATTCACAGCGCAGTATCTACATCTACATCTACATCCATACTCCGCAAGCCACCTGACAGTTTGTGGCGGAGGGTATTTTGAGTACCTCTATCGGTTCTCCCTTCTATTACAGTCTCGTATTGTTCGTGGAAAGAAAGATTGTCGGTATGCCTCTGTGTGGGCTCTAATCTCTTATTTTATTCTCATGGTCTCTTCGCGAGATATACATAGGAGGGAGCAATATACTGATTGACTCCTCGGTGAAGGTATGTTGTCTCAACTTCAACAAAAGCCCGTACCGAGCTACTGAGCGTCTCTCCTGTAGAGCCTCCCACTGGAGCCTATCCATCATCTCCGTAACGCTTTCGCGATTACTAAACGTAACGAAGCGCGCCGCTCTCCGTTGGATCTTCTCTATCTCTTCTATCGACCCTATCTGATACGGATCTCACACTGCTGAGCAGTATTCAAGCAGTGGGCGAACAAGCGTAACCTACTTCCTTTGTTTTCGGATTGCATTTCTTTAGGATTCTTCCAATGGATCTGTTTTACCGACAATCAACTTTATATGATCATTCCATTTTAAATCATTCCTAATGCGTACTCCCAGATAATTTATGGAATTAACTGCTTCCAGTTGCTGACCTGCTATATTGTAGCTAAATGATAAGGGATCTTTCTTTCTATGTATTCGCAGCATATTACACTTGTCTACATTGAGATTCAATTGCCAATCCCTGCACCATGCGTCAATTCGCTGCAGATCCTCCTGCATTTCAGTACAATTTTCCATTGTTACAACCTCTCGATACACCACAGCATCATCCACAAAAAGCCTCAGTGAACTTCCGATGTCATCCACAAGGTCATTTATGTATACTGTGAGTAGCAACAGTCCTACGACACTGCCCTGCGACACACCTGAAGTCACTCTTACTTCGGAAGACTTCTCTCCATTGACAATGACATGCTGCGTTCTGTTATCTAGGAACTCTTCAATCCAATCACACAATTGGTCTGATAGTCCATGTGCTCTTACTTTGTTCATTAAACGACTGTGGGGAACAGTATCGAACGCCTTGCGGAAGTCAAGAAACACGGTATCTACCTGGGAACCCGTGTCTATGGCCCTCTGAGTCTCGTGGACGAATAGCGCGAGCTGGGTTTCACATGACGGTCTTTTTCGAAACCCATGCTGATTCCTACAGAGTAGATTTCTAGTCTCCAGAAAAGTCATTATACTCGAACACAATACGTGTTCCAAAATTCTACAACTGATCGACGTTAGAGATATAGTTCTATAGTTCTGCACATCTGTTCGACGTCCCTTCTTGAAAACGGGGATGACCTGTGCTCTTTTCCAATCCTTTGGAACGCTACGCTCTTCTAGAGACCTACGGTACACCGCTACAAGAAGGGGGGTGGGGGGTGGGGGGAAGTTCCTTCGCTTACTCTGTGTAAAATCGAACTGGTATCCCATCAGGTCCAGCGGCCTTTCCTCTTTTGAGCGATTTTAATTGTCTCTCTATCCCTCTGTCGTCTATTTCGATATCTACCATTTTGTCATCTGTGCGACAATCTAGAGAAGGAACTACAGTGCAGTCTTCCTCTGTGAAACAGCTTTGGAAAAAGACATTTAGTATCCACAACTTCAGTCAATCATTTTCCCTTTGAGGGATATTTTGTGAGATACGATTAGGTGTGCGATGCTGTGGCATCCAAAGCCAGCTATTACTAATTTTTTATTTACTTTTTCTAGGTGCGTCAAACGAAAATACACTGACGGAAAAAATCGCAACACCAAAGCATAATCAATTTAGAGTAATTCAGTCTTGAGAAAAACTTGTCTAAAGTAACATTTTTAAGCCGTTAACATTGCAAAATCTTAGATTTATATAAGCGCGAGATAAGCCATTCCAGAAGGAACATGCCTGGACATTAATAAATGGTGCAACCACCAGATTGTAGATTGCAAGAAAGCAAATGTGCATGCGCATTGAGGTACAATTGCCGGATGTGAGTTTGTGGGACGGTGTTCCATGCCTGTTGCACCTGGTCGGTCAATACAGACACAGTTAATGCTGTTCGCGAATGATGCTGGAGTTATCGTCTGCTCAATTGGAGAAAGATCTGGTGATCGAGCAGGCCAAAGCAACAGGTCAATATTCTGTAGAGCATGTTGGGTTACAACAACGATATGTGGCCGAGTGTTATCCTTTTGGAAACACTCCTTCCGGAAAGCTGTTCATCGAATCACCAGATCACATACGAATTTGCAGTCATGGTGCGTAGGATCACCACGAGAATTCTCCTGTTGTCATACGAAACAGACCATGTCTCCAGGTGTAGATCCAGCGTCTCTGGCGCGCAGAAAGGTTGGTGGCTATTGTAAGCACGTCCGACGTTAGCTGAATGACACCATTCCTGGACGTTGGATTGCAAGAGGAGGAACAGGAGATGAACTTCATCGCCGGTGGCCTCCTAGGTCTCCAGACCTCCCATGTTGTGACTTTTACCTGTGGGGTTACGTAAAAGACCGCTTTTTTATGTCCCCGCCCCCATCTATGCCTGATGCACTTGAAACACACCTAACAGAATGACTGCAATCTACTATCGTCGAGAGCTTTAACCCAAAAGTATAAGCAAGATGTATGTTTCGTTTACCGCTCATGAATAATTATAAGTGCACAGCAAAAAACTCGTTATTTTCCAGTAAACTGCAATTACAGTAGAAATTTGTTTAATTTCTGTAGTTGCGAACAAGAAGAGTTGTAATGTTACGTCGAGATACATTTATTTCTCAGTTTTCTTAAATTCTCAAACACGATGACCCATTTCGTAAATAGTCTTTCATTCACAGAGGTCTTAATCGCGTTTAGTGGATATATTACAGTTAACCTGTTTCGATTCTAATGGGTCATTATCGGAAGTAAAAATCTACACAAAACAAAAATTACTGCGGAATTCAAGAACTAATAAAAATATAAGAAAGTACAAGCTAAATGATAAACTGATATTATGTTACGGAAGTAATATTAATGGTGCCATCTGGCACTTACTGTGCTCGCTTAAAATCAACTGCCTTGTGTTCTCATGTGTAACCGTGAAACAGTTGTGTTTAGAGAGGGTACATGAGAATGCTTCCCTTACATGTCAGCGCTTCAGGTTGTGAAACAATGCCCTTAAGCTTAGACAAAGGTTTTGTTGATACTGATTCTAAACTTCGTTTTACAAGGCTTAGTTTCGATTTGGTTACAGCAGTAGGTGAAACAACGTTCCATATAAAGAGATATATTAAGCCATTTAGATAGCTTTATTCACGGAACTGTGATGATGTTTCAAGGTTTCACCGGTGGTCGCAAGTACTTGCAAACAGTGGATTGCTGCTAATCAGTGTCAGAGTCTCAGTTGGAATAATCATTTGGACAACTTATTTTTATCAAAAGTCAGCACTCAGAACTAAAATATCCTTTAACTCATAAATAAAGTAGCGTCATCGCCCAATATGAATACCTGTACCATAGGATATCTCTCGCACAGTTACTTTATGGTTCTCCATTACGCCATCATCAAATTATGCGGTCGTGACATTGGTGTTCCTTGTAACGGGACATCCTCTTCTAGCATTACTTTTCCGGAACAGTGTTTGTCGATACCAGTATTATTTTTCGAATTCTGGGTAAGTCAATATTATCTCAGATCCTTTTCTGAAAACTTTCATATAACCTTATACGCAGTATGGTATATTTCAAGCTAAATTTTATAAAACAGAATTACTTTATAAAATATTGCAGTTTCGATGTCAGTCGGCCTTGATGGCCGAGCGGTTCTAGGCGCTACAGTCTGGAACCGCGCGACCGCTACGGTCGCAGGTTCGAATCCTGTGTGGATGTATGTGATGTCCTTAGTTAGGTTTAAGTAGTTCTAAGTTCTAGTGGACTGATGACCTCAGAAGTTAAGTCCCATAGTGCTCAGAGTCATTTGAACCATTTTCTTTCGACGTCATAATCAGTAAGTTCTGAATGTAGAGTTAAAATTATTTTTTTTAGAAACATTTGAAATTACGAATTATTTGTACACTTAAAATTTCTGTTATTATTTATGCAATCCTGTACTGTTAACTATGTTCATTTCTGGATTCATTTATGAAATAATAATCGAAATTAATAATGTAACGAAAACTAGTAGGAATTCATTTGTTAAGAAAAATCGTAAATCCTCTGGAATATTGTTGTTTTCGCAGAGTGCGGGATCGTAGGCTTGCCTCTTATGTGATCGGACGTATTTTTATATAATATGTGCGAACAATGTAATTTCGGCTTTGTTAATCTGAAAAATCAAAATACTGTATGATATACTAAAATTTGAGAAAATCAGTGGAAAATATATTTACTTAAAAAAATTCTGCAACAACCATCTTCCAATTTATTTAGTTCAAACCAACTCTGAGGATCTGATGTTAGACTTTCAGCTTCAAGAATCAGACCCCTAGACTAGCAGAACTGGAGCCATCTCAACATGTCAAGCTAAGTAAACTTGGAAGTTTACTGTAATCTTCGCTTTTCTCAAACCTTAGTAAAGTCTTTGCTTATTAATTAATTGGACTGGGCATTGTTCAATGTGGGCAATAGACGGAAGAAAGAAGGACGGGAAATTACATTCTGTTGATCAGAAACGCCTAACAGGTAAATTTTCCGGCAATTTACGAACAGCATTTTGGTGAGCCTTGTATTTTTACATTCATTGTACAAAACCCAACGCCACTGAAAATTTTTATTGAATCCACATAAACGTAATGCAGTTAGAGTTTTATATGTAAAACAGTGGAATCTTGAAATGTAAATATTTAATGACAGGACGAAAGTCATTTCTCCATTTTCCACACAACACGTCACACTAAGCATTTGAGATGGCTGCTAAGTTGCATCCATTCGAAATTTTCAAAGAAACTATGAACATATACGGGGTGTTTCAGTAAGAGCGCGTAAAAATTTAACAGAACATAGAGGATTATGCACTGAACAGTTTGAGGTAGGGAATTGTGGTCAGAGAAGCCAACTTAAGGAGACAATACGAGTAAAATCACATTACTGTGCACTTTTTTATTTATATTCGTTACAGTTATCTGCAAGTATCATCACTGACACAATGAACGTACCATTTGTACTGTAACTTACAAAATATGCTGAAACTGACGTCCATCAGCCCCAATGCAAACATGACATCGGCGAACAAGGTTCTGAAGCACCCTAGCAAATATGCATGATGTGTTTCGGATCACATCACAGGCAGCTACCATCTGGCTACTAATTCCAACTCTGAATCCACTGAAGTGACTTCAGATATCCCCATATGAAATAATTAAGGCGACTGAGGTCAGGAGACCTCGCAGGCCATGGAATACAGTACTGAGATGGTTGGAGACATCCACACTGAAGTGAGGCCGTGCGTCGTCATGTTGAATCCTTACCCTCTCAGGATACGGTCTGCAAGACCTCAGGTACAACCCTTTGCACGAACCTCAAGGACAGGTGCCTATTCTCCTCCTCGTTTCCCTGTAGGAAATGAAGAATGTACACGTAGAAAAACAGCACAGTACGTGTGAACTTGTATCCCAAGTTAGTTGTAAATGAACTGCAAAACAGCAATGCTCGACAATGCGGTAGACAAGTTTACTTCCACATCTCCTTAAACTGGCTTCACCGGCCCTAGGTTCCCTACTTTAAATTGTTCAATGGAGCATTCTCTGTGTCCTGTTCAATTTTTCCACGCTCTTACGGAATACAACAGTACAACATCAACCATCAGTTTTCTATAAAGGTGGCTAGCGGAATTGTTTATGTTAAACAGTAGTAACTCCAAATTCAGTTGTGTATATCATCAAAACATGGAAAATAGATACTGATTTAGAATTTTGCTTTTTACGTGATATTACTCTATGTATTTCGATTTCGTGTGTCATAAAAGCAAGAAAAGTGTTTATTTAAATGCAGATAGTTAAGACCAAAGTTAAGGTAGTTAAAATGTAAAAGTCTTTCAGAATTTACGGTTGCTTTAATTATACAACAAAGGGCAGATCTTTCAACAGTTTCATTATTTATTTCGATAAGCGTGCCAAATGCAACAGCATGAGACTATAAGGCTCGTCCTAAGTAGCCAGTTTTGGATTATTTAACACTTAATACTTGTCCTTTTTCTTCATCGGATTAGTCTCTGAATGATAACAAACAGCTGTGTCCATCCTCAACATATGCTACACAACATAATGAGAATTGTACAGTATAACAGTTGGCTGTAAATGTAAAACGATAATCTTTCGCATGCACTCACATCGTCTGCGACGTACCACGAAGAATATTGTCATCAGTCTTAGGGGACCAGGCGATAGAGTGATTGTTCTTATACCGCCGCGAAAGACACGCGATGACGCGGTTAGGAACGCGACAATACCCTGAAGCGAAAATATGCAGAGGAAACCCTCACTACCACACAGAAAAGTGACAGATGTGTAACGCTGCACCTGAGTCACAAAGCTGCTGTTCGGAAGTTGCCGGAAATTTACCTGTTCGGCGTTTTCGATCAACAGGAACACTGCGAACAGCCGGCTGAGAACGGAGCTCACACATACGAAACGTCGGCGCGCACGCTGAGTCCTCGATTTGCATTTAAATAGCACGTGTCGCTGTGACGGATGAGCTGACAGTTTACTGCCGATCAGGTCCGCAGGCGGCTTGTAAGGGCCCTGTACAACATCAGAGCTTGCAGCGTCGGGATAGCGATTCGTGCGCGTTGAGCTGGAATAGAGCGCGCGGACTGGGCAGCGGCAGAATCACTTGTTATCCGTCGAAATAGATGCAGCCAACACATCGAAACAAGTGTTTGGAGCGAGCGGCGGAGACAATGATATAAACAGTTCAATAATCAATGTGTTCGGAAGCCGTATGCATCCGCGAGCGAAGTGTCGCAGTGGCTACACACTGGACTCGTGTTCGACAAGACCACAGTTCAAATCCTCGGACAGCCCTCCAGATTTAGATATTCCAAGATTTCCCTAAATCGCTTAAGGTACATGTTGATAAAACATGGAAGAGGATATAAACTCACTGTACTTGTATCAAAACTGGAGAAACTGAACTGGTTTGTGCATCAGTATTGGACGACAGGAGTTACTTGCATTAAATCTTACAAAGACATGAAGTGGACCCCAAGTATAGGTTTCAGATATGCTGGTGCTATATGTGCACACTGCAGCCGCAGGAACTAGTGATAGAGATGTGTGCATTTATGTGTACATGCTCTGTTTACAGAAATTAAGGATACAAGGATATGTACTGAAACAGGAACTTTATTCGGTTTTTAACGGAAAATATTTGAAAATCCTTTGATCCACACGTGTTTCATTGTGAATAATTCTGTAATTAACACTCGACCTGAAAACCACAGAGAAAATAGTGTAAAATGACTACTTAGACTGACTTATACACCACAGGACGTGGAAGGCCAAACTGCGCCCGTTCCCAACCAAGGACACGACATAAGATTAGATAAAATAAATTTACAGATTGATACTAACGTAATATCAGTCCAAAATCCGGTACTGTATTGCACCTGAGATCTAGAAACGACGAAGAGGCTTCGTTCCGCCGTAGCCTTCAGAGGTTCACAACCCCCACAAGCCACAGCAGTCCACCTACCGCACCGCCGCTCCACACCGAACCCAGGGTTATTGTACCGTTCGGCCCCCAAAGGACCCCCGTGTCCCCCCCTCCCCCTCCCCCACGTCCCCCCCCCCCCCCCGCCTCCCGGGAACGTCACATACGAGACGAGCGTAGCCCCAAATGTTTGCGTGGTAGAGTAATTATGGTGTACGCGCAATCGCCGACATAGTATAGCCGAGGCGGAATAAGAGGAACCAGCCCGCATTCGCCGAGGTGGATGGAAAAACGCCTTAAAAACCATCCCGAGTCTGGCCGGCACACCGGACCTCGACACTAATCCGCCGGGCGAATTCGTGTCGGCCTTCCCGCTCGGAAATCACTTCATTAGGCCGCGCGGGCAAAGTCATTATGAAATTACTATGAAATGAATACTCCTAGCTGCATACAGGCATTGATCTACGTCAACGGGCTTGAAAATTATACTCATTACTCGCGGCTTTTTGCCGATTCCCGTAAGCGTTCGGGTACTGTTCGTGCATCCGCACAGAAGAAGATGGTTCGAAACAACAGATATCATCGGTGACCATGCAGCTCGTTAGAATGAAATTACAATGAAATGAATAGCCCTGAATACGGCTGAATACAGGCGTTGATATATATTAACGGGGACCTCCTTTTTACATGGCAGACGCTCTATCCATCTGAGCCACCGAGGACACTGAGGATGGATTGTCAAATGGCCGGTGAACCTTATATATTAAGATGGTATCTGTTGTTTCGGACATGTCCGAAAGAACAGATACCATCTTTATATATATATACACTCCTGGAAATTGAAATAAGAACACCGTGAATTCATTGTCCCAGGAAGGGGAAACTTTATTGACACATTCCTGGGGTCAGATACATCACATGATCACACTGACAGAACCACAGGCACATAGACACAGGCAACAGAGCATGCACAATGTCGGCACTAGTACAGTGTATATCCACCTTTCGCAGCAATGCAGGCTGCTATTCTCCCATGGAGACGATCGTAGAGATGCTGGATGTAGTCCTGTGGAACGGCTTGCCATGCCATTTCCACCTGGCGCCTCAGTTGGACCAGCGTTCGTGCTGGACGTGCAGACCGCGTGAGACGACGCTTCATCCAGTCCCAAACATGCTCAATGGGGGACAGATCCGGAGATCTTGCTGGCCAGGGTAGTTGACTTACACCTTCTAGAGCACGTTGGGTGGCACGGGATACATGCGGACGTGCATTGTCCTGTTGGAACAGCAAGTTCCCTTGCCGGTCTAGGAATGGTAGAACGATGGGTTCGGTGACGGTTTGGATGTACCGTGCACTATTCAGTGTCCCCTCGACGATCACCAGTGGTGTACGGCCAGTGTAGGAGATCGCTCCCCACACCATGATGCCGGGTGTTGGCCCTGTGTGCCTCGGTCGTATGCAGTCCTGATTGTGGCGCTCACCTGCACGGCGCCAAACACGCATACGACCATCATTGGCACCAAGGCAGAAGCGACTCTCATCGCTGAAGACGACACGTCTCCATTCGTCCCTCCATTCACGCCTGTCGCGACACCACTGGAGGCGGGCTGCACGATGTTGGGGCGTGAGCGGAAGACGGCCTAACGGTGTGCGGGACCGTAGCCCAGCTTCATGGAGGCGGTTGCGAATGGTCCTCGCCGATACCCCAGGAGCAACAGTGTCCCTAATTTGCTGGGAAGTGGCGGTGCGGTCCCCTACGGCACTGCGTAGGATCCTACGGTCTAGGCGTGCATCCGTGCGTCGCTGCGGTCCGGTCCCAGGTCGACGGGCACGTGAACCTTCCGCCGACCACTGGCGACAACATCGATGTACTGTGGAGACCTCACGCCCCACGTGTTGAGCAATTCGGCGGTACGTCCACCCGGCCTCCCGCATGCCCACTATACGCCCTCGCTCAAAGTCCGTCAACAGCACATACGGTTCACGTCCACGCTGTCGCGACATGCTACCAGTGTTAAAGACTGCGATGGAGCTCCGTATGCCACGGCAAACTGGCTGACACTGACGGCGGCGGTGCACAAATGCTGCGCAGCTAGCGCCATTCGACGGCCAACACCGCGGTTCCTGGTGTGTCCGCTGTGCCGTGCGTGTGATCATTGCTTGTACAGCCCTCTCGCAGTGTCCGGAGCAAGTATGGTGGGTCTGACACACCGGTGTCAATGTGTTCTTTTTTCCATTTCCAGGAGTATATATATATATATATATATATATATATATATATATATATATATATATATAAAACCAACATCTTAGAAGAATATTCTTACTATTATAAGTTTCTTTCTTAGTAGCATAATGAACACTCGTTGAGATAAACACTGATCAGCCACAACCTTACGACCCCCTGTCTAATAGCCGGTACGTCCACCACTGACATGGATAATAGCGGCGACGTGTAGCGGCATGAAAGCAATGAGGCCTTCTTAGGTCACCGGAGGGAGCTGGCACCACATCTAATCACACAAGTCGTCTGATTCCCGTAAATTACGAGGAGGGGGCTATGAGGTCTGACGCCACTTCCAATCTCATCCCAGATGTATCCGATTGGGTTCAGATCTGGCGATTTCGGGGGTGAGCACTTCAATTTCAGCCCACCATTGCGTTTCTCGAACCACTCCATCACACTCCTGCCTTGTGACATGGCGCATTATATTACTGAAAAATGCTACTGCCGTCGGGAAGCATGATCGTCATGAAGGGTCTGCAACCAGTGTTCCATCACGGTGCCTTGCACGAGCTCCTCTGTATCCATGGGTGCCCATGTGAATGTTTCTCAGAGCATAATGGAGCAGCCGCCAGCTTGTCTCCGCGACCCGCAGTGCAGGTGTGAAGGAGTTGGTCCCCTAGAAGACGACGGATTCCGCACTCCCATCGACGTGATGAAGAATGTATAGGGATTCTTCAGACCATGCAACGCTCTGCCACTGCACCAACGTCGAATACCGATGGTCACGTGTCCAGGTCAGTCGTAGTCGCCGACATCGTGGTGTTACCGGTAACTTTGGCACATGCATATGTCGTCGACTGCGGCGGCCCATTACCAGGAGTGTTCGGTGCACTGTGTATTCAGACACACTTGTACTCTGCTAAGCATTAAAATCTGATGTTAGTTCCCACATAGTTCGCCGCCTGTCCTATTTTACCAGTCTGACCAGCCTAGGAATTTTTGAACACGTATTGTGTTCGAGTATAATGACTTTTCTGGAGACTAGAAATCTACTCTGTAGGAATCAGCATGGGTTTCGAAAAAGACGGTCATGTGAAACCCAGCTCGCGCTATTCGTCCACGAGACTCAGAGGGCCATAGACACGGGTTCACAGGTAGATGCCGTGTTTCTTGACTTCCGCAAGGCGTTTGATACAGTTCCCCACAGTCGTTTAATGAACAAAGTAAGAGCATATGGACTATCAGACCAATTGTGTGATAGGATTGAGGAGTTCCTAGATAACAGAACGCAGCATGTCATTCTCAATGGAGAGAAGTCTTCCGAAGTAAGAGTGATTTCAGGTATGCCGCAGGGGAGTCTCATAGGACCGATGCTATTCACAATATACATAAATGACCTGGTGGATGACATCTGAAGTTCACTGAGGCTTTTTGCAGATGATGCTGTGGTGTATCGAGAGGTTGTAACAGTGGAAAATTGTACTGAAATGCAGGAGGATCTGCAGCGAAATGACGCATGGTGCAGGGAATGGCAATTGAATCTCAATGTAGACAAGTGTAATGTGCTGCGAATACACAGAAAGATAGAACCTTTATCATTTAGCTACAAAATAGCAAGTCAGCAACTGGAAGCAGTGAATACCATAAATTATCTGGGGGTATGCATTAGGAGTGATTTAAAATGGAATGATCATATAATGTTCATCGTCAGTAAAGCAGATGCCAGGCTGAGATTCATTGGAACAATCCTAAGGAAATGCAATCCGAAAACAAAGGAAGTAGGTTACAGTACGCTTGTTCGCCCACTGCTTGAATACTGCTCAGCAGTGTGGGATACGTACCAGATAGGGTTGATAGAAGATATAGAGAAGATCCAACGGAGAGCAGCGCGCTTCGTTAGAGGATCATTTAGTAATCGCGAAAGTGTTACGGAGATGATAGATAAACTCCAGTGGAATACTCTGCAAGAGAGACGCTCAGTAGCTCGGTACGGGCTTTTGTCAAAGTTTCGAGAACATACCTTCACCGAAGAGTCGAGCAGTATATTGCTCCCTCCTACGTATATCTCGCGAAGAGACCATGAGGATAAAATCAGAGAGATTAGAGCCCACACAGAGGCATACCGACAATCCTTCTTTCCACGAACAATACGAGACTGGAATAGAAGGGAGAACCGATAGAGGTACTCAAGGTACCCTCCGCCACACACCGTCAGGTGGCTTGCGGAGTATGGATGTAGATGTAGATGTAGACGTCCGACATCTGTAATGAGAGGTGTGTGCCCCACCCCACGACGTCTCGACACGGTGGTTTCGCCACGTGTTGAAACACACTACGGAGACACTCCTCTAATACCCGACAAGTCGTGCAGTTTACGAAATGCTCGCGCCGGTCCTTCGGTCCATCATGATCTGTCCTCGGTCAAAATGGTATAGATCACGCGCCTTCCAATTCTACATATGGATAGGACGCTCACTGATACCACGAGTACAAGCACCGTGAGCGTGCCTGACCAGCAGTCACTCCTCGCCAGGTGACACTGCTATCGCCTGGAAGTATTTATAGCGACAGCAGTTCGGTGGTCCAAATGTTCTGGCTGATCAGTGCATCAGTACCTCAGGTGTTCCAGTTTTTTGTCAACTTTTTGAAAGACGTACCTGTGCCGAACAAAAGAAAAATTCGGAGTAGGTATTAAAGTCCCTGGAGAAGAAATAAAAACGTTGAGGTTCGCTGATGACATTGTAATTCTGTCAGAGACAGCATAAGACTTGGAAGAGCTGTTGAACGGAATGGACAGTGTCTTGAAAGGAGGGTATAAGATGAACATCAACAAAAGCAAAACGAAGATAATGGAATGTAGTCGAATTAAGTCGGGTGATGCTGAGGGAACTAGATTGGGAAATGAGACACTTAAAGTAGTAAAGGAGTTTTGTTATTTGGGGAGCAAAATAACTGATGATGGTCGAAGTAGTGAGGATATAAAATGTAGACTGGCAATGGCAAGGAAAGCGTTTCTGAAGAAGAGAAATTTGTTGACATCGAGTATAGATTTGTCAGGAAGTCGTTTCTGAAAGTATTTGTATGGAGTGTAGCCATGTATGGAAGTGAAACGTGGACGATAAATAGTTTAGACAAGAAGAGAATAGAAGCTTGCGAAATGTGGTGCTACAGAAGAATGCTGAAGAATAGATGTGTAAATCACATAACTAATGAGGAGGTACTGAATAGAATTGGGGAGAAGAGGAGTTTGTGGCACAACTTGACAAGAAGAAGGGACCGGTTGGTAGGACATGTTCTGAGGCATCAAGGGATCACAAATTTAGCATTGGAGGGCAGCGTACCGAGCGAGGTGGCGCAGTGGTTAGACACTGGACTCGCACTCGGGAGGACGACGGTTCAATCCCGCGTCCGGCCATCCTGATTTAGGTTTTCCGTGATTTCCCTAAATCGCTCCAGGCAAATGCCGGGATGGTTCCTTTCAAAAGGGCACGGCCGACTTCCTTCCCCGTTGTTCCCTCATCCGATGAGACCGATGACCTCGCTGTCTGGTCTCCTTCCCCAAACCAACCAATGGAGGGCAGCGTGGAGTGTAAAAATCGTAGAGGGAGACCAAGAGATGAATACACTAAGCAGATTCAGAAGGATGTAGGTTGCAGTAAGTACTGGGAAACGAAGAAGCTTGCACAGGATAGAGTAGCATGGAGAGCTGCATCAAACCAGTCTCAGGACTGAAGACAACAACAACAAGAACCTGTGCAGATAGGTTGATCACTTTTTTGAATCATATACTGCTGTCTGAATGCAAGAGTTCTTTGCTCTGCGTCTCTCGTCTCAACAATGAGCCTGGTTTGGCGTGCACCAGCACGTGGCGAGTGTTGCGCAGTGACTTTCGTGAGAATGAGCCGCGGTGCGGGCGTATGGTAACGGCACATAGTCATAAAAAATTTAATAACTGTCACGATAGATTCTTTGTGGAACGGTTAAAATGAACAAATAAACGTAGCCTCTGCTCCGCGTTGGTCGCCTTATATGTTAACCTACAACTGTCGCAGACCTTTCCCGGACCTGGCAATACAGTGTGCTACTGATGAAGTTTTTGTGCTCGCTCCTATGCATCCTGCACATCAGGGTGAGTTGTATTAAAATCGTTTCCAGCGAGAAGGTAACAGAAGAGAAGCTTAAACACTAACATATTCCTTTCGTAGATCCGTGCAGTGTGAGGACAACGATTCTGGAGACACTGCAGACCGCATGATATCACACGGCTGTACAACGTTAATAACGATGCTCTCGCCACCCGATGAAATAAGTGTCTAACAGTGGCGGAACTGCTTTATCTGCAACTTCTGTGTCGCCTTTTCATTATCTTCGCACTAAACATTGAAAATTCTATTCTCTTGTTCCTTATACAAATAGTTTCAAAGCTGCATAGATATTTGTGTAATAAAACGCACAAATTAAAAAATTGTCTCTTCCTATAAACCCGTCGCCGACTCACCTCAGAAGATGTTGCCCGCAATAGGCAACGAAACGTCAGGAAGGAGAAGCAGTTTTATATATGGACCACGGCAATTCATCCCGGAAGTTTTAATTAATTAAGACGCCGACCGTGAAAGCTTACATGTTATGATCTTCCTATAAACACTTCCTGTTGTATACTGTGGAGACACTATCTGTGTTAATGCATGGATGACGTGTCATATGTAACAGGCAAGAAATAAATAAATAGTAATCAAAGGTCGCCGGTGATGAGGATGAAGTGATGATGAGGACAACACAACACCCAGTCCCTGAGCAGGAAAAAAATCTCCAACCCGGCCGGGAATCGAACCCGGGCCAGCTTGCATGGAAGGCGAGCACGTTACCACCCAGCATTTTTTGTTTTTGTTGGTCTCACTTTGTTCTATACTGTTCATTGAATTCGTTAGGGGCGGACGTCCGATGACACCCGTTCAGGTTCTTCGTTGATCTGTACACTCAGTTTTTTTTATTACGGAGAGTAGCTAATCCTCTGACCGAACACGCTGAGCTACCGTGCCGGCATCTAAGGAGGCGGACGTTAATTTCATTAAAACAGATTTAAAGAAGTACGATAAAATTTCGATATCTGCGAAACATGTATAAACTAAAATTTCTACTCAGGTGAAAGCTATTTGTATTAGTCTCGACATAATCCATTTTGAAACTCCTTTTCTCCAATTTTGAAACAAAAGGTTTCTTTTTACAAATATAATTTGTGTGAAAAATTACTGATGACAATATCTTTCGCATTGTAGAACATTTTTCTCGAAATAAGGTTTAAATACGAATACCAGATACATGTAACCCTAATTCTCATGTTTCTAAAAATGCACACTCTAGTCAAAATTAATGACGTAATAACAAAATTATTGAAATTAAACAATTTATTACATTTTCTTCGTAATGGTTGCCACAGCAAGAAACTCATTAAAGGAAGATGGCAGTTTTCCACTTCTCCCGTATTTATTTTATTTATACTCGACTAATTTCTGCCTTTTAGGACATTTTCAAGTGATTTTCTTTATAAAAGGGAACACACTACATTACCTCCACCAGTAGAAACACAATGATATTGACGTAACTGATTAGAATGATAGTTCCCTGCAGTAGAAAATTGTGCCATACATAATAAAAAGCCAGCGTCTTAAATTTGCGCGTTCTGTTTCTTTTGTTTCATACGTATGCTGTCTTATTAAAATGTCAAGCTGTGAAACAAACGAGACAGCAATTGCGTAAATCGAAAGAGCAAAACATGTAAATTAAAAAACGCATAAATCACACTTTTATAGCAGGTAACTATCTTTCCAGTAAGTTTCTAATTCATATCACTGTGTTTTTATTCGTCGAGGTGCGGTATTGTTCTCTATTTTATATAGAAAATCACTTGAAGACTAGCTAAAAGGCAGAAACGTGTCGTGTAGCAATAAAAAAAATTCATTACAAGTCTAACAAGTGGAAAAAATATCAGCTACTTTCAAAAAGTTTCCATTACAAGAAAATTCTCTCTGGAGATGTCAGACTACAAATAAATAAATAAATAAATAAAAGATTGCGGGCCAATTGTGCGAGTGTGTGTTTAGCTTCTGACCTGTAAACATAGTCTACTAGTGAATCTGCAATTCATTTACTACCTGTTCATTTACTACCTGATAGATACAATGCCACTTGCCTGAATGAGTTCGTCATTTGTCTTACCTGTCTGTATAAACTGGGTCGTGATCAGCTGATCTGACGTTAATAAATGAGGGACAAGGTGAATAAGTGTGTTTCAACCACCACATAACAACTCCGACCTTAGACAATGAGCAACGCATTAGATATAAGAGCTAAAAGTTTTGATGTGGACCTAGAATACAAACGTGGAGGGATTTTAAAAAACGTTGCCCTATACTAGCAGTGAGGAGTCAGACTGGTAGTGGTACCGTGAACGAGACCATGATTCTTACCTTTGGTGAAGGCATGCAGCTGTGCTAACATAGCTTGTAATTTTGACACAAATACTGGAACACACATTGTAGTGGCCGTGAATACGTGACTTACTGTATGTTGCGCATGCTATGCAAGACTGGCACGCAGGACGCTGCTGACGTAGCGACGGAAACTCCACTAGGCAGCATGTTAGAGAGTACAGCAAATAAGAATAAAGTAAAACAGAGAGGGAGGATATATAAAACACAGTTATTGTTACTCTTTTTATCTTCCTTTCACGCTAATTGGAATGACATGTTAGTGTGTGTGTGTGTGTGTGTGTGTGTGTGTGTGTGTGTGTGCTGTGGGAGTACTTGGAGAGAGAGAACCTGCCATCATTTCTCCTTAAACTGCTTGACTTCTAAGTGTCTATCGTCTAGTACACTGCCAGTAGGAACAGATGAAACGCACAGCTATTGTTTCTCAGTGTCTCGCCTCTGGCGAGCGCTACGCCGCCATCATAGAGGTTTTCGGGTTTCTCCGTGCGAATACGTTCACGGCCTTTCGTTGCCTACGGCGCCGACTTCGTGACGTGAGCTCGCTAACAGTGTGGCAAGTCACTCCGGGCTACAGTCTCCCGCTACCAGCGACTGGGGGCGACCCGAGACCCTGGCAAACCTCAGAGCACTGCACTGCAGATCCAATAAAAGGCCGGAGAGGCACCTCGGCGTCGCCCCGGGTCGCCGCTGCCTGCTTCTCGGGACGTCTGCGGGGCGCGCCACGGGGTGGCGCCATCACAAAGGGATCGGCGACTGCGCGCCTGTTGACATTTCTGGATTGAATATCGATGCGGCCGCGCGGCGCCGCCTGCCGGAAATGAGCGCGATCCCTGCGCCCGCCCTTTATATCGCTCCGAGTGCAGCACACCGCGATGCGCGGAATCGAATTCGTTTCACGGTACATAGCCCGGCGCTCTGAAGCATTACGATGCCTCAGAAAGTAATTTACACGTACATCTGTTTCCATTCCCCGCATTCGGGGTTTACGTGGTCGCGAAGTATTGGTCCAGAACACATTTCGATTATTCTGAAGGTCACAGTTGGATGACTCGGCTGTATATGTGAGGTGGGTCGCAAGTTTGACTGACAGCGCGGTGCGGCCTGAGTCCGGACATAGACGGGCATTTTTTTTTTGTCATCAGTCTACTGACTGGTTTGATGCGGCCCGCCACGAATTCCTTTCCTGTGCTAACCTCTTCATCTCAGAGTAGCACTTGCAACCTACGTCCTCAATCATTTGCTTGACGTATTCCAATCTCTGTCTTCCTCTACTGTTTTTGCCCTCTACAGCTCCCTCTAGTACCATGGAAGTCATTCCCTCATGTCTTAGCAGATGTCCTATCATCCTGTCCCTTCTCCTTATCAGTGTTTCCCATATATTCCTTTCCTCTCCGAATCTGCGTAGAACCTCCTCATCCCTTAGCTTATCAGTCCACCTAATTTTCAACATTCGTCTGTAGCACCACATCTCAAATACTTCGATTCTCTTCTGTTCCGGTTTTCCCACAGTCCATGTATCACTACCAAACAATGCTGTACTCCAGACGTACATCCTCAGAAATTTCTTCCTCATATTAAGGCCGGTATTTGATATTAGTAGACTTCTCTTGGCCAGAAATGCCTTTTTTGCCATAGCGAGTCTGCTTTTGATGTCCTCCTTACTCCGTCCGTCATTGGTTATTTTACTGCCTAGGTAGCAGAATTCCTTAACTGGATTGACTTCGTGACCATCAATCCTGATGTTAAGTTTCTCGCTGTTCTCATTTCTACTACTTCTCATTACCGTCCTCTTTCTCCGATTTACTCTCAAACCATACTGTATACTCATTAGACTGTTCATTCCGTTCAGCAGATCATTCAATTCTTCTTCACTTTCACTCAGGATAGCAATGTCATCAGCGAATCGTATCATTGATATCCTTTCACCTTGTATTTTAATTCCACTCCTGAACCTTTCTTTTATTTCCATCATTGCTTCCTCGATGTACAGATTGAAGAGTAGGGGCGAAAGGCTACAGCCTTGTCTTACACCCTTCTTAATACGAGCACTTCGTTCTTGAACGTCCACTCTTATTATTCCCTCTTGATTGTTGTACATATTGTATATGACCCGTCTCTCCCTATAGCTTACCCCTACCTTTTTCAGAATCTCAAACAGCTTGCACCATTTTATATTGTCCCGCAGAAAGAAGCGTGTAGCTGTCAGATTAGAGGAGATGACACCATAGCTTCTGCTGCTGGTGAGATCTACCGACTACCAAGTAATCCAGCGATGTCTGACTGGCAGTAGGTCGTTATCCAGAGCAGGTGGATGTTGCAACGCGGTGTGTGCCGTCAGGAAGCCAATGCGGTGAAACTTGAAATCCGAAACCCACGACAGGAGTAAAACCAATCGGTCTACTAATAAAGCTACTGTTATGACATTGAATAGTAAGGGATGGGAAATTAGAAATTTTTATTAAAACTCACTCACACTGCCACAGGCAGAGGCATGTTACGCCAGAGACAGAGGCGGAAACAGGAAGTGAGGTGGTGTGATACAAGTGGTTCAGGTCTTTGACATATTACAGTACTATCTAGTGAGATAGGATACCCATTTAGCAGAGAGGGGGGGCTTCATCAGAAAACCACAGAAAGTGAGACAAGCATATGCTTTAGCTCGTAAGACGTGTTGCAAGAAATTCTACCTCTTTCACAAGAGTACATATCAGTGTACCGAAACAGCAGTTAACAGTCTCTTAAGTGAATGTAGCAGAATAAGGAGAACACACATGATCATTACAAACTGAGCCTTCTGTCACAGCCTCATGCTAGCTGCCTTTAAACACTCCATCGTTCTAGATCTTGTCATGAGTTGATCACTGGAATCGATGGCATTCACTGTAACAGCACCCGATTCCATGACTACAATACTGTAATGTATCTATGTCCTAGATGCTTCAGCACAATCTGTGAACTAGATGACGACGTACGTGAGATGAAGGTCTCCACCTGGTGTACTTAATGCTGCTCCCCACCAACCATCTACTGACAGAGAAAATGTCTTCCGAAAACGCCACAATGCCGGGTCAGTGGCAGTGGCACACAAAGTACCCTCCATCACACACCGTCATGTGGCTTGCAGAGTATAGATATAGATACAGATGTACAGCGCCAGTATTGGATAATAAATCAGAATAATTGTCTGTTGGTGAATGTGCCACCTTCGATTTGAATAGTTTTAAAATCTTGAATATGCCTGTAAACAGCAAGTGAAAAAAGATACCTTGGAGAGGATGACGAAATCAGCCAACAAGCTGCGTAAAAGTCAACAATTAACGCTAAATAATGCTAATGTTGACCACTTCGACATAATGAAGTGCAAATAACTCAAAAACTAAGTATTTCAGGAAAAAAAAACAAAGACCAAGTAAAAGAAGGTGAAATTGTCTTTCTGTTTGACATGTGACGCTTCCGGTAGTGACATAGTAGTCTTTTATTCGTTGGAAAGTCCGTACTAACCGTGAACATATTATGCAACCTTTACGCATGAAAAGTAACCGAACTGGCGTATTTCAACGTCTCGAAGTTATCAGCGCTTAAGCGCAAGTCATGAAAAACATTTATATGCGTTTCTTTACCAATAGCACGTAAGGCAAAATTATTTTTGTAAGATAGGTGGCTGCGTATTTAAGGATTGCGGCCATATTGACAAGGGTCAATGGATTCTACGAGCGAGAAGAGTTGAGACACGTCCACATTTGTTGTGACCAAAAGTGTTTGAAATATTTCATGCAACAGGTCCATAAACTTGTAAACGTAAAATCGCCTAGTGGACTTCAGCTTTGAATAGCAGCGTAATGTTCAGGACTTGGTGAAGTGTTGAACGATCTAGTGCAGGCTGTTCCAACCGAGCCCCAGGGAGCTGGAGCGCTCCGTAGCGCTCACTGTGGCAGCTCGGAGCCAGCGTGGAGGGGGAAAACGAACTCACTGCCCCCTGGCCGCATGCAGCCGCAACTGACGCAATAATCCGTGTTCAGTGACAGCTATGACTAGCCGCCGGAGCCCTGTACCTCCATTGGAGGATACCTTTCTATTCATTGAGAGACATGGTCGTCCGCAGTGTCTTGTATGTCATAAAGTATTTAATTCTGCGAAGAGGTACAATATACAACGACATTATACATGTCTTCACGCAGCGCACTACTATCAGGTAGAAGGCGTTGCACGCAGAGAACTGGTAGCCAGGCTTAAGAAGACATACCAGGAGACGTCCGCAACAGGACGTGACATTTTTGAAGCTGTTTGTGAATCAGTGCATAAGCTCCATTCTGTAGCGACAGGCGGTGCACCACAAATGATCGGGCGTCACCACGGTTTTGCTTCTCGCTCGAAAAATAAACTCAGGGACGAATTCGGGAAAGACGTTTTGACTCTTTATTGTTTTATTCACCAAGAGGCACTGTGTGCTGAAACAGTAGAGCTAGGTGGCGTAATGAAAGATGTCGTGAAGTGAGTGAATTTTGTGCTGCGTCACGGTATGAATCATCGCCAATTCAAAGGATTCCTGAAAGATATGGAAGCGGAATATGGGGATATACCTTACCACAGTACAGTTCGTTGGCTGAGTCGGGGAAAAGTTCTTGATGTTTTCTTTGCCATTCATGAGGAAATATCCCTTTTCCTCGAAATGAGAGGGGAAGAAATGCGTTGTAAGGAACGATCGTTTCTTCAGGATGCAACAATGAAGGCCATCTCCGCTGCGAACACTTTGACGCCTGATATTTCCGATCTTGTAATGAAAAGAAAGTGTCAAGCTACAGAGGCCCAATAAATTTAGTATGCAATTTCTTGTAAAACAGTTGCTTCTTATTTATTTCCTGAACATGGTATTTCCTGGTGTAGCATGTCACCACATCTTAGCAGCTAAGAGTACGAGGTTGTCGATCTTGTAAGACGCAGCTGGCACATCAAAACGCTTGCCTTGCCACCTGCCTCAGCCAGCCGTGCCACGTGCGGGCATGCCGGCCCACTTGAATGGTCACAGCGAGCGACACAGCTCCATGGAGCAGGGAGCGCTCCGCGGCTCACAACGGAGCCGACGAGCTGGAACAGCCTGATCTAGTGGATCAGCCTGTGCTGCACTCAACGGCAGTTAAACAAGTGTGAAATAAATATTTGCCAACCATGCCACATCTGAATGTTAGTCCATTACCTGGAACTTAGCAGGACAGTAATCGGGCAATGCGATGAGTGTTCGGCTGTTCCCCAAGACGTCAACGCTTTCTTATTCAGACGCATTAGCACTACACTCTAAATCATGTGGAAATAATTCGGGGAACACAGAAAATATGTCTATTAATGTGTTTGTACACTGATCAGCCAGAAGAGTGTGACAAGTGACCTACTATCGACGTCAAACAGTCCCGGTGACAGAAGCGTCACCTGGGGAGGAATATCTACTAGTCAGACACGCGCACGGTGAATTTAGTATAGTGAGCTTGCTGTCCGTATATAGAATGACAAAGACGCGCGATGTATCTGATTTTGGCTGAGGGCATTTCGAAAACTGCACGACTTATTAGTTGTGCGAGGAATGCTGTGGTGAGAATCTTCGACACGTGGCGAAACGAAGGCAAAGCTCCGTCAAGACGTCGTGGGGTTGGGTGATCACCCCTCATTAAGGACGTCGTAGGCTGGACAGACTGGTAAAATAGGGCAGGCGGCGAACCTAACATCGACTTTAATGCTGGGCAGAGAACAAATTTGTCTGGACACACTTGCACCAAAAACTCCTCTCAGTGGTAGACCCGTGCATGTATCAATGTTAACACGACATCGGAAACTACCACCGAAAAGAGTACGTGACCGTCGGCACTGGACATTGCCGCAGTTTCAGAGCGTTCCACGGTCTGATGAATCCCGATACCTTCTTTATCACGCCGATGGGACTGCACGAATGCGTCGTCCTTCAGGGGAATAGCTCCTTTACATCTGTACTGGGGGACGGAAAGCTCGAGGCGGCTCCATTATGCTCCGTGGAACATTCACGTGGGCATCCACGGGTCCAGTGGAGCTCCTGCAAGGACGACCGAGAACTATCTTACACCGGTTGCAGACCACGTGCACCCCTTCATAACTATCTGTTTCCCGACGGCAGTGGCATTTTTTAGCAAGATAATGAGCTGTGTCACAATACTAGGAGTGTGATGGCGCGGTTCGAGGGACGCTGGCAGGTTCAAATCGATATACTGATCCTCCAACTAGCTAGATCTGGACCTGATCGAACACATCTGGAATGTAATTGGCGTCAGAGCTCATCACTCCCCTCCCTGCGACTTACGAGAGTTAGGTGTCTTGTGTGTGCAGACGTGGTCCCAACTCCCTCCAGCGACCTACCAAGGGCTCATTGCTGACCGTGCCAAAGGTGGATATTAGGTAAGTAATGATCATGTTCTGGCTGATGAGTGTATTCAGTACCCTGATCACGACTGGATGGTCAGAATCAGTGCTCTGGGCACGAGTGGCTGGTAACGGCCTTGCCACGTTGGAAGCAACTGCCTTGCCATTTTGGGTACACCAAATCGATTGCAATCACTGAAGCCAAGCAACATCAGGCCCAGTTCGTAGCTGAATGGCTGATTGCCTGGGAATGCCGGGTCCGTAGGCTCAGGAACACCTACGTCGTCGAAAGACTTGCACCGTGCATTTGAGCCAAAATTAAGTTAAGGAGTACACTGTTACCCGTTACTTAAGAACAGCAGCTAAGTATCGTAAGAGAACTGGCTGTTGGTATTTCAGAAGTATTTGATTTTTATTAATTACATTTATTTGCATATATAACGTAATCTAGAAATAATTCCCATAATTATTCGTTGGGAGTACCTTGATATTAGTGATAACTTGTTAGTTTCCTTTAGGAAAGTTCCATGGAGTGGGTGTTTCTGCTTGTCAATCTATAATTTAATTCGTTCCACATTCTTGAATGCTGTGTTTCATGATGAGATGTAGAGAACACATTATGTGAAGTAAAGAATCAACGAATGAATACCTAAAGAGTACCAGAGTAGACTGTTTACGAGCAATCAGTCAAAAATAGGACACTGGCATTATGCGCTGGTACTCAGCAGTGGGAAACATTCATAGAGTCCAGATAATTTTTACACGTCAACGTAGAAGGAAAACTGCGGGACTATCTGGAATACTGGACCAAGAGGAGATTGCAGTAACAAAAGCCGCAATGCAAAGTAGAGCACACGACAGCATGTGATCTAACAAGCTGGAGACAAGTAGGAAAAAGAGCGGACTTAATTACGCACACAGAAGATATAAATTGCCTGTGTGGAGACTTGCATAAATTCTCCGCGACACGTAACCGTACGGGCACACGTTGTACTAAAAACTTAAACGAGTCCAAGCTAACGTACCAACGAACACACACACACACACACACAGATCCCTAAACTCTTCATTTGCGAAAGAACGGCACTTGGCTAGCTCTGACTTCGTTACCGGCTATCCTAATTGACGCCTTCATCTAGCCTCGTGTTTAGTTTTTGCCTAGCGCTGTTAGCCTCAAGCTTGCTTGAGCAATCTTTGTGTTAATGCCCACAGTCTCTGTTTTTAGTGTGTGTGCGAAATTTTTCACGTATCCCAACTCACTTGTCGCTATGCACAGTACTCCACGGTGACGCATGTAAACTCTACGAAACAGGAGAGGTTTTCCTAAACATACAACATAGAGGGCTGCCTAAAGCAATGTAAGAGATGCCTACAGTATAGTTCATAATTCTTATTCTAATGCAAAAAAGCCGAAAAATACATAACATCTCATTTGGTAACAGTTATAGCACAAAGTCAAAAATATGGTTCAAATGGCTCTGAGCACTATGGGACTTAACATGTCCCCTAGATCTTAGAACTACTTAATGCTAACTAACCTAAGGACATCACACACATCCATGCCCGAGGCAGAATTCGAACCTGCGACCGTAGCAGTCGCACGGTTCCGGACTGAAGTGCCTAGAACCGCTCGGCCACCGCGGCCGGCGCACGAAGTCAGTCAATAAACAGTGGCCATAGAGCAGTTTCTGTGCCATTAGAAAAAGTGAATATAAGTAGCTCCCTCATGCCCCTGTTATGGCGAGGCAGTAATTTACAGAACGTTGCTATCGCAATATACACTCCTGGAAATTGAAATAAGAACACCGTGAATTCATTGTCCCAGGAAGGGGAAACTTTATTGACACATTCCTGGGGTCAGATACATCACATGATCACACTGACAGAACCACAGGCACATAGACACAGGCAACAGAGCATGCACAATGTCGGCACTAGTACAGTGTATATCCACCTTTCGCAGCAATGCAGGCTGCTATTCTCCCATGGAGACGATCGTAGAGATGCTGGATGTAGTCCTGTGGAACGGCTTGCCATGCCATTTCCATCTGGCGCCTCAGTTGGACCAGCGTTCGTGCTGGACGTGCAGACCGCGTGAGACGACGCTTCATCCAGTCCCAAACATGCTCAATGGGGGACAGATCCGGAGATCTTGCTGGCCAGGGTAGTTGACTTACACCTTCCAGAGCACGTTGGGTGGCACGGGATACATGCGGACGTGCATTGTCCTGTTGGAACAGCAAGTTCCCTTGCCGGTCTAGGAATGGTAGAACGATGGGTTCGATGACGGTTTGGATGTACCGTGCACTATTCAGTGTCCCCTCGACGATCACCAGTGGTGTACGGTCAGTGTAGGAGATCGCTCCCCACACCATGATTCCGGGTGTTGGCCCTGTGTGCCTCGGTCGTATGCAGTCCTGATTGTGGCGCTCACCTGCACGGCGCCAAACACGCATACGACCATCATTGGCACCAAGGCAGAAGCGACTCTCATCGCTGAAGACGACACGTCTCCATTCGTCCCTCCATTCACGCCTGTCGCGACACCACTGGAGGCGGGCTGCACGATGTTGGGGCGTGAGCGGAAGACGGCCTAACGGTGTGCGGGACCGTAGCCCAGCTTCATGGAGACGGTTGCGAATGGTCCTCGCCGATACCCCAGGAGCAACAGTGTCCCTAATTTGCTGGGAAGTGGCGGTGCGGTCCCCTACGGCACTGCGTAGGATCCTACGGTCTTGGCGTGCATCCGTGCGTCGCTGCGGTCCGGTCCCAGGTCGACGGGCACGTGCACCTTCCGCCGACCACTGGCGACAACATCGATGTACTGTGGAGACCTCACGCCCCACGTGTTGAGCAATTCGGCGGTACGTCCACCCGGCCTCCCGCATGCCCACTATACGCCCTCGCTCAAAGTCCGTCAACTGCACATACGGTTCACGTCCACGCTGTCGCGGCATGCTACCAGTGTTAAAGACTGCGATGGAGCTCCGTATGCCACGGCAAACTGACTGACACTGACGGCGGCGGTGCACAAATGCTGCGCAGCTAGCGCCATTCGACGGCCAACACCGCGGTTCCTGGTGTGTCCGCTGTGCCGTGCGTGTGATCATTGCTTGTACAGTCCTCTCGCAGTGTCCGGAGCAAGTATGGTGGGTCTGACACACCGGTGTCAATGTGTTCTTTTTTCCATTTCCAGGTGTGTACATTCTGAAGCACCCCGTCTGCAAGAATGTACTTTCTTATTCTGGAAAGAACTTGGAGATATTTCTAGGCCATAAATTAGACTTGATTGAGCACACAATAAGGTCTGAAAGAAAGTGTCAGCATGACTTCATTCACTACAGAAATACAAAAAAGTATTTCCTCTCGAGTTTAAAATGAAACATTCCCATACTCGATTATGTTGATTCTATCCTCCAAGGACTGCGTATGAGAGCTCAGGCCGGCTGGAACTGGTGATGAATTCTTGTGTCCGATGCATTTATAACGTATTCTATTTCGACTGTATCACTCCTGCCTACGAACAGTTATCATGGCTACGTGCCGATAAGCGTAATCATACTCAATAACTTTATCTTGGAACTCTTCCATTTGGTTCGTGTTTGCATAGAAAAACAACAATATCAGAAATTGAGTCCGCCTTGATGCAGAACACCTTATTTGTTTACTTGTTCATTTTCCCAAAACTAGTTTCGGCGACAAACATCACCATCATCAGTGGTTTCTTTTTTTTGTAATCTAGAACACGCAGAAAATAGCATAGTATACAAGCACAGCAACACATTATTACATTTTCACTATTCGTTTTTTTTAAATACAGTTTTCTATGGATACTTTCATATTACCTTATTTATTTTGTTATGCCACGTTTTTGAGAATTATTGTCGCTGTTTGCGACATATTTTCTGTGCTTTTTTTTCTGTTGTCGTTTTTTTTTTCAACGAACATCATGTCAACTGCAACTGTGTGAGTAGCTGTTAGTAAACAAAATACTAAAAGTTGAACTTCGTAAGTCAGCAATATACACTTGAGGTTGCGGTAGTGTTGTGGAATCCAGTTTTTTGGTGTGCACTAGGCTGTTACTTAGTTATTCGTGTACTCACGTTCGTTTGATGGTATGTAGCTGATTCTATACACAGAAAAATAAAACTTCCACACTTTGTTTATGATCAAGAATATTACGCCATCTTGCTGTTCGCGTGTGTCGCGAGAGGTATATCGCATGTTGTGAGAAGGCTATGAAAGCTGTAGCGCGAATTACGACGACTTCTGTTCCTTATTTATGCCTCTGTGTGTGATGGGGAAGTGGTTATTTTGCGTGTGTGTATTTTCTGTTCTGTGAACTCGGTCAGTTCTCTCAGAGCGGTAAAGAGTGTGTTGTTGCGTTTAATACATTTTTCCCTTCAACTATAGCCTTTTGTATGTAGTAATTTTCTTCTATTGTTTGTTGTAGATATAGACTGTTATTGTTTTTCAGAATATGTAGATCGTTTTCGATATCGGTGGGGTTGTGATTTTTGTTCATTAGATGTTCTGCAAAAGTTGAATGTGTGCTGTTGTTACTCTTTAGAGCTCTCACGTGCTCTGTGTAACTCGTTCGGAAGTTTCTGCTTGTTTTTCCTGTGTATTGGCCCTGACAGGAGTTGCAAGTGAATTGTAATACTGCAGAGTTGCTGAATTTGTCTGAGGTTTTTCTCACTGGTCTTATTCTTTTCTGAACTGTATTGTTTGTTCTCAATGGTCTTGGGATCCCTTGCTTTTTCAAGATGTTTCCAATTCTATGTGATATTTTGTTATTGTATGTTAGTGTGTACCATCTGTCTCTTTTTCCTGGTGTGGTGTGGTCTACTGTGTTGTCTGTGTGTACTGCATGTTTCAGTTTTACCTTGTTGTTGAGTTTGTTTTTGATGTCTGTTTTATAGTCGTTTTCAACAGCAATTTGTTTGATTATATTTAGTTCCTGTGTGTAGTTTTCTGGTTTAAGAGGTCGAGTGGTTGGGTGATGTGTGGATAACAGTGCTTGCGGGTTTTCTGTAGATGGAGAATTCATGTTGGTGGTTGTTTCTTGTAAGAATCAAGAAATTAAGTTCTATTTCCATTGTGAAGTGGATTTATGGGTGTACTGTGTTGATGGTACTGTGTAGTTCTTCTATCCTGTTATGTGTTTCATCTAAAGGCAGATTATGTCATCCACATATCGTTACCAGTGGATTACTTTGTATCCTCTTTGTTTTATAATGTTATGGAATATCGTGTTCTCTATATGGTCCCATCTTACTTACTGCATATTTTAGATAAAAAGCCGGCCGGAGTGGCCGTGCGGTTCTAGTCGCTGCAGTCTGGAACCAAGCGAACGCTCCGGCGCAGGTTCGAATCCTGCCTCGGGCATGGATGTGTGTGATGTCCTTAGGTTAGTTAGGTTTAATTAGTTCTAAGTTCTAGGCGACTGATGACCTCAGTAGTCAAGTCGCATAGTGCTCAGAGCCATTTTAGATTAACAGAACCCACTGATGATAATGATATTTGTCACCGAAACTAGTTTTGGTAAAACAAAAAAGTAAACAAATAACAAGATGTTTTGCATCAAGGCGGACTAAATTTCTGATATTGTTGTAATCATAATCTGTGTTTGCTCGATCGTCTTCTCAGTCACTGCACCTTCTCTGTCTTCAACACTTACTCTACTACATGCAGAACACAGCAGAAAAACTCGTTCTCAACTAAGTAAAATCCTCCTCTCTGTATCACTACACAATACTGTCATCAGTTTGGTCCCACAGGAACTTATCACAAATTTCCAGTTTCCAAGACTGTCGTGTTCTCTTCATCGTTTACTGTTTCAAAGACACTACTTTGGAACAATCTTCATAAAAAATATTAAAGAAAGCAAAATTCTTTTAAACTTCAAAACACAGCCAAAGGTCCGTTTAGTATTACAAAAGCTACCTCTTATTGTACGCGTGGTCTAGAGGTAGCATCTACGATTAATAATCAAAACGTCCTCGGTGCCTTTCTCGAAAACCGCTATCGCTTAAATTTTGAAGAAAAATCATCAGCAATGGCTGCTGAAAACTTCCGGCATAAGAAATCAGCCTCATCCAGCCAACGGCCTTTTCAAAGAGCGCGGAGGAGCGGGCAGAGATTTAGACCACTATCTTACCCTGGGGGTAGGAAAATGCCACTAAAGGCGGAAGAATCAAGAATGATCAACGGCATCAGTATGCATAAGGAAATGGAAACCACTGCATTAAAGACACATAATATATTTCCATAGGAGACGCGGCCTGTAGCTGAAAAAATGTCATGATGATCTCTCCTTTGGTAGAGGTTTCCGGATCTCCGGGAGGGGCTGCCTAGGAGGACGCCACCATGAGAAAAAGATTGAATAACTCGTTCAACGAGTCGGAGCGTGGAATGCCAGAAGTATGAACGTGGTAGGGAAGGTAGAAAATTTATGAGAAATGCTAAGGCTCAGTCTAGAGATAGTGGACGTTACTAAAGGGAAATGGAAAGAAGACAAGGTTTTCTGGTCACCTGAATATAGGGTAATATCAACAGCAGCAGAAAATTGTATAACGGGAGTAGGATTCGTTATGAATGGGAAGTAAAGCCTGAGAGAGTTGCTATGAACAGTTCAGTGATAGGGTCGTTCTTATCAAAGTCGACAGCAAACCAACACTGACAACGGCAGTTCACGTATACATACCAATGTCGAAAGACGAAGATGAAGAGACAGAGAAAGTGTATGAGGATACTGAACGGGTAATTCAGCACGTAAATGAAGATGAAAATTTAATAGTCATGGGGGACTGGAATGTGATTGTAGGGGGAGGAGCAGAAGCAAGGGATACAGGAGAATATAGGCTTGGTAATAGGAATGAGAGGAGAGTAAGACTGAGTTCTTTATGTAAATTGACGGAGCAGGGGGGGAGAAAGGAAAGGAAAGGGAAGGGAACAGTTATATAAGCTGCTTCAGGATTGTGCGGCATCAGCGGCAACGAGTGAAAATGTATACCAGCCCGGGATTTGAACCTGGGATCTCCTTCTTACTAGGCTGCTGTGTTAACCACTGCGCCATCCGGACACAGTGATTATCGAAATTGCGCGGACTACCTCGGCATGCCACACTCCCACCTAGCACCACACATTCGCGGCCACTATCCATGTCCTCCATGCTCGCTACTTTGGGATTCCCACAGGAGGTGGGATGTAATTATGCATCCGCACTGAATGTGGTGGTTCATTGCCCATCGAGGCGAATGAATTATATGAAATTGTGAAGTCCGATGTCCGAAAGAACAGACCCCACGCATTCATATAACAGAGTTCACTCCGTCTTCAGGCCACGAATGGCCTACCGGGACCAGCTGACCGCCGTGTCATCCTCAGTGGAGGATACGGATAGGAGGGGCGTGGGGTCAGCACACCGCTCTCCCGGTCGTAAGATGGTGTTCTTGACCGAAGCCGCTACTATTCGGTCTAGTAGCTCCTCAATTGGCATCACGAGGCTGAGTTCACCCCGAAAAATGGCAAAAGCGCATGGCGGGCTTGACGTTCACCCATCCAAGTGCCGATCACGCCCGACAGCGCTTAACTTCGGTGATCTCACGGGAACCGGTGTATCCACTGCGGCAAGGCCGTCGCCCATATAACAGAGTTCGGAAATATATTTCAGCTAGCAATAGTGAATACCGTGTTCAAGAATCAAAAGAGGAGGAGATATACTTGGAAAAGGCCAGGAGATACGGGAAGATTTCTGTTAGATTATATCATGGTTAGGCAGAGACTTCGAAACCAGGTACTGGATTGTAAGGTGTACCCAGGAGCGGATATTGACTCAGATCACAATTTAATAGTGGTGAGGAGTAGGCTGAAGTTGAAGAGATCGGCCATGAAAAATCAATGCATAAAGAAGTGGGATAGAGAAGTAGTAAGAAATGAAGAGATACTCTTCAAGTTCTCTGAGGCTATAGATATGGCGATAAGGAGTAGCTCAGTAGAGAGTTCAGTTGAAGAGAAATGGATATCTCTAAAAAGGCCAATCGCAGAAGTTGAAAAGATAAACATAGGTACAAAGGAGGCAACTGCGAAGAAACCATGGGTAAGAGAAGAAATACTTTAGCTGATCGATGAAAGAAGCAAGTACAGTAATGTTCGAGGAAATCCGGGAACACAGACATACAAGTCACTTTGGAATGAAATAAATGGAAAGTACAAGGAAGCTGAGGTGAGATGGCTCCATGAAAAGTGTGAAGAAATCGAAAAAGAACTTATCGTCGGAAGGACTGACTCGTTGTATAGAAAAATCAGAATTGAAAGCAAGAGTGGTAACATTAAAAATGCAATGGAATTCCTTTCTTAAATGCAGAGGGGAGAGCGGATAGATGGAAAGAGTACACTGAAGGTCTCTATGAGAGGGAAGACTTCTCTGAACACGTGATAGAGAGAGACACAGAAGTCGAAATAGAAGAGATAAAAGATCCAGTATTAGAACTACAGCTTAAAAGAGCTTTGGAAGACTTAAAATCGAGCCGGTCGATGTGACCGAGCGGTTCTAGGCGCTTCAGTCTGGAAGCGTGCGACCGCTACGGTCCTAGGTTCGAATCCTGCATCGGGCATGGATGTGTGTGATGTCCTTAGGTTAGTTAGGCTTAAGTAGTTCTAAGTTCTAGGGGACTGACGACCTCAGATGTTGTCCCATAGTGCCCAGAGCCATTTTGAGCTTATAATCGAATAAGGCAAAAGGAAAATTCCATCAAAATTTCTAAAATCGTCGGGGGTGAAGTGGCAAAAAAAATGGTGTGTAGAATTTATGAGTCTGCCGGTACACCATCTGACTTTCGGAAAAACATCGTCTACACAATTCCGAAGATCCCAAGAGCCAAGAATGGCGAGAATTACTGCACAATCAGCTCAGGGATCCAACTTGGTGACAGGAATGAAATACAGAAGAATAGAAAAGGAAACTGAGATGTATTAGATGATTATCAGTTTGGCTTGAGGATGGATAAAGGCAACAGAGAGGCGATTCTGACGTTGCGGCTGATAATGGAAGCAAGACTAAAGAAACATCAAGAGACGTTCACAGGATTTGTCGAACCGAAAAAAGCGTTCGACAATGTCAAATGATGCGAGGTGTTCGAAATTCTGAGGAAAAATGTGGTAAGCTATAGGGAAAGAAGAATAATATGCAATATGTACAAGAGACACGAGTGAACAATAAGATGGAAGAACAAGAACAAAGTGTTCGGATTAAAAAGTGTGTAAGACAGGGATTTATTCTTTCGCCTCTACTGTTCAATCCATGATGGAAATAACAGAAAAGTTCAAGAGTGGAATCAGAATTCAAGGTGAAAGGATATCTATGATTAAGTTCGCTGACGATATTGCTGACCTCAGTGAAAGCGAGGAAGTATTACACGATCTGCTGAACGTAATGAACAGTCTAATGAGTACAGAATATGGACTGATAGGACATCGAAGAAAGGCTTAAGTAATGAGAAGTAGCAGAAATGAGAACAGCGAGAAACTTAAGATCAGGATTGATGATCAGGAAGTAGATGAAGTTGAGGAATACTGCTACCTAGGCAACAAAATAACTCATGACGTACGGGGCAAGGGAGCTATAAAAAACAGACTAGAACTGGCAAAAAGGGCATTTCTAGCCAAGAAAATTCTACTAGCATCAAACATAGATCTTAACTTGAGGAATAACTCACTGAGAATGTAGGTTCGGAGCACAGAATTGTACGGAAATTAGATGTGGTGTGTGGGAAAACCGGAACAGAAAAGAATCGAAGCATTTGAGATGTGGTGCTACAGACTAGAGCTGGAAATTAGGTGGAGTTATAAGGTAAGGAATGAGGAGATTCTGCGCGGAATCGGAGAGGAAAGGAGTATGTGGGAAACACTGACAAGAAGAAGGGATAGGATGGTAGGGCATCAGTTAAGACATCAGGGAGTAACTTCTTTGGTTCTAGAGGGAACGGTACAGCCTAAAAACTGTAGAGGAAGACAGAGATTGGAAGACATACATCAAATAATTGAGGACGTAGGTTGCAAGTCCTGCCGCGTCAAACCAAACAAAAGGCTAATGACTAAAATATACGAAAAAAAGCTTTTCCTTCACCCTTGTCTACGGAGTTCTCTTCTTTCGTTCCAGCCATTGTCTCTTTCACTTCAATCTTCTCCTCGTTTATTATCCCTTACTTTTCTTATAGTACCAAACAAGACTTCAAATGTGCTAAATTATCCAATATTATTCTTAATTCCTCCAGTACTTTATTGTTGTTATTAGCTTTACTATTGTTATTATTGCCAACTACTGTTTTGTTTTATGATGCAAATTACGTTGTGTAATAAATAATATAATTTTTAATGGCCAATTATTTTATCATAATTAATAGTTTTATTACAGTTATTACTATTACAAATCATTATTTTTATTAATAATGCAAATTACTATTACTGTGATTTTTATGTAATATTATTTTTGTTGTTTTGTTCGTGGTCTGATGCGACAAGGGACCTTCAGGCCGTAATCTGGTCAGGCAATTGAAAAGGAATGGGCATCTCTAACAGGGACAATCACAGAAGTTGAAAATAAATAAACACTTAAAAGAAGACAGACGTCGTTCAATGTCATCTAACATTCATAGTATCGCTCAGTGCGGTTAAAACACCAGACTCTCGTTACAGTGGGGCACCGTTCAGTACCACGTCCGGCATCTTGATTAAGGTATTCCGAGGTTTTCCTAAATCGCGGCCGGGCGAGTTCCTTTGAGAAAACACACACTTTGTATCCTTCCACAACGTGCGTAACTTCCAGCTTGCATACATTACGCAACGCAACTAAAGGATCACTTTCGAAACCACGTGACTATTTCCCATTCCGAAGCAAAAGTTTGAAACTTGGTTCAAAGACGCCTACAACCTTCCTCTTTAACGGTGCAAAAGTGTGGCACTCTGTGACGTCACCCTCGGGCAGGGCGATCCTCCAGACAGCAAGGCGTCAACACGCGCAAAAACAGGCCACACCTCACAAGTTCATGGCTCACTCGAGGCGGATTGACAGCGTCACTCAATGGCACCAAATTTCACCACAATTCACCATGGGTGTCACACGGCAGAAAAGTCGTTACACCCCCTCTTATTCACATTCCATCCGTTCGTTGGCCATCTCCACGATGGACAAGTAATGGTGACAAGCAGCGTTGAAATCCAGCGGTTTTCTTAGGGGTCCACAAGGAAAACGTTTGGGACACACCGTCGCTCGTAATCAACAGGAAAATGCCTCATGGGGTAGATGGAACCAACGCCTTCCTTGGGGTGCTGAAAGCGACGGTTCACAATGCAATGATCATCCGGACGATGTTTTCGACAACCTTTGACATTGCTGCCCTTTTCTGAGGGCATCGTGAGGCTGCTTTCCGAATGAATATGATCGCACCCTTTTGCAGTGCAGCTCTCCGTGCTTCAACAGCCGTGTTAGAAAACTGCTCCGTAAGCAAAGAGAGCTTCAGTGCAGATTTAAAAGTACCCGACGTTATGTAGTAGAACAGAAACTGAACGAAGTCATAATTAGAGTAAGGAGAGCCGTATGTGAAGCGTTCAATGAATTCGAAAATAAATTTCTATCCACCTGTCTTAGAATAGCATAAAAAAGGTTCGATTTTAAATTAAATTAATAACCATCTAGCCAGACAGCTTGTTACCATAATGGCATCGAAACACAGGAAGACAGAAACCGAAATACTAATGTGTTTTTCCAAACCTTTTCCGTTGAGTAAGGTCGTACTTCGGACCTTCCTTCAAATCGCCGCACGAACGTCAGAATCATCGATACGGCAATAATGTGGAAAACAACCACGTTAAAATAATCACAGGTGAGGCAGATGACCGACTGAGATTCATTTGAAAAATCTTCGGAAAGTGTAGTCCACCTACAAAAAAGTTAAGTTAACAAAACCCTCGTTCGAACAATACTGGAATAACCTTCGTCAGTCTGGGATCCTTATCAGGTACAGTGGACAGAGGAAACAAAGAAGGCCCAATGAAAAGCAGCGCCTTTCGTTACAGGCTCATTTAGTAAGAGCGTAAGATTCAGGGAGATGCTCAAACAATTCTGGTGGTAGTCACTGCAACAGAGACGTTCTGCATCACTATATGGTTTACCGTTAAAGCTCTAAAAGCGTACGTCCTCAGAAAACTCAGCAATATAGTGCATCGATCTCCTCGTACCTCGTGAAAAGACCAAGAAGGTAAAATTGGACAGATTCGAGCTCACGCTCACCAACAATCGTTCTTCAAGCGAACCATCCGCGACTGGAACGTGAAACAGGGGAAGCGACAGTGGTATGCGAAGTACTCTCCGCCACAACCATAATGTGGCTTGTGGAATGTACGAAGTGTATGAGAAAAGTAATGAGACTCATTATTTATCTACCAAAGCTTTTATTTTTTTCCAAACGACAATAACGTCCCCTTCAATGCAGTTCCCTTCGGCAGCTATACACTGGCAGAGTCGTTCTTAGTCTTGGTAGCAGCGTTGAAAAGCTTCAACTGGTAGGGCTTTTAATATGTCAGTCACGTTCTTTTGAATGTTCTCCAGAGTCTCTCAAAATGACGTCCTTCTAAGACATTTTTCAACTTCGGGAAAAAAAGTTACAAAGGTTCAGATCAGGCAAATAGAGGGGCAGTGGAACAGGAATGCCTTTCTTTTGAAGTGAAAATTCTGTGGTAGAAGTGGCCGCGTGACACAAGGCGTTGTCATGATGCGGCATCCACTTGTCTGCAATTTACAGTCTTACTCGATTCTCCCTTTCCTGAGCCTTCAAGGACATCTTTGTAAAAAATTCGGTTGACAAGGAAGAACAAATGTACGATACCCCTGTCAAAAAAACATTTTTTGAGCTTTGATTTACTCATTCGAACTTTTTTCGATCGAGGACATGTCTTAGTGTGCGACTCCTCACTTTATGGCTTTGTCTCAGGATCGTTCACAAAAATGCAGGATTCATCACCCATGATCACATGACTGAGAAGCTTGCGGTCACTGGCAATCCTGTCAAGGAGATCAACGCACACTTTTCTCCGATTGTCCTTCTGGTACGTTCTGAGGTCCTTCGACACCATTTTGGCACAAACCTTTCACACGTTCAAATCCTCAGTCAAAACTTGATGAACGGTGAAAGTGTTTTACAGGTCATCCGCCATCTTTATTGTCAAACGTCGGTCTGATCTCACACTAGAAGGCACACTGAGTGTTGTTCAAATTCAAATGGCTCTGAGCACTATGGGACTTAACATCTATGGTCATCAGTCCCCTAGAACTTAGAACTACTTAAACCTAACTAACCTAAGGACAGCACACAACACCCAGCGAGTGTTGTTCATCTTCAACGTATTCTCGGTATTCCAAGCCAGCGAAAAACTTGTGCTCTTGATGAGGAATGTTGCCCATAGCTCTCTTTCAGCTTTTCAAAGGTCATACTCGCGGATTCCCTAAGCTGAAAACAAAAATTGATTGCATAACTTTGCACTAAATTGTGCTGTTCCAGTTTCGTAACACACAAAAACAACACAACTTCACAGATGACGCACTCAAAAATCACGTGACTGCTGTACAGAGGATAAACTCGGACTGAGCATTTGCAAGGGATGAACACATCCGTCTACACGAGTAGAACAACACAGCGTTGCCAGATCGCTCGCAGTGTTGTCAGTCTCATTAATTTTGTCGTAGATACCTGACTGAGATTCACTGGAGCAATTGTCAAGAAGTGTAGTCAAAACACGAAGGAGGTAGCTTACAGAAACCTCGTTCGACCAACATTTGAATATCACTCATCTATACCTGACCCTTACCAGGTACACTGATGAGACGAAACATTCTGATCATTGTCTTCCGAGACAACCGAATGCCACCTGCGGCGAATACTTGACGCAGTGAGGAAATTAGTAAGACTTCGTGGTCTCCTGACCTTCATTGCTTACATATTCCACCCTAACAATCATATTCCACACATCCAGACACTTCATTCGAACCCGAACTCGATAAGATAAAGTCATGTAAACGATATGCAAATACCAAGTGCACACTGGGGTTGAAATACTTGAGGCTGGCGTACACACATACTTTCCAGACACGACGGTCACAGGAGCTTTTAGTTTGAGAGAGGCAGACCACACACTGCAAGACCGGTCCCTTCAGAGAACGAGTCGGCCGCCCGTGGAGCAGACAGCGTGTGTCCGAGTAAAAGGGTGAACGACCCCATGTTCGGCTTAAAAGCAAATTCTGCTACATTGTGTGGGAGCGTCCAACCTACGCATTCTTTACACATAGCACGCAGTTTCAGAGATTTTCACAGGGAGACAGCAAACGCCAAACGCCGATACTACAGATTTCCTGATTGGTCGCCTTAAACGAAACTTCTCCCGTTTTAGGAGAGCAATGCTAATGCCAGACGATATTTCTGACGCCTTGAGCTGAAGGAGTAATGGAAGAGACCGAAAGATATATCCCTTCACGTCTGACGTGGAGAGGCGCCGTTCCATTGTCGCTCTTGGAGCGAGGAACAAGTCTCTCCTCAGTACTTCACTGGGAGAGGACCTCTGTCGAGAGCGAATCGAAGTGCGACTCTATATTGAATCTTTGCGATCAAGCATTGTTCACTGTGTTGGCCGACACAGTTATTGTGCGGTGTGAACGGACAGAGTTATAGTTAAACGCCTGTGAGCGAATTTTTGAGTGGCATCGCAGTGGACTGTTTATCTGAACGGTGTACCACGTCAATAGTTAGACTAGGGGCGAATAGGAATCCTTGACTTCATCAAGGCGTAGGGAGAGTTTGATTGGCGAAGGTCAGTCCAGATAGAACGAGAGCTATCTTATTTGTCAGCAGCGAGCGGCGCAGACAGCAGTCATTGCAGCTTACGGTCTTGTGCGCTACAGCTATTGCGAGCCCCATATTTCCTCCACAACAGTACACTTCACTGCATTTCACAGCCTCGACCGTACCTAGCAACATTCTAAAGGATAATTATTCAAGTTGAGTAGGCGCGCCTCTCAGCCATTCTGCCAAGTCAATAACAAACTTAAACATTGTATAGAAATTTCATAAGCGAATACTATCCTTGAGAGGTAACTTCACATTCCCAAAAGAACCACAATATAACTTGTTCAATTCATAACTAAAAGTGCCATTGTGATATCTCAGAATTTTTGCAAAATAAATAATAATTTTCGTTAGTTTCATGTTTTTCTTACACTAACTAGCACTACTCCAGTACCCAAGTAATCCCACTAGTTACGTAAGAAATTTTGTGAATTTTTGTGTCATTTCCTGTCAGCGGACGACTCCAGAAGATATTTATTGCTAAAAGTTTCTCAGGCATTTCTCTTTAGAACGTTAGGAGCGTATGTCTGACTTCTGTAGTAGTATGGTGGTGGAAATTGCATCTTGCAGGAGCCACAGGGTAAAAGGTACATCTCAGATTAATCCGTTGCGCAGAATAACAGAATTGCAGATCAACCCCACGCTCACAATGTATATACAGGGAGCAGAGACGAATGCCGGATCGTTCCAGTGACCACTTGGGCTGTGAATGGGGAAATACACTGACATAAGCGACTTTGTTGAATTATGGCGGCGCAGCACCTGGGAACGAGCATCCCGGAAATGACTGATCGTGTGGTGCTGTAGTGGGCATCTAGGAAAAGTGCGTGAAGGATGGTGACACCACGACCGGCCGACAAGTTGTTGAGCATCCAGGTCTGATCACAGAACGTAGAGTTCACGGACTTTCCCGCTCTATAAAGCACGATACGCAGCAGTCTGTGGCAGGTCTGACGACAGAGTACAATGATGGTGAAGGTAAAAGTTTTTCAGGGCTCGCTGTTCAGCGTATGGTGTTGATCACGTGTTCTGCAGTAGATATACCCATCCCCAACGACATCGTCCATTATTAGACAACTATAATTTTATTACACTTGGGAGTGAGGGCCCTTCAGTTGGCTTACATCTACATCTACATTTATACTCCGCAAGCCACCCAACGGTGTGTGGCGGAGGCCACTTTACGTGCCACTGTCATTATCTCCCATTCCTGTTCCAGTCGCGTATGGTTCGCGGGAAGAACGACTGTCTGAAAGCCTCTGTGCGCGCTCTAATCTCTCTAATTTTACATTCGTGATCTCCTCGGGAGGTATAAGTAGGGGGAAGCAATATATTCGATACCTCATCCAGAAACGCACCCTCTCGAAAACTGGCGAGCAAGCTACACCGCGATGCAGAGCGCCTCTCTTGCAGAGTCTGCCACTTGAGTTTGTTAAACATCTCCGTAACGCTATCACGGTTACCAAATAACCCTGTGACGAAACGCGCCGCTCTTCTTTGGATCTTCTCTATCTCCTCCGTCAACCCGATCTGGTACGGATCCCACACTGATGAGCAATAGTCAAGTATAGGTCGAACGAGTGTTTTGTAAGCCACCTCCTTTGTTGATGGACTACATTTTCTAAGGACTCTCCCAATGAATCTCAACCTGGTACCCGCCTTACCAACAATTAATTTGATATGATCATTCCATTTCAAATCGTTCCGCACGCATACTCCCAGATATTTTACAGAAGTAACTGCTACCAGTGTTTGTTCCGCTATCATATAATCATACAATAAAGGATCCTTCTTTCTATGTATTCGCAATACATTACATTTGTCTATATTAAGGGTCAGTTGCCACTCCCTGCACCAAGTGCCTATCCGCTGCAGATCTTCCTGCATTTCGCTACAATTTTCCAATGCTGCAACTTCTCTGTATACTACAGCATCATCCGCGAAAAGCCGCATGGAACTTCCGACACTATCTACTAGGTCATTTATATATATTGTGAAAAGCAATGGTCCCATAACACTCCCCTGTGGCACGCCAGAGGTTACTTTAATGTCTGTAGACGTCTCTCCGTTGATAACAACATGCTGTGTTCTGTTTGCTAAAAACTCTTCAATCCAGCCACACAGCTGGTCTGATATTTCGTAGGCTCTTACTTTGTTTATCAGGCGACAGTGCGGAACTGTATCGAACGCCTTCCGGAAGTCAAGAAAAATAGCATCTACCTGGGAGCCTGTATCTAATATTTTCTGGGTCTCATGAACAAATAAAGCGAGTTGGGTTTCACACGATCGCTGTTTCCGGAATCCATGTTGATTCCTACATAGTAGATTCTGAGTTTCCAAAAACGACATGATACTCGAGCAAAAGACATGTTCTAAAATTCTACAACAGATCGACGTCAGAGATATAGGTCTATAGTTTTGCGCATCTGCTCGACGACCCTTCTTGAAGACTGGGACTACCTGTGCTGTTTTCCAATCATTTGGAACCTTCTGTTCCTCTAGAGACTTGCGGTACACGGCTGTTAGAAGGGGGGCAAGTTCTTTCGCGTACTCTGTGTAGAATCGAATTGGTATCCCGTCAGGTCCAGTGGACTTTCCTTTGTTGAGTGATTCCAGTTGCTTTTCTATTCCTTGGACACTTATTTCGATGTCAGCCATTCTTTCGTTGGTGCGAGGATTTACATATGGAACTGCAGTGCGGTCTTCCTCTGTGAAACAGCTTTGGAAAAAGGTGTTTAGTATTTCAGCTTTACGCTTGTCATCCTCTGTTTCAATGCCATCATCATCCCGGAGTGTCTGGACATGACGTTTCGAGCCACTTACTGATTTAACGTAAGACCAGAACTTCCTAGGATTTTCTGTCAAGTCGGTACCTAGTATTTTACTTTCGAATTCACTGAACGCTTCACGCATAGCCCTCCTTACGCTAACTTTGACATCGTTTAGCTTCTGTTTGTCTGAGAGGTTTTGGCTGCGTTTAAACTTGGAGTGAAGCTCTCTTTGCTTTCGCAGTAGTTTCCTAACTTTGTTGTTGTACCACGGTGGGTTTTTCCCGTCCCTTACAGTTTTACTCGGCACGTACCTGTCTAAAACGCATTTTACGATTGCCTTGAACTTTTTCCATAAACACTCAACATTGTCAGTGTCGGAACAGAAATTTTCGTTTTGATCTGTTAGGTAGTCTGAAATCTGCCTTCTATTACTCTTGCTAAACAGATAAACCTTCCTCCCTTTTTTTATATTCCTATTAACTTCCATATTCAGGGATGCTGCAACGGCCTTATGATCACTGATTCCCTGTTCTGCACTTACAGAGTCGAAAAGTTCGGGTCTGTTTGTTATCAGTAGGTCCAAGATGTTATCTCCACGAGTCGGTTCTCTGTTTAATTGCTCAAGGTAATTTTCGGATAGTGCACTCAGTATAATGTCACTCGATGCTCTGTCCCTACCACCCGTCCTAAACATCTGAGTGTCCCAGTCTATATCTGGTAAATTGAAATCTCCGCCTAAGACCATAACATGCTGAGAAAATTTATGTGAAATGTATTCCAAATTTTCTCTCAGTTGTTCTGCCACTAATGCTGCTGAGTCGGGGGGTCGGTAAAAGGAGCCAATTATTAACCTAGCTCTGTTGTTGAGTGTAACCTCCACCCATAATAATTCACAGGAACTATCCACTTCTACTTCACTACAGGATAAACTACTACTAACAGCGACGAACACTCCACCACCGGTTGCATGCAATCTATCCTTTCTAAACACCGTCTGTGCCTTTGTAAAAATTTCGGCAGAATTTATCTCTGGCTTCAGCCAGCTTTCTGTACCTATAACGATTTCAGCTTCGGTGCTTTCTATCAGCGCTTGAAGTTCCGGTACTTTACCAACGCAGCTTCGACAGTTTACAATTACAATACCGATTGCTGCTTGGTCCCCGCATGTCCTGACTTTGCCGCGCACCCGTTGAGGCTGTTGCCCTTTCTGCACTTGCCCGAGGCCATCTAACCTAAAAAACCGCCCAGCCCACGCCACACAACCCCTGCTACCCGTGTAGCTGCTTGTTGCGTGTAGTGGACTCCTGACCTATCCAGCGGAACCCGAAACCCCACCACCCTATGGCGCAAGTCGAGGAATCTGCAGCCCACATGGTCGCAGAACCGTCTCAGCCTCTGATTCAGACCCTCCACTCGGCTCTGTACCAAAGGTCCGCAGTCAGTCCTGTCGACGATGCTGCAGATGGTGAGCTCTGCTTTCATCCCGCTAGCGAGACTGGCAGTCTTCACCAAATCAGATAGCCGCCGGAAGCCAGAGAGGATTTCCTCCGATCCATAGCGACACACATCATTGGTGCCGACATGAGCGACCACCTGCAGATGGGTGCACCCTGTACCCTTCATGGCATCCGGAAGGACCCTTTCCACATCTGGAATGACTCCCCCCGGTATGCACACGGAGTGCACTTTGGTTTTCTTCCCCTCCCTTGCTGCCATATCTCTAAGAGGCCCCATTACGCGCCTGACGTTGGAGCTCCCGACTACCAGGAAGCCCACCCTCTGCGACTGCCCGGATCTTGCAGACTGAGGGGCAACCTCTGGAACAGGACAAGCAGCCATGTCAGGCCGAAGATCAGTATCAGTATCGTGAGTTTTTATCATGATGTTCCTCGCGGACATGCTGAACCACTTGATATTACACTGAGGTGACAAAAGTCAGGCGATACCTCCCAATATTATGTCGGACCTCCTTTTGCCCGGCGAGGCACAACAACTCGACATGGACTCAAGAAGTCACTGGAAGCGCCCAGCAGAAATACTGAGCCACGATGCCTCTATAGCCACCCATAATTGCGAAAGCGTTTTCGGTGCAGGGTTTTGTGCATAAACTGACCTCTCGATTCTGTCCCATAAATGTTCGGTGGGATTCATGTCGGGCGATCTGGGTGTCCAAATCATTCGCTCCAATTGTTGAACTGTCCAGAATGTTCTTCAAACCAATCGTGAACAACTGTCGCCTTGTGACATTGCATCCATAAAAATTCCGTTGTTGTTTGGGAAGACGAAGTCAATGAATGGCTGCAGATGGTCTTAGCTAATTCAGTTGGACCACAGTATCACGTCTGTTACATGTAAACACAGCCCACACCATTATGGAGCCACAAACTGCTTTAACAGTCCTTGTAGGAGAGTTGGGTCCACAACTTCGAGGAATCTGCGCCACTCTCGAACCCTACGAACAGCTCTTACAAACTGAAATTGGGATTTGTCTGAACCGGCCACAGTTTACTAGTCATCTAGGGTCCAACCGATACGGTCACGACCCCAGGGGAGGCGTCGCGGGCGATGTTGTGCTGTTAGCGAAGGCACTCGCGTCCGATGTTGATTTCTGTGCTAATTTCAGGCAGTATTGCTTCTCTGTTAACACTGACAACTCTACGCAAAGGCCGCTTCTCTCGGTTGTTAAATGGAGGCTGTCGGCAACTGCGTTGTCCGTGGTGAGAGGTAATGCCTGAAATTTAATATTCTTAGCACACCCTTGACACTCTGGATCACGGAATTCTGAATGCCCTAAACATTTACTAAACGCAATGTCCCATGCATCTAGTTCCAGCTATCATTCCGCGTTTAGAGGCTGTTAATTTCAATCGTGCGGCCATTATCATGTTGGAAACCTTCCCACATGAATAGACTTATTACAAATGACAGCTCCACCAATGCAGTACCCTTTTGTACCTTGTGTACGTAATACAGCCATTTGTATAAGTGCATATGAGCGTCCCATTACTTTTGTCGCCTCAGTGTATATTCACAACTGTACAGAAAGTATTTACAGTATGACGTATTCGCCACTGCATTTGTTTACTGTTATGCCACCGCGTGTTTCCGATATCGGTCACGCGAGACTAAATGCAGTAATACCGTTGTCGGTCGCATTTCTTGTTCAACCAGGAAGATGGTTATGTCCGTCCAGGCGACCGAGTGCACGAAATCTGCGCCGGTTCACGGACTCAGACCTTTGACATCATCCTCCTGTTGTTAGCGGTACTTTATAAAGAGCTTATAGTGGCATACAGGCCAGGTAACTTTAACAACTCCTTGGGACTGAAATCAACATCCTGCTGAGTGCCGAGCGTGGAAAGGTATTTTTACCTACTTGCAGGAAAACCTGATTAATTAGGATACCGAAAAAGGTGGACAGTGGCCCAACTCGAAATTTTGTACGTAGCTACAGATTATTAATTATCAGTGAGATATATTCTGAAAATAGAGTTTGGAGCATGTGCCGAAAGCAGCCTTTGCTGACAACAGATCAAGAGCAAGTAACACAGTGTAGATCGATAAAGACCTAATCCAGGAATGAACATTATCAACATAAAATATATAAAGGATGTTCAAACCAAAGCTATATTAGTTCTAAGCCTGGAAGAGAGAGTATGAATAGTTCCTGTCTTGGTAGTGAGAATGTTGTGAACGCGGAATAAAGGTGATTGAGAGGGGCAGGGGAAGGGGGTTGTGGCGGTTTCTCGTCACATCACTGGCACTGTTGGCCTTTTGTCAGAGGCGCGACGTGATATTTCCTCGCTAACGATAAACCTGTTCCTACCTGCCTTCCTAGATGAGGTCGTAAAAACTCACCGGCTTGGGATTATAGATCCAGTGGCGAATGGTTCCGGTTGTGTCGTTGGAAGAAAGTATTTCGCTGGTGCATGTGAGAGAGGATGAGGTCAAGAATCTGTGTCTGCTAGACTGTGCCGTCGCCTTGGGGGAAATCTCTCGGCGGTGACTCATCGCGCGAGAGTGAAGAGCCACTCATGCGGTGACCCGTCCATGCAGTGGAGACACTTCACTCGGCGATCCTCTCAGATGAGCAAACTATGTGCTGAATTCACTTGAAGCAGAACATAACTCCGCACTAACACAGTCATTCAAGCGCTATAGCCTTAGAGATGCACCTGTTATGAAATTCCAGGTAGATGAAAGATGACGGCAAACCTTACCCAGTGCAGCAATGGATCATATCTATATTTATTCTTAGATTGTTGTCTAAACGGAAATAGTTGTCAACCCCCTACTTAACTCTTACGATACGGAAGAGAGAAGTGTAGGAGAAAGACCGTTTGGCACATACCATTTCTACCGTTACGTACGTTGAAATACAGTGACTGCCTACTTCCGGATGTTATCTGTTCGAATAAAATACTGTGAACCTCTCTCTCTCTCTGTGCTTACTACGACATGTCTCGAGAACTACACTGCACTTTCCCTTGGTTTCTCTACTTTCGCGTTCGCGAGAGGCAATTAGTCACGATTATTGTTCCTATACCGTACATCAGCATACGTACATACACCGATAGCCACTGTACAATACTTGGCGGAAGATACGTTGCGCCATTTCTACTGATCATCTTTCCTGTTCACACGCAAATGGAGCCTGCGTGACTCTTTATCAGACCTATTCTCTCTTACTCATAGGGCCCCTCCGCAAAGTAACCCAACAGAATCGTTCTGCGGACTGTCGCGAATCTTGGTTCTCCGAAATTCCTTAGTAGCGTTTCGCGAAATGAGTGCCTCCTTCCCTCGAAGGATTCCCATTGACCACGCGGCTCATCCGCCTAACACACTCGTACTGGCCGTACCTAGCGATGACAAATCTTTCAGGGTGCCTATTATTTGCTCCGATATCTTCCTATGACGAATTGGTGGGGATACCAAACACACGAACTGAATTCAAGAAGGGGCCGTCGTGTAAGACGTCTCCTTTATAGGTGCACAACACTTCCCCAGAACCCTCGCAATAAACCGTACCCTACTGTTCCCCTTCCCTGCAACTGGCCCAAGTTGCTCGATCCGTTTCACGTCGTTCCGCAACATCTAAGGGACGCGTTTCACAAGTGGAGGCCACGACGTTGGGTCCACGGATTTACTTCACACTTTGCACGCCTTTAGTAGGCCATAAAAACAACATAATTTGCAAGTAGTAAGGTGCAGTACTCTGGAAAATCTGAGGAAATCGCAAGAGAAGTTTTACGCGTCTATTATGAAACTGATGTATCTCTGTGTAGGAGCCGCACGTTAGAGTTCATGGGTGTCAAGCGGACGCTGTCACGGTAGCTCAGCGTGTTCAGTCAGAGAACTGGCTGCTCTCTGTAATAAAAAAAAAACTGGGTGAAAGGATTAACAACGAACTCGAACGGATGTCATGTGACGTCCGCTACGACAAAATACAGGGTGTCCGAAAAGTAGTTCCCTGATTACATAAATTGATAACTCAGGCTAGAAGTAAGATACAAATATGAAACTGGTGTCTAATTGTTTACAAACTATCAAAGTTTTTTTCCACACATCAGTAATCTTCCATTTCCATTGTTGCCTAATGACAGTACACGTCGATATGACTTTGCGGTCGAAATGCTATTACTTATTGAGGACGATGATGGTTATCTCAGACGAATTGCCTTTTACGACGAAGCGACCTTTTTTGTCAGTAGAGTAGTTAATCGCCATAATGTGCGCAGTTGGGGTTCACAACCGCCTGGCGAGGTCATGGAATGCACCAGAGGCAGTCCAAAGGTGAATGTTTGGTGCGCGCTATTGCACGATCGAATTATCGGGCCATTCTTCTTCTCTGAGGCCACCATCACATCTGCAGTGTATCTGGACATGTTGCAACTGTATGCTGTTCCTCAGCTGCTTCAGTATCACCCCGATGTCTTGTTTCAGCAAGACGGTGCACCGCCTCATTGGGGTTTGGACGTCCGTGCCTATCTCGATATGACCTTTCCTGGGCGATGGATTGGTCGTGATGAGCCAACGGTTTGGCCTCCACGCTCTCCTGACATAACCCTATTAGACTTCTTTTTATGGGGTTATGTCAAGGACGAGGTCTACCGAACACGTGTACCAGATCTTGAAACCCTGCGGCAACGGATAACCACAGTCGTTGAATCGATCCCTCAGTGATGTTGGCTAATGTGTGGACGGAAATAGAATATCGCCTAGATGTGCTACGTGCTACCAAGCGTGATCAGTGCAAGTTTACTGATGTATGAAAAAAACTTTGATAGTTTCTAAACAATTAGACACCAGTTTCATATTTGTATCTTACTTCTAGCCTGAGTTATCAATTTATGTAATCAGGGAAAGACGTTTCGGATACCCTGTACAACAAACAATAACGTACAGAAAATGACAATAGAAAAGAGCGGTTAGCGTTAGAACTCCGTTAGACGAAGTGTATGAAGTGACGGTTCGACTCTCACTCATACCGTAATTTTTGTAGTACATTTGACAATATTCTCCTTGCTAAGTTAGCCGCGTCTCACCGCTACGCAGGTTAACTTGCAAACAGGCCTGTGTGTCTGGAGCTCGAAGCGTTGAGGTGCAAACTGCACTACTGGCCATTAAAATTGCTACACCAAGAAGAAATGCAGATGATAAACGGGTATTCATTGGACAAATATATTATACTAGAACTGACATTTGATTACATTTTGACGCTATTTGGGTGCATAGATCCTGAGAAATCTGTACCCAGATCAACCACCTCTGGCCGTAATAACGGCCCTGATACGCCTGGGCACTGAGTCAAACACAGCTTGGATGGCGTGTACAGGTACAGCTGCCCATGCAGTTTCAACACGATACCACAGTTCATCAAGAGTAGTGACTGTGTATTGTGATGAACCACTTGCTCGGCCACCATTGACCAGAAGTTTTCAGTTGGTGACAGATCTGGAGAATGTGCTGGCCACGGCAGCAGTCGAACATTTTCTGTAACCAATGGCACCCCATACCATCACGCCGGGTGATACGCCAGTATGGCGATCACGAATACACGCTTCCAGTGCGCGTTCACCGCGATGTCGCCAAACACCGATGCGACCATCATGATGCTGTCAACGGATTCATCCGAAAAAATGACGTTTTGCCATCCGTGCACCCAGGTTCGTCGTTGAGTCCACCATAGCAGGCGCCCCTGTCTGCGATACAGCGTCAAGGGTAACCGCAGCTGTGGTCTCCGAGCTGATAGTCCATGCTGCTGCAAACGTCGTCGAACTGTTCGTGCAGATGGTTGTTGTGTTGCAAACGTCCCCATCTGTTGACTCAGGGATCGAGACGTGGCTGCACGATCCGTTACAGCCATGCGGATAAGATGCCTTTCATCTCGACTGCTAGAGATACGAGGCCGTTGGGATCCAGCACGGCGTTCCGTATTAACCTCCTGAACCCACCGAGTCCATATTCTGCCAAGAGTCATTTGATCTCGACCAACATGAGCAGCAGTGTCGCGATACGATATACCGCAATCGCGATAGGCTACAATCCGACCTTTATTAAAGTCGGAAACGTGATGGTACGCATTTCTCCTCCTTACACGAGGCATCACAACAACATTTCACCAGACAACGCCGGTCAACTGCTGTTTGTGTATGAGAAATCGGTTGGAAGCATCCTGATGTCAGCACGTTGTAGGTGTCGCCACCGGCGCCAACCTTGTGTGAATGCTCTGAAAAGCTAATCATTTGCATATACAGCATCTTCTTCGTGTCGGTTAAATTTCGCGTCTGTAGCACGTATTCTTCGTGGTGTAGCAATTTTAATGGCCAGTAGTGTAGTTCCGGGTATCTTACCAGATTGCATGTATAAGGGATTTCGCAGATCACGATAGGCATACGTTTTCAGAGAAGCTCTATGCGTTTCTTCATTTACTTGTCGATAGTTATAAATACAATTAAATTTAATCAAAAATAGTAAGCTGTCAAACAACACGAAATTCACTAAAACTTCGTGCAAATACACTTTGTTTTTTTAATTATATTACCCCCAAACGTCACATAAATTAAATAATATGACCAGTGATGAAAAAAAAAATAGATTAAAAATTAAGTCGTAACGGAAGTCGAACCGTCGCTTCATCACGTTCATCTTATGTAGTAGCTCGAACGATAACCACTGGACCACCATGAATGCTAACGTCCGTTACCTACACATAAATACATCACTGGTATAACTGACACGTAAAACGTCTCTTGTGATTTTGTCGGAATTGCCAGAGTAATGTCCCGTACTACTTGTACATCATGTAGTTTTAATGGCCTACTAAAGGTGTACAAAGTCTGAAACAATTCTGTGATCCCACCGTACTGGTTCGCCCTGTTAGTTTAGCAGTATACCATGTAAGTTCTACATTATTATGACAGGTCATGTAAGTTTTTATTGGATGCTGCACTACACTTCAAAATAAGACAAATGCATGCCACTATTTTTCAACGTGGTCAAGAAGTCTATGTAAACAACAGTCGTTCAATTCCCTCTCTGGTCACGGAGCGATTCGGAAACGCTGTGTGAACGACGACATCGTCGGAAAATATGCGATCGCTGAGAATCATTGTGTGGACGATGGCTGGACATTTTCGTGTGTTATCGACGTCGAGGGCATTCCTCCGCGAGCAGTATCACCCGAGTCTGTGCGGCCTTGGCCAAATTATTGGCAAAATTTCACTCCGATTGGACGTGACACTGCAGGTCGCACACGTGCCACCAGAATTTCATGAATAATCTGTATGTAACTTAGATGTTTTACCCATAAGAATCGTACTGTTTCTCTTTCTTCAGTTATAGATTGGTTCAAATGGCTCTGAGCACTATGGCACTTAACTTCTGAGGTCATCAGTCCCTTAGAACTTATAACTACTTAAACCTAACTAACCTAAGGACAACACACACATTCATGCCCGAGGCAGGATTCCAACCTGCGACCGCAGCGGTCGCGCGGTTCCAGACTGTAGCGCCTAGAACCGCTCGGCCACTACGGTCGGCTCAGTTTAAGAGTACGTTCCCAGGTGCCGCACCCTGTGACGCATCGGTTAACCATAATGCAGCAGAACTGTGTCTGCAACAAACCCAGAAATGTGACTTCTTTTGAAAATGAGACTGTCTCGTTGTGCAGTGGTGTCATTGTCGGACGAGAAGCGTAACTTAACTTTCTGAAGTGCCATCGTAAATGAATGTTTCTCGCACCAAGAGTAAATATGAATTCGCGGTAGAGTTTTTGAGATTATGAGCTTCAATGGAAGGGACATTGTGGTTCGTAGCCCCGTTGATGACAAAACTTTTGAAGGCGTAGCACGAACCTGATTTAGAGAAGGGAGTCCCTTTGGTCGTTGCGTAGCAACCACACCGGCGTTTGTCTTAAACGATGTAGTTAAATTCAGAAAACATACATTTGAATTGTCAGGCGGGGATTTCAGTTGCGTTCCTTCAAAAGAGTAGATTGTCGTACCTCAGTAGGTGGTAGAACTGTACAATTCGCCGTACTCCGCACGCGCCCCGTAGATGTGGGCTACTAAAGGTCAATTCGTCCAGTTAGTAATGGTTGCAGATATTTAGCAATCTGACTGCTACTCAGCCATGTAACGCCTCACTGTATCGGTGACAAACATTTACTACGCACATCAAGTATTAGTTTCATATTCAGTTATGTTAAGTGGCGCGTACAAAACAGAAACACATAAAGGGGTCGTAAAGCGCCCAGTACAGAATATGCCACTTACAGCTTTCGTTTCTGTTAACACGAGAAACCCTCACATCAAGCTGTTTGGTGTCCGTGAAGTGGCACTTAGGATTGCTGTGTTCATTTCTACTGCGAGAAGACAACACAAAGCGAAGAAGTCATCTGGCAGACGCGCAACTTTCGCCGTCTGGACTCACTCTCGCCGTCTTCTTTTCTCGCCTACGTGCTACAGATATGAGTGAATTTCGAACCTTATCCTGCAATTAGTAGGGTTCTTACCGAATGTGGCATTCTGATAATAATAGCTTGGCAAATTCGACATCCAAGTTGAAATTTCAAGTACGTTCAGCATGCGTATTAGGAGATTTAACCGGAGGAAGAGTCCAAGAAATCCAGGTATACTGGTCCGAGTCTCGATCGTGCTTACAGTTTAAATTTATCGACTGCTGTGAAGTCCACTACAATAACGCCGTCATTGACAGGCTGCACTCACAAGAAGAACAGGACAATTTCTTTTACCTTAACAGACTGTTTCTTATGAATATTCAGAGAAAGTACAGCTGAAAATTCATAAGTAAATTATTCACGACAAAGAAATGCCGTCCTCTTTCTGAAAAAAAGATTTCTGTAACTAGAGAACTGAGGAAACGGTAAATTATTCTCTTGTCCATGCAGGAACAATGATCAACGAAAAAGTCCGCCGGAATATGGAGGAACATTGTCTTCGTACTAAGCTCTTGACGGTCATTTCTTTTCCAAACGCCCTTTTCTTTTTCCCCATTGTGATTTCCTAGTGGGACTGCTTAGGAGAGATTTACCGATAGAGTGAATCAAACGTTCTAAAAGCCAGGTCTGAATTACTGATAATAGGAATATTCTAGAAAGCTCTAAAATATAAACTTGTTTCAATAAAATGATGTTGGATGTGAGGATACTTAATTTAACGTGTATTAGTCTGGTAAAACGAGCAAATAAAAGATAGGTTCAGGGGTGAGATTAATCGAGAAGATTAAAAAATATCAATGAGAAGGTTCACTAATGACATTGCTATCCTTACAAAAAATGAAGAGAAATTACTGGAACTGTTGAAAGGAATGTTCAGCCTAATGAGTAGAGACCATAAAGAGAAAATAAACCGAAGAGAGGCGAATGAAATGGGGAGTGGTGGAAATAAAAGTAAGGATAACCTCGACATAAAAATGGTGACCACGAAGTAGATCAAGTTTAGGAATTCTGCTACCTTGGAATGAAAATAATGTATGTTGGGACATAAGAAGGAGACTAACACAGGAAAAGAGCGCACGCGTGGCCGAAAGAAGCCTACTCGTATCAAACATCGGCCTTAATCTCAGGAAGAAATTTCTGAGAATGTAAGTCTCGAGCACAACATGATATGGAAGTGAGTTATGGACTGTGAAAATCCGGAGAAGAATATAACCAACAGGTTTCGTTTGATATGTGGTGCTATAGAAGGGTGTTGAAAATTAGATGGACTGATAACAGGTGGTTCTCCGCAGAATCGGCGAAGTACTGAGCATGTAGAGAACACTAACAAGAATAAGGGATAGGATGATAGGACATGAGTTAAGGCACCAAGGAATAACTTGCATAGTCCTAGAGGGAACTGTGCAGGGTAAAATCTGTAGAGGAAGACAGATGCTGTAGTATACAGGGAAGTTGCAGCATTAGAAAATTGTAGCGAAATGCAGGAAGATCTGCAGTGGATAGGCACTTGGTGCAGGGAGTGGCAACTGACCCTTAACATAGACAAATGTAATGTATTGCGAATACATAGAAAGAAGGATCCTTTATTGTATGATTATATGATAGCGGAACAAACACTGGTAGCAGTTACTTCTGTAAAATATCTGGGAGTATGCGTGCGGAACGATTTGAAGTGGAATGATCATATAAAATTAATTGTTGGTAAGGCGGGTACCAGGTTGAGATTCATTGGGAGAGTCCTTAGAAAATGTAGTCCATCAACAAAGGAGGTGGCTTACAAAACACTCGTTCGACCTGTACTTGAGTATTGCTCATCAGTGTGGGATCCGTACCAGACCGGGTTGACGGAGGAGGTAGAGAAGATCCAAAGAAGAGCGGCGCGTTTCGTCACAGGGTTATTTGGTAACCGTGATAGCGTTACGGAGATGTTTAACAAACTCAAGTGGCAGACTCTGCAAGAGAGGCGCTCTGCATCGCGGTGTAGCTTGCTCGCCAGGTTTCGAGAGGGTGCGTTTCTAGATGAGGTATCGAATATATTGCTTCCCCTTACTTATACCTCCCGAGGAGATCACGAATGTAAAATTAGAGAGATCAGAGCGCGCACAGAGGCTTTCAGACAGTCGTTCTTCCCGCGAACCATACGCGACTGGAACAGGAAAGGGAGATAATGACAGTGGCACGTAAAGTGCCCTCCGCCACACACCGTTGGGTGGCTTGCGGAGTATAAATGTAGATGTAGATGTAGACTGGAAAATAACAATGTGAAGACGTTGGTGCTGCTCTGGAATGAATACGTTAGCGTAGGAGGGGAATACGTGACAGGCCATATCTAACCAGTCAGAAAACTGATGACCTAAAAATAAAAAAGAGCAATACCGTCAATAAAGAATTATAATTCAAACCGTAGTAAAATTATCGAGAGACAGTAGTAAGGCTTTACTTAATGTGGAGGAAAATCGATGCTTCGTAATCACAAATACACTGCAGATTGCGTGAACTGAATCTGCCCACACGTTTCCATCTTCAACTGTCGCCAGTCGTTGCGGCCGAGCGGTTCTAGGCGCTTCAGTCTGGAACCGCGCTACCACTACGATCGCAGGTTGGAATTCTGCCTCGGGCATGGATGTGAGTGATGTCCTTAGCTTAGTTAGGTTTAAGTAGTTCTGAGTTCTAGGGGACTGATGACCTCAGATGTTAAGTTCCATAGTGCTCAGAGCCATTTTCTTCCACTGTGATCAAAACCAACTCGACACCTACGTTGGGATGGCTGCCAGTTCAGGGTGCCACAGGATCTGTTTGACACTATCCATTTCGCAATGACAGAGTGTTTCCTCCACATAGCAAGGACAGTGAAAAACGATGCAGATGACACACAGCGAAAAACACTGCAGGCGACTTGATGAAGAAGTAACACATCTTGAAAGGAGTATAACAAACACTCATTTGGGTCGTGAATGCACAACCGTAGAAATTACGGAGCTCCTATGTTTTTATGTCACTTAGGGTAGAGTTTATACCAAAGCAAACTTTCCTAACTTAATTGTGTCTCATAACTCTGTGTAGTCCAGAAAGCTTTAATGAACAATATAAAGTTAAATTAAACGTCGTAGTTGTTTTTTCTTAGATTCTGCTTCGTGATACTTCACGAGAAGTAATCTTTCTAGCATATTTAGTCTTCTTGACAAACTTTCTCTCAGTTTAGGTCTGGTTGATGTAATTGTTAAAACGATAAATTAGCGCTTTCAAATGGCTCTGAGCACTATGCGACTTAACTTCTGAGGTCATCAGTCGCCTAGAACTTAGAACTAATTAAACCTAACTAACCTAAGGACATCACACACATCCATGCCCGAGGCAGGATTCGAACCTGCGACCGTAGCGGTCACGTGGTTCTAGACTAAAGCGCCTTTAACCGCACGGCCACACCGGCCGGCCATTAGCGCTTTGCAGAAAATGGCAAAACGATGAACATTTTCCTATTTAATTATACACTCGTGCCTATACATGTGTTAATTTCGTGGGGATACTAGCTGAGACATAGTGGTGAGCAGTATACAAGTTGTTGGGAAATCACTAAGAACAACAAATTTGAGAAGTGGAGGGCCATAATACAAATGTACCTAATAGTGTTATTTAATAATAATTTGATTTTGTCCATTGGTGGGCAAATGTTCTCAGTTCATATGTTTAGTGCAATATGCAGAGAGTCGGCATGGAAGAATGTCGGGAGCCATAATCGTAATTTTTAACCTAACTCCCCACATTTTGTACAAAGACCCGTAGAATTTAACAAGACAATAATTTTGAAGCATAATTATGATGAATCCATCGCTTCCATCATTCAAAAATCGGTAGCAAGCCCCTAAACGATATTTGATCATTTGCTTCTGACCAAATGCTCTTTGGGTCTCTTCTCTAAGTTCCCATACATATTACAAATTGATTTGGAGATAATATAACATATGCTTTCGATTACAGTATACGAGTACTTGAAAGTTCCAGTTGCTTTGCATTTCATTTATTTTACATACACTTAGTTAATCACTCATCAACATAGTCGAGGTTTCGCTTTTGGTTATCTTTTTAGAAATTATTCTTAGTGTTGTAAACATTTATTGGCTTTGGTAATAACCTCTCATTTGCTGTGGAATAACAGGTTTTGTGCTGGACTGCTTACACGAGCTACTTCCATCAGCGTTAAAGAACGGCACCTCTTGCTTCTGGATACAGTTTTGTTACACGTTTTTAAAACAACTGTCTTACCTTTTTCGAAGCGAGAGCTTAAAATAGAACTATCCTGACACATAGTTTCCCTCGCAAGACAAATTAATTAACATAAACTAATTAAAATCTTGACTTTATACAAAATACTTAGACAAATTATACGAGATACTATTCATATCACTGACGACAGCATTCAGTTTACATTATAGTAATATTTTTAGCTTTTAACATACATTTGCAGGACTGTTATCTTCATGGTAAAACGGTTCAATCATTATCTTGCAAACACGATATTCGCTCCGAATCTATACTGTAGGAGACTCCTTTTTATGTTACGAATCACTGGATACACAGGAAACTAGCCTTTGCTTCAAAACGAAAAAAAAATTTAAGAGTGTTCTTATTTTAACACTTAGCTCGAGTATGACGTCACCAACCGCAGGCCACTCTACGCTGCCTCATAGTGGAAGCAGCAGTGTGTGGCACTTACATGCAGAGTCATAATGTTTGCCACACGTGTTACTTGAGCCTGTGTCAGTTGAGAATGCCTATTTCAGTCACAGTGGAAGTTTCCACACTTTGTCGATTCTATCATCTGTGTCTACGTGGAAATGATTAATACACAAACGTACTACGTAAAGATTATGATTTAAATTATCCGTTGGATACACGACAAAGAAACAAACCTCATAACAAGAAGAGAAGACGTGGATTGCCAACTTTATGGTACACAAAGGTTGAAATCGTAAAATGTGAGTGTGGTACCCATGAAGTGTTGGATTTTTCGATCTACATAATTACGTACATGGAGTTCAAACATACTTTACTACTAACTGTTAATAGAAAGAAGGTATATAGCCAAGTCCATAAATGAAGTGTGTAGCATGAACGACAATAGTACGTATCCCAAACAAGTGTTGCATTTTGGGCTACGCGGTCACTTATAATGCTCAATTAGCACCATGCATACAATAACAGAGATAAAGCAGATCATTTTCGTACTAATTTGTGATTTTGATCAAAAACATTTATCTATCATATTCGCAAGGCATAATTTCTTTCCCTAGTGAGAGAGATTAGTAAGGAAAGCTCCATTTTCCATTGTTCATGAGATTCCTCCCCATCCTTTGCCACTGTCTGAAACACACACACACACACACACACACACACACACACATACACACACAGACACACACACACCACACACACAAAGTTCATATGGACATTTTTTTATTTGAAGTTCAAGTCGTGCAGCTTGAGAGCATGAGTTTACCTTCTTTTCTTTTTCTTTTCCTTTTTTTCTTCTTTGTATGTTATTGCGATTTGTTCGCCAATTGCACTGTATCATTTAAACATACTGCACGTATTTTACTTGTGCTGAGTATGACTGCATGGTATTTGCGCACTCGTTATGAAATGGAAACGATGCCGTTGTTTGTAAAGAGTACAGCAGAAGATTTCCTAACTGCGGAGTTACCTATTCAATTGCGTTTACTCGTGTTTTGAATCAAGTACGTGAACCTGGTGCAGCGCCCACCGGTCGTTCCACCACAAAAATATGGCAGCCGTGAAAGAATGCTAACATAACTTCAGAAAAGATAAAAGCGATGCTGTGTAGAGGATTCGAAAATGCATTGGAGGCGGAGATGGAATTTATGAATATCAAATTTGAACTTAATCCTTTCCCTTTGGTTATCACCATCTGTGAGTGTTTGTTACATTCTAAGAGCTGTATCTGTCTAAGCAATAGACAAACCAATAGACATTAGAAACATTTTATATGGAATGTCTTATTCGATTTAGTCTATACATATTGAGTTGATGCATAAGTTCGTAACGTTTATATATTGGTATTCCGGTTATCGATTGTCATTTTTTACTTGTAGTTCACTGTTGCTATTTGAGTTTATATACTGTCATTTGGGGATAGTGTGGACGCTGGAGTGCCAAGTCGGAACATTTCCGAGACGTTATTCTGTTTGAGTGAAGGGTGACTACTGCGGAGGAAGCAAGAAATATTTGCGTCGTGTATGGGGATAATGCCACTTGAACAGAGAATTACAAGAAAATGGTTTTCTAGTTTTATGGAGGATCTTTTGACATTAGTGGCTCTCTACGTCTAGTAGTAACTTTCGAGTTTGATGAAGATAGTTTAAACGCATGAATCCACAATGATCCACATTAGTGTACACGAGAACCGGCAAATGTGATGAACAGTGATCATTTCACCATCGTGCCGCATTTGTATGCAGTGGGCAAGGTTCAGATATCGCGTGTGTGGGTGCCGCATGCTCTACAGCCAAAACAACAAAACTCAGTGGCTGTCCATATGTGCAACTCCGCTTGCTCGTCATCAACTGACTCGTGAAGCCGGCCGCTGTGACCGAGAGGTTCTAGGCGCTTCAGTCTGGAACAAGGTGACCACTACGGTAGCAGGTTGGAATCCTGCCTCGGGAATGAATGCGTGTGATGTCCTTAGGTTAGTTAGGTTTAAGTAGTTTTAATTTATAGGGGACTGATGACCTCAGATGTTGAGTCCCATAGTGCCCTGAGCTATTTGAACCATTTTTTTTAACTCGGGAATAACACCGACCATTCCTATCCCGTATCGTTACTAGTGACAAGAAATGGTATCTTTAGCTAGCATAAGGAAAAGCAAGGAACAGTTGAGCCCAAACAAAGCAGCAACTCCCTCTACAAAGACCTGCGCTAACCCACAAAAGATATCTGGTCGAACAGCCACCGGTTTGGTGTACTAAGAATTGCTTCCCCGAGGTGCAACTACCACTGCTGACATTTATTGTCAACAAATGAGACGCCTTGCAAAGGCAGTCCAAGAACACCGACCATGAAGACAACGTGAAGTGATGCTGCTCCACGCCAACACCTGTCCGTATTCTTCTAGAGAGACAAAAAACATTATACAGCAGTTTCTTTGGGAAGTAATTCGACATTCACCAGATCTTGCGACCTCAGATTTCCGCTCTCTATCGGACAACCTTCAAGGAAGACCGTTTCCGGATGAAAATGCGTTCCGAACATGGCTCGACGAGTTCTTCGCTTCAAAACCACGTGATTTTTACAGTCGCGGAATAAAAAAGATAGCCCAGTATTGGCAGACTGTTGTATATAGTGAAGGAGAAGATATTATTGATGACTGAAGTCTTTGTTATGTGTATCTGTTGTGTTTAATAAGCTTATGGAAAAGCGCTATGAAGTTAGACACCAACCCAATATATACGGAATTCTTCCAATCCACATGTGGCGTACAGCAAACCAGTGTTTAACAGTATTGGTTAAAAACAGTCTTGGTTGCAATTTTATTTTTTTATTTTTTTTTTTTTTATTTTTCAATGACGCGTTTCGCCTTATGTAGGCATCTTCAGGTTATCTTTACTAGATGGACGCGAGAGGCACCAAGATCTGCATAACGTGTTCCCGTTCACAGGAGCGACTATGAACGGGAACACGTTATGCAAATCTTGGTGCCTCTCGTGTCCATCTAGAAAAGATAACATGAAGATGCCTAAATAAGGCGAAACGCGTTGTTGAAAAATAAAAAACTAAAATTGCAACCAATACAGTTTTTAACCAATACCAATATATACGCTTATACGCACATCGCAAGAACACTCGACACAGTCCCTGCCGTCACCACCTGGCACACTCTTCCCTGGGCAAACTATACAGATGTTGGTGACACTGTGTTGACGGAACCGACATCGACAGCTCACTGTGGGCAGCAGGTGGTGAACGAGCGGCCACCGGCTAACAAGTGCGGCTGCTGCGCCGTCTTGTTGACACAGCCGCCGCCCGATTGTTTACCTGCGCGCGAGGCTCCATGGCAGCTGTAGTCGCGACGGCTGCTGCTTCTGCGGCTGCGGCTGGACGCCGTGTGCAGTGCCGGCACTCGGACACTGGCGGCTGCTGCTGCCGCTGCGAAACGCCGTGGCCGGGTCGCGCCACCCGCCGCCGCGGCCACCTTTATACCACCACTTTCACGCACACACTCTCGCGGCACGTACTGATGAGCGCCAGACGCGGCCGTGATTTCCCTCGGGAGCTTCGGCAGCGCCGCTGTGGCCCGAGCGTAGCCCATACCAGCCGCTGGTCGCTTCCGCCGTGCGGCCGCCACCCGTACAGCACCGTAGCTGATCAGTGAAAACGCCTGCGGCTATCTGTTTGCGGTTACACGATTGTGTCCATCGATCTCACCGAGATTTTACATATTGTGCTTTCGTCTCCGAAAAATAAAAGACGGACCACCGAGAAAAGTGTGTTGATAATTTTTTGAACGAGACATTGAGTTTACGTCGCTCCGCCAACGGCCTTGTTGAAACCGTATTGGTTCAAATGGCTCTGAGCACTATGGGACTTAACATCTATGGTCATCAGTCCCCTAGAACTTAGAACTACTTAAACCTAACTAACCTAAGGACAGCACACAACACCCAGCCATCACGAGGCAGAGAAAATCCCTGACCCCGCCGGGAATCGAACCCGGGAACCCGGGCGTGGGAAGCGAGAACGCTACCGCACGACAAACCGTATTACTTCGGCGTATCATGAAACGCCCAAAGAACTAAGTGGGAGGACCTTAGAGCAGGGGAGCATTCAACTTTTTTTGGTCACAATACAGGGTGCGTCAAAAAATGTATACACACTTTATAGTGTCATAGAAAATTTATTTCCCGTTCTACAGTGCTAAATTTCTGGAAATGGAAAGCTTAAAGCCCGCATCTCGTGGTCGTGCGGTAGCGTTCTCGCTTCCCACGCCCGGGTTCCCGGGTTCGATTCCCGGCGGGGTCAGGGATTTTCTCTGCCTCGTGATGGCTGGGTGTTGTGTGCTGTCCTTAGGTTAGTTAGGTTTAAGTAGTTCTAAGTTCTAGGGGACTTATGACCACAGCAGTTGAGTCCCATAGTGCTCAGAGCCATTTGAACCATTTTTGAAAGCTTAAAGTCCAATTGGAAAAATAAATGTACTTTGCAAATGTGATTAATGTTCAAACTGGTGGCCTTCAGAATCAATACATTTCTGAGTACGAGTCACCACTGATTCCGTACATGGTACCAAAGGGTCCGATTAGATTTCTGCGCACACTGCCTGAATCTCATTCCAAAGTGTGTCCAGGTCACGTGGTTTACGTTTGTACACCTCATCTTTTACTGTGCCCCGTAAGAAGAAATCCAGTGGCGTGAGGTCTCCAGAGTGGTGCCCTGCGTCCTATCCACTGTCCTGGCACATTGCGATCCAGGTATGCTCGTACGTCCCTATGATAGTGCGGCGGCGCGCCATCTTGTTGGAAATATAACTCATCATTTCCGTATAATGCACGAATGGTAGGGAATATGGAGTCACCAAGCATTGTTAGGTACGTTTCTCCAGTAACAGTACCTTCAAAGCGGAAAGGCCCAATGAGTCCCCTTGCAGACAAACCACAACACACGTTTACACCAGGCAAATTCACAGCCTTTTCAACTGCAATGTGAGGATTATCTTCAGGCCAGTACGCACAATTGTGTCTATTGACAGTTCCATTGAGTTTGCATTGGGCTTCATCTGACCAAATTATGCTACCCATAAATTCCTGTTCACGTCTCACCATCTCCTGAACCCATTCAAAAAATTCTAACCTTCGATCTGGATCGTCGTCACTTAGCTGTTGCGCCAGCCCTGGAATATACACATGAAACTTGCCGTTCTTCAGAATGCGTAACACACTACTTGCACTTACATTACTCTCACGTGCCGCTTGCCTTGAAGATATTTGAGGCTATCGCTGAAACAGTTCCAAGACCGCAGCTGCGGACTCATCACTTGTAGCTGTACGAGGTCGCCCTGATCGACCTTTATGCACATCACACACTGTGCCATGAATTTCGAATTTGTCTCGTAGACGTATAATTGTTAACCTTGAAGGTGGTTCTATACCATACTCACTTCTCCACTGTCTTCGAACCACAGCTACATTCTCAAACTTCCAGTACCACTTAATTATCTGCTTCCGCGCTTCAAAGCTCAAACGCACGTCCGCCATGTTGCAGTTACTTCCTTGCCACTGCTGCCACTTGTTGAAGAAACATAACATTACTTTCTCACAGTTATTTAACCTTGTAGAATGGGAAATAAGTTGTCTATGACAGTTCAAAGTGTGTATACATTTTTTGACGCACGCTGTATTTGTTAAAGTCAATGAACAAAAATAACAATAGTCATAACTTCAAGTGAGAACATATGTACATGAAGCCCATCAGTTGGCTTTCAATACCCAAGCAAGTATAACAACTCCTCACATGAGAAAGACAATACTTTAAAAAAAGGTAACTTTGCACATGACCTGTGAATAACTATTTGTATTAATAGTGAAGAAATAACATTTATAATAATAAACTCCCAGCCAGAGAACATTTATGCATGAAGACTATCAGTTGGCTGCAGTTACTAACAAATGTATAACAACTTTTCAAATGAGAAAGGTAATACCTTTCTTAGAGAATAGAAACACTGCACGCCCAAAGGATTGTCGTAAGTACACTTACAGTTTTAAGACCTTGCCCAAATAGATTTATTCTCAACTAGGCAGGCAATAATATACATTATGCACTTCTCTTGGAAATAGTTCCCAGCTCACGGCATCCGCCAAGTGCGGGCATGAAAGCCCTGCGGAGCAGTCAGCAAGGGGCCACACCTCGTTGTGCCGCTCGGTCCCGATTTATCGGCCCGACCGAGGGCGCGAAGTGCAGTAGCTGCGTCCGACTTCACTTCCCGGATGCCGGTATTCAAACCTCCTTACCAGTGTCTCATGGAGTTACCGTACTTTGGTACATCATTCAGTTCCAGATGAACAATATTGTCTGGAACAATTGATTGGATGGTAAGGCAGAATGCCGACGTTACTAGACACCAGGCAACAACAGTTCTATCAGAATGGTGCAACAAACTGCGTAGCGTCCGACCCCAACATGGATTACCAACAGATTTCTATAACTGAGCACTCGCTAATAGTTTGTCTCAGGTGAGGTACACTTGGAACACGGAAGGCAGAACGTCTATGGCCAGCGAAAGAAATAGGACGTCACCTTATCAGTTCAGCGAAACAATCGTCCAACAGCATCAGAAAAGTAGGTTGCCACTACAATCTCCTAATAACATCTCATCGGTTAACGGCCACCAAATGCTTGGCCGCGAAGACCATCTCAAGACACAGCCGTTACAACTGTCGCCCGTACAATGCCTTTTCAAAACACCTCTTCACCGACCGGGGTACCTCCCCTCCTTGGGCAATCGTACCATCTTCTCTCCACCTCAGTCGCACTCGCTTGTCGATCCGCTCACCGCCGCGCCACCTCGCGACGGGCTCACAAGCGCCGAAAGGTTAGCATCTTTGAACAAATATCGATGGCCGCAAAGCCGGCACGGCGCACTTGTCATAGTGGTAACATCGCTTCCCGCCAGATCAACGAACTTAAGCGCTGTTGGGATTGGCTAGCACTTTGGATGTGTCACCGTCTGCGTAGGCCGAGTGCTGGTGGCAAGATGGCCTTGTGAGGCCAGTTGAGGATCTACTTCATTGAGAAGTAGCGTCACACGTCACGAAAACTGACAACGGCCAGGAGGCCGGTGCGTTGACCAAGTGCCTCTCCGTGTCTGCATCCGGTGACGCCTAAGGGGATGGTGGCCGGTCGGTACCGTTGAGTTTTCGAGACCTGTTCGGACGATGCTTATTTTTTGTTTTTACATTTCTCCTGTTGCAGTGGTCTTCCCACCTTGCCACCCAGTAAACAGTTCGTGCCGTATCCGTTCCAGAGCTTAAATAGTGTTTAAGTTATGTTAAAAGAATTGTGGTAAGATCTCATGGAACCAAACTGCTTAGGTCACCGGTCCCTAAGCTTGCACACTACTTAATCCAACTTAAACTAAGTTACGCTATGCACAACACAAACACCAATGCCCGAGGGAGGACTCGAACCTCCGACGCGGGGAGCCGCGCGTACCGTGACAAGACGCCCAAGACCGCGCACCCCGCGCGGCTCTTAAGTTCATCTACATCTACATCTACATCTACATTTATACTCCGCAAGCCACCCAACGGTGTGTGGCGGAGGGCGCTTTACGTGCCACTGTCATTACCTCCCTTCCCTGTTCCAGTCGCGTATGGTTCGCTGGAAGAACGACTGTCTGAAAGCCTCCGTGCGCGCTCGAATCTCTCTAATTTTACATTCGTGATCTGCTCGGGAGGTATAAGTAGGGGGAAGCAATATATTCGATACCTCATCCAGAAACGCACGCTCTCGAAACCTGGCGAGCAAGCTACACCGCGATGCAGAGCGCCTCTCTTGTAGAGTCTGCCACTTGAGTTTGTTAAACATCTCCGTAACGCTATCACGGTTACCAAATAACCCTGTGACGAAACGCGCCGCTCTTCTTTGGATCTTCTCTATCTCCTCCGTCAACCCGATCTGGTACGGATCCCACACTGATGAATAATACTCAAGTATAGGTCGAACGAGTGTTTTGTAAGCCACCTCCTTTGTTGGTGGACTACATTTTCTAAGGACTCTCCCAATGAATCTCAACCTGGTACCCGCCTTACCAACAATTAATTTTATATGATCATTCCACATCAAATCGTTCCGCACGCATACTCCCAGATATTTTACAGAAGTAACTGCTACCAGTGTTTGTTCCGCTATCATATAATCATACAATAAAGGATCCTTCTTTGTATGTATTCGCAGTACATTACATTTGTCTATGTTAAGGGTCAGTTGCCACTCCCTGCACCAACTGCCTATCCACTGCAGATCTTCCTGCATTTCGCTACAATTTTCTAATGCTGCAACTTCTCTGTGTACTACAGCATCATCCGCGAAAAGCCGCATGGAACGTCCGACACTATCGACTAGGTCATTTATATATATTGTGAAAAGCAATGGTCCCATAACACTCCCCAGTTATGGAAACGTATTTTACGTTCACTGAGAACGGGGCCTTACAGACTGGACGCCTTGGATTTTCTTCATACCTGTAGAATTTGTAGATTTCTGACTGCTACTAAGTACAAAACATTTCCGACTAATTACCATAATCGTTAGTAGCTGAACGGGTACCGTACTTTCTTGTACTTTTCAAATCACCAGTTAGAATCCCAATATTTGCAAGTATTTTTTTACTTTTCAGTACAACTGAAAATCAGCCATATTTGGAAATTTCACTTTTATTTATTTACTTGACGACCAGTTTCGGGCCGGAACCCACTTTCAAATCATCCACATACTCAAAATAGTATTCCCAAACATACAAGATCCATATCACGATAAATACAGGGTGGGTCACTAACTATTGCCACCGAGAATAACTCCGAATGTATGGTAGGAGCTGAAACGTTTGTAGGACAAAAGTTGCATGGGACAACGGGGGCCATAATATGACGTTGGTTTTTTGTTGCTAGGTGGGGTCGCGCCGTAAATATGAAGGTCAACTTTGTTTTTTTATATGGGATGCTACAGTTTGGTACTTGTTTTCTGATAGCGGCTATGGAGACGAATCCAATGATGTGTAACAGTATGGTCTTTGAAGGTCAACGAAGGTCAAAAAGGTGACCTGAACGTCCATTTTCAGAAGGTGTTCGAAGTGATGACCACTGGTGTCAACGCAGCGCTGCAATCTTCTTATCATGGATTGCGTGGTATTCCTTATCACTTCGGTGCTTATCGAAGCACATGCTCTGACAATTCTCTTTGGTATATCGTCCAAATAGTAAATATTCGCCGAATACGGCGTATCCATCTAAAGTGCCATTAGACGGTTTCATAATACAACACTAATAGAAATACTAAGACTAGTATCGTCGAATCAAGCGAATGTGAATGATGTATTCCTTCGAAGAACAAGTCGATATGCTTCTAATTTTGCGGAGAATGCTAACGAAATTCAGTGAGAGCCAGAGACTTGTACGCTGAAAGATATCGACAACGTACTCACCCTATACGTCGTCCATTTAAATATGTGTATGATAAATTGAGAACAACTGGATCTTTAACGCATCGGAAACATATCCAGCAAAGGAAATATATTTTAGACGAATTCTTCGATACATTTAATTAGAAATCTCCACTCGCATCGAGACCCCGTATGTAAATAAGTATGAATATCCTGTACTTCGTGAAAAACATGGTGGACAGTTCAGCTCAGGTTACAGGAGTCTTAGTTTATGGGGTGACGCACCGGTATGAATGTCACCCCTTTCCCGACAGGCCACACCAACAAATTACGTTTTTGAGAGTACATTTTATGTTCACTCATCTTGTGATGTTTACATTTATTTACGCGTCGCGAACATTGTTTCTTTATTTATTCTGTATTACGACAGCTATCTTAAATCCTTGCATTGCAAAATCTTCCATCGCCTTTAGTAAAGAAACGATTTTCATGACACTAGAGAATTATAATCACCTAAAGATAGGTTGCCAGGCGTTCTGAAATGTCATCATGGAAAAGCAAATGCCTATACTAATGTTTATACGAGAAACAAAAGAAATACAAAATACGGCAGTGAGTGAGGCGATTCCGCAGTCGAGAAACAATAAGGAGAAACTCTGCGAGTTTCTTCCGCGTGTCGGACTTAAACCAGTCACGGGCCGGGTCCGCCGGTTGGCCACGCGTGCGTGCTTTGCTGTGTTGCCCTGACCGCCAGTGTTGCTTTGAACACGGTCTGCGCAAGTCGTACTTAGAAACCACTACGCAAGCAGAGGGGTTCTATAAGTTCAACGTGTGTATCTTTGTGTTTGTATTTGGCTTTGTAGCTCCCACGCGAAAGGTCCGATTAAAATACCGGTTAAACCTGTATGAATTTTGGGTATGTTTAATGAAAGTCTGTTCACCAGTTTAATATCATCAGTTAAATTAAGTAAAAATATTTGCCGCCACCGCGCTCTCTTCATATACGTTACGTAATGCACAAGAGCTACATCAAGCGACATAGTACTTAATTGCACAGACGAAAAAGATCTAAATGAAAGACTCCGAGACCATACCTTTATCTTTCGCGATTAATCAACAATGAAGGCTTTTGGCTTTAGATGTCGCATGTTGAAAGGTGGCTACACTGAGTAACAGCGCCAGAGACTGCGCCAAAGATTATTATTCCGCCGCCTCTACTGGTGCAGTAATGGTTCAGAGGTTGCCGAGGGCAGTACTTGTTGAGAGGATGTCGAGGGCGGTACTAGTTCAGAGGATGTCGAGTGCAGTTGTTGTTCTGTTGGGCGAAAGAGTAGATGCTGTTCGGTTGGTGTAATGTATAGATGGAAGATGTTGCAATGATCATAGTGTATTTTTCGTCAATATATATTGAGGTAAAAAAAGTATTTCACATTTCTTTAATGACAATGCCTCTTGGCCACAGGTTCAGTCAGCAAAGCATCTGGCTCGAGTTCATGTAATAGACTTGTAATTCTGGTTTCTATGTGCAATTATAGTATTTCTGGTTTTTCAGTTAGTTCATTGTAAATGGTGTTTAAAATATCGTATTGAGGGAGAACCGTGCCATATACACTCCTGGAAATTGAAATAAGAACACCGTGAATTCATTGTCCCAGGAAGGGGAAACTTTATTGACACATTCCTGGTGTCAGATACATCACATGATCACACTGACAGAACCACAGACACATAGACACAGGCAACAGAGCATGCACAATGTCGGCACTAGTACAGTGTATATCCACCTTTCGCAGCAATGCAGCCTGCTATTCTCCCATGGAGACGATCGTAGAGATGCTGGATGTAGTCCTGTGGAACGGCTTGCCATGCCATTTCCACCTGGCGCCTCAGTTGGACCAGCGTTCGTGCTGGACGTGCAGACCGCGTGAGACGACGCTTCATCCAGTCCCAAACATGCTCAATGGGGGACAGATCCGGAGATCTTGCTGGCCAGGGTAGTTGACTTACACCTTCTAGAGCACGTTGGGTGGCACGGGATACATGCGGACGTGCATTGTCCTGTTGGAACAGCAAGTTCCCTTGCCGGTCTAGGAATGGTAGAACGATGGGTTCGATGACGGTTTGGATGTACCGTGCACTATTCAGTGTCCCCTCGACGATCACCAGTGGTGTACGGCGAGTGTAGGAGATCGCTCCCCACACCATGATGCCGGGTGTTGGCCCTGTGTGCCTCGGTCGTATGCAGTCCTGATTGTGGCGCTCACCTGCACGGCGCCAAACACGCATACGACCATCATTGGCACCAAGGCAGAAGCGACTCTCATCGCTGAAGACGACACGTCTCCATTCGTCCCTCCATTCACGCCTGTCACGACACCATTGGAGGCGGGCTGCACGATGTTGGGGCGTGAGCAGAAGACGGCCTAACGGTGTGCGGGACCGTAGCCCAGCTTCATGGAGACGGTTGCGAATGGTTCTCGCCGATACCCCAGGAGCAACAGTGTCCCTAATTTGCTGGGAAGTGGCGGTGCGGTCCCCTACGGTCTTGGCGTGCATCCGTGCGTCGCTGCGGTCCGGTCCCAGGTCGACGGGCACGTGCACCTTCCGCCGACCACTGGCGACAACATCGATGTACTGTGGAGACCTCACGCCCCACGTGTTGAGCAATTCGGCGGTACGTCCACCCGGCCTCCCGCATGCCCACTATACGCCCTCGCTCAAAGTCCGTCAACTGCACATACGGTTCACGTCCACGCTGTCGCGGCATGCTACCAGTGTTAAAGACTGCGATGGAGCTCCGTATGCCACGGCAAACTGGCTGACACTGACGGCGGCGGTGCACAAATGCTGCGCAGCTAGCGCCATTCGACGGCCAACACCGCGGTTCCAGGTGTGTCCGCTGTGCCGTGCGTGTGATCATTGCTTGTACAGCCCTCTCGCAGTGTCCGGAGCAAGTATGGTGGGTCTGACACACCGGTGTCAATGTGTTCTTTTTTCCATTTCCAGGAGTGTACATGTACGTTGAGTCACACTACCACACACAGAACAGTTACACTTGTGCTTTGTTGTTTCGTAGCTTTTATAGTTGCAGGGGACTTAATTAATCAATTGTATTAACGGAAATTTCTTGTCATTCTTTATTTTTATTTTATGCAGTCAGATTGCATGCTAATACTACTCACGCCGAACCGGTTACGAGACTTCGTAACCGGACACACAGCTACTAAAATTATTGCATTTATTACTTTTCAATTAAGCCCCCGTGCAATGTTTCAGAACCTACAAAACAGAAAAAGGCTGCAGTTTTGTCATATGATCACACGATTGGAAACAGTGGCTGCTATTTGAAGACAAATGTCGATGGTGTTGCGACAGCAACCAGACACAAATTTATTTTAAGTTCTTATATTGAAAAGGTACCGTCACCGGTTTCGAATCATTACAATTCATCGTCAGACGCTTTCATGCTTTCATTAGAACATGTGGTGCGTTTTTTATTGATTAGTTGTGGTGAAATGTCGGTCTGGCTAATTGTGACTCAATCGTAAAAGATAAACAAATCATCTCGCAGCCTTTTTCGTAGTCCTCTTTGAGGTCTACAATTCAGAACTAAATGAAATGATCTTGCCCTAATAGTTTTGGCAGACTGCAAGAGACCGCAATGGAAGCCCACTTTTTTCTGATTTGATTTATAGTTACCATCACTGCCTATTGCTTATGTTAACTAAATTAGTTAAAAATATACCACAACATGGTCAATGAATAAATGTGTGAAAAACAAAAACCTCCTAATCGCATAAGTGAAAAATGTCTCGTGTTACAATTTCATGTTTCGTCCCTGAAAGTATTTGTGTGAATATGGGGACTGAGTGACGATCTTACGATGCCTATTAGGAAAGTATGAAAATTGAAAAGCATGAAATGGAACTTAAATTAAAAGTTTAAAAAATATACATAAACCTCTAAAAAGTACAAACTAATGTGTATTGCCCCTTTAAGTTCAATATAAGTAGTAATATTTCGATCCAGGGGTCATCGCTACGTAAATAAAACAAAAACAGAATACATCTAAAAATGGTAAACTATGAAATGTACATACAAGTTAACTAACTTAGCACCGTAGGTAAGTACTGAAACAACAGTATAAATTGTTACGTCTAAATCTTTAATAAAAAGATACTGATAATGCAAAAAGTACTGCTTAGCTAAAAAAAGGCATAATTAAACGGTCGCAGCCCAGCAGGACAACTAATATCCTGAATCTTAAAAAAGATAGTGGCAAAGAAAATTAAGCAAATAATCACTGGCGTGGCAATAGACGATTGTCATGCTTTTTCACAACACAAGAGTTCACGAGAAAATAAATGAGTCAGGAAGCACTGAGTTTGTAGATAAACTTCTGGAAATGGAAAAAAGAACACATTGACACCGGTGTGTCAGACCCACCATACTTGCTCCGGACACTGCGAGAGGGCTGTACAAGCAATGATCACACGCACGGCACAGCGGACACACCAGGAACCGCGGTGTTGGCCGTCGAATGGCGCTAGCTGCGCAGCATTTGTGCACCGCCGCCGTCAGTGTCAGCCAGTTTGCCGTGGCATACGGAGCTCCATCGCAGTCTTTAACACTGGTAGCATGCCGCGACAGCGTGGACGTGAACCGTATGTGCAGCTGACGGACTTTGAGCGAGGGCGTATAGTGGGCATGCGGGAGGCCGGGTGGACGTACCGCCGAATTGCTCAACACGTGGGGCGTGAGGTCTCCACAGTACCTCGATGTTGTCGCCAGTGGTCGGCGGAAGGTGCACGTGCCCGTCGACCTGGGACCGGACCGCAGCGACGCACGGATGCACGCCAAGACCGTAGGATCCTACGCAGTGCCGTAGGGGACCGCACCGCCACTTCCCAGCAAATTAGGGACACTGTTGCTCCTGGGGTATCGGCGAGAACCATTCGCAACCGTCTCCATGAAGCTGGGCTACGGTCCCACACACCGTTAGGCCGTCTTCCGCTCACGCCCCAACATCGTGCAGCCCGCCTCCAGTAGTGTCACGACAGGCGTGAATGGAGGGACGAATGGAGACGTGTCGTCTTCAGCGATGAGAGTCGCTTCTGCCTTGGTGCCAATGATGGTCGTATGCGTGTTTGGCGCCGTGCAGGTGAGCGCCACAATCAGGACTGCATACGACCGAGGCACACAGGGCCAACACCCGGCATCATGGTGTGGAGAGCGATCTCCTACACTGGCCGTACACCACTGGTGATCGTCGAGGGGACAGTGAATAGTGCACGGTACATCCAAACCGTCATCGAACCCATCGTTCTACCATTCCTAGACCGGCAAGGGAACTTGCTGTTCCAACAGGACAATGCACGTCCACATGTATCCCGTGCCACCCAACGTGCTCTAGAAGGTGTAAGTCAACTACCCTGGCCAGCAAGATCTCCGGATCTGTCCCCCATTGAGCATGTTTGGGAATGGATGAAGCGTCGTCTCACGCGGTCTGCACGTCCAGCACGAACGCTGGTCCAACTGAGGCGCCAGGTGGAAATGGCATGGCAAGCCGTTCCACAGGACTACATCCAGCATCTCTACGATCGTCTCCATGGGAGAATAGCAGGCTGCATTGCTGCGAAAGGTGGATATACACTGTACTAGTGCCGACATTGTGCATGCTCTGTTGCCTGTGTCTATGTGCCTGTGGTTCTGTCAGTGTGATCATGTGATGTATCTGACCCCAGGAATGTGTCAATAAAGTTTCCCCTTCCTCGGACAATGAATTCACGGTGTTCTTATTTAAATTTCCAGGAGTGTAGTTTTAGATAATTATACGCAAGCCCCACGGATTGGATGGTAAGGCAGAATGCCGACGTTGCTAGACACCAGGCAACAACAGTTCTATCAGAATGGTGAAACAAATTGCGTAGCGTCCGACCCCAACATGGATTACCAACAGATTTCCATAACTGAGCACTCGCTAATAGTTTGTCTCAGGTGAGGTACACTTGAAACACGGAAGGCAGAACGTGTATGGCCAGTGATAGAAATAGAATGTCACCTTATCAGTTCAGCGGAACAATCGTCCAACAGCATCAGAAAAGTAGGTTGCCACTACAATCTCCTAATAACGTCTCATCGGTTAACGGCCACCAAATGCTTGGCCGCGCAGACCATCTCAAGACACAGCCGTTACAACTGTCGCCCGTACAATGCCTTTTCAAACACCTCTTCACCGACCGGGGTACCTCCCCTCCTTGGGCAATCGTACCATCTTCTCTCCACCTCAGTCGCACTCGCTTGTCGATCCGCTCACCGCCGCGCCACCTCGCGACGGGCTCACAAGCGCCGAAAGGTTAGCATCTTTGAACAAATATCGATAGCCGCAAAGGCTAGTGGTAACATCGCTTCCCGGCAGATCAACGAACTTAAGCGCTGTTGGGATTGGCTAGCACTTTGGATGTGTCACCGTCTGCGTAGGCCGAGTGCTGGTGGCAAGATGGCCTTGTGAGGCCAGTTGAGGATCTACTTCATTGAGAAGTAGCGTCACACGTCACGAAAACTGACAACGGCCGGGAGGCCGGTGCGTTGACCAAGTGCCTCTCCGTGTCTGCATCCGGTGACGCCTAAGGGGATGGTGGCCTGTCGGTACCGTTGAGTTTTCGAGACCTGTTCGGACGATGCTTATTTTTTGTTTTTACATTTCTCCTGCTGCAGTGGTCTTCCCGCCTTCCCACCCAGTAATCAGTTCGTGCCGTATCCGTTCCAGAGCTTAAATAGTGTTTAAGTTATGTTAAAAGAATTGTGGTAAGATCTCATGGAACCAAACTGCTTAGGTCACCGGTCCCTAAGCTTGCACACTACTTAATCTAACTTAAACTAACTTACGCTATGCACAACACAAACACTCATGCCCGAGGGAGGACTCGAACCTCCGACGCGGGGAGCCGAGCGGACCGTGACAAGACGCCCAAGACCGCGCACCCCGCGCTGCTCTTAAGTTCATCTACATCTACATCTACATCTACATCTACATTTATACTCCGCAAGCCACCCAACGGTGTGTGGCGGAGGGCGCTTTACGTGCCACTGTCAGTACCTCACTTTCCTGTTCCAGTCGCTTATGGTTCGCGGGAAGAACGAGTGTCTGAAAGCCTCCGTGCGCGGTCTCATCTCTCTAATTTTACAGTCGTGATCTGCTCGGGAGGTATAAGTAGGGGGAAGCAATATATTCGATACCTCATCCAGAAACGCACCCTCTCGAAACCTGGCGAGCAAGCTACACCGCGATGCAGAGCGCCTCTCTTGCAGAGTCTGCCACTTGAGTTTGTTAAACATCTCCGTAACGCTATCACGGTTACCAAATAACCCTGTGACGAAACGCGCCGCTCTTCTTTGGATCTTCTCTATCTCCTCCGTCAACCCGATCTGGTACGGATCCCACACTGATGAGCAATACTCAAGTATAGGTCGAACGAGTGTTTTGTAAGCCACCTCCTTTGTTGGTGGACTACATTTTCTAAGGACTCTCCCAATGAATCTCAACCTGGTACCCGCCTTACCAACAATTAATTTTATGTGATCATTCAACTTCAAATCGTTCCGCACGCATACTCCCAGATATTTTACAGAAGTAACTGCTACCAGTGTTTGTTCCGCTGTCATATAATCATACAATAAAGGATCCTTCTTTCTATGTATTCGCAATACATTACATTTGTCTGTGTTAAGGGTCAGTTGCCACTCCCTGCACCAACTGCCTATCCGCTGCAGATCTTCCCGCATTTCGCTACAATTTTCTAATGCTGCAACTTCTCTGTATACTACAGCATCATACGCGAAAAGCCGCATGGAACTTCCGACACTATCGACTAGGTCATTAGCAATGGTCCCATAACACTCTCCAGTTATGGAAACGTATTTTACGTTCACTGAGAATGGGGCCTTACAGACTGGACGCCTTCGATTTTCTTCATACCTGTAGAATTTGAAGATTTCTGAATGCTACTAAGTACAAAACATTTCCGACTAATTACCATAATCGTTAGTAGCTGAACGGGTACCGTACTTTCTTGTACTTTTCAAATCACCAGTTAGACTCCCAATATTTGCAAGTATTTTTTTGCTTTTCAGTACAACTGAAAATCAGCCATATTTGGAAATTTCACTTTTATTTATTTACTTGACGACCAGTTTCGGGCCGGAACCCACTTTCAAATCATCCACATACTCAAAATAGTATTCCCAAACATACAAGAGTCATATCACGATAAATACAGGGTGGGTCACTAACTATTGCCACCAAGAATAACTCCGAATGTATGATAGGAGCTGAAAAGTTTGTAGGACAAAAGTTGCATGGGACAACGGGGGCCATAATATGACGTTGGTTTTTTGTTGCTAGGTGGGGTCGCGCCATAAATATGAAGGTCAACTTTGTAACTCTTCAGGCTTTCCCGGCGATGTAATGACATCTTGGGTTGTCGGGTGTTCTGCCGGACATCAGCATCGTACTTGCACGATATTTCGGTCACGTAGCTCGTGACCTTCATCAGGTGCGACCTGAGACTGGTCGCACCTGATGAAGGTCTCGAGCTACGTGACCGAAATATCGTGCAAGTACGACGCTGATATCCGGCAGAACACCCGACAATCCAAGATGTCAAGGTCAACTTTGTTTTTTTATATGGGATGCTACAGGTTGGTACTTATTTTCTGATAGCGGCTATGGAGACGAATCCAATGATGTGTAACAGTAAGGCCTTTGAAGGTCAACGAAGGTCAAAAAGGACAAACTTTCGAAATTACAGTAGTTACAATTTTCAACAACAGATGGCGCTGCAAGTGATGTGAAAGATATACTGTAGAAGACAACGCAGTCTGTGGATGCGCCATTCTGTACGTCGTCTTTCTGCTGTAAGCGTGTGCTGTTCACAACGTGCAAGTGTGCTGTAGATAACATGGTTTATTCCTTAGAAGAGAGGATTTTTCTGGTGTTGGAATTCCACCGCCTAGAACACAGTGTTGTTGCAACAAGACGAAGTTTTCAACGGAGGTTTAATGTAACCAAAGGACCGAAAAGCGATACAATAAAGGATCTGTTTGAAAAATTTCAACGGACTGGGAACGTGACGGATGAACGTGCTGGAAAGGTAGGGCGACCGCGTACGGCAACCACAGAGGGCAATGCGCAGCTAGTGCAGCAGGTGATCCAACAGCGACCTCGGGTTTCCGTTCGCCGTGTTGCAGCTGCGGTCCAAATGACGCCAACGTCCACGTATCGTCTCATGCGCCAGAGTTTACACCTCTATCCATACAAAATTCAAACGCGGCAACCCCTCAGCGCCGCTACCATTGCTGCGCGAGAGACATTCGCTAACGATATAGTGCACAGGATTGACGACGGCGATATGCATGTGGGCAGCATTTGGTTTACTGACGAAGCTTATTTTTACCTGGACGGCTTCGTCAATAAACAGAACTGGCGCATATGGGGAACCGAAAAGCCCCATGTTGCAGTCCCATCGTCCCTGCATCCTCAAAAAGTACTGGTCTGGGCCGCCATTTCTTCCAAAGGAATCATTGGCCCATTTTTAAGATCCGAAACGATTACTGCATCACGCTATCTGGACATTCTTCGTGAATTTGTGGCGGTACTAACTGCCTTAGACGACACTGCGAACACCTCGTGGTTTATGCAAGATGGTGCCCGGCCACATCGCACGGCCGACGTCTTTAATTTCCTGAATGAATATTTCGATGATCGTGTGATTGCTTTGGGCTATCCGAAACGTACAGGAGGCGGCGTGGATTGGCCTCCCTATTCGCCAGACATGAACCCCTGTGACTTCTTTCTGTGGGGACACTTGAAAGACCAGGTGTACCGCCAGAATCCAGAAACAATTGAACAGCTGAAGCACTCATCTGCATGTGAAGCCATTCCGCCAGACACGTTGTCAAAGGTTTCGGGTAATTTCATTCAGAGACTACGCCATATTATTGCTACGCACGGTGGATATGTGGAAAATATCGTACTATAGTGTTTCCCAGACCGCAGCGCCATCTGTTGTTGAAAATTGTAACTACTGTAATTTCGAAAGTTTGTCTGCCTGAAAATGTACTGTTGCCCCAAGCATATTGCAACAAACGGCGTATTTCTATCGCTGCTCGTTTAGTTTTTATTGCCGTTTCAAATATACCGGTCATTTTTGAAACACCCTGTAGTTTCTGCAACAAAGCCTACAGATTCAGAATTAGAAATACAGTACAAGTTATCAACGGATATTAAACGGCGAAAAATTCTGGTTGCTGCAGAAAGTATTTCATCTGGATGTTCGGCGTCACAAGGTGGTGGCGCTTCTGCAGCCAGACACTGGAACGGTGGCGCCCGCACATTCTAAAAGCGACAAGGTGCTTGCCGGATGAAGGGGTGCGAACAACCATCGCATCTGGCACAGTATGAGATCTGCATTAGCGTGGCGCGTTTCGGGCGGCCTGTACAGTGCGAAGCTATTCTGTAGTGTTGGGCGGATTTTGTCAAAAGGAGTCTGGTCATCTCTTTCACCAGGGTAAGGCGAATACTCCGTTGTCAGTACTGGGTCAGGGCATGTTTTGAGTCACATTCATTGGAGTTTGAGAGTGTCCACGTCACAGCTGCGTCTGGCACGTTGTTGTCGGGTGAGTCTGTGTCAGCAGTAGATCCGCCGGGCGGGATTAGCGGAGCGGAATAAGGCGCTGCAGTCATGGACTGTGTGGCTGGTCCCGGTGGAGGTTCGAGTCTTCCCTCGGGCATGAGTGTGTGTGTTTGTCCTTAGGATAATGTAGGTTAAGTAGTATATACGAGGTGTGGCTAGAAAAAAACCGGACTACTAATGGTGAAACAATAAAACGAATGCAATAAGGCTGAAAGTCGCGTGGCCTGTCACGTGACTCTCGCTCCACCTACTGCTCGAGTTTCATCTGCCTCCTGCACTCAGTCTGCCCGTGGCGTCTGTTTGAAGTAGTTGACGTTTTGTCTGTGCGTCGGAAAATGTTGAGTGTACAGAAAGAACAGCGTGTTAACATCAAATTTTGTTTCAAACTAGGAAAATCTGCAAGTGAAACGTTTGTAATGTTACAACAAGTGTACGGCGATGATTGTTTATCGCGAACACAAGTGTCTGAGTGGTTTAAACGATTTAAAGATGGCCGCGAAGACACCAGTGATGACACTCGCACTGGCAGACCATTGTCAGCAAAAAATGATGCAAACATTGTAAAAATCGGTAAACTTGTTCGACAAGATCGCCGTTTAACAATCAGAGCAGTGTCTGAGTTAACAGGAGTTGACAAGGAAAGTGTTAGGCAGATTCTTCATGAAAGTTTCAACATGAACAAAGTGTGTTCAAAAATGGTTCCAAAGTGTCTCACAATTTAACAGAAGGAACGCCGAAGAATGATTTGTTCTGACATCCTGGAAAACATTGAAAGTGATCCCACCTTCTTACAAAATGTTATTACTTGCGATGAATCGTGGTTTTTTTGCTTACGATCCCGAAACTAAACGCCAATCGATGCATTGGAAAACTCCTGGTTCTCCACGACAAAAAAAAGCACGAATGTCAAAATCGAAATTCAAGGCAATGATGATTGTTTTTTTTTTTTTTGACATCAAAGGGATTGTGCACATTGATTGGGTACCAGAGGGACAAACAGTGAATCAGCATTACTACATTAGCGTCCTAGCTACCCTACGTGAGCGAGTACGGAGAAAACGGAACGATTTGTGGAGAAAAAAGTCATGGATCCTTCACCAAGACAATGCCCCAGCTCACAGTGCGTTGTCAGTGAAGACGTTTTTGGCAAAACACAACATTCCCATCTTAGATCATCCACCCTACTCACCTGATTTGGCCCCCTGTGACTTTTTTCTTTTCCGTAAAGTCAAGTCAGCTTTGAAAGGAACCAGATTTGAGACTGTTGAAGCACTAAAAGAAAAAGCGACGGAAGTAATGTATGGACTTACCGAAAATGATCTGCAGCATTGCTATGAACACTAGAAAATTCGTATGGAGCGGTGTAGAGACCGAGGAGGAGAGTACATTGAAGGAGATAACATGAAATTGTAAATAATTGTAAATAAATGTTTTTTCCAGCATCAGTCCGGTTTTTTTCTAGCCGCACCTCGTAAGCTTTGAGACTGATGACCTTAGCAGTTAAGTCCCGTAAGATTTCACACACATTTGAACATTTGAGTAGTGGATCCCGTTTTCGTTGGAGTAGCTCCGACGTCATAGTGCGATCGTGGGGCATTCGATACAGTCTTAGATGGAATAGCTTCGACGTTATAGAAGAATCGCGTGGCATTCGATTATTGTTCGCTGGTGTAGCCCCGACGTCATAGTACATTCGTGCTTTGTGTTATCGTTGGTGTAGCCCCCGCGTCATCGGACGTGGAAGAGGCGTTCGATTTGCAATTATGTGAGAAGACTCACGTAAGTTGCACACAGAGTGCACGTCATAGTCACATGACGATTAGAGACATTGAAGGAGGCAGTTGACCAAGCAGCATATTTAAAAATAGCCACATAGTTTGTTGAGATAGATATTTATTAACATTAGGTAGAATATCACAAGGAACTAAAGTGCATAATAGCTTAAAATACGTTGTGAATAGTATATACATTTATCTTAAAGTTTATACTGACGTAAGGGAGACGATCGGTAAAGACAAACAGCTAGACAATGCGACAACCGGACGATACACGGTAACCAGAGACACGATCTGCATCGATGGGTAGGTATGCTGTAACATCGGCAGCAGTAAGATTAAAACAATATTTGAAAAGCACCGAGGCCTAGGCCATTATTTTAGAGCGTATTTTGTTTCCTGTTTGCTTTATCAAAAACAAAATGTATTCACACCTGTTTTCATCGCGTTTCAGTAGCAGTGAGAGCTTTATAATGTACCTTGATGTGTGTGTGTTTTATTCAAATTGTTTATTCACAGATATTTTCGTCCGGACTGCAGACCAAGCGAGTGGACCATAGGGATCCCTGTAGTTATCTTAATACTGTAATCCATTGCATGAGGTTGATTAAATATTAAAATGTTTTATAAGTTGGTGAAGAGTAATCATAATTCCGAAGTAGAGATAGATCGTTATTAGGAAGGCGTGCGACTGTGACGAGCAGTTCGACTATGGAGGAAATAATTACGACAAGACGCTTGGCTAATGAGCTACACAACTGGCCATTAAAATTGCTACACCAAGAAGAAACGCAGATGATAAACGGGTATTCATTGGACAAATATATTATACTAGAACTGACATGTGATAACATTTTCACGCAATTTGGGTGCATAGATCCCGAGAAATCAGTACCCAGAACAACCACCTCTGGCCGTAATAACGGCATTTATACGCCTGGGCATTGAGTCAAACACAGCTTGGATGGCGTGTACAGGTACAGCTGCCCATGCAGCTTCAACATGATACCACAGTTCATCAAGAGTAGTGACTGGCGTATAGTGACGAGCCAGTTTCTCGGCCACCATTGACCAGACGTTTTCAATTGGTGAGAGATCTGGAGAATGTGCTGGCCAGGGCAGCAGTCGAACATTTTCTGTATCCAGAAAGGCCCGTACAGGACCTGCACCATGCGGCCGTGCATTATCCTGCTGAAATGTAGGGTTTCGCAGGGATCGAATGAAGGGTAGAGCCACGGGTCGTAACACATCTGAAATGTAACGTATACTGTTCAAAGTGCCGTCAATGCGAACAAGAGGTGACCGAGAGGTGTAACCAATGGCAACCCATACGATCACGCCGGGTGATCCGCCAGTATGGCGATGACGAATACACGCTTCCAATGTGTGTTCACTGCGATGTCGCCAAACACGGATGCGACCATCATGATGCTGTAAACAGAAGCTGGATTCATCTGAAAGAAATGACGTTTTGCCATTCGTGCACCCAGGTTCGTCGTTGACTACACCATCACAGGCGCTCCTGTCTGTGATGCAGCGTCAAGGGTAAGCACAGCCGTGGTCTCCGAGCTGATACTCCATGCTGTTGCAAACATCGTCGAACTGTTCGTGCAGATGGTTGTTGTCTCGCAAACGTCCCCATCTGTTGACTCAGGGATCGCGTCATGGCTGCACGATCCGTTACAGCCATGCGGATAAGATGCCTGTCATCTCAACTGCTAGTGATACGAGGCCGTTTGGAACCTGCACGGGGTTCCGTATTAGTATCCTGAAACCACCGATTCCATATTCTGCTAACAGTCATCGGATCTCGACGAACGCGAGCAGCAATGTCATGACACGATAAACCACAATCGCAACAGGCTACAATCCGACTTTTATCAAAGTCGGAAACGTGATGGTACGCATTTCTCCTCCTTACACGGGGCATCACAACAACGTTTCAGCACGCAACGCCGGTCAACTGCTGTTTGTGTATGAGAAATCGGTTGGAAACTTTCCTCATGTCAGCACGTTGTAGGTGTCGCCACCGGCGCCAATCTTGTGTGATTGCTCTGAAAACGTAATCATTTGCGTATCACAGCGTCTTCTTCCTGTCGATTGAATTTCGCGTCTGTAGCACATCTTCGTGGTGTAGCAACTTTAATGGCCAGTAGTGTATATAGTGCGACAAATTTAGACGCCATCACATATGACTCCACTGATATCAACATATCTGTAAAATAATCTAAAAAATAATCTTACTAAGTTTAATTATGCAATAGTGTAGTGTGAAATAGCTTCATAAGGTTTTTTTGAATGTATAAACATCTTTCTTTTGTAAAACGGGCCGGCCGCGGTGGTCTAGCGGTTCTGGCGCTGCAGTCCGGAACCGCGGGACTGCTACAGTCGCAGGTTCGAATCCTGCCTCGGGCATAGGTGTGTGTGATGTCCTTAGGTTAGTTAGGTTTACGTATTTCTAAGTTCTAGGGGACTTATGACCTAAGATGTTGAGTCCCATAGTGCTCAGAGCCATTTGAACAATTTTTTTTGTAAAACAGCACTTTTGTATTAGGCACCAATACTAAAAGACTATTGTAAATCCACACTCGTAAAATATCCCTTTTGAAATGACTGCAGATTTTTCAATGTGTGACACCACACAAGCCATGGGGGGCCGCGTCAATGGGAGAGGGCGGTGGCCGCGACCGACAGCGACGTGCAGCGCTGTCGCTGGAAGCACTCGCTGAGGCGCGCGGATGGCCTCGAGGGCAGTGCCCCAGCTCTCAGCGGACTGTGGTGGAGCAGCTGTTGCAGCAGGCAGCGTGCGGCCTGCCAAATGCTTCAACTTGCCTGGGAGGCGACAACAGATTGTTAGAGGAAAGGGGAGTCACTGGGTTCAGGGCACGTATTCACATCACAAGCCGATGGAGGCGACTTTACTTGGGGCTAGAGGGCAGCTAATGATTGACTGGGACTATACTCTGCCCGAAGAGGCCATGAAGACCCAACGGTACCGACCGTCCGCCGTGTCATCCTCAGCCCACAGGCGACACTGGATGCGGATATGGAGGGGCATGTGGTCAGCACATCACTCTCCCGCCCGTAGGACAGTTTCCGAGAACGGAGTCGCTACTTCTCAATCAAGGTAGCTCCTGAGTTTTGCCTCGCAAGGGCCGAGTGCACCCCGCTTGCCAATAGCACTCGGCAGACCGGATGGTCACCCATCCCAGTGCTAGTCCAGACTGACAGCGCTTAACTTCGGTGATCTGACGGGAACCGGTGTTACCACTGCGGCAACGCCGTTGGCTAGCTAACAATGGACACTTCTCAAAATGGCGACCCCAGCGGGTGCCTGTAGTACGACGTCACGTTGCCCTGATCACTCCTTGGTTCGTAGTTACGTCTTTTCCTGTCAAATGCTGCTCGACTATGATTCTTACCTCAAGTCACAGGCAACGAGTTCTCAAAACTCTTTCACACAGCCACTGCGTAGCCAACCAGTGCTGTGATAAGGACGAGCAGGTTATACCGCACTCTACTTTCTCACTATGAGAATTGTCACTTCCTGTCACCCGTGCGAACAGATCCAACCAGGACACCAACTCATCTACCCGAATATAAGATAGAAACAAAATGCCAGTTGAACTACTCTACTGACCTGTTCCTGCTTTGCTGGACACCGAGCGACAATGACTCACACATACCTGCTATGAGCCACTCACATCGTACACGACAAGAGCTACAGTTCCTGTGCCAAGCCTCCCGCCTCGTCGGCCATGCGCTGGACCTACGACCGCATGTTGTTTCTATGAAGAAGACGCGCGCCATACGGTCCGACAGCGCCACACCACGTTCTAGGGGGGTCATCAGCTGCCCGCCAGAAGTTATCCTGAGAGAACGTCCTCACCCATGGTCCTGAAACTGCCACACCGAGCTGGACAGCAACTCCAGGTTCACCGAGTCAATCAGGATAGATCCAGAAGTGTTGCGAGTGCAGTGAGATTGCGGGGGGTTATAAAGCCTGTGTTTGTTAGGAAAGTGGTTTCGCGTAAGTGTGGCCTCGCATACAGGAGGACGACGGTTCAAACCCGAGTCCGGCCACCCTTATTTAGGTTTTCCGTGAATTCTCTAAATCGCTTCAGGCAAATGCCACGATAGTTCCTTCGAAATGGCACGGCTGATTTCCTTCCCTATCCTTCCGTAAGCCGAGCTTGTGCTCCGTCTCTAATGACCACGTTGTCGACGGGACGTTAAACACTGATTTTCACCTTCTCCACAAAACTCATCTGCCACAAATTCTCTAACCTTGTTTCTCTTTCACCAGGACTATCAAGTTACTTTTGAAGCTAATTTTCTAAAGTTTTATGTAGTTCAAAAAATGTTCAAATGTGTGTGGAATCTTATGGGATTGCTAAGGTCATCAGTCCCTAAGCTTACACACTACTTAACCTAAATTATCCTAAGGACAAACACACACACCCATGCCCGAGGGAGCACTCGAACCTCCGCCGGGATCAACCGCACAGTCTTGTATGTAATTTCAGAGTTGTAATGAATGTGTTAATTTTCTCTATGTTCAGTAATATTTTTCAAATCTTGTCTTTTTGGTAGCACATTCTGGTACTCATCATAAATGTTTTGATAAATTAGCTAGTCTAAGTAATCTCTGAAATTCTTGATACAATATACACGCAAACACAAACAACATAGTTTAGACTCATGCATGTTTCTCGTGTTGATGCAAATAGCTAGATGATTAGTTTGAATGTAACCGTTTCACATTGTTGTCATTGCCCAATACAAGGTACAATTAATCATACAAATATTTTGAAATGCTACATACGATGTAATGTGTCACACAACATTTTTCATTAATTAATGTTCTTTATTTATACATGTCAATTACACACCAAATTTACCACGGTATGTGATTTGTTCCACATTAAACAATAAGGTTTACACTTACACATTATGTCGCATTGGTGAACTTTGTTGTTCGCCGGCCGGGGTGGCCGAGAGATTCTAGGTGCTACAGTTTGGAACCGCGCGACCGCTACGGTCACAGGTTCGAATCATGCCTCAGGCATGGGTGTCTGTGATGTCAGGTTAGTTGGGTTTAGGTAGTTCTAAGTTCTAGGCCACTGATGACCTCAGACGTTAAGCCCCATAGTGTTCAGAGCCATTTCAACCATTTGAACTTTGTTGTTCGTCTGTTTAGCACGAATGCTGGTGAATGTTGGCAATTCTTAATCATTGATACTTACAAAGCTAGGACACTGAATTTGTTCACATAATATTTACTTAATAACCACGCGAGCTGAGGGAGGCGAACAAATTTCATCAAGTACAAGTATTCTACGTTTCTTAACTGCGAGAGAATGAATACAGATTTGTTGCATTTAACTGCGAGAGAATGAATACAGATTTGTTGCATTTAACTCAGTACTTGCCTTATATTAGATCTGAACTGTTTGCAGGTCATAATGTGCGATTTTTCTACGAACAGCGTCCATCATAATTATTTCTTTATATGCTTCCAGTATCTCTGTGAATGTGTGTGTGTGTGTGCGTGTGTGTATGTGTGTGTGTGTGTGTGCGCGCGATTACGTGAGCGTCTGTGTTTCCCTGAAAAAGCTTGTTGATGAAAGTGGTTTAATTATATCAATTTGTTCTTAATGGTTGGCAGTGTTACTCCTTACGGTTCCATATGATTCGGTTCATCAGTGGCGGGACAAATGACTCTCACTGAAATTATTACTAGTACATATCACACTTTCTTAACATTCCCTACGTAATAATCTACCGCAGTTTGGAGGTTGTGAAACGTAGCACGACATTTAGACTCGTTTTCTGTTCACTTTAGACGGCCGGAGTGGCCGGAGCGGTTCTAGGCGCTACAGTCTGGAACCGCGCGACAGCTACGGTCGCAGGTTCGAATCCTGCCTCGGGCATGGATGTGTGTGATGTCCTTAGTTTAGTTAGTTCTAAGTTCTAGGGGTTGATGACCTCAGAAGTCAATTCCCATAGTGCACAGAGCCATTTTTTTGTTCACTTTAAGGTCGTAAACGTGTTGTCAGACACTACTATGAGACCATTTCATTCGGTAATTAATTGTGCTGCACGATTAAGTGCATGTCTTAAACATCATTGACAGTACTTGATATCTGCATGTGGTTGGTAGATTGAGGCATTTTGCTGAGCGTAATATCGCTTGCTGGGAAGAGCCGTGGCTCGGGCAGAGGCATTTTAAGTCACCGTGGAGAGAAAAGCCTTCACAGCACCCAATGGACGCGACGGCAATCCTGCAGCCGGGTACTGGAACGCCCTGGGCAGCACATTCTGGAAACAACAGAGGCTTGCTGGACGGAGCGGTGCCTTCAGGCTTTGCGTTTGAGGTCTGCAATAGTATGGCGGCTTTCAGACGCCAGTACGATGCGAAACGTTTCTGTTGTATTTGGTGGATACCATCGACGGAGACTTCGACGCTGGCAGCGAAATTTTATGAACACAGGCCGAACATTGCCATTACTGGACAAGCTCAAATGTTTGCGGATCACCTTCACGCGTGTACAACTCACGACCTCACTTAACTATAAACGCCTCCTTCAAATTATCCGCACGTACGTTCTAAGCAACCTCCTGCGAGCATTGGACATCATACAACGCGGAGATTTTAAACACTCATCTGGCTTCGCGACTACCACATTTGCCACAGATTTTACCTATGCTAAAGAAGGAAGAGGGGGAGGCACAATTGGAAAGAGAGATGTGTAGTACATGGTCAGAGGAAGTGGATATGGAAAATATGGCCAGCAAGAGTGGACGCACAGAGGCTGAGATGGACAGACTGAGGTAGGAGCACAGCGACACAGACAAGGGGAGGACGAGAAAATGCAGGACACATGTCGAAAGTGTAGATGGCAGTGGGCAGGTGTAGAAGGAAGAAGAGGAGGCACATTTGGTAAGAGAGATGGGTAGAAGTACATGGTCAGAGGAAGGGGAGATGGAAAATATGGCCATTGAGAGGGTATGGATAGAGGCTGCGATGGACAGACTGAGGTAGGAGGACGGCGAAACAGAGAAGGGGAAGACGAAAACATGCAGGACTCATGTCGTGGGTGTAGAGGGGTATTGGCCAGGTGTAGATGGAACAGGGGGAGGCACAATTGGAAAGAGAGATGGGTAGGAATACATGGTCAGAGAAGGGGAGATGGAAAATATGGCCAGGGAGAGGGGATGGATAGAGGCTGAAATGGGCAGACCAAGGTAGGAGGACGGCGACACAGAGAAGGGGGAGAAAATGCAGGACGCATGTCAAAGGTGTAGAGGGGTAGTGGGCAGGTGTAGATGGAAGAGGGGGAGGCGCAATTTGAAAGAGAGATGGGTAGGAGTACATGGTCAGAGGAAGGGGAGATGGAAATATGGCCAGGGAGAGGGGATGGATAGAGGCTGAGATGGGCAGATCAAGGTAGGAGGACGGCGACACAGAGAAGGGGGAGAAAATGCAGGACGCATGTCAAAGGTGTAGAGGGGTAGTGGGCAGGTGTAGATGGAAGAGGGGGAGGCGCAATTTGAAAGAGAGATGGGTAGGAGTACATGGTCAGAGGAAGGGGAGATGGAAATATGGCCAGGGAGAGGGTATGTATAGAGGTTGAGATGGCCAGACCGAGGCAGGAGGAGGTCAACACAGAGAAGAGGAATACGAGAAAGTGCAGGAGGCATGTCGAAAGTGTAGAGGGGTTGTGGGCAGGTGTAGAAGGAGGAGGGGAGGCACAATTGGAAAGAGAGATGGGTAGGAGTACATGGTCAGAGGAAGGGGAACGGGAAGATATGGCTGCAGACTGCAGGCGATGTTTCGTTACTTTTTAAGTGTGGGTCTTATCATGAAAGTCCGCTACAACACACTAACTCTTCCTCCTCGAGATGGTGGCCTCGGTCTTGTCAACGTCCATGCAAGAGCAGCGGTGCTTTATGTAATGTCTATGGTCGAATCATGGACCCGCCACTATATCGGATTAAAGGACCCTCCCTCCCGATCGGCATCCGTTGCAGTAGCCCATATTCCTGCCTCCCTCTCCCATGTCGGGATCTTTTTCATCGAATACAGTTACACCCACACCGACGTGACTTGCACTAGGAACCCCATGGCGCGTAATATTTATCGCCTAATGGTGAAAGACTGTGCTCGGAAAGTGGTGGCTTTCTGTGCACCATGTCCTCCTCAACACGAACGCTCGTGCGATCTGGCATCACGTCGTTAATGGGAAATACATGACACAGCTTTGTCTAGATGCCATTAACATGACACATTCGCCGGTTTGCCCCCATTGTTACACACTTGACATGAATGAACACCGATCTTCTGCACTGGTGTGGTAGCCCATTCACAAACTGCACGCCTTTCTTCTGTGTACAGCTCCCTATGTTACTGCACTGAAGACACTTCTCTTCCCAGATGAGACTTATTTCTCAAGTACAGAGACCAACGCGGTGAACTGGATCAAAGTCCTATCGATCTCTTACTTCTTCCACGATGAGATTTTCACTCTGCAGCGGAGTGTGCGCTGATATCAAACTTCCTGGCAGATTAAAACTGTCTACCGGACCGAGACTCGAACTCGGGATCTTTGTCTTTCACGGGCAAGTGCTCTACCAGCTGAGCTACCCAAGCACGACTCTCTCCTCTTGAGGAGACGAGGTACTGGCAGAAGTGAAGCTGTGAGGACGGGGCGTGAGTCGTGCTTGGGTAGCTCAGATGGTAGAGCACTGGCCTGCGAAAGCCAAAGGTTCCTATTTCGAGTCTCGGTCCGGGATACAGTTTTAATCTACCAGGAAGTTTTTTCCACGATGTAGGTAAGATTGTTCTTGATTTTTGGGCATTCCTGCAAGATCGGTTTAGCTTTCTCACGCACAGTCCCAGATATCGTCAATACTACGCCAACTTTTTGGGTAGTGCCTTCTTAGATCCCCTTGTAGATGTTGTGTCCCGCGTATTAGAATGTGATTTCAAAGTGAGTGCGTGAAACCAGGATTCGGACCAGTGTACCGCCAAAATGGAATATTCTCCGAGAAGACGTGTCCAGGACATGCCTTATTGACTTGGGATTCTGACTGCATCTACCCACAAGTCGTCGGCACGCGGATGCCATCTTGTCTGTTTCGGTGGCAGGGCGCCTTTAATTCCATTTATGTTTCTTTGTTATTGACGCAAATTGCACATCATTATTTCTCACCTGTAGGGCATCCTCTTTGATCTTAATTGTTTCTTATTTTTGGAGTGATCACATATACAGTATCAACCTATTGTATGATTTCGCACCGGCCGAAGTAGCCGTGCGGTTCTAGGCGCTGCACTCTGGACCGCGAAACCGCTACGGTCGCAGGTTAGAATCCTGCCTCGGGCATGGATGTGTGTGATGTCCTTAGGTTAGTTAGCTTTAACTGGTTCTAAGTTCTAGGGGACTAATGACCTCAGAAGTTGAGTCCCATAGTGCTCAGAACCATTTGAACCATTTTTATGATTTCCCCGTACATTATTTTTCGTAAAAATAAAAAAAGTAAAAATTAAAACTATTATAAGAATAACAAGTGAAAAATACAATTGAGAAAAAAATAAAGAAGAAACAAAAAATAAAACATAAAATAAAAATCTCGTCAAGTGAAGCATAGTTTTTAATTTATAAAAAAATAAATAAACCAAGGAATAAAAGTAAGGGCTTGGTTTCATGAGATGGTGAACAAACATTAAAAATAAAAATAAAAATCGTGGTCAGATCATATATTTATAAAAAAAATAAATAAATCAAGGAATAAAAGTAAGGGCTTGGTTTCATGAGATGGTGAACAAAAATTAAAAATAAAAATAAAAAACGTGGTCAGATCGTGTGCCTAGCAAGCAGGAGACGCGAGTTCGATCCCAGTCCTGCACAAATTTTCAACTTTTCCCATTGATTTCAATCAATGCCAACGTGCAGCCTATGTCTGTAATTCCTCTGTGTATTAATTCATAATGGCTGCTGGATCAAAGTGCAACGTACATATAATTAAGGCGAAGGCGACCGATGACCTCTTCAGAGCAGATGCACACCAGACTCGAACTCTTACGGAAATCTGTGGAATGCCGCCAGTAATGAGGATAATGGGCACAGGGCGCTACGTTAGTAGTGTGTGGAGAAGCTGAGAATTTTTGGGCGTGCTAGGTTAGTCCGTGGAGTGCAATGTTCTCCATCTTATGAAACCAAGCCCTGACTTTTGTTCTTTTCTTTTCTTCTAAAAGTAAAAACAATCACTTCATTTGACGAGACGTTTTATTTATTTTTTATTGTTCTGTTCCTCATTTTATGTTTTTCTTGATCACCTGTTATTTTTTATTTTTTTAACAACAGATTTAATTTTTACAAAAAGAAACGTATGGGGGGAACGTACAACGGACTCATAGAATATGCATGATCATTACCAAAATAACAAACTATGAAGATAAAAAAGTGTCAGATGTTGGAGCAGTTGTGAAATGCACGAAGCTCACACTATACTAGGTGCTGACAGCTGGTTAAAACGCGAAATTGACAGCAGTAAAATTTTTGGGATGAATCTTCAGTAATATAGAAAGAATAGGTTTGTGGAAATCGTGGTGGTTGGTTCGTTGATTTGAGGGGAGGGGACCAAACAGCGATGTCATCGGTTCCAGCGGATTAGGGATGGACGGGGAAGGAAGGCGACCTCGACCTTTCAAAGGAACCATTCTGGCATTTGCCTGAATCGAAATCACGTAAACCTAAATCAGGATGGCCGGACGCGGGTTTGATCAGTCGTCCTCCCGAATGCGAGTCCGAGACCAGTGTGCCAACCATGGCGTCATCTCGCTCGGTAAATGGGGGTGGTGTATTCGTCATTGTAGACAAGAAGCTCAAACCCTTTGGGATAGCAATTGTAGCTGGATGCGAGATTTCTTGGGCAAGACTCACGTCAGTATTAACGTACTAGCCGATCCCTACATCCCTCCGTGTTTGCTCTCTTCGCCAATGACGATTGTTCGGAAGCCTTCTAATGACGTAAATAAATGTAATGGCAACAAGAATACCAGATCTTTTGGAGAATCTCCAAAGGCTCCGTGCGAACCGTCCATGAGAAGTCGAAACCAAGAAACATCCTACCAAGAAGAATACACAAAGTAAGGTAGTGTTAACTTCGAGAGCCGTTAAATTTAAAGTTATGTAAAGTGCCTAACAGCCAGAATCCTACAAATACAATGACGGAAAAAAGTCGCAGGACAAAGAAGGAGTTGTGCAACAACAAAGAAATTTGGTCGGCGTGTTTCTGCTTCTGGAAGATGATGTCTGTTCGGACTCCGCGCCAGTAGCATAAGAGTGGCGCCAGTAGCGCCACTACGAGGATGCAAACCAGGTTTGTTTTAAATACACGTTGTGACGGTCTTGAATGTTAGTTACCTTTGAGATTGGACGTGGTGAGCTGATGTTAGTCAAGAAAGCCTTTAAGGTGACAAAGACGCCATTATCAACACCTCACTGAGTTTGAACGAGGTCGTGCCATAGGGCTACGTGAAGCTGTATGTTCCTTCCGTGATACTGCAGAAAGATTTGGCAGGAATGTAGCCACTATACATGATAGCTGGCAGCGGTGATCACGAGAGTATAGGGTCGGATGAAGACCAGCTTCCGGAAGACCACGTGGCACTTCCGAGAGGGAAGACCATCATGTTCGGCTGTGGCTCTGGGGCATCCTGATGCATCTGCAGCAGCAGTTTGAACTTCAGTTGGCATCACAGTGACACCACTAACTGTTATAAGTTGATTAATTCAAGGACAGCTCCGAACCAGATGCACTGTAATGTGCATTCCACAGAACCACTGGCAATTGCGACGTCAATGGTGTGAAGTGAGAACTCATCAGAGGGCAGGGTGGAGGTTTGTTGTGTTTTCTAATGAAACTGTAGTGGCAACTTCTGCCACCGAAAGTATCAGGATGATCAAATGTAGTGGGAAGAGGTAGAAGCCACGATATTAATACTCGTCTGAGCTTTCCAAGCGATTTATTGTTTCCAGGTGCAGTGCCCCTGTTCCTCTCGATCTGCATCTCTGGGTCCTGAAATGCTGAGGACACCACTTCGCTGTCTGTGGAACGGCTTGGTGTGAAATGGCTGCCTCAGCGACTCGTACACGCACTGTGTGTCAGCCTTGTACGTCAGCGGAGCTGCAGTGTCGTCAAGATGCTGGCAGTCGACTCAGCGGTTTGTGTCCCTGCCGACTCAGTGCCGCTCGGTGTGAGTCACAGGTGGCCAGTTGCGTGCTTCTCGCCAGTGTGGGTGAGATTGCGGCGTCAACAAGTGCCCGCAATCCAGCGTCTGAATCTGTGGCCCTCGCCCCACAATGCCTCCAGCGTGTGTTGGAAACCAGGATGACTGCCCGCGGTAGGGAGCCGGGGAGTGGCCTGCCACTGGCTGGCTACAGACCCCGTGTCGGCCTCAGAGGGTTGAACCAGTGACCCGCCGTGGACTGGAACACTGGCGCCCCATCTGCTGCTGCTTGTAGCTGGTGGTGCTACACGCTCCGCCATTCAGGAGAGCTGACAAACTTGAATGAGTCTCGTTAGAAACCCGCATCTACACTCCTGGAAATGGAAAAAAGAACACATTGACAACGGTGTGTCAGACCCACCATACTTGCTCCGGACACTGCGAGAGGGCTGTACAAGCAATGATCACACGCACGGCACAGCGGACACACCAGGAACCGCGGTGTTGGCCGTCGAATGGCGCTAGCTGCGCAGCATTTGTGCACCGCCGCCGTCAGTGTCAGCCAGTTTGCCGTGGCATACGGAGCTCCATCGCAGTCTTTAACACTGGTAGCATGCCGCGACAGCGTGGACGTGAACCGTATGTGCAGTTGACGGACTTTGAGCGAGGGCGTATAGTGGGCATGCGGGAGGCCGGGTGGACGTACCGCCGAATTGCTCAACACGTGGGACGTGAGGTCTCCACAGTACATCGATGTTGTCGCCAGTGGTCGGCGGAAGGTGCACGTGCCCGTCGACCTGGGACCGGACCGCAGCGACGCACGGATGCACGCCAAGACCGTAGGATCCTACGCAGTGCCGTAGGGGACCGCACCGCCACTTCCCAGCAAATTAGGGACACTGTTGCTCCTGGGGTATCGGCGAGGACCATTCGCAACCGTCTCCATGAAGCTGGGCTACGGTCCCGCACACCGTTAGGCCGTCTTCCGCTCACGCCCCAACATCGTGCAGCCCGCCTCCAGTGGTGTCGCGACAGGAGTGAATGGAGGGACGAATGGAGACGTGTCGTCTTCAGCGATGAGAGTCGCTTCTGCCTTGGTGCCAATGATGGTCGTATGCGTGTTTGGCGCCGTGCAGGTGAGCGCCACAATCAGGACTGCATACGACCGAGGCACACAGGGCCAACACCCGGCATCATGGTGTGGGGAGCGATCTCCTACACTGGCCGTACACCACTGGTGATCGTCGAGGGGACACTGAATAGTGCACGGTACATCCAAACCGTCATCGAACCCATCGTTCTACCATTCCTAGACCGCCAAGGGAACTTGCTGTTCCAACAGGACAATGCACGTCCGCATGTATCCCGTGCCACCCAACGTGCTCTAGAAGGTGTAAGTCAACTACCCTGGCCAGCAAGATCTCCGGATCTGTCCCCCATTGAGCATGTTTGGGACTGGATGAAGCGTCGTCTCACGTGGTCTGCACGTCCAGCACGAACGCTGGTCCAACTGAGACGCCAGGTGGAAATGGCATGGCAAGCCGTTCCACAGGACTACATCCAGCATCTCTACGATCGTCTCCATGGGAGAATAGCAGCCTGCATTGCTGCGAAAGGTGGATATACACTGTACTAGTGCCGACATTGTGCATGCTCTGTTGCCTGTGTCTAAGTGCCTGTGGTTCTGTCAGTGTGATCATGTGATGTATCTGACCCCAGGAATGTGTCAATAAAGTTTCCCCTTCCTGGGACAATGAATTCACGGTGTTCTTATTTCAATTTCCAGGAGTGTCTTTATACATGGCTGTGCGCCTCTGTTTTGCCATATGCACCGCTTCGCGTCACGTACTCATAACACACTAGGTTGGCCAGTGGGCCCCTTCTGCCTGTGATTTGCGACATGAAAAACCACTACGTATACTCTTTCAGCAATTTGACGGCCCTGTGGCCTCTACTCTACTTCGCAATTGTTGGTACGGGTAACTCACTGCAATCTGGCCCGCACCTGGCTGTAACTTGTGCTCAGAATATTGTACAAAACTAGCATTCGGTATCCTGAATGGTGGTGCCACTACAAAACCTAGTTCTACCTCCATGCCAGTTGTGGTCATCTATTGGTCAGAAGGAGGGCCTGCAACAACCTGTCTGCGTGCTAGGCACACTGCACCTGCAAGTGGATTTATTATTACACATGCGCTGTGACTACAAATTTGTATGTCAGTCTGGTGATTCGATCTGTTGTGCTGATATTCATGAACAGCATTCAAGGTGGTGTTTTCCAACAGGATACCGCTCCCCCACAAACTGCTGTTGTAACTCAGCATGCTCTATAGAGTGTCGACATGTTGCCTTGGTCTGCTCGATCATCAGATCTAATCGAGAATATATGGGTATCAATGGACAACAACTTTAGCGTCATCCACATACAGCCTTAACATTCCCTGTATTGAGCGATGGAGTACAACAGCCATTGAACTGCATCCCACAAACTGAAATCCGGCACCTGTAAACAGGATGCATGCACGTTCACATGCTTTCATTCAACATTCTGATAGCTATACCGGTTATTAATGTACCAGCTTTACAAATTTGCAATGGCTTATTTTGTGGTTACGTTAAACTGTGATCTTGCAACGTTAACTATTTAAATATGTTAGCTAGACAAATGTAGTTCCGAAATTTCATAGGCTAATCATTTTTCGGTGCTTCGATTTTCTTTCCGTCAGCGCACGTACAGGGTGTTACAAAAAGATACGGCCAAACTTTCAGGAAACATTCCTCACACACAAAGAAAGAAAATATGTTATGTGGACATGTGTCCGGAAACGCTTACTTTCCATGTTAGAGCTCATTTTGTTACTTCTCTTCAAATCACATTAATCATGGAATGGAAACACACAGCAACAGAACGTACCAGCGTGACTTCAAACACTTTGTTACAGAAGATACTCAAAATGTCCTCCGTTAGCAAGGATACATGCATCCACCCTCCGTCGCATGGAATCCCTGATTCGCTGATGCACCCCTGGAGAATGGCGTATTGTATCACAGCCGTCCACAATATGAGCACGAAGAGTCTCTACATTTGGTACCGGGGTTGCGTAGACAAGAGCTTTCAAATGCCCCCATAAATGAAAGTCAAGAGGGTTGAGGTCAGGAGAGCGTGGAGGCTATGGAATTGGTCTACCTCTACCAATCCATCGGTCACCGAATCTGTTGTTGAGAAGCGTACGAACACTTCGACTGAAATGTGCAGGAGCTCCATCGTGCATGAACCATATGTTGTGTCGTACTTGTAAAGGCACATGTTCTAGCAGCACAGGTAGAGCATCCAGTATGAAATCATGATAACGTGCTCCATGGAGCGTAGGTGGACGAACATGGGGCCCAATCAAGACATCACCAACAATGCCTGCCCAAACGTTCACATTCGGGAGGACGACGGTTCAATCCCGTCTCCAACCATCCTGATTTAGGTTTTCCGTGATTTCCCTAAATCGTTTTAGGCAAATGCCGGGATGGTTCCTTTGAAAGGGCACGGCCGATTTCTTTCCCAATCCTTCCCTAACCCGAGCTTGGGCTCCGTCACTAATGACCTCGTTGTCGACGGGACGTTAAACACTAACCACCTAACCAAACGTTCACAGAAAATCTGTGTTGATGACGTGATTGCACAATTGCGTGCGGATTCTCGTCAGCCCACACATGTTGATTGTGAAAATTTACAATTTGATTACGTTGGAATGAAGCCTCATCCGTAAAGAGAACATTTGCACTGAAATGAGGATTGACACATTGTTGGATGAACCATTCGCAGAAGTGTACCCGTGGAGGCCAATCAGCTGCTGATAGTGCCTGCACACGCTGTACATGGTACGGAAACAACTGGTTCTCACGTAGCACTCTCCATACAGTGACGTGGTCAACGTTACCTTGTACAGCAGCAACTTCTCTGACGCTGAAGAGATTAGGGTTATCGTCAACTGCATGAAGAATTTCCTCGCCCATTGAGGTGTCCTCGTCGTTCTAGGTCTTCTCCAGTCGCGAGTCATAGGCTGGAATGTTCCGTGCTCCCTAAGACGCCGATCAATTGCTTCGAACGTCTTCCTGACGGGACACCTTCGTTCTGGAAATCTGTATCGATACAAACGTACCGCGCCACGGCTACTGCCCCGTGCTAATCCGTACATCCAATGGGCATCTGCCAACTCTGCATTTTTAAACATTGCACTGACTGCAAAACCAAGTTCGTGATGAACACTAACCTGTTGATGCTACGTACTGATGTGCTTGATGCTAGTACTGTAGAGCAATGAGTCGCATGTCAACACAAGCACCGAAGTCAACATTACCTACCTTCAATTGGGCCAACTGGCGGTGAATCGAGGAAGTACAGTACATACTGACGACACTAAAATGAGCTGTAACATGGAAATTAAGCGTTTCCGGACACATGTCCACATAACATCTTTTCTTTATTTGTGTGTGAGGAATGTTTCCTGAAAGTTTGGCCGTAGCTTTTTGTAACACCCTGTATTAGAGTCAAGCTAGAAGCGTCATACGACGGTGAAGCTTGCTTACTTGAAGAACGGGGTGACAGCCAAGGTCTATAGAAGCGTCTGAACTTGCATTAATTAACTCTCCTAACAAAACCAAGAATTCCAGTGAAACAGGAGACTCGTCTACTGTTCCTCGTGTCAAAAGACTTTACTGAAATACCTCATTTTAGAATACTGCATACCATCCTCAATTCCATACTAAGGAGCACCTAAGGTAGTGATTCACAACAGTTAAAAGATGGGTCACTGCATAAAATACGCGTGTCAAATGTGAAGTGTTGATGAAGGAGGAGTTAATACTGCCAGACAGTATAAAATCGGATAGGCATAGGAATCCGAATCAGTATTAGACAAGCAGGTGGCAGCGCTGATGTGAGTAACGTAACGAAAACTGTATGGATATGGAACAATGCGAGCATCAAAAGACTACACATGGTAGTACCGACGAGTCTACAAACCGTATGCGCTAGCAGTAGTGCGATCCACCCACGAGAAGTCGAAACCGAGAAGCAGTCAGCCAAGAAGAATATAGAAAATAATAAATGGTTATCTTTGACATTTCTGTGCTGCTGGTCCCGGCAGAGGTTCGAGTCCTCTTCGGCATGTGTGTGTGTGTTTGTCCTTAGGATAATATAGGTTAAGTAGTGTGTAAGCTTAGGGACTGATGACCTTAGCAGTTAAGTCCCACAAGATTTCACACACATTTGAACATTTAACATTTGTTAGATTTAGAAGTGTTTAAAATGCCTTAAAGCCAGTATGCCGCAAATAGCTGTGTCGTAGAAACGACTAAGGTCATTGTAAAACAAGCCATCGTACCTGTTCAGGTAGTTTCGAAGCCACAAATACGCATTTAAGGGGCTCCGGAACGCCCTATACTTGCAATGTTAAAATAACGCTTATAAATTACATCTTTCCTCACAAAGTGTTTGAGGTAGGAAGTTGAACTTTTTACAGGAATATGGGCTACAACTTAACAAAGGGATTTTACAAAATTTTAGTTCAGTTATTAAAGATGATTTTTTTTTCAATTGTAATGAAAATTAACAAAATTTTTTTGCAATTTTTTTATTTATATATTCAAAAATATACAGTTTTTTGGAAAAAGGCTGTGTTAAATTATGCAGAAGGTACTGTGTAACATTTACTGAAAGTTTGAAACAAATATGTTTGGAAGATCCTTAGAAAACATATAATTAGTATGAGAAAATAAAAGTTTTGGGAATCGAGCGACAAAGATTGGATTAACTTTTTAGTGCATTCCAGGTCCATAGGATGGATTATCTTCATCCTCTGCAAACTCCTCCTCCAGCTTCCTCTTGTTCCTCCTCCTGTTTACTCTTGCTTGTATTTCTAGACTCTTTACAGCCCTGTCTGCAGCCCGAAGGCGTTCCTTGTCTAAAGCAAGCATCGCTCGTACCATGTTAGAACCTATCTTCATTCCCATATTTCTAAATACCTTGCACCTTACAATGTTGCCGTCATTGAAAGTCGCAACAGCATCATACACACCAAAGAGAAGTGTTTCTATTCCAACAAATACAGTCTTGGGGATTCTCGACCTTATAACACTATTTACACTTTCATTGGGGTTTTGAATTTTTCCGTGAATACACTTTTTCAACAGTTCAGGTGCTGCTAAGTCTCTGAAAATAGGTTTTATCACCTACATTATTGCATGAGGCAGACTATGCTTATGAGTGTCACTTCACCAGTTAGCAATCCTTTGTTATATTTACACCAACTGTCTTCTTCTTTGGGACACAAGCTATGTTGGGGATTTTCATCGGTTGAAGAAGTATGAAAAAAAGAGCCCAAACAGCCTTCTTCATTTCGTCGAAACTTTGTGTATTTTGCCTAATAGCCATTCCATAATAGTTCTGTATTTTGTCAATTACACTGTCAGTTAACATTCCCTTCCCATCCAACCCTTTACCATCACTGAGTTTTTGTTTTTTGTACGAAGCTTTCAGTCGCCGAAGTCTTGTTCCCATTCGGTTCTGTACGTGTCCAATACCCTCAAATTTCTGCACAACAACATCATCACCATAGGGCTTCAGCCCTTGAACATGTTTGAAACTTTTATAATCACCATCACCAAGGTAATTAACATATCGCACTTTATCACACGCCTCAGAACGCTGGAATATACTGGCAACACCAGCCACTTCCATTCCTCCACTACTGCCACTATAGTTAGCTTTGCAATTATTTTCATGTGTACCTTTATATTTTTGTGTACATCTACAATACTTTGATATACTGCTACATCTAAAACTTTCCCTGTATACATACTGGTGGCAGATACTACACCATGAAGAGATGTGTGTCCCCGTTTATGCCAGGTACCATCGAACGCTGCAGTCAAATCTCTGTTACCATTATTTTCCATTACTGCCACTTCCACAGCGTTCTTCATAGATTCTATACAGACCTCTTCTACTTTAGACCATATTAATTTATTATAGGTCGTAAACTTGGTTGGGGGATTTGGAAGATTCATGATGCCACAGAAAATTGCACCTGCAGTAGCACCCTTACCAACTGAACGCAAGGAATAAACAAATCTAATGTTGTGTTCGTAGATTTTGCTACCATTTTCTTCAGTTGCAGTTACTGCAACACTGTTCCAAAAGGTGGTCATGAATGACCACTTATCACATTTCAGTTGTATTTCACTAGCAAGTCCTACGTGCTTTATTATGGAGAGTTCCAGACCAACTTCACTACAATGAATACATCTTACACAGTTTGAAAAAATTCTTTTGAGAACCGACATATCAAATATTTCATTCACATCCGATTCGCCCATAAAACATTCATAGTTTTCACTCATTGAACCAAGCTTCTTCTGTGAATTATTTTCTTTCCCACTTTGACTGCTATGGGCAGGTGTACTTGAGAGGTTAGGTTCACTCACTTGGTTATCGTCTTTATTGTTTACAGTAATAAAACATACCTTTGGCTTTCCAACATTTCTGCTTTTCTTAAAAGCCTTCAGAGGATTTCTAATAACTTTACTTTTACTCATTATTATACTTCAACAAAACAGAGACTCAAGAAACAGAAGTAATTACGAATATTTTGGAGATAACGACAGAGTAAATAAACATGAAACAATCGACAATCACACCAGCGATATATATTGAACCATCACAGGTTAGCCACAACACATACTTTATCTCACATCACTAAAATGTACCTGATGAACACGGACGTTAGTAATAACACCATTTGACAGCAGTTTAACAGCGCCACAGTGGGTCACGCCCATGTAGGACACATTTAAAAAAAAATTAAAAATAGTTCTAGTCTTCGAAATTGAATAAATTATATATCTATTAAAAGGTAATAGTCTGCAGATTCAGAAAACGCAAAAAAGTAAAAATTGAACTTTTCATGATTTTGAGCCTTTCCGGAGCTCCTTAAAAGAATTCGTTGATAATGTCAGTGCGGCATTTGACATGATATGGGGAGAGGAAAACCCTCTATTATCGTTACATGAAATTTAAGATAATAGCAGAATCCAAATCGCTATTTTTGGTGCGTGAAACACAGTGGGAGACATAAGACAATTACTAGAAGAAAACTATTCTGAGAAATGGACAACAGATTTTTACTATTGTCGTATTCTTGAGTCCCGAAAAGGCCATAACGAAAAACTAGCAGGCTCGGGAAATGAAATTCGATGACGTATTGAAAGTATTCCAGAAAGCAAAGGCGAGGGTTGTACGGTTTTCACGTTTTCATCCATTGCCGTACACGGACAAAGATGGATGAGCTTGCTGCAAGAGTAGTGGACAAGATGCCTGACTCTTGGGTTTACTATAATCTGTGGTGCGCTTGGGCGCCTGTCAGTTGTGCGGCGCTAGGACACTCTCATTAGAGGCGTTGCAGCGAGCAGCTGGGTTTTAGCGAAGGAGATCTGACATTTGTAAATTTGGGAGGAATTAAGTGGAATGCTTTATTATCAAGAAGATGAAAACTTGTTTGTATATATATTTTCTCTGTGAATGGAGAAGATTTTTTGAGTAATATTTCAAGGTAACCAGTGCGCGCACAAAAATGAAATGTTTCGTTGTCAGAACTATCAACTGAAGAAAATCTTTGTCTCTTAGATAACTAGTAGTATTCATAATTAGTCTTAATTTGACCTCTTTGGTTTCATTATGTCACAAATAACGCAATTGGTTCACATGTCTGTAATTATTGTAATGAGTGAATTTCGTAACTGTTAGATGTACAATCTTTTTTCTCAGTAATCAGAGTTTAATTTTCCAAGGAAGCTCTTCGTTAAGTAAAACGCTCCACCATCATTCTTAGTAAAGTTCAAAATGTTTTGTTGTGTGTGGATTGCATCTTACTCCACTCACAGCAACAGATCGTTTCTGACAAGCAACGGAAGTAGCGGATAGATCATACTTTTTTAACTCCATGCTGATTTCAATTTGCTTTCGAGATTGTCAGAACGCTAGACACAAGATAGCATCCTGAGCTAGTGGTAAATTACTTTTCTTTCAGGGCAGACCTCACTTTTTATTCTTGTGAGCAAACTGTACGTAGTCGGAATTTTTAGGTGTTGCCCTAAGTAAGTAGATTAATTTACAGTGAACAGTGAAGGTAATCTTAAACAGGTATCTTCTTCCAAGTTGGGTTGTATTTTCTTCTGTGGATATTTCATGTCAGACATTGTACTTCATGATACGTAACATTTATAACGCACTTCAGTATTAAGCTTCAGTATTAAGCTTCAGTTAAGTAGACGTAAGTCCGCAGCTCGTGGTCGTGCGGTAGCGTTCTCGCTTCCCACTCCCGGGTTCCCGGGTTCGATTCCCGGCGGGGTCTAGGATTTTCTCAGCCTCGTTATGACTGGGTGTTGTGTGATGTCCTTAGGTTAGTTAGGTTTAAGTAGTTCTAAGTTCTAGGGGACTGATGACCATAGATGTTAAGTCCCATAGTGCTCAGAGCCATTTGAACCAAGTAGATTTAAGCGACTTTCTTTTGGGATTAAATTAGATTGATTTTCATTATTTCAAATTCAGCATTTCACTAACATTAAAGTTTTATTTCACGACACTGTTCGCAAGCGCAGTACAGACCCAACCAACAGTCAGTACCGCTCAGCAATTGAATACGATATGTTAAGGACACGTTAACACGAAGAGAAAGTTTTCAAGAAAGAAATTCAGTATTTGTTGTATAAATAACTCACACGGAAAGCTTACGGAGTCGCATTATAATTTTAATTAATATTGTGTTTATACTGGTTGCTGGTGAGGAGGAAAGTTAGTTATTAGTATTTTATTAATGATCTCATTCATTATATCACAGTCACCGCAGTAGCTCAAGAAAGCTGTAATTAAGCTTTTCTTGTTTAATCAGAATCGGACGATGACTCTCCTTGTCCGCAGTCTCGATGATTCTAAGCGATCTGCAATCCTGTGTAAATGAAATGTCTTGGTTTACTTGCGTTGCGTAGTCAGTCGGGAAACCTCAGATTAAGCGGAAAGTTTGCTTTGATGTAGTTCAATTATCCGATGAAGTAATGGAGCTCTTGGATCTAATAACTGCAGGTTCGTTCCCTTCTGATTACCAAAGAAACGACACCTCCGTGCAAATTTCCAATTAGAGAATACATATATAATGAAATTCCGTACACACCTTTGACGTAAATGTTCAGTATATATTTTCTTGAGTAGCATACAATATATTTTCAATCTCTTTCTTCCAGTAATCTCGATAGCAAAATTACAATTATTCAATGCGGCTATTCGGCACGGAGAAGATCCTAGAAGTCCTCTCAACACACCAGAGAGAATATTACAAAGAGTAATTATGCGCTAATGGAACAGTAATAGTACTGTACGACTTTGCGCATCGATTCTGCGAGTATATAGATGGGCAAGTATGGAAACGTACTTCAGTCATAGAATTCTGCAGGGATAATTAGTAGAATATAAAGAGATATTATAATTGCCCTCGCAACGAGCAAAGTTAATGATAATACACTTTGCGAGCTAACCGTAAATTTTGTTGGCTCGTTTATTCAAAAGAGAAATATTTTGAAGATTAGTTTTTTAGAAATTTACCACAGAGTATACGGGTGACGTGTTAAGACAATATGTTACTAGAATACCTAGTGTGTGAATTTTACATGTACCGGGGTATATCCGCATCCCGCGTACATAACCAGGGAACATATAAATCAGTATGATCGCGGGACGGCCGGTGTGGCTGAGCGGTTCTAGGCGCTACGGTCGCAGGTTTGAATCCTGCCTCGGGCAGATGTCCTTAGGTTAGTTACGTTTAATTAGTTCTAAGTTCTTCGATTTGATATAGTTCAGGTGGAAGTAAGGCACTAAGTCTGTGCGAATTTTGTTTTCAAGTACGAAATTATGGATAAAATTCAAGTTCATACATGAGGAAAATTTTAAAATATAGGCATGTGACTTCGAAATACCGCGAATCACATTGTGAATGAAAGAAATGCCGCGTGGTTATAATTCAAGTGCAGCCACTCACAGACGTCCATTGTCGGCTGTAATTATCGTTTGACAGCGAAATTTGGTGGATATTGTACTCCGTTAATGCGGAATGGATTAAGGGTGGAAAATGTTAATTCCGATTTTGGTCATGAGGTGCAAATCTGGCGCTGTGAATGCAAGAAAGACGTATAGAAATGTTTCAATATGCAATGTACTAGGAACAGGACGTGGGAGAAAAGGCCATACACGTGAAACAGGCATAATGTTGATTACATTGTCAACTGCCGCTTACACACTTTATTCAATACGAGCGCCGGACACGACGACAAAGATGCTGCATTCGTAACACGACGTAATCAACAACTGCCTGAAGCAGTTCCGGTGGAATTCGAGAAACATGACCTCGAAAACTGCCCTTTAGATTAGGTAGTGACGGAACGTGTTCTTGGTAAAGGTGTTCTTTTAGATATCCCCATAGTCAAAAGTGATATAGATTCAGATCAGGTGTCCTTGCAGGCGATGCATCTGGAAATACTCTCGAGATAACACGTTCGTGGAAAGTTGTATTAATCTGATTTTTCACTGAGCGGGCGACATGATGTGTTGCCCCATCTTGCATGAAAACAGTGGCTTCCATACAGTGGTTGTGGATAACGTGCATACGTCACGGTACGCCTGGCAGGCACTCTGGGTGTATCCTCTTCAAAGAAGAACGGCACGAGAAGAAAGATGCTCGTGTATACACACTATACAGTCACATATAGTGAGTGCAATGGCGCTTCGTGCAGATCACGCAGTTTAACAGCACCTCCAGTTCGGCAGTTCTGCGTATTCGTTGCACTGTAGTGTAACATGTGCCTCGTCACTCCATAGAATACTGTCATCAACTTCGATCCGTGCCAGAAACTGAAGAGCAAATTCAGAGCGTTACTTCGTATCATGATGTTTCAGTTGGTGTGGACAGACCACAAAACTTTCCATATTGTTGTCAATGAATGGACAATACTCTTCATACTTCACGAGCAGCAACACTACGTGTACCACGTGCTGTACAGTCAGTTACAGCAGCAGCAACCTCGCCAATAATTTTCACT